>NC_077229.1:354832557-355438629 GCF_027887165.1 Monodelphis domestica | reverse complement strand
GAGAGGGGGAAAGGAACAGTTCCACCTGAGACCCTCTGCCTTTCTAGTAATGAACTCAGGGGGTTGGGGGAGTTTCGTGCACATGTCTATAGAGAGCCATCTTAGGCATGCATTCCATAAGTTTGCCATAACTTTTCTAGAACTTCAGATCCTTTAATTTAGAATCTGCTGAGTTTTGTATTATCCTGATTATGGTTCTACAATATTTGAATTATTTTCTTTTTTTCTTCTTTTGATATTTTTCCTTGACCTGGAAGTTCTGGAATATGGCTTTAAAATTCCTGGGGATTTTCATTTTCAGGATTCTTTATGGAGGTGATTTGTGGATTCTTTCAATTTCTATTTTACCTTCTTATGCAACATTATGAGGGCAGATTTATCTGATAATTTCTTGAAAGAAAATGTATAGGCTCATTTTTAATCACGTTTTTCTGACAGTCCAATAATTATGAGATTACCATTCCTTATTCTTATTTTCCAGGTGAATTATGTTTTCAATATGATATTTCACATTTTTTCCATTTTTATTCTTTTTACTTTTTTGACTTTTTCTTATGTGTAATTTGAATATGTTACCCTAAATACTCCAATCCCCATCAAAACTATGGTTTCCAGCACCCTACTCACTTCCTTTTGTTACTGTACTGATGTAGACAGGATATAAATTGGGTGGAGTTCGATATTTAGCACTCTTTTTCCTTCCTGTGGTGGCTTTGGTGCAAAGGGGATTTTTTAGCAGGTAGAAAACTTAGTCACATTTTGCCAGGTAATGAACTTTTAAAAAATATTTGAAGTTTTGGCATTAATTTAACTCCTACATTCTTGGAGACCAGAAGTGGGGTTCAGAACCTTTAATTTTCTCTGAGTAGATTAGTTTTAAAAGAAACCATGTTTCTCCTGCCATGGTTTTTCAAGCAATACCCCACCCCCACCCCCAAGGAACTCTCTTCTTTTGAAACTCCTTTTCCATTTTGCCTATTTTTACTTTTTACTATGTTCTTTTCCTTAGCTAATTTTCTACATATATACTCCATGTGGCAAGTTCTGCCTGTTTAAAGAGTTTTCTCCTTGATGACTTTTTTTGCTTCTTTAATCAATTGAACAAATTTATTTAAGGGATAATTTTATTTAGTATTTTTGTGCCTCCTTTACTAAGTTATTGACTGCTTTTCCTGACTTTCCTGCATTACCTGCATTTCTTATCCTAATTTTTCCTGCTACTCCCCTTATTTAATTTTGACATCCTTCTTGAGGTCATCCTCTACTTCTTTGTCATTTTGAGACCAATTCACATTTTTCTTTGTGGTTTTGGATTCCGTAGTATTTTCTTTGTTATCTTTTTCTAGTTTTATATTTATCTTTTTGTCAACAAATTAACTTTCTATGTTGAGATTTTGGGGTTTTATTTTTTGTGCTTGCTTATATTCTACCCTTTTTCTTGATCTTTTTTACTTGATTTTTCAAAAAAAAAATAAACTTAAAATTATGCTCTGTCCCTGTGATGAAGAAGGCACAGTCTCAAGCTTCACATTATTTATTCACCTGCTTTTAGAGCTAGCTCCCAGGATCTATAAGTTATCAGTTGTTCCAAGGTGGTATGATCTAAGAAGAGATGTGTTTAATACTTTTCTGACCTGTAAGTGATCACAAGCACTATTTTCCATTCTGAAATTTAAGTAGGTTTCCCCATTTCCCTGTGGCTACAGGTTCTGGTGTGCAAGTATTCTTCCTTGCTCTGGTACTCAGATCTAGAATTGGGATCCAGGACTATTACCTGGATCTATGTAGGGATGATGTAAGATTACTGAACCCGGAGACAACAAAGTGACTTCTGTAATCTTCTGACCAGTTGTGTGACCCCCTTATCTTCTATGATCTGAGAGCTTCAGAAACCTTATCACTGAGCCTTTCTATGGCCCCTACTAGCTTCCTGAGTTGCAACCTCCCTTGGGTTGCTGGTTTATGATTCTATCCCAGTGAGACAAACTTTTGTACTGAGCTTCCAAGTTTCTTGGACTAAAAAAAAAGTTTCACTTTAAATTTTTTGTCAGTTCTGCCCTTCCAGAATTCATTTTGAGATTTTATAAAGTGAGTTAGAAAGTAATTTGGTCAAGATCTGGTAAGTCCCTGTATCTTCTCCAGCATCTTTATTCTCTCTTTGAAATTTCCCTAAGCTCTTTTATTCTTTCCTACAAGATTCTTTCCTACAAACTTTTTAAAACTTCTGTCCCTGATTTGTCTCAGTGATACCATTGGGGCACATAGATTTAATAATAATAACTATAGTGATGACTCTCAGAGGCAAATCTCCAAGCCTAGTGTCTAACCTAAGTTTAAGCCCACATTACAACCTATCTACACTACATTTTGAACCAGATGTCCTTAAACATATCAAACTGAACATGTACAAAATTATATTCATTATCTTTTCTCTCAAATCCATTTAACTTCAAACATCTTTATTTCTGTTAAAGGCAATATCATCCTTTCAGAACCTTAGTTTCTGAATCTCAGAACCTTACTTTCACTTCCTTATTCTCATTGAACATATATTTCAGCTTAATTGACAAATATTATATTGATTCTAAGCATTGCTCATATCTCTCCCTTTGTATCTATTCACATAGCTATTAATTTTTTTCATTGCCTCTTACTTCAACAATTGCATTAGTCTACATATTGCTCACCTTTCCTCATGTTGTGCCCTATTCTAATCCCTCTTTCACACAGCTACCAAAGTTATGTTTAAAATATCAAATCTGACATTATCATTCTGTCACTCAATAAACACCGTAACACCCCTTTGCCTATAGAATAAAACATTAATTCTTTTTTGTATTTAAGGTTATTCACAAACTGACTGTGATCTATTATTTTGATTTGAATTTCATATTTGAATTAAAAACACTACATTAGAGCCAAATTGGTCTTCTTACTTAACCCTCAATACAAAATTCAAATATACTTTTTAATGGCTTTATTGTGAGAGCCACAGTTCAAAATCAGGGTCTCCAGACACATTCAGGATAGTCTGAGAGATTCTGAGCTTATCAGATAGCTGATATATGTACTTTTTGCAAAAGATCTAGATTATACAAATTCATTTTACAGTGATCCTCCAAGTAGAATCTTCCTGGAGGTTGATTTTCCCTTAGAAGCAGGGAACTCTTCTGAGGCAGGGCATCCTCCTTTCTGAAAGCCATCTATCAACATTAGTGATGTAAATACTTCCAAGGTCATTCTGTGGTTTCTTCAAATCAAAAATGAGACATTATGAACCCACAGTCTTGGGAACATTTGGGCAAATTCCAAGACACTAAAGGCAAGTACAAATTCCCCTTGTCAGATTTCTAGGGAGAAATTTACTATTTATTTGAGTACAGTATGATTATTGATTCTAGTATACAGTTATTTAATCAATTAATAACTGAGATTATTACATATTATTAAATCTATACCTACAACTTATAATAAAAATGATGAATATCTAACAGGTTTACATGCCCAGGACATAATAATGAGGCATAAAATGAGTATGAACTAAAGTTATTTAATAAAATTATCCTTTATATGAATAAAAGTCTATCACCCGCTCTATTTGGAAGCCTGCTATAAGCTAAGAATGGGGCCTGGTTCTGATTTATTGGGCAATTGTATACATTTTTAAATAATTTATTATGGTCAGAAAATCAGAAACTTTTGTTTCCACAGTCATTTCATCTTTCATGTTTTATAGATATTGACAGTGATCATGGAAGCATGGTAAAGTATGATAAAGTTTAGTGAGGATTAATAGGCATAATGTTCTAATTTACTGAATGAATGTGTGAAGTAATACAGGTGAGGAAGTGGAGAAAAGCCAAATATTATTTCAAAGATTGTGTTACTGTAGAGTTTATACAAAAGATAAAATGAATGAAATACATAATTGAAAATAATTGAAAGTCAAGACACCTATGATTTTTTCAATTTTCCCAAGAAAATAATTCTTTTGGTTATTTTGTTTGCAAGATAAATTTAGAAAAATTATATTTACAATCTCTTTTTTACCTTTTTCCCATTGAGCTACTAATGCATTACTTTTGATTTATATCTCTTACAACATAAAGGTCAAGCAGGTATTAAGTACATTTTGATTCATAGAATATATAATTCATACATACATTGAAGCAGTTAGGTGGTATAGTGGATAAAGCACTGGCCCTGAAGTTAGGAAACCATAAGTTCAAATGCAGTCTCAGAAATGTACTTCCTGTGTGACAATGAGCAAGTCACTTAACTTCTATTTGCTTCAATTTCTTTGTCTGTAAAAAGGAGATATCTTAGGATTCAGTTACTAGGTTACCATGAGAATCAGTTAAGGTAACTGTAAAGATCTTTGAGCAGTAGTTGACACAGTAAATGTGTTATGATTAAAATTCTTTGGAGATTATATCTTAATTTATAATTTTAAACAATAAAAAGCTTAACAAAGAAAAACTCTCCAGCTACATATGACTGACCTTTCCATTAGTAAGCCTCCTCTGAGAACTGGGATGAAAAACACACTTACTTGCTCTGGATTGCTAGGGAAAAAGCCTTCACTTCCTCCCAGTTCTCCATGTATTCTCTTCTTGATGTCACTTTTCAAACTCCCTCTGAATGGAGGACTCTGACCTCACTCTCATCAAGAGGTGAGCCTCTGGACATGAGGGACTCAGGCGGGCAGGAAACAAGGGTTATCTGAGTGCCAGAAGTTGCCAGATATTTACAATGCAGAATGCACATGCCCACTTTCTCTTCCCCACTATCTTTCCTCTACCACCTTATGATAAGAGGCTTATTTACAGATAAACAATAGGCTTTATCTGCATTCTTAAACCACCACAGAGTTGGGAATGGGGAGAAGCAGAGTTATAACATCAAGTTTAAGATTAAATATCTCCCTCATTAAAGGTTATTTTGCAGTATCAAAGAAAAGGGTACAAACTAGTGTTAAATTTCCACAATTTCTACATAAATATTATTAACATTATAGATATTTTAAATGAATAATATTTTTGAAGTGTTTAACATAATGTCAGTAACAAAGTAGACACTTAAGACATGCTGATTCCTTTGCTTTCTTTTTCTAAATTTATCAATATATACACACATGTTGGCATTAATATATACATATATAGAAACATATATATGTACACACATATGTTTCTCCAGGTAATGATATAAAATATCAATTCAAGTATTCTATTGTTTATTTTCAAGGCAAAAATCATTAAATCATAAGCTTTTGCTCAAATATCTACTTAAAAATAATTATTCATAAGTACATACCTATAATAATACATAATTTATATATCATATAAAACCAAAAACAATTTTAAAGCCTCTTTAAATGAATACTCCTTATCTCCTATCTAATACACTAGGATTTCAAAATTCATTTACATTTATTTAATAGTTTTTTTTTCAATAATGCCGTGTCTTTCTATTCTTGTTTGAGGCTTTGATGACTTTAAATAAAAGAATATTAGCAATTCAGAATATTATTTTAATATTGCATTTTAAATATAGTCATTAATATTCTATGAGTAAAATAAATGAAGTCCATTATTCCGCAATGCTTCTCATAACACCTTTAAAAAATTGAATACCTTCACAGATGTGGCTAAGCTATTCCTAGTTACATACTGACTTCTGGGGCCCACAATCTATCCTTATAAATGAGAAAACAGAAAGACATTTATAACATCAGAATGCTATTTAAAAATAGATAACAGAGGATGATGAATTTTTAAAGAATTTTAATCCCCATAATCCATATATGTTAAGATAAATTATCAAACTGATAAATCCATGCTGTATTTTGTAGAATGAAGAAAGAATTCAGTAGACAGTCATACATCTTTTCATGTTGCTTGCAAAGTCATTAGCGTACAGTGGTATCCATTATAGAAAACAGCATAAAGATGAAAGCTTTTAAATGAGAAAATGGTTCTGATTTTTATCACAGTGAAGAAACTGTGATTTATTATTAAAATTGATATAAGGAAAATGAAGGGCAAATTTTGCTTTTGATATATAGCGCAGAAAATTTCTAAAGCTTATTTAAAGTTAAGTCAGTTCTTAGCTAGTCAACATTAATGTTCAGAAAGTCAGCAGGCATCCTACTTTTGCTTACTTTGATGAATAATATTGCCTCGTAAGAAGAGAAGATAATTGGAAAAAGAATTCTAGGTAAATGCTCTTTCCTGATATTATTATGTGCTTAACATGTTCTTCCTGATAGGATGAGAATCTGAGAAAACAACCACGAAATAAATGTCAAATGACAATCTTGTGTACTCAAATGCTGCAGGTGTAAACCTTAAAATTTCTTAGACTTATAAATGTTGGAAATTTCACCATTGGGAAATTTCATACTTGAAAAATTTCCTATTGATAGTGGGAACTCTATTGGAATGTGAACCCCATTGGCATGGGAGGTTCCTCCTCCTCCCTTCTTAAGATTACTTTAGGACAGAAACCTTTTGCTGAACAATGGAAAGGGCTTTGACCTATGCTTAAGCATAGAACAGGAATTTCTTTGAGTCATGATTGATTTTAGAATTGATACAATAGATATACTTGGAATGACAGAACCAGGTCTTGGAAAATACAATTTCCACCCCACTCAGTCCTAGCAGGATTTAGGAAGGGCTGCAGCAAAGGATCAAGATTTAATTATTTGAGAATATGACCTTCAACAGACATGTGCAAAGCCAGAGACCTCTGGGCTGTCCTGGGTTAAGCTAGAGCCACCATTGGCACAGGGAAGACATGGACATTGATTGGTAGATGTGAGAACTGAGGGGAGGGAACTTGGATGGTTTCCTTAAAGATAGAGGGGTCTGAGGACTGAGGGGTGGTTGGTGGGAGAGGTTTTGGCTCTGAGAGGTGGTGCTTTGAGAAGTTTGCTCTGAAGGAAGCTGGAGGTGGAGGCCCCTGAGACTGTTTCTCCATTTTGGTCAAGTGAATGATAGGGTCTGATCTCTTTTCTTTGCCTCAGCTATCTAAGGGCTTGGGCCTTTTGTCCCAGCCTAAACAGAAGGGGTATTTAAGCCCTATTCCCTTCTCTCCCCTTTCTTTCTCTCTCTCTCTCTCTCCTTCTCTCTATCTCTAATACCTTTCTTCCTCCTGTTTGTAATTAAACTTCTCTAATATAACAGCTAATTTTAACATCATAGCTTCTCTCCCAATAGAATATTCTTATTTTATATGCAGACATATCCGTGTCCATCTTGGAATTGCCTAAAAATTTTCAGTAGACTTCTGGTAGATTTAACTGAGGTAATCACTACTATATTAAACTATTATCTAATTCAAATATTAATTATATCTCATATGTATAAATATGTGAGACATTTTATGTTTACCAAGTATTTTCACACACATTATTCTATTTTATTATCACAACATTCCTGTTAGAGAGATAGTTTCTCTATATTTGATATCAATTGGCAGCTGTGGAAAATAAGAAAAACACATTATTGTTAAAGTAATGTAACTAGTAATCGGGATAGGATAATACAGATATTTTGAATCAGTGCTGATAAAAAAAGATAGCAAAGATATTCCTTGTCCTAAAGGATCTTATGGTCTAACAAGGAAAAGAATCTGCAAATAATTTAAAAAATAAAAACAAGCTACATCTATGTTTAACTTTTTTTCCCATCTATCTATCTGTATGGTCTATGAGGAAAAGGAGATAATTTAAAAAGTTAAAGATTTAAGAGGTTTTGGGGAAGACTTTTTGCAAAAGGAGGGGTTCTATATGCCCAAAAGACTTCAAAAGAATGCATGCCCTTTGGTCCATCAATACTACTTCTAGTTTTGTATCCCAATGAGATAAAAAAGAAAATAGGGATAGTCCTATTTGTACAAAAATATTTATAGCTGAGATTTTTGTGATAACAAAAAATTAGAAAATGAGGGGATGAACCTTGATTAGGGAATGTCTGAACAAATTGTGGTATATGATGATGATGGAATACTATTGTGCTATAAAGAATGATGAACTGCTTGATTTCTTTAAGAACTGGAAAGATCTACATGAAGTGATGTGGAGTAAAATAAGCAGAACTGGGAGAACATTATACACATTAACTGAAACATTGTGGGATGATCAAATGTAATGGACTACTAATAGCAATGCAATGACCCAAGGCAATTCTATGAGATTTATGAGAAAGAATGCTATTGTTAAAATAAAAATGCAAAAGAAAACATGATTTATCACTTATTTATATGAATATATGATTTGGAGTTTTGGTCTTAAAAGATTACTCTATGACAAAAATGAATGAAATAGAAACTGGTTTTGGAGGAAGGAAGAGAATTATAGGCATTGGGGAAAATTAAATTAAAAAATAACAATAAAAGGAAGGCAGGATTCTAGTTAGGAATTAAATTAACTATGGACAGAGTAGTTAACAGAGTAGTTGACAAAGCAGAGGAGGGAGAACATTCCAGGCATTGGAGACAGCCAGAGAAAATACCTGCAGATGAGAAATAGAGTGCCTTTTTTCATGGAAGAGTCAGGAGGCCAGTGTTACTAAATAGAAGAATACATATCAGAGACTTAGGTGTAAAAAGACTAGAAAATGAAGAGAGAACTAAAATAGAAAAAGGTTTGGATATCAAAAACTGCACAGATTTTCAACTAAACACATTCATCCACATATTTCAGTTTGAGGGTATGCACTTCCCCTTGCCATTCATGTATACTTTAGTCATTGAACTCTCTTCTGAGTCTTCTTTTTCCATTAACAATTCAGTTAGGGAATCTCATCATTTATACCTCCATAGCATCTTCCACATATCTCCATCTCTCCATGTCTACTATCATCACTCAGCTGCCTTCTTTGTCTCTATTTTGAACACCTAAAATATTTCTAATTGATTTTCTTTCCTCTCTCATCTCTCCAACTAATCATCAATATAACTGTCCCAAATAAAACAACAGCCACCTTTTTAAAATTACAGATCTGATCATGCTACTTTCCTGATCCAAAGCATTATGTAAATGCCTTCCTGCTGTCTGGACAAAAGACCTCTACCCCATTATATTTGATTTGATTTTAGTGATAGTGATAGGTTTAAGATAATCAGCCTTGTGATTCTAAAGTGATTAGTTAAATTCCATTATAATCTTAATACAATGAGAAGAATTCATAATATTACAAAGATTTCTAACTAAAACATAAATACTGCTTCTAAGGGGATTTCTAACCCCTCCCTAAGTTTGTACTTCTCTTTATCATAAGATGCTGACCATCTGAGTTTCATAACCAGAAATGGTGCAAATATCTTGCACCCCTCTCTGTTTGGATAGTAACCATCCTTTCCCCTAGATCAGATGAGTCTAAGGTAATGGTCAGTGTTATCTGCCCAAATAAGGGTATTGCCTTGTGATTTGACCTTTACACTAATATGGGATTTCTGAAATGAACTAACCAATCAGCTTTGTGGTTGGGTAGCTGTTTCTAAATAAGGTTTATATGATCTTATGTTTTGTGATATGTCATCAGCTTTGTACAGAAATATTCATTTTGTTACTGCCCCAGTATATAAACCAGGTCTATGCCTCTGGGCAGGATCTCTTGCTGGGTTCCTGCAATGTAATACATGAAAGAGAATGCTTTTATTGAAGGACTTGACCCTCTTCCAATAAAATCTAACTTTATATCTTGACTTGGAGAAATTTGGCTTTTTTACTTTATTTACCTTATTTATTTACCTAAATTATCTATATTGAGTTGGTAGGTTTCTATTACACAACATTACCTAAAGATATATGTCTTAACATGGAATTGAAGAAATCAGGATGACTCCAAGCTATTTGTTGAGTCCTATTCCACATTACTCCTCTATTTGTTTTTATAATCCCAGAAAGCTACAACACTAATAATGTATTGATTCTTCTCTTCATGTCACTGTGACAGCCTAGAATCCTAAAATTAATTTATTTTCTTATCTCAGTCTGACAAAACCATTTTCATGTTTCCACATTCAGGGATTATTTGACCTATGAAGATTTACTGACTAGTGTTGTTGTTTTTGGTGGTGGTGGTGGTGGTAATGGTGGTGGTAGTAATAGTAGTAGTAGTAGTAGTAGTAGTAGCAGCAGCAGCAGCAGCAGCAGCAGCAGCAGTAATAGTAGAAGCATCAGCAGCAGCAGCAACAACAGTAATAAAAAAGAGTAATATAACTTTTACTATGTGCCAGACCCTGTGTTAAATATTTTAAAAATATTATTTCATCATTGCAACCACTATGTAAGTTAAATAGTAATATAATCCCCATTTTATAGTTGAAGAACTAGGCAAACAGTTAAAATACCCAAAGTCATATAGCTTTTGTTTGAAATGAAATTTGAGTTCAGACGAAGTGCTCTCATCATTGTTCTAACTAGCTCTGGTGACATTGTTACAGTTAAAGTTTCTATTTAGAATTAAAGTGAATTTATAGGTTATGAAGCACTTCCATCTGTGGCTTAGATATGAAAAAAATGAAGCTTAGTCACATAGTCCTGACAAAACAGGGATTTGAACCCAAGTCATTTGACTCCAAAACCAGTATTTTTTTTTCTATTTTCTTCATTACAGATAATGAAAATGAAACTTAGATATGTCCTAATGAGTCAGGTAACAAATATATGACATGGGATTCAAATCTATGGTGCCTGGCTACAAATCCAGTTGCCTTTCCCTTTGCCATGATTATTAGAGCACTTAATATAAAATATTTTTACATTGTCACCTTTTGCCTTGTGTCATATTGATTTATCTACCTGTAATAGCCTCCATAGAAAATGTTAAGGTGTTTAAGGCATAGAAATGGAGATTTGAACCCCGGACTTCAATCCCCAGAAGTCCTTGCTCTAGTTCCCTGGATGCCCTTTAATCTCACTGAGATCCTCACCTGGGCGAGATCAAATTTTCTATTTAACTGGCTGTAAAAGCCTACTGAGCTCTCTTCCTACTTCCGCTTCCAAGCAGACACATCTCTCATGATATAAGTGAAATTGAATGGGCCTTTTGGCACTCCTAGGCCTGTGCTTCCTTATTTTTGTATTTTCTTTAATTCTTAATCTTAAATAAACCTCTAAAATGTATAATACTTCTAGCAGAGAAAGTAATTTTTAACTGCTATAAAGGCCAGAATTTTAGTGAATTTTCATGTTTGTATTTCTGTAATATATTCTAGTAGCTTGAACTTTATTTTTTAAATTAATTTTTTTCAAGATTGCATCTTGATACAATTTTCAATAGTCATTTATTGGAATTTTGCTCTCCCCCTCCTTCCCAAACCTTCCCCTCCCCAAGATGGCATTTAACATAATATAGGTTGTGTATATGTTAACATATAGTATATATTTCCATGCTCATCATGTTGTGAAAGAAGAATACATAACTTCTACTAGAGAAAAGTCCATGGATGAAATAGTCAAGACTGGTATGCCTCAATATTCACTGAGACTCGCTCAGTTCCTTCCTTAGGGGTAGATAAGTTTTTTTCTTCATGAGTTCCTTGAACTCATCTTTGTATTTCTCATTCACAATTGATCATGGTAATTTATTTCTGTTAATATGTACAGTGTTTTCATGGTTCTGCTTACTTCATTTTGCATCAGTTCATATAAGTCTTTTTCAAGCTTTTTTGTGATCATCTTTGGGAAATAGTTTCAGCAATATCACTACTGCCTATTTCCCAAAAAGATCAAAGATAGAGTAAAAAGACCTACTTATACCAAAATATTTATAGTAGATGTTTTCTTTCTTTGGCAAAAAGTCCTGGAAACTAAAGTTGGGGGATGGCTAAACAAAATATGGTATATGATTGTAATTGAATACTATTGTGCCCTATGAAATGACAAACAGGATGATGACATAAAAAAAAGAAATAAAAACGTTTAAAAACACTTAGGTATAATTGTCATTTTTATTATATGATTCAACATATTAATTAATATTTTTTTTCCAAATGGTTAACTCTGACTTTATTTGTTTGAAAGTATTTTGTATTTGTGATCACATAGTTTTGGGGTTTGTTTTAACAAGCAAACTCCCAAATGTTTTATATTGCCTATAGTTATTTTAAATAGGATTTCTCTTTCTATCTCTTGCTGTTAGACTTAAGTGGTTGTGTAAAGAAAAGCTCATCATTTATATGGGTTTATTTCACATCCCAATATTGCTAAATTTGTTCAGTGTTAAAGTAAGATTTTTCATGATTCTTTAGGATTCTCTAACTATACATTCATATTCTCTGCAGTGATAGCTTTACTTTTTCATTGCTTATTCTAATTCTTTCTCTTATTGTTATAGCTAGCATTCTAGTACAATAAGAAATGATAGAGGTGGTAATAAACATTCTTGCCTTACTTGTGATATTGTTGCAAGGTTTCTAGATTATTTCTGTTTCAGATAATATCTGTAGATGTCATTAAATAAATGCTATTTTGCATTTTGAAAAATGTTCCATTTATTCTATTTCTGGCAAAAATTTATTAGTTGAGACACAAAAAGAAAAAACCAACTCTCCAAGAAAAAAAAAAAGGTTTATTGAGAGAAGGCAGGTCTCCCAATAAAGCTGGATTCTGTTTAGCAACTGAAAGTCTCCAGCCTTGTGAGTAGCCTCCTTTAATAGCACAGATAACAGAAATGTGGTCAGAAATGCAGTTGTTTGGCAACTGTGACCTATGTCAAGGAGCAAAAACTTATAACAGAATAGGGTGTACAGATTAGTCAGCCAAAGATGAGTAAGGTCAAAAGATTACAACATGAGGTGTCAGGATGGTAATAGGGAAACAGAACAGAAATAAGGTCAGAAACTTCACCATTATCACTCACTTGACTTATGCCATGGCTGGTGTCACTTGACCCATATCATTGATTCAAATAAGTACTTTAACCATATCAGTCAGCATTTTTTTTTGGAGTTCTTAGACCAATTAGAACATAAAAATTAGTCCAACCAATGTACTGGACTCCAGTCCTTTGGCCAAGACTGTGTAAATCTGTTCCATATAAATTACAGAATCATAAAGGGAATGGGATTTCACATTCACACTGACAAATTTAGGGAGGCTCTAAATCATATAACAAATACATTCAGGGAATATTGCAATAATCTCTATGTCATTTAACTTAACTTTACAAATGATTACATTGATGGCTGTCAGAAAAGGATCACAATCTGTTATAGAGCCTTCCTTAATCTAAGTGTGCTATCTGGAGTCACTCCTGGGATTCTTGAAAAATACACACAGGATATAATTTAGGATTCTAGATTAAATACAATGCTTTTTTAAAAAGTTGACAAAAAACATTAGAATGTAGGGGTAGCTATGTGGCTCAATGGATTGAGTCCCTGGCCTGGATTCAGAATGAAGAATCTGGCTTCAAATATTTAATAGCTCTGTGGCTCTGAGCAAGTAATTAATTATGTTTGCCTCAGTTTCCTTATCTAAAAATGAGCTGCAGAAGGAAATGGCAAACTTCCCCAGTATCTTGGCCAAGAAAATCCCAAATGGGGTCACTAAGAGTAGAATATGACAAAAGAAACTCAATAACAAATCAGTATATAAATTCATCTGCTTGATAAATGTCTTGCCCCTTTCTTAATAAAGGTTCTTTAAAAGTCTATAGGAAAGCTATAAACACAATGTACCATATGAATAATAAAACTTTTGATGATGTCTTTTTAAAATAATGAGATAATCTTTTTACTGACTTTCCTAGAAAGGCACTAAACAATGAAATGCAAAAGACAGATAATGACTGAATTGACTATCAATCAGTCTTGTCTACCTAGAGGATTAAATTTAAAAGAGGACAATCATACTTGAAAAAGAAAAAAAAAACCTTTCCCATCCCCCTTAGCCTCTGTTTTGGGGGTTCTTCCAAATTTTGTCAACCCTAGTTATCTAGCTGTTATTCCTCCCCACCTTCCAAAAGACTCTTTAATTCTCCTTTTTTGTATCTCAGAAAACCCAAGTACCATTGTGGATAGTGCTGTGGGGGAAACCTATTTGAAATCTTTCTGGCCACGATTAAAGGCCCTTTTATTATAAATACTTTAGTAATTAATTTACTTTTATAAAGTTGACACTTTTAAAAAATCATATTATTAGATGCAAAAAAGGCACTAGTAAAGCCTTAAAGAAGGCACTGTGGACATTCCTTCTCTACTTCTCAGAATCCTCTGCCAGGGCTTGTATCCAAATTCTCCTCTTTTCCTCTTAAAGCTAATCCATGAAATTGACTTTATCCTTTACCTACATTCCTATAGCACAATAGCCAGAACTTTGGGTGGCTGGAAGTGGACCTTCAATTTTTTTAGATTTGATGATCTTTAAAAACTGAATTCTTGGAGGGCAGCTAGGTGGCTCAGTGGATTGAGAGTCAGGCCCAGAGATGGGAGTTCCTGGGTTGAAATCTGACCTCAGACACTTCTTCCTAGCTTTGTGAGCCTGGGCAAGTCACTTAACCCCCAATGCCTAACACTTACCACTCTTCTGCCTTGGAATCAATACATATTATTGATTCTAAAATGGAAGATAAGGGTTTAATTTTAAAAAATTGAATTCTCAGACCAAAGAGGTTAGTTTCTGGGAAAAGGCATAATGACAATTCACAGTTATTATATCACTGTCCATCTCTTGAGTTCATTGTTTTAACACTCCGGTAAAGAGTCAATCTGTATATTATCTGCAAGGAACTTCCTTTACACCCTTACTGGTTAGTCTTGGAATTGATACTAAATATTATTTCCGAAGCAAAATAGTGATTAGAAGTAGGCAACTGGGATTGAGTGCCTTGTCTAGGTTCACTCACTACCATATCCCTTCTCCCCTTCCTGGTCTGGTCATCTTCCACTGAACCACCTATTTATCTTCATAGTCCTATTCCTTACTTTTTTCAGAATGTTGAAATCATTCCCAAATCACACCCTTTTTACTGCTTGATTATTCAGGAAACTCCTGCAATGTTGGGGCCTCCCCATCTTAGAACTCATCTCCATGAAATATCTCTCTGAGTAGCCTGTCCTGCCTTCTCCAATTGGTGGGATATTCTTAGACCCTCAATATTTCTGATGAGACTGATGTTAGCCTACTTTCAGTCTCCTTCCAACATTGCTCTTGATTTTCTGAGGCCTTCAGAACAGTAATTTTGTTAGGTACTTTCATACCTTAACTACTGCCCCTCCTCCTACCCTGGATACGTGTGCATGTAATTTTTCAGCTTTTTTTAATGTGCTTTCTTTCCTCTATTAGACTATAATATCCATAAGAATAGTTACTATCCTTTTTTTTTTCTTGAATTTGTATCCTCAGCATTTAGCACTTTGTTTAACAAGGAAGAAATAATGGCTAGTAGTTAGCACTTAATAAATACCTATCTTTTCTTAATAAATGCTTGTTTTCCTCATAAATTGAATTGAATTAATCTTGGCTCTGGTTTGCAAAAATTAGTTCACAAAAATAATTTTAATAATAGTGATATGTTTGTGAAACACCACTATATTTTAAAACCATTTTGCATAAATCATAATATGTTATATTTTCATTTTGCTTTTTTGTTTATAATATCCTGAGCCAGAGATTATTTAATCCTTTCAACCATTCTGTTAATATATCAATATAGTAGTAAGCTCTCGGTAACCAAGGATGATGATTGTCTTTGTGCACTTTCATCTGTGATGTAGATGAGTGTGCACAAAAACACTTGTGCGTGAAGGAGATTTATGTGGAAAAATCAATGCACAGAGACAGTCCCACTCTCCTGGCGTCGGAAGCCTGGGTCCATTGGCATGAAAATTGTTACACCTCGAGACTTCCTCAGCTGCATTGGATGGCCATGTTGTCCTTTGTGCTCCAACATGCCCTAAGCACTCCACAGTGCTTTACTGTGTCGCCCTCTCAGCCGTTGAACCTTCTTGTTGGTTTCTTCCTCCTGTTCCGCCAAAGCAGTCTTCACAGGCTGGGTGAGCAAAGCCTTAGATGACCAAGGGTCTACGACCTGATGGCTACCCTCACAAGGTTTAGCCGGCCTGTCGAAGCCATTGCCCCGGGTGTGGCCGCTGCTGCATGCTAGCAGCTACTAGGAGCCACAAGTGAGAGCTGGGTGTCAGGTGAGGGTGAGAGGTTGTAGAGCTGCAGTAGGAGGGCACAACAAGCCCTCCATACTAGAGATACCACTCCTCCCTGAGCAGAAGTATAAATCAATACTATTCTCATTATTATCCACAATTTAAAAATTAAGTACATTAGGCTCAAAGAGGTTTGGAGAACTTATTTATATTTTATGGGTAGCAAGTAACAGCCATAATTCAAAACCTATTTATTTCATGTAAATCCAGTGTCAGTTTTACTACTAAATGTAAAATGGTCTGTCTTTCAAGAAAAACAAATGTTTAAGTTTTCTTTATTTCTATTTTCTTTCAGTAATATTTATTTAGAATAGAACCATTTTGTTAACTTTCTGAGGAATCAAGAAAGCAATCATTGCATTTATGAAATTTTTATTTAAGTAATATCATTGATCTGAGATGACCAGTCTACTATGGTAGCTCAAATTTGAGCCTAGAATGAAATGATATTCTTGTAAGACTTCTATTAATTAGAAAAGGTTGACTTATTTATCTCTCACAGAAGAACAATTTTCATGGCATGAAATGGCTAAACCTCAAGAAAAAAAGATGAGTAGAGGATAGATTCATAGTTAGTGTTGCCCACAATGCTTCTCAATGAAAATTATGTGCTCCATTTGGAGCTTCTTGTGGATGTTTGGTTTTAGCTAAGTATGAAGCAGCTTCAGCATTCCAAATAATATTCACTTGAGCCAATTAAAATGTCAGGAGCAATTTCAGTTTCTTTTAAGGGAAATAACTTAACCTATCACATATGTCAGGATACTCTAATATTACCTTTGCTATAAATGAATAATACCAGTGAAATTATATCTCTAATATTTCTGTTTTCTCAAAAGAAATGTGAATTTTAATCATAAATATGTGATATTAATAATAAAAATATCTAATGCATATATATCTGTTTGTCTAAGTATTAATCTATCTCTCTATATTGTTTTAAGTTTCAAAGAACTATAAAAATGGTATCAGATATGATACTCCCAACAATTTTGTATGATAGATGCTATTTTCCTCCCATTTTACCCATGAAGAAATTTAAACCAAAGGACATTGTGACTGTTACAGCACCACACAGAAAGTAGATATCTAAGGAGATAATTAAAATCAGGTCTCTCATTCCAAGTCCCAAACTCTTAGTCACTGTGCCAATAGGTTTATTCATATTAACTTTCATAGATGGGGAAAAAATCAGTTTTAGTAAGATAATTTCTCATGGTTATTATGTAGCCATTTATTTGTATGCTTACATAATATATCTTATTCTATAATTGACTATTAAAGCTTCAGAGTTTGAAGAGACTTTGCAGATAGATCACCTAATCCAAATTATTTTATAGATGAGAAAACTGAGATCCATAAAGTTTCTATGATATTCATAAAGTCACAAAGATTACAACTTTTTGATCCCACATAATAATACACATCCTCTGACTACAATGTTCATTTCATTGAGAATGCCATGGCAATCATTTCTTTTCATTATAAATTATTAAAATGTTCTAGATATTATGTCAGTGACATAGATCAGTAATAAATGCCCTTTAGAATTTCATCAAATGATAAATACTGTGTGATTTAATCCCAACTAAATTTCTACATACATGTATTTAACATAGTAATGAAGAAAGCTATAAATCTAGAAATCAAAACATTAGTCTACTAAATTTTTCAAGTATTTGAATAGCTCCATAATAATTGTTTTGATGATTAATTTTAGAAAGACTTCAATCAGTGAAAATTTCTAGGCTCGCAGTTGAAAATTAATATAATCACATTTAGATGAAGTGACCTTAATTGATTTTAAAAGAGATTTGTTTCCCCAAGAGGACTCTGGATATGGCACTAAAATTTCAATACTTTAATATATCTTAGATGTCAAAGATGTTTACATTCCTTTCAGTAGTTAAAATAATGGCCTATACCTACCATCTAATTCAATAAAATTCCTATTTCTCTCCATAAATCTTTCATTGAGATTTGATCTAACATCTTAAGTTCTTTCTGTTCTTTTCAGATTCTGTGGGCAGCAAAGAAGAAATGAGACTGACCTCATATTTTTTTTTTCATTTTGGGGACATGATAGGGCCATTTCTTTTTCTGAGCATACAATTTCTGGTTTATTTATTTTCTATTTCTAATAAATTGCATGGTAGATAGAGAACAGGGCATAAAGCCAAGAAAACCTGGGTTCATGTCCTATCTCTTCCACTTACTGGCTATATGACCCTGGGTAAGTGATTTAACCTCTCAGTGCTCTAAGTAGCATTCTAAAACCATCTATTGCAGAGAAAATGAAAATCTACATTGGTCCAGTGAGTTTCCTTATTGGTCTTTTCTATGTCATCTTCTTATGATTACTTTCTTCTCTTTAGTTTTCTGTGACATTATTCAAGCCTGGTTCTTCTACCTGTTTGAACTTTCCTTCTCTAATTTTTTGCTGAATCTTTATCTGATTCATACACACTACAAGTGAGTTTCCCTCTGATTTATTTCTCTGGCCCTGTTCTCTTTTCTCCCTTCTAGGTAAATACATTATGTTATTTAGAAAACCATTGTTTTAAGGAGAGTTTGGGGGTTTTACAAGTCTTCTTTTGGGTCTGCTTGTATTTTAGTTTCCTTAAAAGATTATATTTTGGTTTTGATAATCTTATATTTATGATATCCCAAATTGACCATTGTCTCTGATAACTGGATTTCAAGAAACCCCTGACTAACCTTTGACTCAGAATGAATAATAATCCCTCATATACTCCTTGATAACTTTAGATAGGATTAGCTGATATAAAATCTTAAGCACCTTTTTTATCTTCTTACTTTCTCCTAATGCATATCTAGGCCTACTCTCAGGTAGTAGTAGTAGTAGTCTCTCAATAACCGAGGACGATAATTGTCTTTGTGCGTTTTCATCTATGATAGATGAGTGTGCACAAAGATGCTTATGCGTGAAGGAGATTTAAGTGGAAAAGTCAATGCACAGAGACAGTCCCATTCTCTCAGCATTGGAAGCCTGGGTCTAGTGGCACAAAAAGTCATTACACCTGGAGACTTCCTCAGCTGCATTGGATGGCCATGTTGTCCTTTGTGCTCCAACATGCCCTAAGCACTCCACAGTGCTTTTCTGCGTCTCCCTCTCAGCCGTTGAACCTTCTTGTTGGTTTCTTCTGCCTGTTCCACCAAAGCAGTCTTCACATGCTGGGTGAGCAAAGCCTTAGTTCACCAGGGGTCGACGACCCGATTGCTACACTCACAAGGTTTAGTCGGCCTGTTGAAGCCATTGCCTGGGGTGTGACCGCTGCCACATGCTAGCAACTACTAGGAGCCACAAGTGAGAGCTGGGTGTCAGGTACCCTAGTCTCTAACTACATCTTCTTTCTCAAGTTTTCACTAATCAATCACTTGTACTTCCTTTCATATACTTTGTAAAATATTTATCTTTGACCCCCAAATTCTACAGTTTAGTGGAAATTCCCATTAGTGTCTCTCACAATCTCATCAGAGTAGTTATTCTATGTTCTATCTTTGATTATTGTCTCTCTTGTCCTGATTAAAATCAGTTTCTAATATAACTACTTTCATAATTATTAGTTATTTTCAGATTAACAGATTTACTATGATTTTATTGAATTTTTACTTATCTGTTATATATCTCAAGTAAATTGACTGTATCACCTACATTTAGCATTTTTTTGGTGCTGGTATCCTTGTTTGAACTTCATAAAATGCACACCTTCACTAAGATTCAAGCAGATGGAGCAATACCTTTCTCAAACTCTCTCTCCTCTGCTAAGCAAAGTTCATAAACTTACTGCTAAAACTTTTTCCAGTTTATAGAGTTTATTCTCAATTGATACTTTATGCTTTATCACTTGGAGAACTCATTACTTCCCATGGTTTCAATTATCATCTCTATGCTAATGATTCTCAGATAAACTTATTTAGTCATAACCTCTATTTTAACTTCCAGACTTGTGTCTCCAACTGCCTAATGGACTTTCCACACAACATACCCTGTAGATATCTGAGGTTCAACATATCCAAAATTGAAGTCATCATCTCTCCTTCAAAGCCTCTCCCCACTTTTGAACTTTTCTGCTATTGTTGAAGGTGCCTATCTTCCCCATGACCTGGGTTTAATACCTAAATATAATTAATTCTGACCTCTTATTCTTGTTATCAAATGTCACCAAGGCTTGCTTATCTTCATGGTATCTTGCATTTATGCCTTTTCTCTAATGGCATCAGTACCATCATGGTACATACACTTATCATCATATGTTTGGACTTATAACAGCCTACTAATTGGTTATCCTATTTCAAGTTTCTCCCCACTCTAGACTTTGCTGCATTTAGCTATAAAACTAATCATCCTAAATTATAAATCTGACTATTTCACTTAAGAAATTCAAATGGTTCCCTATTAAATCCAAGATCAAATATAAAATACATTGGCATTCAAGGTCTTTCATCACATGGCCCAATGAGTTGTCTCAATTAACCAGTGGGTTCAGATTCCACAAGGGAGAGACACCTGCAAATACTCATTACTACAATGATGCAAAATACCAGTAGTGGAGAAAGAGGTAGACCTCCTGCTCTCTAAAGATTCACAGGCAAAAAGCACCAACTCTCAATTGTTCCTTCCTTATATAACCCCTCATCTCAATGGTAATAGAATCTTAAACTCTGGCTCACAGACACCTGTCAATTCTGCTCTACTTAGAAATCCTGCTTCTTGTCTCTTAAGGAAGCAGAGGGAGAGATTAAGAAAATTCCTTTAACTGTGTGATGTCTATTCAAGGTAAAATGTAGAGTCTCTGAAGAAAAAGATTATATTAACTTTATTTCCATTATAAAATTCACACATTCTCAGGTCAGTTTGCAACTTGGGCCCATCCTTCTTTTGGTTGAAGTAGAATGTGGTATACTTTGCAGTATTCTACCCATTTTTTGAGAAGGGAGCTCAGACTACAGAACACATCATTTCACACTGGTCTGCTCATTGAATTTCATCAACATCTCCAGGATCTCATCTTCCTAAAAGATGATTTCAACTTTCAAAGTTATATCTGTTCAGTATCCTCAGCCCCTTGGTCCTCCAGGAGAGGATAGAAAGTAGACATTAGAGACTTAATTCTAGGTTATTTTTTAAGAAGTGTGGAGGAGAGAAAAAGAACGCTGCAGAAAAGGCTGGAAAAGCAAAGACTCCAGAGCTGTCACTCAAGGAGAATATTCTAATTAGAATGGGGACCAGAAAAGACTGTTGAGAAGGATCAGAAGAAAGCTGAAATCTGACTCTCTTTGCCTTTGAGACAGAAAGGAGAAGGGGTCTCTTTGCCTTGGAGAAAGAAAGGAAGAAGGGTCTCTTGGCTTGGGGACAGAAAGAAAGAAGAATAA
This sequence comes from Monodelphis domestica, assembly GCF_027887165.1. Lineage (NCBI taxonomy): Eukaryota > Metazoa > Chordata > Mammalia > Didelphimorphia > Didelphidae > Monodelphis > Monodelphis domestica. Next base: position 355,417,059 of record NC_077229.1, on the reverse strand, counting down.
AGTCCAGCTCTCTTTGATTTCTCTGCTATGTTACAGTGACTGAATTTCCAGATCTGTTAACCCATTTTCTCAATCTGAACTATATTTCACCATCCTACAACCTCTGAATTGTTCTAGTGTTTAGGGAAATCTCAAAACCCTATTTCCTTGTCTTTCCCTTCTTCCCCAATAAACCCCTTACTTAATCTTAAAAGAGAGAAATAGTATTTTGAGACATCATAAAATTCACCCTAAGTTGATTTAGAGAGATAAACAGAGGAATCAACTGGAAGGGCAGGGAAGAAGGAAGGAGGGACAAGGAGGGAGAAAAACCAGAGAGGGTAAAGTGAGGAAAAAGAGAGGAAGGGAGGACATTGACAGACCTGATCTTTAGTTATCATTTGTCACTCAAATAATCCCTCATTACAGAAGGCTAGTCAGGAATTACTTCATAATTTCTACTACTTTATAGGGCATCATGCCCCTAATATCATCCCTCTTCTATTATCCCTCCCACCTCTTTTTGACTGATTTTTTATGTGTCCTCTTTCCCCATTAAAGTATCAATTCCTTGAAGTTTTTTTGGGGGGGCTATTTTTTGCACAGACACACACAAACACACATATATGTACATATATATATATATATATAATTTATATATTTACATTCCTAGAATTTAGCACAATAGTAGGCACATTTTAGGTACATTATACATGTTTATTAGCTGACAGATTATCTCTAGGTCATAACACTTGGGACATAGTAGGTGGCTAGTATATAGTATAAGAAGAGATTTTTGATTTGCTTTTATTTATCCTGCAACTTTTGGTTAACCAAAGCCAACAAATTGATCTGACCAAACCTAATTCAGAGAATAATAATATTAAGAGAAGATCAAGGCTATTTCCCCTACTTCAGTGGTTGATGAACTGGCTGAAACCAATCCCCTGGGATTAAAAAATATACTTAAATCATTAAATATTCCTTAGATAAGAAACCAGAGGAAGAATTTTAATTGTCCCTGACACCTTGGTAACATGTAAATCTTGCTCCTCAATTTTCATATTTGTGAACTCTCTAAATGTAGTTTAATTTGTAACTTGATACAGTTTGCTTTCAGAGCCTGTTTGATTATGTTTGTTTCCTTAGGGGGCTTAGGAGATTATAACTCTAAATAAGTTTGTCCAACTTCTATGAGGCTGAAAGAAGTATGCTTTTAATAATCTATATTTCCTTTAACCTTATAGCATAAGAGAAACATAAAAGATTGCAATATGTAAAAGAAGGATTTCTTTGTTACTTTGATATAATATTTCTTGTAAGAAACTATGTTAAAATCCTAATGATTGTTCAGAGTAATGGTTTTCTCTTGTTAAATTAAAATTCTCAGTATCTTAGACTATATCTTAATAATCATTATCAAGTAAATTAAAGGAGCAGGTAAGAAAAAGAAAAGATACCATTCACATGTGGCCAGCTGTTCCCTTCAGCAACTTTTTCCCCTAATATTTGCTTCCTTGAGCTCATGCTTACCTAATCACCTCCTTTGATTATAATTCCAGAGCCAGTGACATCCTTACTTTCTGAAACAAAAACTCATATCTTTTGTGATGTCACTTTTTTCTGAGAAACTATGATTTTGAGGACTTGACCTCAATCCAGATCAAAAGCTGGTCTTCCAAATCCCATGAGTGAGGTGGGACAAGAAGCAAGTGTCTTCTGAGAGCCAAGGAACTGCAAAGCTTCTGGCATTCTTCATGAGTGCCCATGTATCTCTCTTATACAGATAATCCCGATATCTGATTCTTAATTCACACAAAGTGCAAATACAGGGTTGAAGTGTATCCTCAAAATAATAAGAATTGAGATTGGTGTTAAATTCTCACCATCCTCCCTTTGACTCATTAGTAGACATGTTAGTCTCCCCAGTGAATAATTTAATATATAATATTTATAATTTTTGGCATAGTACTACCAGGATACAGGTATGTCCAACATTATAATACATTTCAGGAGGGTCTAACTAATTTGAGTATTTATTGACATATTAAAAATGATTGAAAGACATTGACAAGGAGCCATTAGGGGCATAATCTTTTTCTAAGATTTTATAATCAAATTAAAATATCAGCACATGGGAAGTGCAGAAGGAGATGGAGTGTTTAATTCTCACACTTCAATTCATTATATGTAAATGTTCACTCTGAGTCTTATGGTGTAGTTTATGATTCCTGAGGACACTTCTATTACTTTCATCTCTTTAGTCCATCCAGAATCATGATGGTCCTTACAACATTTTCTCCAGGATATCTGCTTTTATTGTCCAGGTTAGAGACTATCTCTTTCCTTAAAGTTGCTTAAAAAAATCTTTGTCTATAGACCTTTATGATATTTTCAGAATACCCCCACAAGAGGATGAGACACTGTCTAGGATCTAACCCTACATACAAACAGATACATACCTTAAAAGTAACACAAAATAATGATCCAACTCTACTTTTACAACCACAATAGACTTGCTTAAGGGGGTTCAGATTCCCAGTCTCACAAAACTAGCTTCAAAAATGCTCAAATTCCATAATCACTTCATTCCTTAGAGCCTATCCAGAAAGAGCAAAATTTGACCAAAAGTTGTCCTGAGGTATTTAACATATCATGAGCAGTTGGTTTATATTTCAGTTTGCTCCCTGTAATTTGGCAGAATGAATCATGTCTGAAGTCATGCAGACCAAAGTGGGCCATAAATAAAGTGACATCAGTTACTTGGGAACAATAGATAACAACTGCCGAGACAATGATCCCTCCTTTAGTAACTAATCAAAGAAAAAAAAAAGAATTCCTGGAATTCCTATGCCTTCCTCCTTTTCTTATCTTCCCATCTTCCTTCCTTAACACTTACTAGTAAACTATGTATATACACTCTATTACCACATTCTCTTATAATAAACCTTGTTCCTTCTTCTGAAGCCAGTCTCAGCTCTCAAGTTTTTTGGATAAAACCCTAATTTTGCTGTGCCCACATCAATGTGAAAAGATAAGCATAATTGATGGCAGAAGCTTCTGGGAATTAGGAGTTTTCTTTCTGAAGAAACCCAAATGCCATTAATCCACCTCGCTTTATACCTCTGTTGCTACTTTTCAACTTCCTATTCATTATAAGGGAGAGAAATTTGTTTCATCATTAAATGTCAGAGTAAAAAAGAACTCAGCTCTATCTAAGGCCACAAGCTTAGCTACAGTATCTGCTCATTGATTTTCCCTAGAGACTGTCAGCCCCTCCCCGTGTGTGTAGAGCAATGAACAATAGCTAATGCTACAGTTAGCTGAAAAGAGCACACTAGTTCTTTAATAATCTCTGCATTTGCAATACCTTGCCAGCAGAGGTCAGAAAACCCCTTTGTATCCAGAGCAAGCCAATAGTATGACAGATCTCAAAAGCATACTTTGATTTCATGTAAATTGTTGCTATCTTTCCTTTAGCTCTCATACAGGTCTCTTTCAATGTGGTCAGCTCATTTCTCCACAAGCTAAAATTTAAAGGTAATGAAACTAACCAGATGGTGTCATAGTCTGAAAAAATTGTAGCATCAGTGTGTCATCCATCACAAAACATTAACTGTCAATTTAGAGAACTAAATCTGGGTTTTCGAAAGATGAATTAGAGAGATGATCACAGGGCTTCTTAGTCATGTTCACTATGATGCACAATCATATAGTGGTTCCCCAAATAATGGCAAATCAGAAATCAATCTTGTAGGATTAAGAATTGCATACCATTTATATGTGATATGTTCATTCACCAACAAAGTTATCTCATGTGTAGGAAGACTTTGATCTGAAAACACTTTTCTATGTCAAAGCAGTAAAGCCTTGAACCTTGTGGGAGCAAAAAAAACAGTTGATGGAAATTCTAGGATTATATCAGAAGCATTCTGCATGAATAGAGCTGTCACTATCACAGCCCAATGACAAAGCAAAGCTTTAGCAGTATCTATGCAAAATATTAGGCAAGTAGTAATTGTATGGGTTTCAAGTTGTGAGTCAAAGCCAAAGTCCCCTTACACCCATATTTATGTATATACAAAAGTAAAATAATTGAGGAGGCAGAGTCAAGATGGCGGCTTAGAAGCAGCAAAAGTTCAGACCTCTGAAAATCCTTCCTTACCGATCACATACTGAATGCTCCTAGGGGACTGAAATTCAAACTTATCAACAGAACATAGGCAGGGAACCCTCTTTCTGGACTCAATTCAAAAGGTACGCCCTCCAAAAAAGCCAGAATCTGAGAACACTAGGGTCTAAGGAGAAGGCAGAAGGAAGGTCCCAGGGCCCCTCCCCACCAACCCAGAGCATGGAGCCCCCAGTGGCAGCAGGAACCTCTGGGCAGACAAAAGTGCTGGTCTGGAGGGTGTACCTTGAGAGAAACCTGGGCCAGGCTCAGAGTGTCCAACACAGGTGGCATAAAAGTAGCCAGAGAGAAACCAAAGAACCTGCAGCCCCATGTCTGGGTCCTTCCATCTGGCTCCAGTCTCACCGGGGTATTTTGCCTAGGGGCACATCCAGACCAACTCAGTTGAACCTAATCTCATCAGGAGTCCTCAGAGCTTAGGGAGGCCAGGACTGCTCCCCCCCTAGAGTTCAGGGCCTCCCGAAAGGACAGGAACCTCTGGACAGGCAAAGGCACTGGTGTACCTTGTGGACAGTGCTGTGCCAGGCTCATAGCATGGAATGCAGGCAGTGGAGAAGCAGCTGGAGAATTGAAGAGAGCCTGGGGAGCTGAGACATTCCATTTGGATCCAGCCTTCCAGGAATCTTCGGCCTCAGAGCACATATAGCCCAACCCAGTTGAACTTAATCCAATCAAAAGCCTTCAGAGGACAGGGAAGCCAACATTTCTCCCCCAGAGACTGTACCAAGAGATCTGACAAAGCTCCAAGAAAGGACACTGACAGCCCCAAAATAAAAAAAAAATAAAAAATGAGAGGAGCAAGAGCTCAGACAAATATGAGAAACAAAGAAGAGGGTAAATATGAGCAAACAACAGAAAAAGAAGAAAGAAATTCCAATAAACAGCTTCTATACAGGTAACAAGCAAAGAGCAAATGAAACGGAGTGGGAGGGATCAGCAAATGAAAAATCATAAATCCCAGCAAATTGGATGCAGGCTTTGGAAGAACTCAAAATGCAATTCAAAACACAATTAAGAGAGGCTGAAGACAATTGGGAAAAGAACTAAAAAACTAAGATAAATCATCTGGAAACAAAAAATGGTATCTTGAAAGCCAAAATCAACCAGCTTGAAAAATGGGCAAAGGAGATGAAAGATGAGAAAAAGGAAGTAAAAGACGAGGTAAAGAGAATGAAAGATGACCTCCAAAGAAAATCAGACCAGAAGGAAAAGAACCTTACCGATCAAAAACTGAATGATCCTAGAAACTGAAATTCAAACTTAACAACAGGACAGAGGCTAGGGACCCTCCTTCTGGACTCAAATCAAAAGGTATGCCTCCCCAAAAGCCAGAATTTGAGAACACTCGGGTCTACGGTGAATGCAGAGGGAAGGTCCCAGGACCCCTAACCCCCAACCCAGAGGGCTGGGCCCCCAGCAGCAGTGGGAAACTCTGGGCAGGCAAACGTGCTGGTTTGGAGGGTCTACCTTGTGAGCAGCGGGACTCCAGGCTCAAAGCAGTGGGGAGGAAGCTAGGGAGAGACCAGGGCCATGGCTGGGTCCTTCCATCTGGCTCCTGTCTCACCATTGCCTCGGGGCACATCCAGACCAATCTAGTTGAACCTAATTCCATCAGGACTCCTCAGAGCTCAGGGAGGCCAGGACTCCTCTCCAACTAGAGTGCATGGCCTCCTGCAAGGATAGGAACCTCGGGGCAGGCAAAGGCACTGGTGAACCTTGCAGACAGTGGAGAAGCAGCTGGAGAGAACTGGAGAGAGCCTGGGTGGCCCAGACTTCCAGGAGTCTTCAGCCTCAGAGAACATACAGCCCAACCCAGTTGAACTTAATCCAATCAAAAGCTTCCAGAGGACAGGGAAGCTAACATTCCTCCCCTAGAGACTATACCAAGAGATCTGACAAAACTCCAAGAGGGGAGACTGACAGCCCCAAAACAAAAAAAAATGAGAGGAGGAAGAACACAGACAAATACAGGGAGCAAAGAAGGGGTAAAATCTTGCAAAAAAAAACAGATAAAGAAGAAAGAAATTACAATAGACAGCTTCTGCACAGGTAATGAGCAAAGAGCGAACAAAACAGAGGGGGAGGGATCAGCAAAGGAAAAATCAGAAATGCCACTGAATTAGATACAGGCTTTCGAAAAACTCAAAATGCAATTCTAAGCACAATTAAGAGAGGCTGAAGACAATTGGAAAAAGAACTTAAAAACTAACATAAGTCATCTGGAAACAGAGGCACTTGACCTAAAACAAGAAAATAGTGTCTTGAAAGCCAAAATCAACCAGCTGGAAAATGAGACAAAGGAGATGAAAGATGAGGCAAAGCAGATGAAAGATGAGGTGAAGAAGATGAAAGATGAGAAAAAGGAGATGAAAGATGAGGTAAAGTGGATGAAAGATGACCTCCAAAGAAAATCAGTCCAAAAGGAAAAGGATGACCAAAAAGCTAAGGATGAAATACAGTCTTTAAGAACCAGAATACAACAACTGTAATCAAGTGACCTCACAAAGCAGCAGTACAATATAAAACAAAACCAAAAGAATGAAAAAATTGAGGAAAATATGAAGCATCTCATTCACAAAACAGGATTTAGAAAATCATTCAAGGAGAGACAATTTAAGAACCATTGGTCTACCAGAAGACCATGACAAAAGAAAAAGCCTTGACATCATACTATAGGAAATTATTAAAGAAAACTGCCCCAATATCCTAGAATAAGAGGGAAAAGTAGAGATTGAAAGAATCCACAGATCACCTCCTATACTTAATCCCCAACTGACAATACCCAGGAATTTTATAGCCAAACTCAAGAAGTATCAGACCAAAGAAAATATATTACAAGCTGCCAAGAAGAAGTCATTCAGATACCATGAAACCACAGTGAGGATAACGCAGGATCTGGCTGCATCCACACTGAAAAACCAAAAGGCATGGAATATGTTATTCCGGAAAGCAAGGGAACTAGGTCTACAACCAAGAATCAACAACCCAGCAAAACTGACTATATTCTTACAGGGGAAAATATGGTCATTCAACAAAATAGAATTCCAAGAATTCATAAAAAAAGACCAGACCTGAATAGAAAACTTGATGTCCAAGCATAGAACTCAAGAGAATCATCAAAAGGTAATTAAAAAAGAGGGAAAAAAGAAAAAGAAAAAAAATTTAAGAGACTCAATAAGTTAAAATGATATGTATCTCTATAAGAAAAGAGGTAATTGGTAACTCTTAAAAACTGTTGTTATTTCCTGGGCAACAAAAAGAAATACATTTAGAGGGAACAGTGACAAACTGTATAGCATGAAAGGACAAGACATAAATAGGTATATAGATATATGCATGCATAAATACATACACATGAATATGTGTATACATATATATATATATACATATATAACTAGAACTAAAATAGGTTAATATTAAAAGAAGTGGGAAAAGAAACACATGGGGGTTAATTTATATGTCACAAAGAAGCTCATGGTGGGAGGGGGGAGAACACCAATACACTGGAAGGGTAAAGAGGTCAGAGATAGGAAATACTCAAGTCTTACATGCTTTGAAATTGACCCACAGAGGGAAGAACAATCCAATCGATTGGGGTAGAATATAGATTTGCTCCCTATAGGGGAGTAGAAGGGTAAGAAATGGTCTGGTGAGGAGGGAAGCATTAAAAGAAGAGAGGGATATGGGATTAATTTTAGAAAGACTACAGGGAAAATAAGGGGGGAATAAGTAGGGAGGGGGTAGAAAGGGAAGAAAAATAAGGGTGGGAAATAGGGGGACTGATTAAAAAAAACATTGGTGTAGAAGGAAATAGTGAAAGAAGAAAAGGCAGGAACAGTAGTAGAAATCAAAATGCAGGGTAATACACATCTAGTATTCATAACTCTGAATGTGAATAGAATGAACTCACCTATAAAACAAAAGAAAATAGCAGAGTGGATTAGAATCCCAAACGCTACCATATGCTGTCTACAAGAAATACACATAAAGAAGGTAGATATGCATAGGGTGAAAGTAAGAGGGTGGAGCCAAACCTATTGGGAATCAACTGATAAAAAGAAGACAGGAGTCACAATCACTATATCCAACAAAACCAAAGTAAAAATAAATCTAGTTAAAAGAGATAGGGAAGGTAATTACATCCTGATAAAAGGCAGTATAGACAATAAGGAAATATCTTTACTCAACATGTATGCACCAAATGGCATAGCATCCAAATTTCTAATGGAGAAACTAGAGGAACTCAAGGATGAAATAGATTGAAACACTATACTAGTGGGAGACCTGAAACTTCCTCTATCTGAACTAGATAAATTTAACCAAAATATAAATAAGAAAGAGGTAATAGAAGTGAATGAAATCTTAGAAAAATTAGAGTTAGTAGACATGTGGAGAAAAATAAATAGGGACAAAAAGGAATACACCTTTTTTTTTCAGCAGCATATAGTACATTCACAAAACTTTACCATGTATGAAGGCATAAAAATATTGCAAACAAGTGCTAAAGAGCAGAAATAATAAATGCAACTTTTTCAGATCAAAATTCAATGAAAATAATAATTAATAAGGGAACATCGAGAGGTAAATAAAAAATTAATTGGAAATTAAACAATACGATTCTCCAAAACTAGTTAAAGAACAAATCATAGAACCAATTAATAAATTCATGGAAGAAAATGACAATGATGAGACATCCTTTCAAAACCTATGAGATGCAGCCAAAGCAGTACCCATGGGTAAATTTATACCCTTGAGTTCATATATTAACAAATAAGAAGGCAGAGGTCAATGATTTGGGCATGCAAATTAAAAAATTAGAAAGTGAACAAATTACAAATCCTCAGATGAAGACTAAATTAGAGATCCTAAAAATCAAAGGAGAAATTAACAAAAATGAAAGTCAAAGAACTATTGATTTAATAAATAACACTAGAAGCTGGTACTTTGAACAAACAAATAAAATAGACAAAGTACTACACAGTCTAATTAAAAAAAGGAAAGAAAAAAACCAATTTGACAATATCCAAGATGAAAAAGGAGACCTCACCTCTAATGAAGAGGAATTTAAGACAATCATTAAAAACTACTATGCCCAATTATATGGCAATGAATATGGCAATCTAAGTGATATGGATGAATACTTACAAAAACAAAAATTGCTTAGACTAAAAGAGGAAGAAAGAAATAACCTAAACAACTCCATATGAGAAAAAGAAATTGAACAAGCCATCAAAGAACTCCCTAAGAAAAAATCCCCAGGTACAGATGGATTCACAAATGAATTGTATCAAACATTTCAAAGCACAACAAATCCCAATATTAAAGAAACTATTTGACAGAATAAGCAAAGAGGGAGTTCTACCAAATTCATTTTACAGCACAAACATGATACTAATCGCAAAGCCAGGAAGGTCAAAAACAGAGAAAGAAAGCTATAGACCAATCTCTCAAATGAATATAGATGCAAAAATCTTAAATAGAATACTAAAAAAAAAGACTCCAGCAAGTCATCATAAGGGTTATCAAATATGACGAGGCAGGATTCATACCAGGAATGCAAAGATGGTTCAATATTAGGAAAACCATCCACTTAATTGACCATATTAAAAACAAAGCAACAAAAATCACATGATTATCTCAATAGAGGCAAAAAAAAGCCTTTGATAAAATAAGGCACCAATTCTTATTGAAAACACTACAAAGTGTAGGAATATAAGGGCCTTTACTAAAAATAATAAACATTATATATCTAAAACCATCAGCAAACATCATCTGCAATGGGGATAAACTAGAAGCCTTCCCAATAAGATCAGGTGTAAAACAAGGATGCCCATTATCACCTCTATTATTTAATATTGTACTAGAAACACTAGCAGTAGCAATTAGAGAAGAAAAAGAAATTGAAGGTATTAAAATTGGCAATGAGGAGACCAAGGTATCACTCTTTGAGGATATGATAGTTTACTTAAAGAATCCTAGAGAATCAACCAAAAAGTTACTCAAAATAATCAACAACTTCAGCAAAGTTTCAGGATTCAAAATAAACCCGCATAAGTCATCAGTATTTCTATGTAACTCTAACCCATTTGAGCAGCAAGAATTAGAAAGAGAAAGAGAAATACCATTTAAAATCACCCTAGACAATATAAAATACTTAGGAATATATCTGCAGAGACAATCACAGGAACTATATGAACACAACTATAAAACACTCTCCACACAGTTAAAACTAGATCTAAACAATTGGAAAACATTGATTGCTCATGGGTGGGATGAGATAACACAATAAAAATGACAGTCCTACCCAAATTTATTTACTTATTTAGTGCCATACCCATTGAACTACCAAAAAACTTCTTTACTGAATTAGAAAAAACCATAACTAAGTTAATTTGGAAGAACAAAAGAGCAAGGATATCCAGGGAAATAATGAAAAGAAATGCAAAGGAAGGAGGACTTGCAGTCCCAGATCTCAAACTATACTATAAAGCAGTGGTTATCAAAACAATTTGGGAATGGCTAAGAGACAGAAAGGAGTATCAGTGGAATAGACTTGTTGTAAAAGACCTCAGCAAGACAGTCTATGGCAAACCCAAAGACCCCAGCTTTTGGGACAAAAATCCATTATTTGATAAAAACTGCTGGGAAAATTGGAAGACAGTGTGGGAGAGATTAGGTTTGGATCAACACCTCACACCCTACACCAAGATAAATTCAGAATGGGTGAATGACTTGAACATAAAGAAGGAAACTATAAGTAAATTAGGCAAACACAGAATAGTATATATGTCAGACCTTTGGGAAGGGAAAGATTTTAAAATCAAGCAAGACTTAGAAAGTGTCACAAAATGTAAAATAAATAATTGACTACATCAAATTAAAAAGTTTTTGTACAAACAAAACCAATGTAACTAAAATCAGAAGGGATGCAACAAATTGGGAAACAATCTTCATAAAAACCTCTGACAAAGGTTTAATTACTCAAATTTACAAAGAGCTAAATCAATTGTACAAAAAATTAAGCCATTCTTCAATTGATAAATGGGCAAGGGACATGAATAGGCAGTTCTCAGCCAAAGAAATCAAAACTATTAATAAGCACATGAAAGTGTGTCCTACATCTCTTATAATCAGAGAGATGCAAATCAAAACAACTCTGAGGTATCACCTCACACCTAACAGATTGGCTAACATGACAGCAAAGGAAAGTAATGAATGCTGGAGTGGATGTGCCAAAGTAGGGACATTAATTCATTGCTGGTGGAGTTGTGAATTGATCCAACCATTCTGGAGGGCAATTTGGAACTATGGCCATAGGGCAATAAAAGACTGTCTGCCCTTTGATCCAGCCATAGCACTCCTGGGTTTGTACCCCAAAGAGATAACAAGGAAAAAGACTTGTACCAAAAGCTGGGATCTTTGGACTTATCATAGACTGTCTTGCTGAGATCACTTACTCCAAGTCTATTCTACTGATCCTCCTTTCTGTCTCTTAGTCAGCACAATATTATTTGATGACCACAACTTTATAATATAGCTTGAGATCTGGTACTGCAAGGCCACTTTCCTTCACATATTTTTTTTCATTATTTCCCTGGATATCCCTGATCTTTTGTTCTTCAAAATGAACTTTGTTACTTTTTTTTCTAATTTAGTGAAAAAGTTTTTTGGTTGTTCGCTGAGTATGGTACTAAATATGTAAATAAGTTTGGGTAGGATGGTCATTTTTTATCTTAGCTCATCCTACCCTTGACAGTTCATGTTTTTCCAATTATTTTGATCTAGTTTTAATTGTGTGTAAAGTGTTTTATAGTTGTGTTCATATATTTCCTGTGTTTATCTTGGCAGATAGATTCCTAAAATTTTTATATGGTCTAGTGTGAATTTAAATGGAATTTCTCTTTCTAATTCTTGCTGCTGAGATGTGTTGGAGATATATAGAAATGCTGATGATTTATGTGTGTTTATTTTGTATCCTGCAATTTTGCTATAAAGTTGTTGATTATTTCCACTACCCTTTTAGTTGATTCTCTAGGATCCTTTACGTAGACCATCATATCATTTATAAAGAGTGATAGCTTGGTCTCCTTGTTGCCAATTTTAATACCTTCAATTTCTTTTTTTCTCTAATTGCTACTGCTAGTGTTTCTAGTACAATGTTAAATAATAGCAGTGATAATGGGCATCCTTGTTTCACTCCTGATCTTAGTGTCAATGCATATAGTTCATCCCCACAGATTGCAGATGATATTTGCTAATGATTTTAATTAAATACTGCTTATTATTTTTAGGAAAGGACCTTCTATTCCTATGTTTTCTACTGTCTTCAATAGAAATGAGTGTTGTATTTTGTCAAAGTCTTTTTCTGCACCTATTGAGATAATTATATGAGTTTTGATTGTTCTCTTTTTGATATTGAAAATTATATAAATGGTTTTCCTAATATTGAACCATCCTTGAATTCCTGATATAAATCCCATCTGATCATAATGAATAACCCTAGTGATCACTTGCTGTAGTCTTTTTGCTAGAATTTTATTGAGATTTTTACATCTATGTTCATTAAGGAGATCAGTCTACAGTTTTCTTTTTCTGTTTTTGACCTGCCTGGCTTTTAAATGAGTACCATATTTGTGTCATAAAAGGAATTTGGTAGAAATCCCTCTTTGCTTATTATGTCAAATATTTTTATTGTATTGGGATTAGTTGTTCTTTGACATTGATAGAATTCACTTGTGAATCCATCAGGCTCTGGGGATTTTTTCTTAAGGAGTTCTTTGATGGCTTCTTAAATTTCTTTTTCTGATATGGGATTATTTAAGTATTCTGTTTCTTCTTCTGTTAATCTAGGAAATTTATATTTTTTAAGTATTCATTCATATCATCTAGATTGACATATTTGTTGCCATGCAATTGGGCATAATAGTTTTTAATGATTGCCTTAATTTCCTTTCATTAGAGGTGAGGTCTCTCTTTTCATCTATGATACCATTAACTTGGTTTTCTTTCCTTTTTTATTAGATTGACCAAAATTTTGTCTATTTTGATTGTTTTTTCTCAAATATCAGCTTCTAGTCTTCATTATTAATTCAATAGTTCTTTCAATTTCCATTTTAGTTATATCTCCTTTGATTTTCAGAAACTCTAATTTAATTTTCTGCTGGAGATTTTTAATTTGTTTGTTTTCAAGTTTTTTGTTTTGCATGCCCAATTCATTGACCTCTAACCTCCCTAATGTGTTAATAAGGGAACTCAAGGATATAAATTTACCCCTGAGTACTGCTTTGGCTGCATTCCATATATTTTGAAAGGATGTCTCATCAATGCCATTTTTTTCAAAGAAATTATTAATTGTTTCTAAGATTTATTTGCTAACTAATTTTGTAGAGTCATATGATTTAATTTCTAATCAATTTTTGATTTGGCTCTCCATGTACACTTACTGAGTATTATTTCTATTGCCTTATGATCTAGAAAGGTTGCATTTATTATTTCTGCTTTTCTGCTTTTGTTTGCCATGTTTATATGCCCTTGTACATGATCAGTCTTTGGGAATGTACAATGAGCTGTTGAAAAGAAGGTGTATTCCTTTTTGTTGCTATTTATTTTTCTCCATACATCTATTAATCAATTTTCTAAGATTTCATTCACATCTCTTACCTCTTATTTATTTATTTATTTATTTATTTGACTTATCTAAATTTGATAGTGATAAGTTCAAGTCTCCCACTTGTATAGTTTTACTATCTATTTCCTCTTTCAACTCTACTAGTTTCTCCTATAGAAATTTGAATTCTATACCATTTTGTGCATATATTTTGATTACTGATTTTTCCTCATTTTCTATACTGTCTTTTATCAGGATGTAGTTACCTTCCCTATGCCTTTTTTTCCACTTTAAACATTATTTTATTTGGTCATTTTCAAACATTATTTATTGGAAACAAAAATCATTCTCTTTTCCTCCCCCTCTTCCCACCACCTCTCCCATAGCTGACGCATGATTCCACTGGGTATCACATGTGTTCTTAGTTCAAACCCATTTCCATGTTGTTGGTATTTGCATTAGAGTGTTCATTTAGAGCCTCTCCTCAGTCATATCCCCTTAGCCCCTGTAGTCAAGCAGTTGCTTTTCCTCAGTGTTTTTACTCCCATAATTTATCCTCTGCTTGTGGATAGTGTTTTTTAGATCCCTGCAGATTGTTCAGGGACATTGCATTGACACAAATGGAGAAGCCCATTACCTTAGATTGTACCACAGTGTATCAGTCTCTCTGTATAATGTTTTCCTGGTTCTGCTCCTTTCGTTCTGTATCACTTCTTGGTGGTTGTTCCAGTCTCCATGGAATTCCTTTACTTTATTATTCCTTTTAGCACAATAGTATTCCATCACCAACATATACCACAATTTGTTCAGCCATTCCCCAATTGAAGGGCATCCCCTCATTTTCCAATTTTTGGCCACCACAAAGAGTGCAGCTATGAATATTCCTGTACAAGTCTTTTTTGCTTATTGTCTCTTTGGGGTACAAACCCAGCAGTGCTATAGCTGGATCAAAGGGCAGACAGTCTTTTATTGCCCTTTGGGCATAGTTCCAAATTGCCCTCCAGAATGGTTGGATCAATTCACAACTCCACCAGCAATGAATTAATGTCCCTACTTTGGCACATCCACTCCAGCATTCATTACTTTCCTTTGCTGTCATGTTAGCCAATCTGCTAGGTGTGAGGTGACAGGGTTGTTTTGATTTGCATTTCTCTGATTATAAGAGATGTAGAACACTTTTTCATGCGCTTATTAATAGTTTTGATTTCTTTGACTGAGAACTGCCTGTTCATGTCCCTTGCCTATTTATCAATTGGAGAATGGCTTAATTTTTTGTACAATTGATTTAGCTCTTTGTAAATCTGAGTAATTAAACCTTTGTCAGAGATTTTTATGAAGATTGTTTCCCAATTTCTTCTTGAACTCTCTCTGAAGTTTAGTACTGAAAATTAATGTGTGTTTTTGATTAGTTATCTCATAAATTAAAAAAGGGGGGGTTTCTATGATCATTTACTTGATCTGCTTTTTTTTTCTTCATCCTGAAGGTGACTCAGGCTGGGTCTGCTGGTTAGAATAGGCAGAATGTCTCCAACCACACTCCTTCTCCCTTCTGTCTTTTCTTCATTTAAGTCATTTTTTTTGTGTGTTCAAAACCCGTAGAAACCCCTGATTGTGTATGTATCATGCAACTCATCAAAACTCCTGTTTATGTTTCAGGTAACCTATGGAAACCCACTCCTTATCAAATCTACCCTGCAACTTGGCTAGAGATATGTATAAGGCTGATTGGGTTTTGAGGGGTGTTCATGAGTATGGAAGAGAGTTGGGATTTTGATTTAGGGAAGTGATCATGAGCACAGAGGAGGAAAGGATTATCTGATTAGTTGTTAGATTGTGAGGCCCTCTAGTGCACAGGAAAACTCTGCCCTTGAAAATATACTCAAATACCTGCCTTAAGCTCAGCAGGTGCCTCCCAACTGAGTTGCATCTCTGTTGTGGATACCCTCTGCCAGTAAGAGAAATAAATTGGCTTGCTGACTTGTAATCTCAGTCTTGGTTTTTGTTGTTGTTGTTGTGTTTTTTTTTTCATTTTGAGTCAGTAGGCTCATGTCCCACACACTCCAATTCCTTTATATTTTCATGCTCCTGTTACCCTTACTCCTTGTGCTTTTAATTCTCCTCTTCCTTATTCTCCTGATTCTTCCTTTTTTCTTAACCTTTAACCTTGTTTTCTCTTCTTCCTCCTCCTTCTCTGTCTCTATCTCCTATTTTTTACCTCACACATATTGACATTTTAAAGCAGGAAATGTATTATTCAAACAATGATATAAGAGAGATTGTTTTGCCACACTTTTCCAAAAATAAATTATAAGATAGAACAAAACAGGGGCAGAAAGTTCATTTTACAAGCTTTTATACATAATAATGGGCTTGTCAATAAAAGAGTAGAAAGAATTGGACGTGTAAAAAATCTCATAAGGATAGAATCAGGATAGTCATTTGCATATATTTATTAAAAGATAAGAATGACTTAGGTTTCTAAAAGTGCTTAAGAAGGCATAGCTTTGCACAGAATTTATGAAAAAGCTTAATTTTAATATGTAAGTTTTAGAAAGACCTTATTCAGTTATTTTCAGGCAGTAATATAATGAAGAAAAATTCTTTCTTGTCCAGTTTTCAAAATCTAATTCTCCTTTCTCAGTCTTCTTCCTCTGGTATTTTTATTTCTCATGTTGCCTGAAGATTTATCCTTCATTCTTCCTGTGTTGATTCCAATGTGTATGTCAATGTAATTCCCTATATATGACGTTAATGTGATCAGCAATTAATCTTATGTAACCCATTTTCCTGAATACCATTCCCCATAATGTCTTTGATTCAAAGTTCTTTCCACTTGTCAATGTGTCTTCCATCCTTTGGTGTTGCTGAAGTAGTCACCAGTCCAAATGTTTTCATCATTATATGATACATACTTGTTGGTCATCTCACCTTGAAAGACAATCTCAGTTATCCAGAACTATAGGATCATGTGTGTGTGTGTGTGTGTGTGTGTGTGTGTGTGTGTGTAAAATTAACATGTGCGTGCACTTATGAGTGAATATGTTGATGCATGTGAGTGAACCCTTATGCAGGAGATTTGTGCCATCTTCATGTGTGCAAGTGAGATATTTTTATGTAATGAAAGTAGGTATCTTGCTTAATGTGTGATTGTAAGGCAATTATTATATTCCTATGTGGTTGATTGTAGAGGTTAATGGTATTTTAGTCTAGGCTTGAGATGGAGATTTGGTTATATCTTTACTAATTCTAAGGGATTTTAAATCCGCACAACTAAACTCCCAGGTTCTGCAAGGAACTGCTTCTCCTGTGTTTCACAGGTTACACTAACCCTCCTTGATCTAACTAACCCAAATTTATACTATGTGTGTTGGGCATTATTCTGTTTTGGTTTCATGCAATAGCATGTTGGATGTTTCTTCTCTACATTTACTGGCGTTCGTGGACTTGTCTCAGTTTTGTTTTGTTTTGTTTTTTCCCAGCCAGAACTTGTCATTATGGGCTTAGGGGTTTTCCTGATTTGATTAAGGTTTTTTTTTTGTTTGTTTGTTTTTGTTTTTTTGTGTGTGGATCATATGTCAGATCTTATGCCTAGTACCAGTCTGAATTCTTATAAGGTTTTGTGTTGTTTGTTACTTTATAGAACTTTATGGAACTCAAACCAGTCCTGGTACCAAGTCTTCTCAATAGATGGTATTGGTTGTGTTATGGGATGCTCAAGATTGGATAAAGCAGATGTGATAGTAGAATTTCATTGCCTATCTCTTCTTCAGTTTGTTCTCTATATTATATCCAATTCAGTATTCCTCCTATGTTCCATTTTTTCTTTGTGCATTACTTTTAATATTAAATCAATCAGGAGGTTCCCCTAGCTCTATCCTCTTGTTGGATTTGGTTTTCTGTCCTCCTCAAAGCACTTTATTTTTGACGGGTGTGGAAGGGTTTTTACAGAGGACTGGACTTTTGCTGCTTCCAAGTGGTCACTTTGAGTCTGTCTCCAGGAGGTTTTGATATTCAATAATTCCTCCTATTACATTTTCTTTCCACTTGAAAATTTTGTAATGTTATGCTTCCCAGGTTCTATTTCTATATATATGAACATTCCTTCTGAACTTCTTTTTTGGGTTTATTATCTTCTCCTATGTCATATAAATACCCTCCCAAGACTTTATCTTCTTCATCTATACCCTGACCTCTGTCCATTTCCTTTGCTACAGCCCTATGATTAATATTTATACCCAAAGACTAGCAGATAGATAGATAGATAGATGGATATACATATAGATATAGATATATAGATATGTACATATGTATCCTACAAATTTCTCCCTCAAATTCAGGCTGCTTATTTCCCACTACCTGTAAAGTATGTTCTTCCTCCTAATGTTACATAAGCATCTCAAATATGACAGGTCTAAAATTGACCTCATCATTTTTCTATAACCTACTCCTCCTTTCAGTTATTAATGAGGATAATACCATCTTCCCATTCAAATGAGTTGGAATTTTCAATAACCCTGCCTCTTTCCTTCTTTCTAAATACCCATATCTAATCACCTTTTAATTCCCCCTCCATAGCATCTATTTTATTCATCAATTTATTTCTTCTGACACTGCCATTATCTTAATTCAGCCCTCTCCATCTCTCTTCTGCATTATTATAATAACCTCCCACTCCCTCCTCTGCCTTCCTTTTTCTGATCCCTCAAATCCATTCTCCACATAGATGCCCCAAACACTATAATATATAGGTGAAATAATGATATTCTTTTGAAAAAATGTTTACTAGAACCCTACTTTCCTTAATTCAAGTCTTTCAATACACTGTCTTCTAGAGCAATTGGCCTTAGGTGGTCTTTGAAATAAAAAAGATTTCACTTCCTGCTTCCATTAATTCAAATAGGCTTTCCCTTGTGCCTTCAATATATCATCACCTGCCTATCTTTACTCCCCAAATCTATCTACTTTCAAATGTCAACTCATGTACCATTTTCTTCATGTAACATTTTGTAAATTTTTTCCTTTTTAAATTTAGAATATTTTCCATAGTTATGTGATTCATGATACCCCTCCCCCTGCTCTTTCCTACCCACTCCAGAAGCTGACAAGTAGTTCCACTGGGTTATATAAGTATCATTGTACAAAACCTATTTCCATGTCATTCATATTTGAGATAGAATGACTCTTTTACATCAAAACCCTAATCATTTCCATATCAAACTATGTGATCTATCATATGTTTTTCTTATGCATTTCTGTTCCCAAAGTTCTTTCTCTGGATATGTTTAGTGTTCTTACTCATAAGTTCCTCTGGATTGTCCTGGGTCATTGCATTGCTGCTAGTAGAAAAGTCTATTACATTCCATTATGTCATAATGTATCAGTGTCTGTGTACAATGTTCTCCTGGTTCTGCACCTTTTTCTCTGCATCAATTTCTGGAGGTTTTTCCAGTTCACATGGAATTCCTCCAGTTCATTATTCCTTTCAGCACAATAGTATTCCATCACCAACAGATACCACAATTTATAGAGCCATTCCCCAATTGATGGACACCCCCTCATTTTCCAATTTGTTACCACCACAAAGAGCAAGGCTATAAATATTTTTGTACAAGTCTGTTTCCTTACTATGTCTTTGCGGTACAAACGCAGCAGTGATATGACTGGGTCAAATGGTAGGCATTCTTTTAAAGACCTTTGTGCCATCTAGAATTGCCCTCCAGAATGGTTGGACCAATGCACAACTGCAACAGCAGAATATTAGTGTCTCAATTTTGCCAAATCCCTTCCAACATTTATCACTTTCTTTTGCTGCCATATTGGCTAGTCTGCTAGGTATAAAGTTATTCAAGTAACTTTAGTTAATTATTTTGGCTAGAAGATTATATTACTTCTTCAGCTATTCCTGGAGTACTTTGAAAACTTTTTTTCCCTTTTCACTACTTATATTTTATCTATAAGAGTATATATATATATATATATATATATATATATATGTATATATACATATATATACACATGTATGTATGTATGTATGTATGTATGTATATTAATCCTTTATCCAAGATAGAGTAGAAAGTTATCTCCCTGATGTAATACAGAAATTAAGAGAAGGGATAAGGATGATGAGGAGAAAGAGGGAATGGGGTAAGTAAAGAAAGTAAAGAGATCATTCTTCTCCTCTCTTCCTTCTGAAGGGAGATAGCCAAATCCTGTCTCCTTTAAAGGGAGTTATGTCTCCCCAGAGAATGTTTTCTGGGTAATTGAAGGCAGGAGACTAGAGAGGAAAGCCTTAGTGAGATGACAAGATGCCCTCCTCTGAGAAGCCTTGAGAGGCAAGGTGATTTTTTATGCCTCTGCTTCTCCCAGGGACATAAACTGTCAGTCCATTTCAGGATCTTAGGGCTACCCAAGTGTCAAGGAGAAATGTCAATTCCTTGGGTCAAGCAATCTTGAATCCCTAAGATTTAAAAGTCAACCCCCTTCTTGTGGAGAGGTGTGACCCTCCCCAAATCTTTAACCCCCTTTACTAAATTGGTTAGAGATTGTCCCAGATCTAATCTTGAATAACAAGGTGATTTATTGGGGTTGAATCAGGGAAGGGGTGGCAAGGATATCAAGTAGGAATGTGGTTTAACTGGGAAGCCCTACAGTTCCCCCCTCTAGCATATTGGCCCTCCAAAGCCTAGGGGTTCAAGGCTTCTCAGCTTTAATCCCTCCTTCTTGCTGACTCTCTGTTAGTTCCTACTCCTAAGCTGACTAAACATGAATATGGGAGTCCTGGGACAGGTAAGGGAGAGACAGAGAGAGAAATCCTTGGAAAGGATCTGTAGATAGTTCTCTTCAAAAAGTCCCAATCCACAGCCCTACCAAGGACTTTAGATTGCTGTCATGAAGAGTTTGGTTAGAGATATTCAGGGGTTCAGGAAGGACAGTAGATCTTCCAAGATATGGGTTTCTCCTGAGCTTCTGGGGATCCACCTCTCTCCTCTCCTTCCCTGAAGCCAGAAGTGATTGGTCAGTTGGGTCTCCAAACCTCTGTACCTTCCTTAGAACTCTCAACTTCTTCTTTCCCTTCTACTGTTCTTCCTTCAGCAGGTCTCTTCAAGAGATGATCTCTTGTCCAAGTAAAAATCTCTCTTCTCTTATCTTACATTGAGGAGTTGTTACATTTTCTGTCTCTTAATTTCTAGTATCTATAGTAGGTATTTGATAAATGTATTCTTCTGTATGCAAGAAGTGTCACTGGGAAACCAGAATGCATACCCTCTCAGACTGATCACACTATTCATACCTCTCCTGTCTTCTGAGTAAAACTTTCTGCTGGGGGTGTGTGGTTTTCCCTTTTCAAAGTTAGAAGCCCAGATGAATAAAGGAAGTGAATTAAGAATTTTTATGTGTTTGCTCTGTGCAAAGCCCAGTCTAACTGCTGGTGATATAAATAAAGACAGTCTTTGCTTTCAATCAACTCATTTTGAAGGGGTTTCAACTGAAAGTTATAGGAAAGAACTCAAAGATGTTCAGGTGTAGGTGCAAAATATGTTTAATATCATTTACTTGATATTTAATGATATTTATTTATTTAAATTATTTATTATTATTTAAATGATTAAATGATATTAATTTTAATGATAATTAATTGATATAAATTATTTCAGTTTCTGATGCTGAATCATTGGAGAATACTAATTATTTTAGTTGGATCTTCAATATACATGACTGTAAACTCTAAAAATCTATAATCAGGCAGTTGTTTGGATGCATCTCCAGGGCAGTTGTTTCCAAGGATGGTGGCTAAAAGCACTGTTATAATTATTGCTTCAAGGTTTATGGATTCAAGTCCTAGTCTGTCTCCATTGAAATTAGAGGGGAGGTATTAGTAAAAGTGGTTTTGGTTTGAGTCACCAAAATGCCCCATAATATTTTTATGGTATCTGGCCCTGTAGTCTTTTATTTTTTTCTACCATTGTTGAGAACTATTTCCACAAGGCATTGGAAAGCCTTTTTATAAACATTTTGAGGAAAAAAAAAACTTTATGATTTCATTATATGTTAATATAAGCTCTTTTCCTTGGTTTTAATTTTCTTATTGACTTCTTAATTAAGCTCCCCTCAGATCAGTGCTACCAACTGATATCAGTTCATTTCAAAGAAAATTTCTCTAATACGGAGCTCTTTGATTTTAATTCCCCTTAAAAAAGCATTTTGATGTGTCTTTTGAAAGTTAGAATGAAACAAAAGGTACTTTCATAGAACTTAAGGCTTGGATCAAAATATGAGGTTTTTCTTTCTTTTTTAGTCTCTATAATGTGCTAAAAAACTTAATTTAAGCTCATTTTTTCCCATAAAAGACCAAGGCAGCTTTTACATGTGTTCATAATTTCCTTTCCCATGGCTTTTTCTGGGAAGTTAGTTTTACTAATTATTAGTGAAAATCAGTAATTTCAGAGGTCAAGAAATGATCTGAGAAAGTGTGTTATAGAGTTAATTTCATCTTTCAGGATAAGTTTCTGGAAATCACAGAGCCCAAGAATGGATAGGTCAAAATGATAAAGTGAATAACCTTGGAGAGCTTTCATTTAAGAGTAGATGATCTGAGGGGGCAGCTAGGTGGCTCTGTGGATTGAGAGTCAGACCTAGAGACAGGAGGTCCTAGTTTCAAATCTGACCTTAGACATTTCCCAGCTGTGTGACCCTGGGCAAGTCACTTAACCCCCATTGCCTAGTTCTTACCACTCCAAGATGGAAGGTAAGGGTTTAAATTTTTTTTTAAAAAGAGTAGATGATCTGAGATGGAATGTCTGTATATTCCACCCTCCCTCCCTGTCTTCTCCAAACAAAGCAAGGGAAAGTCCTGAAACATATAGTTGGGAGAGGAATTGAGGAGTTATAACTTTCAGAATTAATCTCAATTTTTAGAATAATGAATTTCTGGAGATTGTGAAATGTGTGTGTATATGGACAGTGGGGAACAAATTATAATGCACAACTGGGTGGATGAGAATTGGATATATTTTCCAGATATCAGCAACAACTATGAGTATTAAGTGTCAGATAAGCATAAATTCTGTTCTAGCAGATCCTATCACAGCTTCAATGAATAGTGAACAAACACAAGATTCTAGCTTCTTTTGAATTTAGTTAATCTGGTATAACTGTCACTTACAACTGACTTTCGTCTCTTCAGGCTATGTATCTACCTCCTTCTCTACTCTGCTCAAATGAATGGATGGATGGTTGGATAAGTGGAGAAGGGGAAGAGAGAGAGAGAGAGAGAGAGAGAGAGAGAGAGAGAGAGAGAGAGAGAGAGAGAGAGAGAGAGAGAGAGAGAGAGAGAAGCAGCTATCACTGAGTATGCCAATTTATTACATTTATTATATCTTTTATTGGGCTTTTTCCATAAACCATTAGTTACCAAACTTCATAAGCCCTCTAAACTTCACTGCTGCTTAAAAACATGTGATAGATAGATAGAGTTCAAATTATATTTTTTTTTGGTCATCAGCTTCTCTGCATAGGAATGGATTGTATTCTACACAAACTTTTCATTGTTATTCTCCTTTTAATTATTCTATTTTAGAAAGTTAAAACTTAAAAGCTCTAACTTTACTTTTCTTCTCACTAATATCTAATAAAATTATTTATATATGAATGACTAAAACAGCATTTTTCTACCATTTATCATGAACTTGAATTTGTTCATGCAAAATTTTACCAGTTATCAAAACCCTCTTTTAACTAAAAGAATATTAGCTTTAAAAATTAAGTACTTTTAAAAGTACATAATTCCTTATCCTCACATTACTCAGCTTCATCCTTCCCTAATTTCTTTGTTGTTCATAGGTCTGGGGGTCTAACTCTAGAATTGCTAAAAAGCTGTAAAAGATGAAAGATTCATGTATGAAGTAAAATTTGGGAAAGGAAATACAAATTTCTGCATTTGACATAGTGTTCTGGAATGGTAAGTACAAGTGTTTAGAACATGGTATTAATGAAGACTACATACTGAAATTCATCTTTTATGGCTACTTCAAAGCAAGCACTATTGCATTTCAAGATAACATACTAAAAACTCTGCCCAAGTTAGCCTTCTCACAGACACACTCTTGATTGCCTGGTTAGGGTTTTGCTAGTATATAACCAAATAAATTATAAATCAATATAAATACCTTTGTACCTCAAGGGTAGTATTTTGAATAAAAATATATCATTACAAATAAATGTTTTTAATAAACTAAAATAGTTAATACTTTTATAAGCACAAAATACAGGCTTGTTGACTAAATGACAAAATAAATTTCAAGATGAGTTTTAGTAATCTTGTTTTCAAGAAACTTTTTTTCCATCCTAGACCATTCTATTGCCAGTATGTCAATTCAGCTGATAATAATCACAACAGTTTATGTTCATGGTAGGGTTATATGATGAAGAGTAATAAGCATATGAATGCCTTTCCTCCTGACTCCACCTCTTTTTACTCACTCATATAAAATTATTTAACTTAGCAAAAATTAGTATCTACTCAGTGCAGAGAATGGTGCTAAATTCTTTGGATGCAAAATCATGGTAATATGAAGGTCAAACTCTTGGTTCTATTTGTCTATTCTGAGTTTACATTTGTGAAAGAGCATCCTTTATTCTCCTTGCCTAATTGGAGTTAACACTTTGGTTAAAAATAACTTTGAATCAACAAAAGTTTGAACTAGGTAGAGAACCTAGCAAGGTACTTAGAGAACTCACAAGTGACTTACTTAGAAAGCTCCACCCTTTTAATTCAGTCAAAAACTTGTGAATCCTATGGTCAGAGCTTACACCCTGAGAAACTCAATCAGCCAGGAATCTATGAACCCTTTTGATGAGTATTCACACCTCTAGAAGGTGAGAACTGGTTCCCACAAACACTGCTCCCTGGGCAGTGCTAGAAAATTTGTAAACTGTTATTGGCCCCCATAAAGAGGGATGGGGACAAGAAAACCATAAAAAGACATGAATCCTATGGCTTGAGTTAATCTTGTGGAGAGTCTCTCGACTAGAGAGAGTCTTTGAGGGAGCTTAGGTAGAGACTGTGGCTTGGATCCTGGGCTTGGACCTAGGCTTCAAATTGGACTCTGACTCCTAGACTACTTTGTGGGGTGAGTGAAAGGCTGACTCCTTTCCTAGTTTCTGGAGAAATTAGGTTGCATCTTGGAGAAGGCCTTGTGATTACTCACTACCAGCCATCCTGGTTGAGAGCTAATTAATCTCTGCCTGGATTAAAATAGGATACATAACTTTTCTATCCCCTTCACATTTTCTCTACTTTAATGTTTCCTCTCTATTATGTAAATAAATTTTTGAGGAGATATAATAAATATTGGCAACCACATAATTTTATAAAATTATTGTCCAACCATTCATTTTACCTTTACAATAATCTACAACTAGAGTTGATTCTAGGATAACTGCAACAGATATATTTTTGAGTTACAAATCAGATTTACACAGGCTCTGTAGGTATAATCTCAGATCCAATAAAAACAACAACAATAAAGAAAATAATTTTAAAAATACTTTCACATTTACTTTTTTGATCACATAAGAAGTACTTTGTAATATCTATAAAGCACTTAGCACTGTCCCTGGCTCCTAATAATTGCTCTATAAATGAATAATTCCCCTAATCTGTGCTTGAATTTTTAGGAATTAATTATAGGGGAACATGTTAAGCTTATGCTCAGGTTATTTCCACTACATGTTCTTTATTATAATATTAGGACACAAGCTATAACTGTATTACTGGAGAAGATTTTCACCACTGCTATACTAAAGCCAAAAAAAGAAGAAAATAGTAAGAATAAGTATATACATTTTTAAGGGCTAGAGTCAATTATAATAGAAAGTATAAATTGATGAAATTGACACATTAATAAACTATTGTTTTTTGTCTCAAACCATTGGTTATAGAAAATGGAGAAATGTTGAAGTCTGTTGATAAGTTTGCTTACCTTGGCAGTTTACTTTCCAGGAATTTCCACATAGATGATGAGATTAGTGCAAATATCACCAAAACTAGCTTAGGACTTGGTAAAGTAAAAGAATAATACTAGAAATGATCTTCTGAGCAAAACTGACCATTGTGAATGCACAAATGGGAAAATCTGAATCTTTAGTCACACCCAGCATGGTCTGAGTACCTGTGCTTTTTAACTCACAGGTATTTATACTTTATGCAAAAAAAAAAAATAGATGAGATCACAGGTATTTATATTTTATGCAAAAGATCCAGAATATACAAATGCCCTTCTGGGAGAGGGGAGGGCAAGGAATGGGAGTAAATCAAGTTCATTTTCCTTCCTCTGAAATCAGAACAATCATAACTTCTTTTCCCTGAAGGTAGGGTAGTTGTAATTCCCATTGAAGAGGGTACAGTAATTGAATCTTCTCCTTCAAGGTCAGGCTTTTTTATATTTTCCTTCTATATGTCAGATTACATGGCGATAATAAAATGTCCAAAGTCATTCTTTAGTTTCAGAGCTAAATGATAGGAATCCACAGCCTTAGAAGCTTCTGGATCTATTCTAGGACATTGAAAGCATATGCAAACTCCCCTTGTCAAAGTACATCAGGGAATTAGAAAAAATATTCACACTATCATTATTTGATTACATAGTTTATGATTCTCATAAACAATTACTTAATTAGATGATTAATGGCATTATTCCTTACTATTAAATCTATCATTACAACTTATCACTATAATACTGAGTATCTAATAGGATTACATGTAGGGTATCTAAAAATATTAAGAGGCATAAAACAATAAATATAAACTGATTGGCATTTCTTAAATAAGTCATCATTTACAGGGGTCTCTGAAGTAAAGTGTGGGAGAAAAGAGATATTATCTGCTTACCAATCTGAAGGTCTACAGAGTGATTATACTAACTTTATTATTATTATTGGACAATCTACAAGTGCTCTGGCAGCAAATTGAATTGCTTCCATTTGAACTTTCTTAGAAAGATTCTGAAGATTACGTGGCAAAATAAGATACCAAAGAATGAGGTCCTTTTCAGAACCAAACTGCTAAGTATTCAAACTCTACTGCCAGGAGTGCAACTCCAATAGGCTAGACATGTCTAAATACCAAAAATACATTTTCCAAAAAGGTTATTTTGTTCAAATGGAGATCAGAAGAAGCAATACAAGGATATCTCTGAAGAACTTTGGTATCTGTTGTGAGACTTGGGAGACATTGGCAAAGATGTGCCTGCATTAAAGATGACGCTGTTCCATGAGCAAAGCAGAATTGCAGTAGCACAAAAGAAATGTGATGATGTGTAAATTGAGAGACATCTCCATCCCAGATGCTTACATGTGCTATTTGTGCCCCACCTGTGATAGAGTCTTCTGAATTTATATTGGTCTGATGACCCACAGTAGAAAACATGTACATTGACCCTGACATAGAAAAAAACATAATAAGAACTGAGCCAACATCCAGAGCCAAAGATCTGACTTTAGCCAGTGGGCAAGGCAAACTGCAATCACACCCAATCTGAGGGGACTAGGACATCCAGTGCCCAGATTGCACAGATTTTATGTTTATTGGACAAGTACTCAGCAGATATTATGAACAGTCAGGCATTCAGCACTTGTTTGGAATAGGAGTAGTGAACAGGTTGTTAAAATAGTCTTTTTACTTGATTATAGTAACAGGGATTCTGACTAAGGTAAGTCACTTTTCTCCTTTCCCTTCCTGGGTGTCTTGGTTATGGCTCTGTATAAGGGTCCAATTTCTACATGTCACATTTTCTAGAGCAGTGGTGGCAATCCTATGTATGTAGTAGTCTCTCAGTAACCGAGGATGATGATTGTCTTTGTGCATTTTTGTGCACAAAGATACTTGTGCATGAAGATTTAAGTGCAAAAGTCGATGCACAGAGATAGTCCCACTCTCTCGGCGTTGGAAGTCTGGGTCCAGTGGCACGATAAGTCGTTACACCTGGAGACTTCCTCAGCTGCATTGGATGGCCGTGATGTCTTTTGTGCTCCAACATGCCCTAAGCACTCCACAGTGCTTTGCTGCATCGCCATCTCAGCCGTTGAACATTCTTATTGGTTTCTTCCGTCTGTTCCACCGAAGCAGTCTTCATATGCTGGGTGAGAAAGGCCCTGGTTCACCAGAGGTTGACGACCCAATGGCTATCCTCACAAGGTTTAGCCAGCCTGTTGAAGCCTTTGCCCGAGGTGTGGCTGCTGCCACATGCTAGCAGCTACTAGGAGGCACAAGTGAGAGCTGGGTGTCAGGTGGGGGTCAGAGTCTGGAGAGCTGCTGGGCATGCATAATTGATCTCTGTACTTCAGGGAAAAGCAGGTCTCCTCCAAGGCAGCTCTCCAACCCAGGAATTTCCTAGTCTTTCTACAAGATTAATTATCTCCCAGGGGATGATAGGGCAAAGATCCTCCTTACCAGCTCAAAGGAAAGCCAGATCAGGAGAGACTGTTAAACCCAGTAAACTCTCAAGATATTCCTCTCCTTCCAGAATCTTTTCCCAGGGCTTGTGTCTAAATTCTCCTCCTTGGCAGAGTCAAGATGGCAGCATAGAAGGAGCAAAAGTTCAGACCTCTGAGTACCCTTCCTTACCAATCACCAACTAAATGCTCCTAGGCGACTGAAAATCAAAACTAACAAAAAGACAGAGCCAAGGAAACCTCCTGCTGGACTCAATTCATAAGGTACACCCCACCCCCAAAGCTGGAATTAGAGAACACTCAGGTTTAAAGGGAAGGCAGAAGGAAGGTCCCAGAACCCCTTCCCCCCCACCTAGAGTGCAAATTGTCCAATGGTAGCTGGAACCTTTGGTGGGCAAAAGCGCTGTTCTGGAGAGTATACTTTGCAGGCAGGGCTTTGCCAGTCTCAGAGCATTGAACACAGGCAGTGGGGAAGGAGATGGAGAGGGAGAGCAGAAAGGACAGCCTGGTCACAGGGGCAGAGACACTCCATATTGCTCCAGCCTTCTAGGAGGTTTTGCCCTCAGAGCTCATCCAGCCCAACCCAGATTAACTTAATCGCATCAAAAGCCTTCAGAGTTCAGGAAAGCCCAAGCTCCAATATCCCTCCCTCACAGACTGCTGGACTTTAATCAAATCAAAAGCCTCCAGAGGACTGGAAGCTCAAACTCCAACACCCCTCCCCCAAAGACTGCACCCAGAGATCTCCTGACAAAGCTACAAGAGGGGAGACTGACAGAAAACACCAAAATCAAAAAAATGAGAGGACCAAGAGCACAGACAAATACAGGGAGTAAAGAAGGGGTAAAAATGAACAAAAGGCAGAAAAAAGAAAAAAAGAAATTACAATTGATAGCTTCTATAAAGGCAACGAACAAGGAGCAAACAGAACAAAGGAGGAGGGATCATCAAACAATAAATCAGAAATCTCAGCAAATTGGATACAAGCTTTGGAAGAACCCAAAATTAAATTCAAAACACAATTAAGAGAGCCTGAAGACAATTGGGAAAAGAACTTAAAAACTAAGATAAGTCATCTGGAAACAGAAAATAGTGTATGAAAGCCAAAATCAACCAGCCTGAAAATGAGGCAAAGGAGATAAAAGATGAGGCAAAAAAGAGGAAAGAAGAGGCAAAGGAGATGAGAGATGAGGTAAAGAGAATGAAAGATGACCTCCAAAGAAAATCAGACCAGAAGGAAAAGAATGACCAAAAAGCTAGGGATGAAATCCAGGCTTTAAGAACCAGAATACAAAAACTGGAATTAAGTGACCTCACAAAGCTGCAGGGCACTATAAAACTAAATGAAAAGAATGAAAAAATTGAGGAAAATATGAAGCATCTCATTCACAAAACAGACAATTTAGAAAATCATTCAAGAAGAGACAATTTAAGAATCATTGGTCTACCAGAAGACCATATCAAAAGAAAAAGCCTGGACACAATACGACAAGAAATTATTCAGGAAAACTGCCCTGATATCATAGAAGAAGAGGGAAAAGTGGAGATTGAAAGAATCCACAGATCACCTTTTGTGCTTAATCCCCAATTGACAATACCCAGGAATGTTATAGCCAAATTCAAGAACTATCAGATCAAAAAAAAAATATTACAAGCTGCCAAGAAGAAGTCATTCAGATACCATGGAACCACAGTGAGGATAACACAGGATCTGACTGCATCTACACTGTAAGACCAATAGGCATGGAATATGATATTCCAGAAACAAGGGAACTAGTTCTACAACCAATAATCAATTACCCAACAAAACTGACTATATTCGTACAGGGGAAATATGGTCATTCAACAAAACAGAAGAAGTCCAAAAATTTATGAAGAAAAGACCAGACCTGAAGAGAAAATTTGATGCCCAAGCACATAACTCAAGAGAATCCTCAAAAGGTAATTAAAAAGAGGTGAAAAAGAAAAACAAAACAACAAAAACCTTTTTTTAAGAGACTCAATAAGTTAAAATGATATGTATCCCTATAAGAAAAGAGGTCATTGGTAACCCTTAAAAACTGTTATCATCACCTGGACAGCTAGAAGTATTACATTTAGAGGGAGCAGTAACAGACTGTACAGGATGAAATGAACAAAGAAATGACAAGATATAAAGGTATATAGATATATGTATGCATAAATACATATACATGTGTATATATATGCATATATGTGTATATACAATTGGAAAAGAAACAAAATAGGGTAAATTTATGTCACAAAGGAGCTCATGGCAGCAGTGGGGAGAACATCAATACACCAGAAGGGTAAAGAGGTTGGACATAGGAAATATTCAACTCTTACATGCATTAAAATTGACCCAAAGAGGAAAGAACAATCCAATCCATTTGGGGCATAGAATAGATTTGCGCCCTATAGGGGAGTAGAAGGGTAACAATGTAGAAGAGTGGGAAGGGAAGCAGTACAAGGGAGGGAGAGGATGGGGGGGTAGTTTTAAAAGACTGCAAAAAAAATAAGGGGGGAATAAGAAGGGAGAGGGGGTAGAAAGGGAAGTAAAATAAGGGTGGGAACTAGGGGGACTTATTAAAAATAATAACAAGGGTGAGGAAGAAAATAATGAAAGAAGAAAAGGCAGGACCAGAAAGAGAAATCAAAATGCTGGTAAATACACAGCTGATATTCATAACTGTGAATATGAATGGAATGAACTCACCCATAAAATGCAAGTGAATAGCAGAGTGGATTAGAACCCAAAATCCAAAACTATGTTGTCTACAGGAAATACACATGAGGAAGGTAGATACTTATAGGGTGAAAGTAAGGGGATGGAGCATCATCTGATAAAAAGAAGGCAAGAGTCACTATCATGATATCTGACAAAGTCAAAGTAAAAGTAAATCTAGTTAAAAGAGATAGGGAAGGTAATTACATCCTGATAAAAGGCAGTA
This sequence comes from Monodelphis domestica, assembly GCF_027887165.1. NCBI lineage: Eukaryota > Metazoa > Chordata > Mammalia > Didelphimorphia > Didelphidae > Monodelphis > Monodelphis domestica. The sequence continues at coordinate 355,385,882 of NC_077229.1, read as the reverse complement.
CAGACAATGAGGGAATATCAGAACTCAACATGTATATCCCAAATGGCATAGCATCCTAAATTCTAAAGGAGAAACTAGTGGAGCTAAAGGATGAAATAGATAGAAAAAGTATACTAGTGAGAGACCTGGACCTTCCTCTATCCAAACTAGATAAATCAAACGAAAAAAATAAATAAGAATGAAGCAAGAGAAGTGAATTAAATCTTAGAAAAATTAGAGTTAGTAGATATGTGGAGAAAATAAATACAGACAAAAAGCAATACACCTTTTCAGCAGCATATGGTACATTCACAAAAATTGACCATATATTAAGGCATAAAAACATTGCAAACAAGTACAAAAGAGCAGAAATAATAAATGCAAACTTCTCAGATCACAACACAATGAAAATAATAATTAGCAAGTGTACATGGAGAGGTAAATCAAAAATTAATTGGAAATTAAACAAAATGATTCTCCAAAACTGGTTAGTTAAAGAACACATCATAGAAATTAATAATTACATTGAAGAAAATGACAATGATGATACATCCTTTCTAAACCTATTGGATGCAGCCAAAGCAGTACTCAGGGGGAAAATTATATCCTTGAGTTTATATATTAACAAATTAGGGAGGGAAGAGGTCAAAGAATTGAGTATGCAAATGGAAAAAATGAAAAAGTGATCAAATTAAAAATTCTCAGATGAAGACTAAATTAGAGATCCTAAAAATCAAAAAGGAAAGGAGAAAAACAAATTGACAGTATTCAAGGTGAAAAGGGAGACCTCATCTATAAAGAAGAGGAAATTAAGGCAATCATCAAAAACTATTATGCCCAATTATATGACAACAAATATGGCAATCTAGGTGATATGGATGAATACTTATAAAAATATAAATTGCCTAGACTAACAGAGAAAGAAATACATTACCTTAATAACCCCATATCAGAAAAAGAAATTGAGGAAGTCATCAAAGAACTTCCTTAGAAAAAAATCCCAAGGTCCAGATGGATTCACAAATGAATTCTATCAAGCATTCAAAGAACAACTAATCACAATATTATACAACCTATTTGACAGAATAAGCAAAGAAGGAGTTCTACCAAATTCCTTTTATGACACAAATAGGGTACTGATCCCAAAGCCAGAAAAATCAAAAAAAGAAAAAGAAAAATATATGCCAAATTCCTTAATGAATATAGATGCAAAAATCTTAAATAGGATACTAGCAAAAATATTTCAGCAAGTCATCACAAGGGTTATTCACTATGACCAGGTAGGATTCATACCAGGAATTCCAAAATTGGTCATTATTAGGAAACCATCCACATAATTTACCATATTAACAAGCAAAGCAACAAAAATCACATGATTATCTCCACAGATGCAGAAAAAGACTTTGACAAAATACAGCACCCATTCCTATTGAAAACATTATAAAGTATAGTAATAGAAGGGCCTTTCCTAAAATAATACACAGTATATATCTAAAACCATCAGCAAACATCATCTGCAATGGAGATAAACTAGATGCATTCCCAATAAGATCAGGAGTGAAACAAGGATACCCATCATCCCCCCTATTATTTAACATTGTACTAGAAACACTAGCAGTAGCAATTAGAAAAGAAAGAAATTGAAGGTATTAAAATTGGCAATGAGGAGACCAAGCTATCACTCTTTATAAATGATATGATGGTCTATTTAAAGAATCCTAGAGAATTAACCAAAAAGCTAGTCAAAATAATGAACAACTTTAGCATAGTTGCAGGATACAAAATAAACCTGCATAAGTCATCAGCATTTCTATATATCTCCAACCCATTTTAGCAGCAAGAATTAGAAAGAGAAATTCCATTCAAAATCACCCTAGACAATCTAAAATGCTTAACAATCTATCTGCTGAGACAAATACAGGAACTATATGAACACAACTACAACAAACTCTTCACACAGTTAAAACTAGATCTAAAAAATTAAAAAATATTGATTGTTCATGGGTACTACAAGCTAACACAATAAAAATGACAATCCTGCCCAAGTTGATTTACTTATTTAGTGCCAAACCCATTGAACTACCAAAAAACTTCTTTACTGAATTAGAAAAATAAAACATAACAAAGTTCATTTGGAAGAACAAAAGATCAATGATGTCCAGGGAAATCATGAAAAAAAAATGCAAAGGAAGGAGGACTTGCAGTCCCAGATCTCGAACCATACTATAAAGCAGTGGTTATCAAAACAATTTGGTACTGGCTAAGAGACAGAAAGGAGTATCAGTGAAATAGACTTCGGGAAAATGATCTCAGCAAGACAGTCCATGATAAGCCCAAAGATCCCAGTTTTGGGGACCAAAAGCCATTATTTCATAAAAACTGTTGGGAAAATTGGAAGACAGTATGAGAGAGATTAGGTTTGGATCAACATCTCACACCCTACACCAAGATAAACTCAGAATGGGTGAATGACCTGAATATAAAGAAGGAAATTATAAGCAAATCTGGCAAACACAGAACAATATACTTGTAAGATCTTTGGGAAAGGAAAGACTTTAAAACCAAGCAAGAGATAGAAAAAATCAAAAAATATAAAATAAATAATTTTGATTATATCAAATTAAAAAGTTTTTGTACAAACAAAACTAATGCATCTGAAATTAGAAGGGAAGCATCAAATTGGGAAACAATCTTCATTACAAAAACCTCTGAGAAAGGTCTAATTACTCAAATTTATAAAGAGCTAAACCAATTGTTCAAACAATTACGCCATTCTCTAACTGATAAATTGGCAAGGGATATGAATAGGCAATTTTCAGTTAAAGAAATTAAAATGATTTATAAGCATGTGAAAAAGTGTTCTGAATCTCCTATAATTAGAGAAATGCAAATCAAAACAACACTGAGGTATCACCTGACACCTAGCAGTTTGGCTAACATGACAGCAAAAGAAAGTAATGAATGCTGGAGGGGATGTGGCAAAGTTGAGATATTAATGCATTGCTGGTGGAATTGTGAATTGATCCAACAATTCTGGAGGGCAATTTGGAACTATGCCCAAAGTACAATAAAAGACTATCTGCCCTTTGACATAACCATAGCACTGCTGGCCATGTACCACAAAGAGATAAAAAAGAAAAAGACATGTACAAAAATATTCATTGCTGCACTTTGTGGTGGCAAAAAATTGGAAAATGAGGGAATGTCCTTCAATTGGGGAATGGCTGAACAAATTGTGGTATATGTTGCTGATGGAATACTATTGTACTCAAGGGAATTTGAAAGTGGAGGAATTCCATGGGAATTGGAATAACCTCTAGGAATTGTTGCAGAGTGAAAGGAGGAGAACTAGGAGAACATTGTACCCAGAGACTGATACACTGTGGTACAATCAAATGTAATGGACTTCTCCATTAATGGCAATGCAATGATCCTGAACAACTTGGAGAAATCTATGAGAAAAACCACTATTCACATTCAGAGGGAAAACTGTGGGAATGGAAACACAGAAGAAAAACAACTTCTTGAATAAATGGTTCCAGGAGATATGACTGGGGATGTAGAATCTAAATGAACATTCTAGTGCAAACATCAAAAGCATGGAAATAGGTTCTAATCAAGGACAAAAGTAATACCCAATGAAATTTCATGTTGCCTGTGGGAAGGGTGGGTGGAGGGGAGGGAGGGAAATAATGTCATTATTGTAACCAATGAATAATGTTGTAAATTGACTCAATAAACTTATTCAAGTGGAAAGAAAAGAATTCCCCTGCACCTGAACTGTCTTCCTTCCCTGGATATCTCCCCATTTCTGCCTATTTTTCAAACAAATCCTGTCCATTTTTCAAACAAATGCACCTCCTCTGTGAGATCTAAGCTAAAGACTCATTTGGGAAGTCTTTTTGATTGATACATATAGATTACAGACTTAATAAATGCTCAATGACCTGAAAATATAAAAAAACAAAAATAAATAAATTCTCTTCCTTTCCTCTTAAAAACAATCCATGATATTTTCTCTGTCCCTTATCACTTATCCTTACACAGGAGCCAGTGAAACAGGGCAGAGTGAAGGTAAGAGACATGATAGAAGCCTATAGATATGTTAATGTTAGAAATCAACCCTTTATGAAAAAACAATTTCAAATGTAGTGAGGTATAAGAAATGTATTATGTTAATACAGGTAAAATGGAATTTGCTATATGAGAAGGAAAATAGAAATGCTAAAAAGCTCTTGTTTAATCTCAGGCAGAATTTAGATAGAGACTAAGGAATGACACAGAGTGTGGCAATATGAATTAAATTTTATTTAGATGGCCTTGTTTGAGAAACTGAGTCAGGCGGGCTACCTTGGGATTCCAAAATAGTAGCGTGCTTGACTGTTTGCTCAGGGACAGACAAATAGAGATAGAAACCATCTGTTCAGAAATATTTCATGCTGGTGGACAGTTTGATAGCTTCAGAAGGCATTTGGCATTTTTGTATTTATTTATCCACAGAAGTATTTAAAAATAAATCCTCTGAATTCAGTCTCAAATAGGAAAGTCTTGTTGGTAAACATAGACTATCTAAATACCAATAATATTGTAACTAGACACTATAGATTTAGTTCAATTTCTGTGTAAGAACTAGAAATAATGTTGTGTGTCCTTAATTCTAACCAAATAAATGTGATGAAAGGGGGAAGTAGCTGAGGTAAGGGATATAGAAAGTTTAAGAAGTGAGGGTTTGAGACACAGTAGTAGCAATATACATCTAGCAAACAGAAAGGAAAAAATAAAATAAAATATATTAATAACGTGGTGACTCACAATATTCTTAAAAAAAAGGGGGCAGCTGGGTAGCTCAGAGGATTTAGAGCTATGCCTAGAGACAGGAGGTCCTAGGTTCAAATCTGGCCTCAGACTCTTCTCAGCTGTGTGACCCTGGGCAAGTCACTTGACCCCCATTGCCTAGCCCTTACCACATTTCTGCCTTGGAGTCAATACATAGTATTGACTCCAAGACGGAAGGTAAGGGTTAAAAAAAATTCTTAAAAAAAAGCTAAGATTTAAGTAAGGAATTATTATACTCAGGATGAGAAACATGCTAATTCCTCAAAATGAGTTACTTAAGAATTCCATTTTTTATGGAGGGTCTAGAAAAAAGTTTCAGTCCAACATCTTGAGGAAGTTCCAAGGAGGCACACCGAAAGAAAAGTAAATATCATTGTCAATTTAAGAGATAAAGTAACCTATAGTGGGTTTTTACTTTAAAGCTTGTTTTTATATCTTGGTTTCTTCTGATCAGCAGGCTGTTTACTTTCCTAAACAAAAATTCAAATAAGAGATTATTTCCCCTTTTTTAATTAGAATATTTTCCCATGGAACATGATTAATAATTTCACCCCCAACCCACCCCCTTCTGGAGTTGACAAGCTGTTCCACTGAGTTATACATGTGTCATTGCTCAAAACTTATTTCCATGTTATTCATATTTGCAGTAGAGTGATCTTTTAACATCAAAACCTTAATCATATCCATACCGAACTATGTGGTCATTCTGTCCTGGTCATTAAAGCCACATTTTGCTTATTTTTATATTCAAAGCCATATATCCTTCATCAGCTTTGTATGAATTCATTTTACCTTTTTTTACTCTCTCATGTATGTAAACCTATAAAAGCTGTCTGTAACTTTCCTTAGGGGAAGCTTTCACTTCCCTGAAGTTGGGAAAAGTGGGAAAGTTCCCCTGGCCAGTTAAATATGTATTAATAAATTGTCCTGGATTGTAGCATTGCTGCTAAAAGAAAAGTCTACTACATTCAATTGTGCCACAGTGTATCAGTCTCTATGTACAACATTCTACTGATTCTGCTCTTTCACTCTGCATCAATTCTTGGAGGTCATTTCAGTTCACATGGAATTCTTCCAGTTCATTATTCCTTTCAGCATAATAATATTCCATCACCATTAGATACGACAATTTATCCAGCCATTCCCCAATAGATGTATACCCCCTCATTTTCCAATTTTGTTGCCACAACAAAGAGTGTAGCTATAAATATATTTGTACAAGTCTTTTTCCCTTTATTATAGAGATTACTTTAAAAAAATAAGGAAAATAAGTCATGTCACATTTTATTTTTTTCAGGATGAAAATTATTCATGATAACAATCTGAAAACACTTCAGATATCATAGTCTATACTACACCGGTATATATTTTACCTTTTAACTTTTTAAAAATTATTCATTCTGTAAAGATTAAAATTAGTATCCAGTACTCTAAGTATTATATTTAATAATATTTATTAAATATTTATCTTAAAGTATAAGGAAGTAAGGCTAGCAAAAACCAAAAGCCACTCCTCCCTCTTCCATCATAGAACCAGAGACCATATGGGCAAAACAAAAAACTCAAAACTCCTTCCACGTACAGAGACTCACAAAAAGAAAAGGAAAAGGGGATTGTGGGAAATGTAGTCCCTATGGTTTAAGATTCAAAATCAATACAACTTCCCTGTGATCCTTTGGGAGACCAGTCTCCCCAATGGATAATGAACACATAACTAACTTATAACTTTAACTAGAGATATATACAAATGTTACAGTTTTTAAAGAGAAATTACAATAATTTGGGGATAAAATGAAAATGAAAGGGAAAAGGAACAAAACCAATAATAGGTTTGTTGACAAAAAGCCAATTAGGGGACAATCCCCTTTGGCATAAGAGTATAGATTCAAAACAAAATGCATTTCCACTCCCCCAAAATTCAAATTCGCCATATCTCAAAGTTCACTCTAGATCTTATGATACAGCATGTGGTCCCTGCAGGCATCTTGTCAGCACCTTCTAGATTCTGGGAGGTAGTCTCTTGTTCTAAATTTTGCCCAAATTCAAGTCAAAGTTCATAATAATAACATAGTCCCCCCTGAGGAAAATAATAATAGTCTCCTGAGGAGGATATAGGAATGCAGGTAGGAATTACATAGGGATACGTGGTAGAGTCATAAGGCATATGAATCAAGTATCAAAAAACATCAAGGCATCAAAGTAATTAAAAATTTTAAAAAATAACCTCTGAGTCAGATAAAAAAATATAAAAAGAAAGTTTGAAAAAAATTCTGGGAGAATAAGGGGGAAAAAATCACAACTCACAACAGGTTCTTGTAGTGATCCATGTTCCATAAGTGTACAACAATTAGTCACTAACCCAGTTTAGCAGTCTGGACTACAGTGAGTTGTCACATCATGAGATAAAATAGAAAAAGAGACTAGATCTCAGAACAAATTGGAAATAGTATTTCCTGATTCAACTATTATCTTCATTTTTTCGGTATAAAGGAGCCAGAGCAAACGTCATATGCTTGATATAGAGTGTGGTACAAGGAAGTCCTGCATTTAACACATGTTAAATATCTGCAACCTTGAGTCTCACACATGATCGTCATTGTACTTTTTGTGCAGAATGTCATCAATCCACATAGGATTGGTTTGGTTTCCTTCACCTTTTGTTGTGCTAGTTTGGCACTTTGCAAGTAAAGTTCTGTGCTTCTTTGTGGTCCATTTGTATTTCATCAAGCTAAAGTTTCATAATAGTTAAATAACTAGTCCAAAGCTTTGGGGGTATGTTTTTCTTTTTATATGATAGGTAAACAGATATCTTAGCTTATGTTATTGCAAAAAGTAAAAATAGTTACAAAATTTTCAATACTAATCACATGTGTGTCAAAAGCAAAATAAAATGAGAAAAGAAGGAAATAATCAAATACTGCATGACACATGAGGGAAGAAAATGAAATATTAAAATTGTGTATATTTCACAATTAAAGTGGTAAAATGTATGGACTAGTTTTCAAAAAATAAGATTCATTTCCTCTTTGACTTCCTATGATCCACGTGTACAGTCACAATCAATAGTCAAATAGAATCAGTGCAATCAATTATTCACCATCAACAGAAGGTACTCATTTCACATAGCTACAAGGAATCCATGAGTCCCTCTCTCTAATTTTTATGGCTGTTGGTATAGTTAAGAGGACCTGGAATGGTCCATCATAAGCAGGTTCAGATGACCCAGTATGTTTGAAATTCTTTATCTACACACTATCACCTGGGTTTAAATCATGAAGTGAGAAATCTATGGGACCTGCTTGAACAAAAGGTCCAGAGACATGGAGTTCTCACAATTTTGTTTGTAATTGTCTGATATATGTAGCAATGGTTGTATCCCCTCATAACAGTGAAGTATAGGCAGGGCAAATGGTTGTTCCTGAATAGGTGGCTGTCTAAATACCATCTCAAATGGGAAAATATGTAAATCACTTCTGGGTCTCCTTCTGACATAAAATAGGGCCAGAAGTAGAACTTCAGGCCACTTTAAATGAGTCTCTGTGCATAATTTGCCAATCATGGTTTTAAGTTCTTTATTCATTTGTTCAACTTTTCTAGAGCTCTGAGGAATATATGGTATATTAAATTTAGTAGCTATCCCCCAAAATGAATAAATTTGGGAATAAGACCAAATTGGTAATGTGAGTTCCCTTATCCAAATCAATACATGCTGGCAAGTCAAAACATGGAATAAAAATTTCTTTCAAAAGGACATTGGCAACAAAAGCTGCTATGGCATGAGCAGTAGGAAATGCTTCAGCCCACCTGGTCAGTTGACCAACTATGACCAGACAAAATTTATACTGTCCAGCTTTTGGCATAGAGATAAGTCAATTTTTAGGTTCTCAAATGGTGTGTAAGCAAGAGAATATCTACCAAAGGCTTTTCCTCCAAAAGCATGTTGATTAAAGGCCTGGCAGGTAGGACAAGATGTACATACGTTGGAAATAATTGTAGTTATTGCAGGTGCTGTCCATACTCTTTTAACAGAGTCTACAATGCCTTGGGTGCCAAAATGACCATGTTTATCAATGGAGTGACAAATCTGGTTATAGAAAGCTCTAGGGAGCAAGGGTTTGCCATCTGATGATACCCATACTCTAATAATCTGTTTTGCTATAAATTTCTTCTTTCATTTTTCCACTTCCTTGTCATTATATGAAAGGGATAGATCCAAATCATCAGTAATTGTTAGTGGCATAATTAATTCAGGGCCTTCTAAGGCTGCTAGTTTTGCTGTGATATCTTCTTCGTTATTTCTCCTGGAGACAGGATCAATGCCACCTCTATGTGTAGAGCAGTGATTGACAGCTATACCTTTGGGGAGCTGGATGGCAGAAAGAAGTTCAGTAATAAGGTTTACATTGGCAATATATTTTCCAGCTGATGTTAAGAATCCCCTCTGAAGCCAAAGCATGCCAATGGTGTGACTTTTGCCAAAGTTGTAACTTATGACTGTGTAAATTGTGATTCTTTTATTCCTTGCAATAATACAGACCTGTTTCAAAGCTGTGAGTTCTGCACCCTACACACTTACATTTAAGGGCAAGGAAGCTCATCACAGAGTATCAAATTCAGTAACTACAGCAGTTCTTGTATAGAGCGCACCATCCCTCATAAATGAAGAACCATCTGTAAATAATATTAAATCTGAACACTAAAGATGTGCAATTGTGTATAGGTTCTCAGGAAATTGGCAAATCAGGGAGCAAGGTTGCAGGATTAAGAACTCCACCGTGTTTTAGTGTGATATATTCATTATTTAATAGGGTATCTCATACCTAGTTATCCTTTGGTCAGTAAATACCTGTGTCCTATGTCTTAATAACAATTCCTCAATCTTGTGTGGGTACATTGGGGTCAGAGGGCATCCCAATAATAGATCAACAGATTTGGTTACCAGTAAAGCTGTGGCAGCTACTCCTCTAAGGCATGGTGGTTCTCTGGCAGCTACTGGCTCAAGTTGGACTGAATAATAGGCTACTGGGAATTGAGCAGGTCACAAAAGTTGAGTTAGAACACCTAAATCTATCCCTTTTTGTTCATGGACAAATAAGGTAAATGGTTTATCATAATTTGGTATGCCTAGAGCAGGGGCAGACAGGATAGCTTGTTTTAAATTTGAAAGATCAATTAGGTGTTGTTTCCAATTTAAGTGGTTCAGGGACCAAGTTTTTTGTGAATGCTACAAGGGGCTTAGTGATTTCCCCATAGCAAGAGATCCACTGCCAACCAAAAAATCCTTTTGCTCTAAGAATAGCTCTAAATTTCTTGTTAGTGGTAGGAGCCCTTAACTTTTAGATATTTTTCATATGCTTGGGAGAAATTAAAAGGGACCCAGCAGTTAAAATGAAGCCTAAATATTGTACCTTGGGGAGACACCACTGAACTTTGTCCTTGGAGATCTTGTGGCCTTTCTTATGTAGCTCTAAAAGGAAGTGTTTGCTATCCACTTGGCATGCTTCAGCTTTTGGTGAGACCAAGAATAAATTATCCATATACTGAATTAAACAACTGAATTTAAATTTTATGGTATCTGTATCAGCAGTTAAGAATTGTGTGAACAGAGTAGGGCTGTTCACAAAACAGATGGGGCAGAGGAGCCCAGGTCCCCTGGGAGCCCTTCCAGGTGAAAGCAAAGATATGCCTGGAGTTCTCATGTATGGGTATAGAGAAAAAAGCTGAGAATATGTGTATTACTTTAAAGTATGTAGCTGTGCTATGAATAGAAGAAATAACAGTATTTATGTTGGAAACTACAGGGTGTCTCTTTATAACATGATTCTGCACAGCTCTCAAATCCTGAACAAAGTGATAGAGATGCTTATCATCAGTCCCCAGTTTTGACTTTTTAATGTGCAGGATGGGTGTATTATATTCAGATTTAAAGGGAATTATGATGCCTTACTCAATCAGGGAATTTATTACTGGTGTAATGCCATAAATTGTCTCTTTCAAAAGAGGGTACTGAGGAAGGGAAGGAGGTGGGCTAGATTTTGTTTGAATTTGGACAGGAACAGCCAATTTAATTAGGCTAACATCAGAAGATGATGTGGCCCAGAGAGACTCAGGTATATTAGTTCAGATCTCAAAAATAGGCATCTCCTTCATTTCATGAGTATCTGAAAGACATACAGGGAGTAAAGTTAAGGATTCCTCAGGCAATTCCAGTGTCAAAGAGCCATCTGGAGAGCAAATTATTGTGGTCCTAAACTTGCACAAAAGGTATCTCCCCAGCAAATTTAAAGGGGAGCCAGGCATTAAAAGGAAAGAGTGTTCCACACTAAGGGGTCCTATGGACACTATTCTAGGGGAAAGATTGAGAACCTTTAGGGATGTCCCTGATACACTTCTGACATTAACTGAGCCAGTGGAACTGCAATGCAAATCAGGTGTACTCTTAAATATATACCAGGAAGCTCCAGTGTCCAAAAGGCATTCATAATAGGTGTCACCAACCTTTAATTTTACATGGGGCTCATTAGTATGGGTGGGGGAGAAATGGATAGGGACAATGGTCAGTGAGACATCAGGGTCTTGAAAATCAAAGCTTGTATCCTCTGATTCCTGTGTCCCAACCCCACCCCATACACCTTCATAATCTTTGGGTACTATCTTGGGCTTTCCCCTGAAGGGCAGTGGCTCCCTGGGTGGTCTAGGGGGGTGAGTGCAACTCAAAATATATTGCTGTGGGGTCGTTTGGTATAAGGTATCAGGTGCCTGATTTACTTCCTTAGGATTGTTATTAGTCCTAAAATGACAATTACTGAAATCACCACTATAATTATCATTCCTGTAATTGTCACTATAAGAATTTCTCCAATTGGTATAGTTCATCAGTTCTCAGGAAAAATTCCTACAATTCATCATTATGTAGCCCTTCTTATGATAGAATTGGCAGGTAAGGGACTGATATTTAGGTTCTTGGAATGAGGATAGCACTTTTGTTTATTAATCTTTTCTTCTAATTTTCCTCCATTTTGATGTGTTTTCTCAAGGATTCTGTAACATTTTTAGTCTCTTCCTGTTTTTTTTTTCTTTTGGCCTTTAAAGACATAAGAAGCAGTGTTTTGCAACTCTTCAAGGTCCATTTGAGGCCACCATGGGCAATGCATCTTAAAATAATCTTTGACCACCCTGCAAGAGTTGTTGAGAAAATGTCTCCTTATTTGATTAATATCTTTGTCTTTAGAAATATCAAGGTGTAGATATCAATGCACAAGTTCAATGAGCTTATCCATGAATTGTGAGGGTGTCTCATTTTCTGATTGCCTAAGACTTTCAAATTTTCACCATGCTTTCGTATCCTCGGAGAATTCTTGCATAGCTGTTATAATGGCATCCCTACAAGCATGTAATTGCAACCAGTCCGCAGTACTGTTATAATCCCATGTAGGATCCTGAGCTGACCAGTGTGGTGCTCTTAGTCCCTGGAACTTGTTAACATGAGAGATGATTTTATTTTTCTCATGTTCCATTAGAAAAGCAGTGAGCAAATTTTCAACATTCTTATAGGATGGATCATATTGATAAAAATTATCAGCCATCTTCTTGGTTACAAACAAAGGTTCAGGTTCAAATGAAGGTATATTATGTTTCAGTTCCCTAATTTTTGGGGGGAGCAAAAGGGATATAGTGTCTTAGGGTCACCACATCCCCACATTGTGTCCTATTTCAGGCATTTCCCTTAATAGGAAAATGCCTTCATAGTAGTCATCTGATGTCTGTGATTCCTTAGAAATTGACTGTGGGCCTTCTGAGGCAACATTGGTAGGAATAGATATGGTAGCAGAAAGAGATTTCTTTGGAATTGGGGCTTGTTGTGTGGTGGGAGAAAGGCAAGAGAGGATGAGCGGTTAGAAGAAAGATCAGAGGAGGTAAGATCAGTCAGGAGTTGCAGATCATGAAAGAGATGTTGTAGAATACAAGAGAGAAGGGTGTGCCCCTGATGTATGCAAGAAGGGTGTCTCATCAACATTTTCAAAAGGAAAAAAAATTATCCTTTATTTGTGGTTCAGGAGCAGGCTCACAAAATTCATACTTATTTTGGGTGGGATCAGTATTTTTCATTAGGTCATGTGTTTGAAATTTTTTGTTTGAATTTTCCTTTTAGCCTGCATTTCTGCTTTAATCTCTTGTATAGAGGTATCTTTTGTCTTAAGAATGAAGATCAGAAAAATAAAATGTCCTAGGATTACAAGGAGGAGGAGGGAATTTGGAATTTTACATGCTTTTAATTGGGCAAAAAGCAAAAGGCTTTCATGAATGGTAGCTTTTACGCTGCTTAGCATTTTGATCAAAAAAGGAAAAAATAATAATAATGTATATTTATTTTATGGATTTATTTTAATTGTTATTATTATAAGGGGTGAGGTAGAAGGTGAGGGTATTTAGCTTATTTAATTTTTATGAATTTATTGGATTTTTATTTTTTTAAAGAGGGAAAATGCTTTTTTTAATATTTAAAAATTATTTATTTATTTATTGCTGCCATCTAGTGGCAGCAAATGACCACTGTAGCTAAGCAGGGAAAGGAGGGGGGAATAAAAGAGAAGAGAAAGGAAATAAAGAAAAGGAAGAAGAAAAGAGATGAAAAATCAGCGCTCAATATTGACCTCTATTGGCCAAGAGGCAGCACTACAACTGGGAGTGGTTAGGGGTATGGCAAGAGGTGGTTAAAAAAAGAGGACTAGGACCCTCCCAGCCAAGAAAAATAGTCTGGTGGAGCCTAGGGGTCAATCAGCTATCCAGTGGGGAAAGTGGCTTCCCTTCAAGCTCGCTGCAGAAAGCAAAGCTTATACTCACTTCCTAGAATTGAGATCAGGGCAGAAGGAGCAGCAGCAGAAGAAGCAGAAGGGGCAGCAATATGGGGGTAGGGGCCAGGCTGGAACTAGCTCTGGCTGAGGAAAAAAAAAAACATTTGGGCCATGGGTAGGTGTGACCAAGCCAGGTGTGACTAGGCTTTACCACAAGGATGGGCCAGGGGTGCCATGCTGGGGGGGGGGGGAATTCTGCCTCAGGAATGGTCAATCTGGCCAATTTGGCTACTCTCCAGTCCTTGGAGTGGAAGTGGCTTCTCCACCAAGTCCCCTAAATTTAGACAGCTGGGCATGTCAGGGAGGTCTGAGTATAAAAGTACTTGCAGCTGCCAGAGGCTTGGAAAGCAGAAGGAGAGCTAGAGGAATGGGCCATAGCTGGGCTGCTAGAGGGGATTTGAAAACTACCAGTAGAAAAGCAGATTTGGTTGCAAACCAATAGTAGTTTTATACTGCCATGTTTGCCTGGCTGTAACCGGGTTGCCAGCTTTAAAGAAAAGGAAAAAGAAAAGCTGAGTTCTAGAATCCATTCATGGACTGCCAAAAATGTAAAGATTAAAATTAATATCCAGTACTTCCAGTATTATATTTAATAATATTTATTAAATATTTATCTTGAAGTATAAGGAAGTAAGACTAGCAAAAACCAAAAGCCACTCCTCCCTTTCCCACCTTGGAACCAGAGACTACATGGAAGGAAACAAAAGACTCAAAATTCCCTCCACATATGAAGACTCACAAACAGGAAAAGGAAAATGGGACTGTGGGGAATGTAGTCTCTAGGGTTCAAGATTATAAATCAATACAATTCTAAAAACCTATAATACTGACTTTTCTCTATCAGATTTTCCTATGCATGGTACAAGTTCTACCATATGAAGAGACTGTCATTTTGAATGACTTTTTGTCATCAGACTCATACATTTTCTTTATAATTTCCTTTATTTCAGTGGTAAAGTGTGTGTTTAAAATAAAAGAATTATAAATTTGAATGATACAGCTACTATGGTCAAGCTTATAAAAAGAAATGTAATAGTTCAAGTGACGTTTTAACACTGTAATATACAGTATAATTCATCAGAAGCCCTCAGACTCAAAGATAATTCAGAGTAAAACTTACTTCAAAATTACAGTAAAACAGAAATTTGTACATATTGATGACTCAAAAAAAGATTACAAAAGACCTGAAATTTAAGCAAAGAAGTATTATACCCAGACATAGGGAAACAATCATTATAGTATTCATAAATGGACATTTTTAGAGGTAAGTAAGGTCTATTTTGAGAGATAATTATTAAAAGACTAATGAGACTATTATATTAACAACACTTTAATGAGGCAAAATCAAATTTCTACAAATGAAATTTTAATCTTAAACACAACACCTTCCTTGGTGACTGGGAAGACTTGAGTTTCTCAAACTACAGGATCTTAGAATTTCACAATTTTGTAAGAAGAACCCTGCAAAATCTTATAATTAAGTGTTTTAAGGAGCTTAGCAAACAATAATAGTATGTCTACAATTACCATTTTCTCATTTAAAAAATAACAAAGGGATCATGACCTGCTTTTACATTCTGTTACAAGGGAATCACTTTAAAAGACTGATATATATTAATTTAAGGTCGCCAAGGAATTCAGCTATGTAATTCCTAAATGAAAACTCAAGTCAGCAGTAAATCTTTTATGGAATTTAATTACAATAGGGGTAAGAAAGGAATTAGAGATAGAGAGAGAGAAAAAGGGAGAGAAGGGAATAGGGCTTAAATACCCCTTCTGTTTAGGCTGGGCCAAAAGACCCAAGCCCTTAGATAGCTGGGGCAAAGAAAAGAGATCAGTCCCTATTACTCATGTGACCAAAATGGAGAAACAGTCTCAGAGGCCCCCACCTTCAGCTTCCTTCAGAGCAAGCTTCTCAGAGCACACCGCAACCACTCTGGCCAACTCCTCAACCACCTCGAGTCTTCAGACCCCCCTGATCTTTAAGGAAACCATCCAAGTTGCCTCCCCTCAGTTCTCACATCTACCAATCACTGTCCATCAATTTCCCTGTGCCAATGGAGGCTCTAGCTTAACCCAGGACCGCCCAGAGGTCTCTGGCTTTGCACATGTCTGTTGAAGGTCATATTTTCAAATAATTAAATCTTTGCTCCTTTGCTACAGCCCTTTCTAAATCCTGTTAACCTGAGTAGGGTAGAGATTGGAATAATTAAATTTTGATCTAGGCTGCAGCCCTTCCTCAATCCTTTTAGGACTGAATAGGGTGGAGATTGATTCCAAGTATCTCCATTGTATCAATTCTAAAATCAATCATGACTCAAAGAAATTCCTGTTCTATGCTTAAGCATAGGTCAAAGTCCTTTCCATTGTTCAGCAAAGGGTTTCTGTCCTAAAGTAATCTTAAGAAGGGAAGGAGAAGGAACCTCCCATGCCAATGGGATTCACATTCCAATAGTCAAGACCCACTATCAATAGGAAATTTTTCAAGTATGAAATTTCCCAATGGTGAAATTTCCAACATTTATAAGTCTAAGAAATTTTGAGGTTTACAATTCAAAGTAAATAAAGAGCTTAGATTATCAAAATAGCATTAATACTTTAGAGGGGCATTTTAGAAAATATTCTTTTTGAAGTCAATAGCAAGTTAGGTGGGGCCAAATAACATCTAATTAATCAAAGTTATTTAGTAATGCTCAGAGAACCTTGGGAAAGTACTTTTGCACTAATTTAGAAGAATTAAGACTTTAAAAAATCTAATAGACATGTGTAAATACCAAATTATTATTTCAATATATAGAAACTGAAAATTTTCTAAGTTTAGTACAATAAAGAATGGATTTGTTATTTTCAAAAATAACATATATACTAAATTTGTTTTTGAAACCAACCTAATTTAGAGAATCCAATTTAGAAATTAAACATTTTTCTTTGTCATGTGTTTAATTTCTCATTAATTTAATATCTGTCCTTTGTTTGCGATCTTTTCCAGTGTAATCAACAGTGCAAAAAAGGAAAAAGGACGTAAAATATATTATTATCATTGTTATTGCAAATTTAAAAGTTTTACTTTTTTACTTATCTTTTCCTTCTTCGTTGATCAGATCTAGGCATAAGCTATAACTAATGAATAAGATAGAGATAAATCAATCAGACTGATACAAAGCATGAATAATTGATTAGATTAGTGCTGTGAGGGTGAAGCTATGGCATGCATGCCACAGAGGTCACACAGAATAGTCTAGATAGTAGCACATGCTCTGTCCTCACTAGAAAGGCAAAGGGATTCCTGTAGAGTTGTTCCCTTCCCTTCTCCATAGTGCCTGATAACATTTTTTTCATGTCACTTACCCCTCTGACCTACAACTTAATGGTGCCATTTCCTCACCTCTCCCTCCCTATGGGGGCTGAGGAGATTCCTTGCTTCACCCACCTCTCTTCCCAGCAGCCCAATGGAGCACACAAGAGTAAGGTGGGTGACTCACAGTTGTCAGAGTTGGAGGGGAGCAGATATCTCAGACCACTCCTTTCTCCCTTCCTATCATGGCTAAGGAGATTCCTCACTTCACTTGCTCCTTCACCCAGCAGCCAAATGGGAGAACTCCCTCCTTTCCCTGTGTGGGGTAAAGGGTGGGGCAGGGTGAATGTAAGACTCAGTCTGGGGGTGTGGGTGTAGAGTATGGCACATAGTCTCTAAAAGGTTTGCCATCACTAGATTAGAGTATCCCTTTCATTCCCTTTCACTTTTAAGTTATCACTGCTATTTTCAGACCTTTCTGTCATTACTTTCTCTGGTTCTTTCTGAGGGGAAAGGGGGAAATGTAGATCACTAGTATAGGAATATACAGTAGAAGCAGATCTTGACAGAGGCAGGTCCCTTTATATGGAAGCATCGAGTTTGAGGATCTCCTTCAATTTTCTTTCCTATATTTTTTTTTCAGGAACTATTTAGAAGATTATGTTTCTTTGACTTAGACTTACAACTGACTCACCTGTTAATATGGGTTCTATCATTTGACATCTAGGACAGGTTGAATAAGAAAATGGAGCCATGGGGCTCACAGTTCATGTGATGCAAAGCAGTCAATGGCCCTCAACTCTTGCAATGTCTTTTCCTCGGCTGGCATAATGGAGCTGAGTTTTCGAGAAGTCAACAAAATAGAAGGAGCTCAGGAAGTCTGTAGAAAAGAAGAACAGTTTACAAAGAGTTCAAAGGAAAGGGAATATATATCACCAATAGGTAGAATTGAGGTGGACCTAAGAAGGAGTAACAGAATAAGATTTATTTTTTTCCTCTATGTGACTCAAAACCTTGAATCTAAGTGTATGAGAAAGTTTGATAGCATTAGGATAGTAGATTCTCTCAACACCAAAACTCCTCCTAAGCTCATATGAATTTTTACCCAGGTGCTAGGATTCTCAGTTAAGAATCTGAAAAATAGCTTCAGAAAGACCTGCAGCATAGTGGATGTATTCTTTATGGCAAAACTGTATAGATATAACTATAAACTCATATACATACATACCTTTTTTATAATCTAATAATGCTTAAATAAGTTGCTGTCTGCATGAGTGGAGAGATGGTCCATAAGGTTGAGATTGTAGAACCAGTGATACTTTGAAGCAATTCATTGTTTTACCATAGTCTTTTCCTTAAAACTCTGTTAAACAATGTTTATGAGTACAATGGTTGATCTTACCTTTAAGAAATTAATGATTATTAAGTTTTGATTTTCATACAAATGTAATACACCATGCTTTTCCTCTTAGATTTCCTTTCCTTCTTTTTTAAAGCCACTATCTTCCATTTTAGAATCAATCCTGTGCACTTGTTTCCAATGCAAAAAAAAGTAGTTAGTTAATGAGGGTAAATGACTTGTCCAGGATCACACAGGTATGAAGTTGCTGAGGTAGAATTTGAACCTAGGACCTTTGCTTTCTAGGCATAGCTCTCTATCCACTGAGTCAACTAGCTGCTTCAGCATATTTACATTTTGATTAAGAAGATAAAATCTAAGGCATGTGGACTGACTTTGAGAACAAAGAAAACCTGTCTTCCCTAAGTTGGAGATCCAGTCAGTGTTTCAACCAGTGTTAGAACTGATGTT
This sequence comes from Monodelphis domestica, assembly GCF_027887165.1. Lineage (NCBI taxonomy): Eukaryota > Metazoa > Chordata > Mammalia > Didelphimorphia > Didelphidae > Monodelphis > Monodelphis domestica. Next base: position 355,367,107 of record NC_077229.1, on the reverse strand, counting down.
TCTGGATTCCATATACAGTTTTCTTTCTTTAAGTTCATATTCTTTCTTATTTAGTATATTATTTGATCTTAGATTGTGCAAGTAGACCCACAACAACTAAAAACTTTTTAAAAATATACTTAGGAGGTAACTATGTGTCTGAGTGGATTGAAAGCCAAGCCTAGATAAAGAAAGCCCTGAATTAAAATTTGAACACAGATACTTTCTTAGCTGTGTGACCCTGGGCAAGTCATTTAACCCCCACTGACTAACATTTACTATTCATCTACCTTGGAATTCATACATAGTATTGTTTCTAAAATGGAAGGTAAGTATTTTAAAAATGCACTCAGATGCTATTATTTTCAGAATAACATTCTTTTTTCTTTCAATCTTTTCAAGAGGTTTGCTAATTTGCTTTGCAAGGTAAAGGAGAATAAATACTAGCTTATTGCTTGAGTATTATCAGTAACAATTCCCAAAATCCACATAAAATTTATTGTCACCATGTCACCAGTCTACTTATTCATGCATATCTTTAGTGCATAATATTATACCTAATCAATACAAAATATGTATATGTATATAAAAATTTTCCCCTCACCTTGACATTCTAGGAAAAGACAGATGCAATTAAATTAAGAAACCTAAGGTTATGCAATCACTTCTAATTGAGCTTTAAACCTTAGTGTCTAGCTAAGTTTGAATGACATCTTGAAAAATATTTGAAATTGCCTTCCAGTCCTTAAGGCTGCATGCTGATGTGCCTTCAGTTCTCTTGGCTCTGTAAAGTTGGCTAGATGATTTGTAACAATTTCAACAAATAAGCACAGGGTGTCAGAGGCTGTTTGCTATCTTCATTGATCTTCCAGATTGACAAATGATGTGTAAACAGACTGATTTCCTTCTGATAGCTGCCTGCATATCTATGTGATTCCGATCAAGAGCAAAGCTTTCCTTCTAATTAGATTATTGAACCCTGTGGGGACCTATCACACATTTGTTTTTCCCTACAGTGAGCCATTTAAAGCCTAGGAGGTCCTGGGGCTTGCTGTGCCTGGTAAACTAGACTAAATGTCTCTATGTCCCACTGAGCCTAATGTGTGGGAGTGAAGGTAAAATGGAGATTTTCCCAAGTGTAAGTATCCTGCAACCCATTACATTTGCATTTCTAATTCAGTTTTGTAGTTCCCAGAGCCAGGAGGTAAGCTATTACCAAAGAAGTAATAAAGATATAAAGAACCCATTCATATTATTTTAATAGTGAATGAATGAATGAATGGAGAGCTTTCTTAAGAAAACATTTTTGTAATTATCAAAATAATGTGAAAATCTCACCAAATAATTTAATTCAGGCAGTTAGATGGCACAGTAGATAAAGGACTTGGGCTGTAGTTAGTAAGACTCATTTTTCTGAGTTTAAATTTGACCTCAGATGTTTATTATACAGGTGACCTTGAACAAGTAATTTAAACATGTTTGCCTCAGTTTCCTCACCTACAAGATATACTGGAGAAGGAAATAAACCTTTCCAGTATATTTGCCAAGAAAACCTCAAATGGGGTCACAATGAATCTGATATTCCTGAAACAACTGAACAATAAACAAACCTTTCAATTCAGTAAACATTCACTAAGTACTTACTAGGTGTTGGGCACTGTGCTAAGTAGTCACTTGGAAGGATAATCAGAAGTCACTTAGTTTAAAACTAATCTAATAATAAAATTTCTTTAGTGATTATTCAGTAATACTTGAGGACCTATACTGATAAGTAACAATCTATTAAAGAAGGCTCTTACACATTTTGACTTTACCCTTTAGGCTCTAATTTTTAGGGAATATCCTGCCTTTTTCTTCAAATTAATCCAAAGGCTACCTCTTTACACCTCACACTTACTTATCCTCTTTTTCTTTTGCCTTCCTGCAGGCAAGTGCAGAAAATTTAATTGATCTTCCATTTGACAATTCTCCAAATACTTGAAGATAGTTATCCTATCCCACTTTGATATTTGTCTTTTCCAAGCAAAATATTATACAAGTCATCAGACAAATCTTATGAGGTATGCTGAAAGCAAAGGTTGAAATTTATTTAAGAAGGAAGATGTGATATATTTTATTAATACTGGTTTTGTGTTAACTATGAGTCATCAAGATGGCGCTATTTAGCAGATAATTGGGGATATGGCTTATGAGAAAAGCTCTTCAGTTATAATAGAAGTTTTAAGACTGAATTATATATTTGAGGTAGAGAATGAAATTCAAAAATAGAAGTCTGAGGACTGACTCTTGTTTTTTTACTTGTATTTAAGAAATAATTAAAAGAAGTAAAGTCAGAGAAGAGGACAGATAAAAAGTGTTCAAGAGGTAGGAAATTCACTAGCACAGAGAATTTCAAAGAGATGGTACTTTTAGAATGCACTTCAGTGTTGAGGGTAAACTCCAAATTAGTATTAATTTAATTAGTGCAAATTAATGCAATTCTGTGACTACATCACACTCAGCAGAGGTCAAAGATGACAAAATAGGCAAATGATAAATGTTGGAGGGACTGTGAGAAAATAGAAACATTGAAACATTATTGGTGGACATCTTTATGAATACTATCATTATGGAAAACATCATGGAATCATACACAAAATTGTTATGAAAGATTGAGTGTATGACCTTTGACATTGTTGGGCCTATATAAAAAAAGATTGAAGAAATAGAGAAAGATCTTATAATTTAAAAATGTTTATAAAGAAAATTCATCCATTTTGGAATGACTGAATAAATTGTAGAATGTGAAAGTGACAGAATAGAATCATACTATAAGAAATGAGGAAATAAATATCTGCAAAGAGATATTAAGAACCAAATATGAAATACTGAAGTAAGCAATAGAACAACTTATACTATTGTTATGGGGTTCAGACATGTACCCCTGGGGTTCAGAAAGGATACCTTTTGCATGAATGCAAGACTCCAAAACTTACCTTAAAAACAAAAAGATAATTTTTTTAATTTAGAAAGTAATTTTGAGAATGGTCAGGAGGATAGCAAGATGGAACAGCAAGATGGGGAGCGGTTCCTTGGGAGGACAGCATGAATGGAAAGGCTGTTCCTGGTGAGGACAGCATGGATAGAAAAGCTGTCCCCCACCCCAGGACATCAGTTCTGGGGATTTTATACTTTTTACAACAGATTGTTAGTCACCCAGGCATTTGGCAAGGTGGGGTGATCATCTGCCTGGGGACATAAAGATTCCTTAGTTTTAGGGAACAAACAGAGGTTTGATAGGATTGAGGTGTGGCCTGGAGATGCCTGGAGACCCCCTAAGGGGGTCATTGGGTGTTTTTAGGCTCAGAGTCACGAGCTTGTAAAGGAGCAAAGGAGTTTCCCTGATAATAGTTCACCTGGGTTTCTGGGGGTACAATGCCCATGTCAACATAATCAGACTTTTTTAAGCCCAAGGAAAGATCTGTATATTTATTTATCAAATCTCACCATCTTACATTTAACTCATTGTTTTAAATTCCTAATAGCCTTTTGGATATGAAATTTTCATCATAAATATTATCTATCCATTTTTACTTCGTACAATATACAAATATGATAAGACAGATAATTAAAGAGATACAAAGAGCATTTTCTAAGTGGTTATTATGAGTAGATACTGGGCAAAATAAATTTACTCTCCCTCCCTTTCTGGGATCTACTACCAGTGTACCTGATGTGAGCCTGAACTTGACTCTGAGGCCAGCATTGTATGAAGGAAATCATTTAGTGAATTGAGTTAGGAGGATAGAAAAGCAGCTAGAATAGGCAGAAATAGAGTCAAAAGATGACCAGACAGGGAAAGGGTGTTCAATCCTTCACTGCTCCCTGCACTGCTCCCCTGGGTGACCCAGGCAAAATTAAAAGCCCCAGGTGCCTCCTGAGATGTGATGTGTGAGAGTTATAAGTCAGAGAAAAAGTTTGATATACTGAGGCAAGAGTGAATTTCTCCCTCTTCTCTTCTATATTTGTTTTTGGCTGGTCTTCCTTGTGAGAATGACTAGGGTCCCAAATGGCAGCCACTCAATAAAAAGCTAAATGGAGCAGAAAAGAAAATACCTATATTTCTCTCTCTTATTTTTCCATCTTTTCCTGCTACTATTTTTGATTTAATTAAATTATTAATTTATGGCCAGTCTCAAAATTTTTCTTTGTACAAAACCTTGCTAAGTGGTGAAGATATAAAAAAGAGAAAAAGTATTTTTCCTGCTGTCTCAAAAGTTCTATTAAAATAATAGAGCAAAACAAAACATAAGCTGAAACTGGAAATTGGCAGTGGAAAATCAACTTTTGACGAAATCTTATAGGGATCAAGTAACCAGTTTACATGTTATCTATGTCTTCATCCAAATCATTTATAGAACTGTTCAACAGAAGTGATATTTATCAGGCATTACTTGTACAATTCCATCATTTCAAATCTGTATTCTTTGAGACCTTGAAAAATCCTTTATGAATTCAAAGTATTTACATTCACTTCATTTTTCCTTTCTACCTTTCTTGTATAGTTTAAGACATATTGCTTTTAGTAATTACTGATTCCCTTCCTCAATATTCTAAAATTAACATTTTAATCATCTATTCTAAAATGTTGTGGAGAATTAGATTTAAACTTAAAAGATTGTAATTTGAAAAAGATAATCCTCCATCACCTTTTGGAAAATCATTTTTTAATTTGTCTATTTCTAGACTATGGCACTTGTCTATTCAATAATAACCTTCTTCAACTATCATGTGGTGATGTGATCATATGTGTTAGACCTGAAAAGAATCAGCATCCATTGAATTTAACCCCATCAATTTTCAGATGAAGAAAGGAAGCCCAGAAGATAAAGTAATTATTGCAAGGTCACATAGATAATAAGTGTCTGAAACAATATGAACCTAAGGAGTTCTATTTTTAAGTCTCTTGCAGCATCTATTATGCTACTCCCTTCTCTCAGGAGAAAAAGAAAAGCAGGAAACATATAGGGATTGCCTCCATACAAGTACAAGCATGCATACTTCCTCTATGTGTCCACTGACCATAGTATTTTCCTTCCACAAATGTGACCCATATCATCAGTTCAAAATCTACAAGACCTAACATTTTTTCAGTACAGATGTAAATTGAGCAGTGGATATAGTGTTCTAGTTAATTTTCTTCTATATCTTTAGAGTGATAATTTCCACTCACTCAGCATACTTCAGATTATATGGGACTACAGTATAATTAAAGACAACTTTATTAAGTAGTTACTATGGCTAGACAGTATGGTAAGTACTGAAGTTATAAAAAAAGGAAACAAGATACTCCCACCTCTATAGTAGCTTATATTTAAATAGAGAGAGGAGAAAGTTAAACATAAAAGGGAGCTAGTAATTGGTCAGAAAGAGTCAAGTTTTAGGGAAGCCACTTATAGTCTGGCTAGGCAACCAATGTACATAACTGATTGGTAGCAAAGGACCACTTTAGCTTCTTGGGCAGCAAGCTTGGCAAAGGTTGCTTATATGTTGGAATGCCTGTGGAGTAAAGGCAAATAGACATCTTAAAATCTGTAAAGATAAGTGTATAATCTGTAAGTATACAAGGACGTTCAATTGTCATATCAATAGTGAACAGAAAATATCTTTTATAGTATTATGCCATTTATTTTCGTTGTCTAGGTCAGAATATGTGACTTATCACAGTGATTACCTATTACTCCAGCTGAAATAACAAATTTTCCACTAGTCAAAATATATGCATAAGAACTCTCTTGAGGAACTAACAGGAAAACTTTTTAGTAAGATTTACCTCTCCTATTAGAAGCCTTACATTCATTTTATGAAGGTTGTAATGCAGCAGATTTTGCAGACCAGAGAATTTCCTTGGGTTCAAAATGTCATTATGTCAGTCTTTTTTCTAGATATTATCAAGTTCAAATAGGATCATGAATGAGTATTATCTCAAAGGGCAGTTGCCATTCAGTGCTAGATTGTTATATATCTGCCTCAGTTATATTTTTAGTTTTTGGTTTCTTCCACATGTTCTCTCAATTCCTGAACTCAGAGTTTGCATTTGAAACACATTTCTCACTCTTGTAGTTTCATAGTGCCTTCCAAGACTTAGTAGAAAGATTTTGCCTCATGCACTTAGAAATTAAAGCCCCAAGGGTCATGTTAGATAATAAGCAGGCCAAGTAGTTTCCTTTTAAAAAATAAATATATGGAGGGCCAATAGGTTACAAGGATAATATCATTCTTCCCTTGTACTCAATAAAAGCCATACCTTTAGTACACTAATATGTCCAGCTGTGTGCCCCACAATTGAGAAGGGATGGAATTCAGAGAATAGAGCAAAAAACATGAATAAGAACTAAAATAAATATGAAAAGCCAAAAGAAATGAACTTATTTAGCCTAGTGAAGGAAGAACGAAGTAATCACTGAGTGAATAAAGCATTATTACATAGAATATACTCACGATCTGCTTTCTTTTATTTTCTTTGAGGAAAATAGATGAGGAGCTATTGGCAACCTCCAGAAGGGAACTTTAGATTAGAGTGAGTGGTAAAATATGAAAATAGGTGACAGATGGATATTGGAATGTATTTCTTTTTAGAGGATAATAAGGTTGGAATTTATACTAGTCATATTGGGAAAACTTAAATGGGTTCCTTCATGAAGTTCCTGAGTATCTCTTTCAGTTCAATGATTTAGTGACTTCAAATCTTTTATTAAGGTAGGAAATGAATCAATCTGAGCAGGAAGTTATCTCTTTCATGAACTTAAAAAAACCCCAAACTTTTCAGCTTGTTTAGTTCTCTGGAAAGTTCTTAGGTCAGTGAATTAAAGCTTCTTGAGGTTTGAAATACATTTACATGCAAAAGACAAGGTAAATCTAGATAACAGATTCACAGCTGCTTTTATTCTGCAAATGCTGTATTTATTCATCTGCCTTGATTATTTTTCAACTTTTGCTTATTACTTCTTTTCACTTTAAATTACTCCTTATCATTTCCTTCCTGAATGCTGATAATATCATCTTCATAAAGGAACTCCCCACATTCTGAAGACTTCACCTGCTGTTGGCCATATGTTCTTATTGTTCTTTCACCTTTCTAGGGTGATTGAAAACATTCACAATTTTATAGGTGGGAGAAGATCTTAGGGTATATTAACATTCTTGTTTTCTTCAACATAGATCTCTAAAAGATCATTCAGTATAAAATGGTGGAAGTTTATTAAAATTAAGCAAACAAGTAAATCTCTCTGGCTGAACTTAATCAATTAACAAATATTGATTAAGTGTAAACAATGTGACAGAAACTGTGCTAGGCACAAATATAGTAAGCAACAATCCCTGCTTGTAAAGAGAGTTTATTATAGTTGGTTAACAGTTATTTTCTCTCCTTAAAAAAAATAACCCCATAGAAACAGGAGAAGAAATGAGGTATCTTTGTATCATCCTTTCCATAACCCAGCCATTTTAATTTAAAAAAAACATTATTTAACAATACATATTTTCTTATCTTGTAGTTCAAATATTTCAGTAGATAAATGCTCTGATTCCTATAGCTTTGTAGAATATGTAAAATGATCATTCATTCAACCCCTAATTCAAAGCTTTATTATTTCTTCAAAGTGATATTAAAACCTCAAAGTTAATGACATTAAAGGATGAATAATTATTTTCAGAGGAATCCCTACTACCTTATTACATTTATCACATACACATATGTGTGCATTTAGTACTATCCATCCACATGTTTTTATAGATATAAATATATGTGCATATATTTTGTCAGATTAAATGAGCAATGAGGTATATATTAGCAAAGAAATGATTATGAAATGACAGAATATTGAAATAGATATGAAGGACAAAAAAGTAAAAAGTTCTAGTTCTAATATTTTATTTTGAAATATACTTTTAATTGAATAAAGCAGGAGAGCATAGGGCTTAAATTTATAACATTTTTTTCTGTTATTTAAATGTATCTATCATATGTAATTGATGAAACTTGATAATTATTTTGAACACTATTTTGACTATAACTTCATAATCTGAAAAAATTGACTCCTCTTGTAATATGAATTACAAATTTTTGTTCCAATGATTCTGTATTCCCATTCAGGTTGTTATCCTTTCTAATGATATATATTTCAATTTATATAACCTTCCATAAATCCTTTAAAGAGGATCTACTCAGCACAGACTACTTACTCTAAAATTTAAAAAAAAATATTTTCTAGTTCTAGAATCATCTTTTTCCTCACTCACAACTTATTCAATCAACTTTTTTTTTATAAACATATTTCTTGGTGATGGTTGTACCTCTTCCTGATAAATAGAAGTCATCATTGCTATTATGTAACATTCATCATTTTTACATCCATTTTCTTCTCTCTCCTTGATCCACAATTGTATCTTTTGAAAATTCAGATGAATCATGATTCTAAATGATCATCAGTTGAAAAATATTAATGATATAAAGATGGATTTTAGTGTCTGAAAGCAACTGACTCATATGACTTAAATTCACCTAGCCTCCTTCCTTCCTTCCTTCCTTCTTTCCTTCCTTCCTTCCTTCCTTCCTTCCTTCCTTCCTTCCTTCCTTCCTTCCTTCCTTCCTTCCTTCCTTCCTTCCTTCCTTCCTTCCTTCCTTCCTTCCTTCCTTCCTTCCTTCCTTCCTTCCTTCCTTCCTTCCTTCCTTCCTTCCTTCCTTCCTTCTTTCCCCTCTCTTAGCTTTTGGGTCTCCTTTTTCATTTGGCCCATTTCTTTTTGCATTGCTTTCATTTATTTTCCCTATTTTCCCTCTACCTCTCTTAATTGGTTGTTGAAGTCTTTTTTAAAGCTCTTCCAGAATCTGTGTTCAATCCGTATTTTTATTTTGGACTTTGCATATATTTCCTGTGCTTTCACTGTCCCTTTCTGTGTCTGTCTTTTTTTTTTGTCTCCATAGAGTTAGGGGCTTTTATTGTTCTCTGCTCATTTTCCCTACCTTATTATGTAAGCTCTGTTTTTTGGGAAATTAATGTCCCCTCTTAAACTTCAGTCCTTTGTTGTTGCTACCCTTAGCTTTATTCTGTGTTTCTGTCAGTTTCAGTTTAAGGTGCTATGATGATCTGAGGATAGAGAGCTCTGAGAGCCACCTCCCACTGCTAATTCAATTAACCCCTGTGATGCTGATAGCTTAAAGACTTGCCTCAGGCTTGGGTGTAAGCTTCTGGTTCTCCTCTGAGCTTAATCAGATGAGGGACTGCTCAAATTCTAGCCTCAGGCTTTGATCTAAATTCTGTATATTTAATCTAATCAGACACAGAGTTATTTATATATATTATATACATTTTCAAAATAATCTACCTCATATTTTTCTGATAACAATAAATGAAATAGTCTTGGTAGTGAAATAGTATGAAATATCCTTTCCCATCAACCTACCATATCTTCTTACTTCTCCATTCCACAATTTAATATAGTTTACTTTTGATACTGTTCTTCATCTTAGTGGCCAAGATTTAAAGGACTTCTGAGTCCTTTAAATCTTGTCCTTCTGAGAAGTCCTTCTGAGGACTTCTACTTTTGAACATTTAAAATCAAAAATGTGCTCCAATATGTGCATTAGTCATGTAACTTAGATCTCTGATTTCATATCTATAAGGAATTGTCCAGAGAGGAAATACCCTCTAACAATTATGATATACAAATCTGCTACTTAGCATTTTAGAGAGTTGCGAGAAGAATACAAACGTTATGAATCATAAGGGCCACATTACTTGAATGTGTCTAAATTTAAGACTTTGACTCTAAGGCCATTCATTATTACACTAAACCATACTACATTGTCATTAATTCTGTTTGTTCTCTGAAATGCCAACATTTTGATCTAGGGATAAACTGGTTCAGGCTAATGTTTTAAGCTTGGGAGTTAAAATGCATTGATGAATGAAATGCATTCCTCATGTATTTATATAATACAATAAAAACTACTTTACTAATAAAACCAAATTTAAAGAACCAATTTAAAAAGTTAAAATAAATATACAAAAATGTTGCTCTTATCTCACTCCTGTCATCTGATTTGGAACTAACTAAGCTGAGTAAAGAAAAAAAAGCATTCACTTTAAAATGCTAAATTAAAAAATTTACTTCTTTTTCAGACATTTATTTAATTCTATTTGTAGCCAGCTCTCAAATGCAGAACTGTTGTTTTTTCTTCTTAATTACACTTAAATCTCTTTATAATTTCAGAGACAAAAGGACAGAAAATGACCACATATGCACACACACAGACACAGTACTTGATGATATCTAGATGAAAACAAGCTATGTGAAACACAGTAAACTTATTTCTTCTTTTTAAAATTCTTCATAAAAGACATAATATTCACTCACATTTTTACAGCTGTCTGAGATATATTTGATTTCATTTTGAATTTCCCTAAGGTTTAATCAAAGGTATGTCTTTCTTCACAAGAGCCCTGTTTTTCAAGATATGATGGAAAAGAAACTTTGTAAATGATACTTCATTTGATTTGGATTGGCCATTCATCCTTCTAGATTTTATTGCCTTGGGAGAAAAAGTGAAGAACTAAACAGAAAATATGCATACTTTCAAACACTTTTATTAATGTATCCAAGGGGTAGTTCATCATCTTTGCTATTAAAAATAGATAAAACAGGGTGGTGAGAATATAATTCTAATTTGCATAGTCAGTTCAATCAAGCAATGTTATTTCCTTTTCCCCAATTCTAGTTCATCAGAATCAGGTATTTTAATCTGTATGAATATTTAGAAGTATGTGCTAAAAAAATTCTCTGCAATACCTCTTAATTATATCCTTTTCCTTCTATTAACCCGACCACTACCATAGTACAAACCCTCATTTTCAATAGCTTTTCCTGGAGTTTTAATAGCACCTTTTCAACTGAGTTTCCCAATTCTACTCTTTCCTATTATGATACAATTTTATTCTAAACAGAGCAATCTCTCTTTTTGATCTTGTTAAGCTAGTAATTTTTTCTGCTCCAAAATCTAAAGTGACTCTCACTTGCCTTCCAAGTAGATATCAGATTCTTTTATCTGGTATTCAAGGTCTTCCACAACATAGTGTAATATTGTTTACTCTGATTATTTCACTGTCTAAAGACCAAGTATATTACAACATATTATCCCTAACCAAGGTTAACTCTTACACTGCAAATGGCTCTAGCCTCCACCAATGTATTTCCCCAACACTCTAGTTCAATTTTAGCCACTTAGATTTTCCAAAGAAATACTTCTTGTCAAAAATATAATCACAAATTTGTAAGCTTATCACCCTTTGAAGCTATCATAATCTTTATAACAACTCATATTCTGGTGAAAAAAGGAAATTAGATTCATATATTAGCTCAGTTCCTATAGAGTAAAAAGGTATAAATTTGAAAACCCAACTTGGGCTTACAAAATATTTGTTTATTACATTAAATATCCAGTTACTTTTTTTCCTCTCTCCTCACTGCACTAGAGAACACATCATTTGATAAAAAAAGATATATATATACATATGAAATTATGTTTTCCTTATTTCTGTTTATTAGTTCTTTCTCTAGAGTAAGACATACACAAGTCCTTTGTCAAAAAATATGTCTGTTGCTTCATATAATTTTCTTTTGTTTCTGCTCATTCCACTCTCCCTAAATTCATGCAAGTCTTTCCATGTGTTTTTTAATTAACCTCCCTGTTTCTTGCAACACAATAGTATTCTCTCACAGATTTCTGCCACATGTTGGGCTTGAAACCTAGATATCCTGCCCCTGCCAGGATGGATGGCTATAACATCCCACCTGCAATCCTTGTTCTAAAAGGGGTAAAATTAGGGGTTATTGACTGAATATATTATACTAGTGATCACCAGAGATTAATTCAATCCCAATAAAATACTCTAGTCAGTTTGGGATTTTTATGGTGGTTTAATTACAATAGAGGGAAGAAATTAAGAAGAAGAGAGAGAGAGAAAAGATAATTTAAACTGCTCCAGCCTGGGCTGAGCCAGGCAGGAGTTCAGAGGCCTTGGCCAAGGGGCCTTCTCAATCTAGCTCGGCTACCAGCCACAAAGCCTCCTCCAAGATTGTAAAGGTTAAAAGATGAGGGGTCTCCTAGGAGCATAGAGCTTTAGGGGGTAAAGGAAAAAAGAACCAGCCTAAAGCACTCACCAAGCACTCTAAGAACTTCTCCCAGTCATCTCACTGGCAAGCCACAAACACCAAATCACCAAGATGCCAAGCATGCCGCCACACACTCCCCACACTGCTGAGTCCAATGTCTCTGCGAGAGAGAATGAGAGCCAGTATGAGAGAGCCCCAAGAGAGAAAATGATGTGAAATATATAGACTGTTCTTTACATCACTTTCTGTGTCTCACATGTACCAATGATAGCTTAAGCTTGACTTAGGACAGCCTAGGGGGGTCTGGTAGTTGTTTTTATTTCTCACTTGCTAGTATATATGGGTCATAGGCCATTCTCCTCAACACTTAATCCTTAAGTAGGGGTGTATACATTTCTGGTTGCTAGAATTCTTGACTAAGCAGGGTAGAGAAAATCTAAAATTCACAGTTCCAAGATTTTTGGAGGTGGAGCTAAAGACTTTGCTTGGTATCAACTCAGAAACTGTAACAGAACAGGATAAATGATACAGAAAATAAACCACCTCCCTCCCCTCCCCCCGCCCAGGCCAAGATAAATTTCAGAAGAACCAAGGAGTAAGAAGGAGTCCTAGGAAAGGAGAAGGGACTTCTTCCAGACTTACTGGTTCATTTCATGGACATATGGATGAACTGTGAGTTTCATCCTCTCCAAACAGCAGGAAAAAGTGGGCACAGGGAAGAAAGTAAGATAAGAGAAACTATCACACTCTGTTTTAAAGATATATTTTATTCCAGTAAGGTAGCCAATCAAGCAAAGCTAAACCACCCAATAATAAGGGATGCAAAGTCCTTTTATGTTATGGTATCTGGATATACTCCAAAAACCTCCTTATGGTACTTCCATTTTAGGAGTTTATAACATGACAACATAACCACTTTTTCAAATCACAACACTTAAAATACTTGAAGAACATTACCATGTCACTACCTAAATCTTCTTTCCAATTGGTTAAAGCTACTCAGGTCCTTAAAAAATTTTTTTTATATGACATAATCTTAAGGTCCTTCTTTAACCTCTGTCATATTCCTCTGAACCTTTACAACTTATCAACTCACTTCTTATAATGTTACAAAGAAATTAATGTGGTTATATAAATATATACACATACATACATATAGCACTGAACTTTTATATCTTAGTCCTGGATTCTCAAAATCTAATGTCACTCAATAATGTTTTAATTTATTTGTTTCTTTATTATTTTTGTTTGTTTTGTTTTGCTTTTCATATCACACTGCTGACTTATAAAACCTGCAATTCATAGAAACTTCTAGACCAGGGATGGCACCATTTAGAAACCAAGTGTCTAAACTGCTCCATGTGAATCCCCCCTCCCTCCAACTTACCCCAGACAGGGGAGGGATGAAGCATTCTCATTGGGCTGCTGGACAGAGGAGTGGGCCAGGTTAGAAATGTCCTTAGGTAGTGTGAAGAGGGAGAAAGGAGCAGCCCCCTCCAGCATATGTGCCATATGTTCGCCAACATGGCTCTAGACATTTTTCTGACAAACTACCAGGGAGTCATGTGTCTTCTATTTCATGAAGCTTACTTTTGAACTCATGGCATTGATCTCTATAAAATTTTGTCCTATAGTTTGTCCAATCATCTAACTTGTCAGGGAAATAAAATTTTACTTAAAAATGGGGTTCATAGAAACATAGGATTGTAACTAAAAGTAGCTTTGGGAATTGTTGTTGAAAAAGCTGAATTCTAGAGAGTTTAAGAACCAAATCTAAAGATGGAGAGAAATTAAGAATCACAGCCAGAATACATACAGATATTTTCACACACGACAAATGCAATGCTGTTTTCATTTGCCCCATTCTAGTTATTAGACCTATCATGAACAAAGATAGAAATATAGGTTAATATGGGACAACAACTTAAAAGTGCAGAGTGCAGTTACATAATTAATGGAGAAGAGGAACAAAAAATAAAATAATTTAATAAATAGTATTTACATATAACTACCACAAAATCTTAATAAGTTGAAATGGGTGGAGTTTGAAATATTAATGTCAATAAATTTTCCCTTAGTAACTCAACATTATGCAAAATCAGTTAATGAATGAATGCATAAATGAATATTTAAGAGGTTTTCTACATACCCTTAATTTAATAATTAGAGAGAGCACAGAACATTCAATTGAACAGGTCATGCAATATGCATTCATTATGAATGAGACATAGCAATTTGTGTTGAATCAATCAAAAGCATTAATATAAGTGAAAGTAACCTATTTAATCAATTTCCAAATTAGTTACCACTTATACAAGTCCTTTAGGTGTGTATACTAAAATGACAATCTACTCTAGGCTTGTGCATGTAAATGTCTGGTAGCCTAGAATAGAGAATACAAACCATGGTAAAGAGAAGGAAATACTTAAGAAGGAGGAGAGAAGAGTCCCCTTCTTCTTTTCTCTTCTCTTCTTTTTGTCAGAAAAAGGAATTGTGAACTTTGGAAAATTGCGAATTTCTGTTTGACCTCCGTATGCTAGTGGATAGGAATATCTTCATTAGGATCCAAGAAAAAAATTGACTCTACGGACAAGGGCAATTCCAGTATTTAACAAGGATTTCAAGACAATAGAGCTTACTAATAGTTATCATCCTGAAAACTCTACAAAAGGGATAAAAAAGAATAAACAGGAAAAAATGTCCATCCAAAGATGAAGTATGAGTTCTTACTTTGTCATATGCTGAAAGTTTGAGCCCACTTTTTCCCTATCTCTTTATGTATTTGTGAGGCACTATAACTTCAATATCAGGAGATAGGTAGCAAAAATCATCATTAATTCTCTGGAATCATAGTTGTTCTTCCTAATAATCAGAAATCTTAATTCTTTCCATGCTGTTAATATTCACTTTGTTGTACTCAGTATTTTGTTGAAATAAAAAATAAATATTTTTTTCATTTTGTAAACACATGAACAAGATGAAGAGCAATAGTTAACAACATAGTTTTATAAAGTTTGGAAAACATTTCCTCCATCATCCTCTTTTAGTAGAAGAGCAAAGTGAGGTTAAGAAACCTTGTGATCTATTTGTACCCAATTGCAAAGTCAGATTTTGAAGAACTACTCTCAATTTCAAGTAAAAATTTCATGAGAACTTTTTATCGATGCAAGTTACTCTTCTAGGTGTTGGAGAAACAAAGGGAAATTAAAAAAAAAAAAACTTACCTTCAAGTTACTTGGATTTGCTTGAGTGACCTAACATTTGTAAAAATATGTACATACAATCTAATTTGAAGGGATCTGAAGAACTTAAAACTGGTGATAAAGAAAAAAATTCCTAGGGCAACTCTCTCCTGTGTTGAAAACTGAAAACAGATGATTTCTAGTAGCAGAGATAAGAAGAAAACATCTCAGAAATGAAGATTGACATATATATGTGAGAAAATGAAAGATGCAATTTGGGAGAGAAGCAATTGTTTAGTTTGTCTGGAATATACAGTACACGAAAGTAGGATGATATGTCTGAAAGGTGAAGTTGTAGCTAAACTAAAAGAGACATAAATTGCTAGACTAAGGATTTTATATTTTATTTTAGAGACTTTAAGGAGTGTACATGAAATTTTTAGAGCAGACCAATACCATGAAAAGAACCATGACTTAAGAAAAATATTTAGAAATATCTCTAAAATATCTGGACTGAAAAGGACTGTAGAGACTAAAAGGAAAAAATAAAAATTCAGCGTTCTTTCCACATATATAATATTGCTGAGTGTTACAATTTCAAGTGAATGTAGAAAAATCAAATAACTTCCCTATCAGTAATAAAATAATTCAAATAAAATTCATGTTCATTTTTTTACACACAATAATTTACCTGAAAGTTTTGGTCAATGTATTTAAAATATAATGAATGCCAGCGTTTGTTCATAAACATTTATTCCTTTCATTGATATCAGTATGTTGAAATATTTTCCCACAATTTAAAAAAGCATGACCCCTCATAAAAATACCTTCTTCACTCTCCTATTCAGCACTTTAGAAATCCTATGTATTTATTATAATCTTTAAGCCAGTGAATACCTTTTCTTCCAAATTCTTATTTGTGTATTCAGCTATTCGGTATTTTGGGACATTTTGTTGAATCTAGCAATGGTAATTGTTAAAGTGGAATACTGCTGAGATCATGATTAATGGCAACAACTAACCTGGACCTTCAAAAAGACCTAAAACTGAGAGTAATTGAGTTTTTGCTAACCATTGATGTGTGGCACATAAAATGGATTAAAAAAATAATGCATACTATGCTTTACTAGTAGATTAAATTTTTTAAAGCATTAGAGGATTTTTCTGTAATAGGTAAATTATAAGATTTCATTTTATAATACACTCTAGTAATATTTGGTAATATTTTTTACTACAAATGAATGAATGTTGTTCTTCACCCTTGCTTATTTTTTATGAATGGTCATAATAGGTTTGGGTATAGTGAGATAACAGTAAAAGATTAGGAAAACATAAACAAATTATACTGCATATCCTTATAGTTAGCCCTTATTAAATGCTTTCTCTAAGGTGCTTCCTTTTATGTAACCCTAAAAAAAATGGCATTTAAAATGCCATCACTTGAAAATTGTTTTTGGTCTCATTCCACTGCTAAGCCAGGTGGTCCCATATGACTGCCCTGATATTCTCAGGCATGACTCCAGATTATAATTTTAATCAAAGTTAAAACAAATTTACAAGCAGAATGTATGGATCTGAGAGTGAGGCAAGGACTTTTTAAAAAAATAATTTGAAAGTTTAATTAAGAACCTTGTATTATTTTTAAATTTCCTATGTAAATACAAAGAACATTCTCTGACCTTTCTTGTAATTTACTGGAAAGAGTTTCCACAAAGTACAATAATTGATTCATTATGAAATTAATCACCATTTGAGTAAAGTAATAGAGTGCCCCAAAATGCTAACCACTATAGTCAGGATGGACTTGTTTAAAGATATATTAGAGAATACTATCGTATTAAAATATATTAACTACTTTGTAGACTAAAATGACATTCATAGTCATAATTAACAGCTTAATAAATTAAATTACATATAAGATATTAAGCAAGGATATTACAAACAAATATAGCAGAAAATATATTTAAAATGAATATTACCTCTTTCCATATAAAGATGCACATTGATTACTTTAGCACAGGTTGGAAAACTATAATCCATTGACCAAATATTGCATGATGTCTGTTTTTGTATAGCTCGAGAGCTATACAAAAGCAAGTAGTAGATCCTATGTGCCCCCATAGCTTATATGTTGCAAAGCCTGTCTGATTTTCACAGCCTTTATTAACTTTCAGAAAAATAAATATCACTTACAAATTATGAAATTGGCTTCTTCAGAGACACACTAGAACACATTTATTCCAAAAATATTGCTCCTCAAATTATGTACCTTGAGAAAATATAAAGGGTTCAAGTTTTCAGCTGTCAAAATATAAAAATCAAAACATTTTTTGCTCCTTGAAATTAACCTCAGAAAGTCTAATGTTTTCTTCTATTCCAAATAGTGATAATCATTTATTCTTTGAGGATAGATTTATTTCTCAAATTGACACTGGTCTGTTAATACAGGAATATTTAATAATGTGAGTGGTCAAACCAGGTAATACCAATTGTTAATAATATAAGAGGAGTGTTGTTTTCACTCCTGGGAGCCATATTTCCAATGAGACATTAACAGGCTGAAGTGTATTTACTAGACTCACCAGGATACTGAGGGAACTCAAAGCCATATTGCATAATAATAGTTGTAATTTTATAGCATTTTAAGGTTATTGAAAAGGTCAAGATATATTTGCAACACTTAAACCATTGAACAAACCTGTGAAGCAGATATTACATATATTATTATACCAGTTTACATCATGACATAATCACTGTTCGTGACAATATGAAGGGTTCTATTATAAAATAGGAATTATACTTTTTTAGTAATATTTTACTTTCATTGAATTTTTCTACTTGGCCTATGGAAAACAGCCCTAGAAACAACAGGTGAGAGTTTCAAGGAGGTAGATTAAATTCCAACAAAAGGAATCATATTTACCAATTTAATCTGTATGAAAGTGTAATGGACTTCCTCATAAGGTAGTGGGTTTTATATAAAAGGAAATGTTTGAGTGAAAACTAAATTACTATTTCTGAGAGAAAAATATGGATTAGATTAATGATTCAGTTAGAGTTGGACTAAATTTCAACTATGATCTATAGCAAATCTTTCACAATATATTTGAGGTAAAGCAAGGAAGTTTGAATATAATATTGGAACTTGTCAGAAGGAGGAGAGAAAGGAGACTGAAAGAGAGACAAAGGGATAAAAGAAAGAGAAAAAGAGGCAGAAACAGTGAGACAGTAGTAGATAGACAGACAAATAGGACAGACAAATAGGACAGACAAATAGGACAAATAGAGACTGACTAAAAGGGAGAAAAGGAAAGAGAAAGATTATGTGTCTATTGCTGGAAAATTGATCCTGAAAGACATTCTGAATATGAATTCAGAAACCATTATTAATAATACTATTTTTATTAAAATTAATAAATGTCTTCAGAAAATGAAATATTTCAGGAATTACATTTATTTTATGTTTACTATTCTTATATACAAAAAACCCCACAACAATTAAAATGGATACCCAGAGAATTAGAAGTATCATATTAGAAAAAAAATATGTGAACTTTTCTTCAAAGTTGAAAGACATACATCCATAGGACAATAAATTTGGGCTGCATAATGAAGGGAAGTGATACATTCAATGGTCAAAATAGCCAAATTAGTATAATCAGAAAACCCTACTCTGTTATTTTAGCAAGAAATAGAAGGGGCAAAAGTCAGCTTTGATTTATTTCCTAGGTTCCCATATCAAACATGTCTGATATCTTTCAGTTTTAACTGGTCAATCCAAGGCTCAAGGCAGTGAAAATTAATAAAGAAATTTGAATAAACTTACTACCTCAGTTGAGTTATCTGACATGATCTTTAGTTAACGGTTCACTTAGGGTATTGAATTTGGCAGTTGAAATTTTAGTGATGAATCTAGTTTTGACTTAATGGGAACTATGAGATACTTAAATATGTACAACAAGTATACCTCATTAAACCAGTATGTGTGGTCCTTCCACTATTACAGGTTAAGATTCATAAGTTATTTGACATTCAAAAACATTTGAAGGTCCTACTAGGCACCAGTTACTATATTAAGAGCTACAGTTATACAAAGAAGGAGAAGACAAGTACCCTTCTTTTGTAAGAAGGTAGAGAAAACATGGTAGTTTATGCTAGGCATGGAATACCACCAGAAGAAAATACCCTTAATGGGTATATATATTAGTTACTGTTATCAAAATAATCCATAATATGGTAATCTATAGTACAGTAAGAACAGCAAATTAAGTTATACTACAATAAGATTAAAATTAATATCCAATAACTCCAAGTATTATATTTTATAAGATTTATTAATAATAACATGAAGTAGAAGAAATAAAAAGAGAAAAGTAAAGCCTGAGTGAAGAAGTTTTCCTGACTGCAATAGTGGGAGAAGAGTGATCAAGGGTGGGGTTATGAAAATTTAACCTCCAAAATGTAAGAATGTAATGCAAGGAATGAAAGTGGGATTCTGGGAAATGGAGTCCTGGGGTACAAAATTCTAATTACACAACCCCCCCTGTAATTCCAATGGAAAACAAGCATGTAGAAATTTCCCGTATTTAAATGCCTAGTTTTCCCATAGAATCAGTACACATAACCAACTTATATACCTAAAGATCTTTTACTAGAGGTACTTACAATATTGCATTCTTTAAGGGGAAACTATAATAATTTGGAGATAAGAGGGAAATAAAAGAGAAAAACAATCTTAGGTATATTGAGAAAAAAGCCAATTGGGGGCCAGTCCCCTTTGTCATAAGAGTATGCATTCAAAATAAATGTATTCAACCTCCTCCACTTCAAATCACCACATCCCAAAGTTCACTCTAGATCTTTTAGTGCAGTGTGTGGTCTCTGCAGGAATCTTCATGGTGCCTTCTCCAAACAGTTAACTTTCTTGTTTTGGGGAGGAAATAAGTTTCTTATCCTAAAATTATTCTTAAAAGAATTTGAACTTTTCATTATAGGATAATAATACAATCCACCCTGATGAGGGTCTTAACAAATACACAGATCACTCAAGGATACATGGATGAGTTATAAGGTATATGAATCAATTGTCAAAAGAAATAAAAAATATTTAAAAATCCAAATAAATAAGAAATCCAAATAAATAAGAATAAATAACTTCTAGATAAAATGTCAAATATCAAAGCCCTATGTGTAAAAATGCTAAAGTAAGGGAAAATTAAACCTGTAACAGGTCCTTGGATCAGGTCCCAATTAAAGTGATGTATGTACCACAAGCCTGTAGTAGCAATTATGGACAAATATGCACTTACCCAACAGCAGTCAGGACTAGAGAAAATTGGCAGACTATGAAAGACAGAAAAAGGACTAAATTTTGAAGCAGACAGGAAATAACATTCCATGGTCTGATTTTACCTTTGCTTTCAGGGATAGGGGAGGCAGAATGGTAGCCAAACTTAATAAATTGTTAGAAGTGTGGATTTGGCACAAGGGAATTTTGCATCTGACTTTGCAAACAGTTGATTCCTCAAACCCCAAAATAAGTTCAAGTCCCCTTTCTTGGTGAAGAATCTCATCAATCCCACCAGTATTGATCAGTCTCCTTGACTTTGTGATCTTTGGCACTGTGAAAGTTAACTTTCTGCTTGTTGGCACTGTGCAGTGGCTCTTTAGTGATCCCTTCTCCTGGAATCAGGCACAATCATTAATCAAAGTTCCATAATATTTAACAATAAATGGCAGGTTTCAATAGCCTAAAATTTTTGGGTATGCATTGGTATTAGACCTAATGGATATTGTAAATTTAGTGCAAAATTAAAAAAAAACATTAATACTGGTAAAATGCAACAAGTACAAAAAATGAGAAAAGGAAAACTCAAATACTCCATTGGACATACAAGGAAGAACAATAATAAATTATATACATATTTATATACACATATGTGTATATAAATATATATATATATATGTATAGTTAACAATCAGTAACATACTGTGTCAGTCAAGGAGAGGAAGAATACAAAAGTTTCTCACCCAAAAATGAGGTACATTTTTTTAACTTGTTTTTGATCCACAGTGTGAGTGCACATGATTTTCACTAAGTAACAGCTTCTTGAAACAGTAGGACAGCAGCAAATGCACATTTAAAGTAATATCAAAATACCCCAAATCACAAAAGCACATTTAATGACAATAGTAAACAAACCCACTATTTTTTAGGATTCACACAAGTTGCTGTGCGACACCTTAAAAAAAATCTTTGAAGCTCATGGATTCTTGTCACAAGTTCTCCAGATCTAGTCACTCTTTCAACCTTGACTGATATATATTTTTAAATTTTATTTGGTCAATTTAAAACATTATTCCTCAGTTACAAAAACCATATTCTATTCCTCCCTCCCCTCCCCCACCCTTCCCATTGCTGATGTGCAATTCCACTGGGTATTACATGTTTCACTGATCAGAACCTATTTCCATGCAATTGATGTTTGCACTAGGATGTTCCTTTAGTGTATATATCCCCAATCATATCCCTCTCGACCCAAGTAATCAAGCAGTTGTTTTTCTTCTGTGTTTCTATTCCCACAGTTTTTCCTCTGAATGTAGATAGTGTTCTTTCTCGTAGATTCCTCCAAGTTTTTCAGGATCACTGTATTGCCACTACTGGAGAAGTCCATTACATTTGATTGTACCACAGTGCATCAGTCTCTGTGTACAATGGCCTCCTGGTTCTGCTCCTTTCACTCTGCATCACTTCCTGGAGGTTGTTCCAGTTCCCATGGAATTCCTCCAGTTTATTATTCCTTTGAGCACAAATAGTATTTCATCAGCAACATATACCACAATTTGTTCAGCCATTCCCCAATTGAAGGGCATCCCCTCATTTTCCAATTTTTGGCCACCACAAAGAGTGCAGCTGTGAATATTTTTGTACAGGTCTTTTTCCTTATTATCTCTTTGGGATACAAACCCAGCAGTGCTATGGCTGAATCAAAGGGCAGACAGTCTTTTATTGCCCTTTGGGCATAGTTCCCAATTGCGCTCCAGAATGGTTGGATGAATTTACAACTCCACCAACAAGGAATTAATGTCCTGACTTTACCACATCCACTCCAGTATTCATTACTTTCCATTGCTTTCATGTTATTGGCTGAGATATTTTTAACAAAGACTATTACTGCCATAATTCCAAAGTACAGCTGGAGAAACTAGAAAAAATCTCCATACAATTGATGAAAACCTTTTGGATCTAAAATGTCCATTCTGATAGAAGGTTAGAATAAGCTGAAGAGTAGAAATTTAAAAAAAAATTAATTAAAAAATCAAAACATCCAGGTGTCACTAGGTGTCATTGGAAAATACTTCCCACCTCTCATATGAGATTATAACCCATCCCAGGGTAACAAAGCCCCTTGCGAAACCTCTGTCCTCTGGTATGAGACTGTAACAGCATAAAAGGTATATCTTTGTATGTCCCATCCATTGCAATGTGGAGGCAAGGAGTACAATAGTGAAAATCATTTCAGATGTCTCATCATTTACATTTTTATAAATGCAGAGGTAGGGAATACAATAGTGCTATTGCACTTCACTTCAACTGCTAAATGGACCCTTACCTCATGTAACAAATAACTCAAAGACAGGCAAATGATCAGTCACAGGTAGTGGTGCTACTAGATATTTGAAAATCACTTCAGAAGACCCTTTAAAATCAATTCAAATTTTTACCTCATTAAATTCTCCAAAGATTATATATAGGTTGTAAGTAGTTTGATAGAGTCCATACATCATCATCTATGTGATGATTAACAAAGACAAAAAGGAATAAAATGTTGTTAAAGCAACATGTGACATTTATGTATCTGGTGTAAAACCCAGCATCTATAAGGACCTATGGTTTTGCAATAACAAAAAGGGTTTGTCCAAGTAGACTATGGAATTTTACAGTGGTATTTTTTCTAATCCAGGCATAGGGGGAGGTACAATAAAGACAATGTAATAGAACATATAACTAATGGCCAAAACATAGTAGCTGAAAATGGCTTAGTGTAACAGAAGATATTAGATTGGATCTATATGTGAACTTAAAATTAAAAAAAAAATAAATGATAAAGCAAACAATCAGCAAATGCAATGTATGTGGCAGAGTACAGGCACTGAACTCAAGAGTCCTCTTCTCTAATTCCAATAGTTGCATTACAGAGACTTCTTCACTATTTAGAGGGAAACAAACTTAAAACAGTTTATATCAATAAGAATGGGGTTGGAAAAGGCTTAAAATTCACCTCCATACTCATTAAGGTTCCTTCCCCTCTCAAGTATCATCATCAATCTAGATTCCTTTGGTCACACTTCTGGGGTTCCTCATATCCCCACTGGGCACAATGTGTACAAATCCCATTTTTGATGTATTACAGAGACTGGGCAGGCCAAAATGGCAAAGGGGTATAGGGAGATGAGTCTTCCCTCTGAATCTTGAGATTACTCAAGCTATCAACTGCAAGGTATCCAAGCAATATACCCATGAATGATAGTAAGAAAAGATATCCTAAATCTGTAATGCACTGCTCTTTTATAGAGTGGGCCATGCTTGCAATTACACACACACACACACACACACATACACACACACACACACACACATATATATATATACATATATATATAGTCATAAGAAGTGAGGTAATTATAATTTAGTGATAAAGTCGTTTCAAAACATAAGGAATGATCAAGGGAAAAATGTGCAGTCAACAATTCTGCATATTTTTTTATGAGTCTAGTAGGGAAATGGTGTAAAGACATAGAATAGGTTAATGGGATGATGGGGAAAATCTTATTCATTATGTAAGTAATTAAATTATTCATTATTTTGTTTATTTAAAGAATGGGACATTTGAATTTATATTTGTTGTAAACCCAAAAAATAGTACATAGAGAAATGAAAAATTAGATCATGAAGAAAAATCTATGAGGGAAGGTTGCTAGAAAGAATAGAGGGAGATATAAGTTAAAGAGTTGGTCTTCTTGAGGTGGAGCCAGAATTTTATTTGTGAAAATAAATAATAATGGGAGAATGAAGACTGATATAGAAGTATTCTCTACTCTGAGAAAACTCAAGATACATCTTTTTCAGAATTTTTAAAAATTAAACTGTATGAAAAGATTTAAAAGGAAACAACAAAATTGAAAAGTAATTATCAAAATATGTTTCAAAAAAGTTCTCATTCTCTGTGAATCAGAAACACTTAAAGTTGTCTAGAGCACTGAGTATTTAAATAAGTATCTGAATCAATAAGCCAGTATATATCAGAAATAAGATTTGAATTTAACTCTTCCTGTCTCTGAGGCTGGAACTATATTCACTATATCATTTAGTGAGGGAAAATAATTATGCTAAAATAATTTAATTAACTTTGGTGTAGAAAAACATCCAAATAAGGCATCAATAACCCCAAATGAGGCCTCACCTCATTCCCAAGGGAGATCTTGATCTTGCATTTTCCTCTTTAATAATCTAATGTTTACTCTCAATCATATTTTAAATTAAAATAGGTGTGTTACTTTATTGGAATATCAAATAATTTCCTAACTTGAAGAAAAAAAATATATATAGTGCAACTGATTTATTTTTGGATGAAATGACTCATCAAAAAAAATGTGTATTAGGAGATATGAAATTAGAGCCCAAATCTCATAACTTTCAATTTTTCCTTGGTCTAATATACTGCAAATATTTGATTCCTTTCCATTGCATTTTAGTAATGTTATACAAATATATTTTGAATATTATATTAATTCAAAACTTTATTTTAAGGATTTATAATTCTTTTGAGCATGCAAACTCTTCTGTGCTTTAGTTGACCTCCTATCAATAAAGCAGGTGCTTACTTGACAATGGAGCTTTTTCTGTTTTTCATTCAGAAACTACTTATAGGACAGATGTGTCTGCTTTTTGCAGCTGCCTGATTACTATGACATTATTTTAATTGGATGTATTTTAAGATCTGAAAGAAAGGACATTGAGATGCAAAACCCAACTCAAGACACTCTGTTCTTACCTCCAGACTTCTGAAGAGATTCGTAATTAATTTGCTAACAATGACTAAACTTCATTGTCTTAAGCCCTTTCTCTTTTTTAATTTCATGTTTTTGTTTTTTGTTTTATTTTTCTCAATAAAAGTCTTTTTTCCCCTTAGAAAATTTATTTTGGCCTTTCCTAGTTGTCAAAATAATACAGATGTTTATTTCCTTTGGAAGATTGGTGTATACTTATGAATTTATAATCATTCATCATTTTTTCTTTATGTGTTTTATACACAGTTTTTCCCCATGCTTCATTAGGGATCCCTATTAACCTTGTAGGGATTAAAATGAATGGTTTGACTAAAATAAATGAAGATTATAAATAATAATTGTGGTTGCTGATTCAAAGTAGTATTGCTCAAAGTCGAAATGGATTTAATAGCTTTTATTTACAAAAGAGGTGGAAAGGGTGAAAGCAGAAAAATACAAAAGGGTAGAGGAAACATTAGTCTATCTAACTAAATAATGCTATAATGCTGTGGTGCTCAACTCAGCCAGTACTTGTTGATCTTCACCAGAATTAAACTCTCTCCAGAAAACATAAATGGAAAGCCAGCTATCCACTCATCCAAGTTCCCTCCAAGAGGCAGGTCAAAAAGATGACTGGAGCTAAAGGTGATTCCTGGGAACAACTTTCTTCCTTGAGCAAATATTCTTTTTGAAGCTGACTTCCTTCTTGGAGTTGACTTTTTTAACCCCAAAAATTCAGCACCTTTTATAGTGGATCTTGTCCCTTTCCCTTTTCACAAGGGCCAATCACAACTTCCAAATTGTCCAGCACTGCCAGGAGGACAGGGTTTGTGGGAACCACTTCTTACCTTCTATAGGTGAATACTCATCAAAAGAGGTCATAGAATCCTGGCTGACTGAGGTGTGAATTCTTATTTCCTGGCCGATTAGGTTTAAAGGGTGGTGAGCTCTCCACCTAGTACTATGTAGGGTGTTCAAGGTTTTGTTGATTGAATTCAAAAGTAGACAAAAGAGAATTAATCCTGTCTTCACAATCTAGTGAGGTACTAATAGGGGTACTTAAGTTATTGTTAAACAAAGTGTTAACTCAAAATAGAGGAAGGCAATAAAGGATTCCCTTACACAAGTGTAAACTCAGAGAGAACAAAGAATTCCCTTTTATAACCTCTCTCTTACTGTCTCCATTTTTCCTTCAAATATGGGTTCAGATATGACCTCATACATAAAATTTATTTTCTTCATAATCCTATTCTTTAAAGCATGCCTATTTCTAATTATATCTATACCTAACAAGATATATATGAATATTTTCTGCCCATATCCAAATTTATGCTCTTTCAAGGAATCATTTGTTTATTTTTAAAGGAATGATATTTATCTCTAACACCTAATAGCTCTTTGCAAATAGTAAGTGATGGATAAATGCTTGTTAACTGATTAGCTGCAGTGAATTTTATTTCACTGTCTACTTTGCTATTGTATCTTAGATATCATGTCATATATATTTTAAATGTGTGCTATTATATTTAAATATTCTTGAGAAAAAATATTTTACTTTTATTTAGTATTGACACTCAACAGCTAGCACATAGTTTTGTTCATAATAAGCACTTGAAGTCTGTTGAATTCATGTCAGTTGAATGGATTTTACTTAGGATTGCCTATCAAGTTGTAAATCACAATATTGGAAAACAGGGTTCTATTCTTTTTATTTGCAATATGGATGGTAAGACATGTAAAAATTTACATTACACTAATTTTGAAATTTGTTACAGGCCTCATAGTTTTGGTAATGAATAATTCATGAATTAAAGTTTTCCCTATTGAGGGCATTTATAGTTGATTCTCTAGGATTCTCCAAATATTCCAACATATTTTCTGCAAAGAGTAATAGTCTTGTTTTCTCATTGACCATTCTAACTCCTTTCTTCTCTTATTGTTATAGCTAAGATTTCTAGTACAAATATTGAATAATAGTTCTAATAATAGGAATCTTTGCTTTACCCTTAAGTTTATTGGGAACACTTGTAGATTATTCCTAATAAATTATGAAGATTTTAGATAGATACTACTTATCAGTTGAGGGAAAAATCTATTTATTCCTGTTTTCTAGTAATTTAAAAAGTAACGAGTGCTTTATTTTTCTTTTTTTGCATTTATTAAAATATTTATGTGATTTCTAGAAGTTTTTTTATTGATATTGTCAATTATACTGAATATTTTTCTAATATAGAATCAGTTCTTGATTCTTGGTATAAATTCCACCTGGAATTTATTATTCATAGCACATATTGCTTGTGATGATATATTGCTATAATCTTCTAGCTAATATTTTGTTTAAAAATTTTGCGTCATTGTTCATTAGGAAAATTGGTCTATAGTTCTAGTTCTGTGTTTTTATTCTTTCTGGTTTAAGTTCATGATCATATTTGTATTTTAAAAGGGATTTGGTAGGATTTCTTATTTGTCTTTTTCTAATAAGTTTAAATAGCATTATAATTTTTTAATATTTGGTAAAATTCATTTTTGAATTTATTTGGTCCTTGTGTTTTTTTTTTTCTGAAAGAGCTCATTTATGGCTATATAATTTTTTGAAAATCCAAGCTTTTAAAAAATTTGGAGAGAAATTTCAGGAAAAGAATCTCACTAACTTCTTGAATCAAGGAAGTGAACTGTTTGAAGAATGTAACTTAAAGAAAGCTATACTGCATCAGAAGATCCCGAACAAACTTTGGGATATAATTGATTGAACTAAATTGAACATATTATTCATTTTGAATGTAAACTCTTATGCAAAAGATGACTGTCCTTTAATTGGCTTTTTGTCAAGGTGCCTAACAAACATTTGTTTTGCTCTCTGCCTATTCTTTTTCCCTCTCATCTCCAACTACTGTACTTTCCTCTTAGATAGGTGTGGTATTTTATGCATTTTTAGCTAGAAGATCTTTAGAAGTATAAGCTATTTATGTTAAATGATTCATTGGGGAAATTAGTCTCCCAAACAATCTTAGGGGGGATTGTGAAGATAGAGGTAACCTCTCTTTAGAATTTTTAATGAAATCAGTCAGCAACCTTTAGTTTAATCAAAAACTGAACACCACCCCTCCCACTTAACACTTGACCAGTCACTAGGTGACTAAGAGTTCACATGTCTAAAACTCTGAGATCCAAATGGGATGGCCTATCCTTGGTGTAAAATGGAGATTTGAGCCCCAGACTTCAATGCCCAGAAGTCCTTGCTAGTTCCCAGATTGCCCTATAATCTCCCTGAGTTCTCACCTGAGTGTGAGAGCAAAAGGGGTATTTAAACTGACTGCACTGCCTAAGCTCTCTTTCTACTTCCACTTCTAAGACACACAACTCTCTACCAGGCAGCCAAGATGTAGGTTGCAGGTGCTTTCCTTATTTTGTATTTTCTTTATTTCTTAATCTTTAATAAACCTCATAAAAATATAATACTTTTAGCATGGAAACTAATTCTAATCATAACACTGGGTAGGACTAAGCAGTTTGGAAGCTGTGATTGGTTCCTGTGACCAAAAAAAATATTAAAAGGACATGGCTTCCTGGATTCATGGCTTCTTCTCTCTTCACATCTTCTGACTTAGTGTCATTCCTGCCTTGGTGCTTGAAGAGATGCTTCCCTTAGATCCTGTGGTTGTGACTGGAGTAATTATTTCCTTCTTCTTTGGTGAGGAGACCCTCTCTGCTTGTTGGTGCTTCAGTGGGACACTTCTTTCAGGGTAAGTTTTGGTGAGATTCTTGGAAGTCTTAACCTCATGTGCACTGAAGGTTCTTGACAGATTTTTCAGCATTTCCTTGTTCTTTGGATTTTGACTTACTAAGTAGTACTTTGGATTTTGGTGAGATTCACATTTGAGATCTGAAGACATTAGGATTAAACTTAGGGTGTTTGTAGGTAGACAGTACTTTCTACATTTTTCCACTTTCTTTCCACCTCTTTTTAAATGTAGCTGCTAAAAGTCATTTTGACTTAAGGCATAATATTTTTAAATCAGCAACTATAATTTTACTTTAGAATTCTCATTTAGCATAAAACCTAAATTTAAATTCTTAAATAGCTTTTGCAATTTATGTATTTTTTCTAAGGTAGGGTTATTTAATTATTTTATTTTAATGTGGGTAATTTACATTTTTTCAATATTCATCCATTTCACTTAGAGTGTACTTTTGGCATTAAGGACTGTCCTTCCTCATGGTCCTAGAAATGTAATTAGGTCCTTTCCATCTTGTGGCCACAAGTATTAAGGTTCCATTCATCATACTGATGAAATTGATCTTTTCTGCCCATGCTTGGGATGGTTGGGCAGGAAAATAATTTCATCCCTAATCTTTTGTTGGTACTGTTAGTTCAGAATACAGTTTAAATTCTTATCTTAAAGTTGCTTGAAGGGGGATTTTGGAGAGCATAGGTGATTACTTGTCTTCAGATTGTCATCTTGACTCTTCTTTTCTTTATATAGAATATTATAAAATTTTAATATTAATGAAAAATGCACTTTTATTTTGTAGAGGAGAATATTTAAAAGGTGACTTTTGATTAACTAAATCAAAGATCTTTAAAAAATAAAGACACTAAAAGCAAACAGAATCCTACATAATCTACATAGGGTTGTAAATTATATATAAGTAAATTGTACATTCTAATTCATACCCTATTATAATTACCGTTTTCATAAGTATTCTGAAAGTAACCCATAAACTTTATCCTGAATATTTTAAAGACCTCACAAAATAGATTTATTGGACATTAGATGGTCATGCCTTACAATCTATTATTTTTTAATTCTTGAATATGTTAATTGTGGGAAGCCCAGGATAAATTTCTTCTTTATGAATTTGGTCTTGACCAATTGTTCTTTTGACTTTACCTTCTTAATTGTGAAAAAAATGAAGGGGATATTACTCTATTTCTGACCCTTGAATCTCAGACCTAGTCACTCACTTTATTAAATTTTATTTTTCCAGATTGTGTTAATACATTTTTTATAACTTTTCTTATGTTGTACAATACATGTTCTTTCTCTCTCTCTCTTTCACTTCCCTTACTCCCAAGAAAGCAGGTTCATGTCACAAATGGTTTACCATACTATACATATTTCTATGTTCATCATGTGAAATAAAACATGTTACACTAAAGAAGAATTAATGAAGGAAATAAAGTGAAGAATAGTATTTTTCAATCTGCATTAAGACTCCATCAGTTCCTTCCTTAGTGGTAGATAGCCTTTTTCATCATGATTCCTTTAGAGTTGTCATGAGTCTATTGGGAACATTTAGGATCACTGCATAGCTAAGAATAGCTAAGTTATTCACAATTGTTCATATGAAGATTAAATTAAATCTCTCCCTGGATTGTGAAAATTAACTCTCCTGCACATTTTTAGATTTAATCACCAAAAGTATAAACATCCCACTTAATAATTGATTGGGGGGGAGGTCTATGACCCATTTATGTGATAGTGGGTGACAAATCAGAATCAGACTGACTTCCACCTGGGCAGTCATAAGCAAAGCTTTAACTGTAATTGGTAGATGTAAAAAAGGAGAAAGGCACAGGAAGTGATGAAAAAGAAAGTGTCTTTAAAAGGGAGTTACAACTTCCTGGGACAACTTCAATTTCTTTTGGAGTTTTGAGTTTGACTTGGAAGCTGGTGAAAAATCTGCTGACTGGACCTGAGACCCTGTACTTGATGACATTGTTCTTAAATCTCTCCCTTTGGACTGACATGTGGTGAGTGAAAAAAGCTGATTCCTTTCCTGGATTTTCTGAAGAGACTAGCCTCAAGGGAGACCTATCCTCATGGAAGAGGTTCTCTGCATCCCCAGGTACTTGGCTACAAATTCTGAGGCCACGCTGGCTAATGACTAATTCTCTCCTTCCTGTGTTGAGCCAGTGGCCAGAGCAAAATAATTAGTGCTTAGGCTAGATATTTTACCCCATCCTCTCCCTTGTTTTCTTACTTCACTATTTCTATATTTTGTAAATAAATTGTAAATAAACATCTTGGAAATTAATTAAATTCCTGGTGACCCCAATCTTAAATAATCCACTCCAACTTTTTATAAAAAAATCCTTTTTGCCCCTTTACACTTATCATTCAATATTCCTGTCACTATGTATATTGTTCTCCTAGTTCTGCTTGTTTCACTCTGATTCAGTTCATGTAAGTCTTTCCAGGGTGTTTTGTTGTTTTTTTTTTTTGAGCTTTTGCTGCTCCTCATTTCTTATAGAACAATATTATGCAACTATAATCATATACTATAATTTACTCAGTGAATTTATTCCCCAAATGATGTTTCCCCTCATTTTCCAAATCCTTGCCCCCCAAAAAAGTGCTTCTTTAAATATTTTTGTATACACATATATTACTCCCTTTTTTATCTCTTTCAGATATAAACCTATTTGGATCAAAGGGTATATACTGTTTTATAACCCTTTGGCCATAAATCTCAATTGTTCTACAAAATGGTTGGATCAGTTCACAATTCTCCCAACAGTGCATTTAAAAAATAATCTGATATAATTAGTAGTCCAGAATCATTATACTAATTCTGGTAGGAATTTAGTCAGAGGAGCCTCTGATGGGTATAGATCTTCACAGGATCAAATAATATCTAGACATGCCAAGCTTGTTTTCCTGTGAGCTTATTAGGACAACAACTTCCACTATGTACTCAACATTACTAATGGGAACAACTCCTCCCCTGCATTAGTTTCAGCTTCCCTAAATAACTTAACAGTTTTGAGGTTTTAATTCCTTCAAGAGAAGCTATAATATGTTAAATTGCTACAATATTCTAATATACTAAACTATATCTTTTATTTTATTATTATAATTGTTATCCTATGCATAGTTAGTTTAATAACTAGGTCTAACTTTCTAAAAACCATAGCTGAAACTATCTATTTAAAGGATTATATGTGATCACTTGGTTATGGTCAATAATATAAAAGCAATAAAGTAAATTTCCTTTTAAAATCCCTCATTTCAACATATCTGGACACATTCAGGAGTGATTTGATTACAATTTAATAGATACATTCCTCTAAAGAATGACACAAAAATATTAACAATAACAATGCCAAATTATTTTATTCTGAAGTCAAAATGTACTACCTTCCATAAAAGTCATATTTAGATTAATTACTAGATAAAATGATTTAGCTAAATTTTTTTCTGATGCTGAAGATGGTGTAGATAATTTTAGTCTTTTGTTAGCTTAAACACCATGAGAACAGGAAAGAGAATTCCTCTTGCAAATCAGAAAATGAATTCTAGGCTGAGAATCTTAGTCTGACATTGTCAAAGAGAAAAGACTAACTTGCAATAGAATCAATAGAATCAGTTATTAAAAACAAAATACTCTGGTATAAAATCCTTATGATCAGAATAAAATGGGCCATACCTAGGATATTCATACTTATGCCAGACTTCTTCAGTATCATTTCTAGTTAACTGAATTATATAACAGAAGGTTTTTTGATGCTTAAACAGACTTTAGGCAGCAATTACAATAGCTAGTTACTTTGTTGATCAGCCTTCAACAACATCTCCAAACACAAGGTCTAAAAAAATGGTTAACCTATCATGTCTAACAATTTGAGAGATTTCAGTTGATGCTGTAGAATCACAAATATCTGACATGCACATGATTATTGATCTTACACATGAATTAATTTAATACTGGCAAGTTTTCTTCCATGGTGTTGACAGTATGGATGATGTTAGACTTCTTTTGAGAAGGCAGCAGCTGCTGTGAGATATGAATAGCAAGTGGATTGTGTTTGGGTAAGCTGGATGATGTTGCTTTTGGGGGTCTGGTGCAGGTTTCAGAGGTTCAGGACTCAACATCCTTCTGTTTATCTCTTTAGTTGGAATTACCTACATAATGTAGGAGATCAGGTGTAGAAAGGAAATATTTCTTCTGAAAGTGTCTACAGTTATTAGAGCAATATCTTTTACCATGGGCAGGGTAGTAAAAGATGAAACATGAATTAAATAATCTTGCCAGTGAAGACCTTATTCACTTGTGGCCCACAAATTGGGGTTTCTTTAACTGTGTAGAAGGAAGAATATCTCTTTGCTGACTTGACAAAAATCTCAATTCAAAATTAAAAAGTTTCAAAAGCTTAAAACTCAGAAAGTCACTTAAGGTAGAGATCTCAGCAAGACTAAAAAAAGCATGAAGAAATTCCAAAAGATTCAAATTAAGGAAAAAAAATTAAAAATCATTAAAAGAAAAATCATTAAGAAAATGTCATCATTGAAATTCCCCTTTTCTCATCCACTGTAGGTAGAATGGTAATAAAGGTACACCATCAGGTAAGTTAAAGTGGGTTTTGGCCTAATATGTCATTATCATTATCTTAAATCCTCTCAAATGGAAAACAGTAGGAATTAGTCTACATATATAGTAATGCATAAATTAAAGGTAATAAGGCATCAATTAACAATATTAACTAACATTAGTCTTCTTTGCATAGCCCATCCCCAATGTCAGCAAACTGTTTTCTCAGATGTCAAATGTTCTATGTAGTCATCTCAGTTCCAAAATCATCTTTTTCCAGATCATCCTCTTCTTCAGACAATTTACTCCTTTAGTTCCATGTTGCTTTTAAGGTTTCTTTCGGTGTTCCTGTTAGAATATTTTACAAAGCAGATCTCAATACAAATTAGTACATATTTTAAAATATTATTAAACTATCAGGTCCTCACAGTACAGTTAAAATTAATAAATTTTAGGACTTTACATGAACCATTAGAATCACTTACTTTTGATATGTAGGATTATTAAACTATTGCTTTCTCAAAACTTTTCATTTCAATTCCTTTAGGCAGATGATATGCAATCAGGGATCTGTCCCTACACAGAAATACATAAGGAGCCATACCTTTCTGTAAATAAATTTCTCCCCCTCCACTTCAATGAGTACACAAATGAATTAATTCACAAGAGACTAACTGTACTCTAATTAAAACAAAAACTTGAGGTGGGGTGCATATACACCTAAGTAATTCCCAATTATAAACATTGAGGAGTATTTTTCATTTGAATAATATATAGTAAAACATATTCAGATGTTTAATCTATTCAAATGAAGAAGATATTACACAAACACTAGTTATATTTGAAAGAATGATGTTTCAGGAATTAATATCATAGATGACATATATGATCTTATATGAGGTTCAATTACCAATTCATTTGATTGTTTGAGATGTAGAATGACTGCACATTAGATTGAAAAATAGTCACATTTTACAGTTTTGTATTTTGCTCATATCTTCCACTGACTATTTGCTCTAATAATAAAAATTTGCTATTAAAGGAAAAATAGGGACAAAATTATAACAGCATCAAAGTTCATCCTTTTAGGTATGTCTCAAGGGAATAATTTAACACTGTTTGACATCAGGTCAAAGTCAAAATTGTTATTCAGGCATTCAGTAGCAATTCCACTTTTCAGATATACACACAGGAATAATCAGATGAGACCATTTCTATTCAAAAGGAAGTGACAAAATGGGGATACTTAATCACAATTGTATCCTATTCTTAGGTGTGCTGAGAATCATTCTCTTGACCGATTCCAGATAAAAGATCTGTACCTATTATAGTTCCAGATCACACTCCTGAGTAAAAGCCACAAAAACATTCCAATGATTTAGGGCTTTTAAAATCAGCAGTCTCAGTAAAGAAAGAGGTCAAAGAAGATACTCCACCAGAAATCCAATACATACATGTTGAGCAAAGAAGCCATTTGTGGCATAACTCTAATAATCAATAGCCTTGTAGCACAGAATATTTTGGTTCCTACAATCTTACCATATAATACCCCAATCATTCCTATTAAGCAACAAAATCCAGACTCTCAAGGGAAGGTGCAATGGATATTCATTCAGGATTTAAGAGCAATGAATAATTTTGTAAAAGAATGTCACATAGTCATCCCAAGACCAGATGCCATAATCTCTGAAATTCCAAGCAATTCAAAATTCTTTAGCATTGTGGACTTGTGCAGTGCATACTTTATAATCTCCCTGGATCAATCTTCCCAAAATATCTTTGCTTTTACCTGGGAAAATTCTAAGATCACCAGACAAAAACTCCCACAAGGGTTCTGCAATTATGGCTTTTTATTTTGTCAAATTTTGAAAAGGGACCTTGAAACAATAAAATTCACAGAGAGCAAGATGTTAAATTATGTCAATGACATAATTTTGGCCTCACCAAATGCAAAAGTGTGTCAAAGGGACAGTAAAACTCTTTTGATAGAGCAATACAAAAGAGGACACAATGTGTCGAAAGCAAAACTTCAATATATAATGCCAAAAATAGAATATCTCATGTTTATCTTGGAAGCAGGTACCAGAAAAACTTTCAAGAAAAGAGTAGCAAACATGCAAAAGCTGTGCATGCCTTCAACAACAACAAAACAACTTTGTGCCATCTTAGGAGTGACAACG
This sequence comes from Monodelphis domestica, assembly GCF_027887165.1. Lineage (NCBI taxonomy): Eukaryota > Metazoa > Chordata > Mammalia > Didelphimorphia > Didelphidae > Monodelphis > Monodelphis domestica. Next base: position 355,331,253 of record NC_077229.1, on the reverse strand, counting down.
TTTTGCAGACAATGGATTCCAGTATATGGTTTTATAAGCAAAAGTCTCACAAACTTAACCATGAATACAGTCTCAGAACCTCTGAAACTCACTAAGGAACACAGATATGCCATAGGAAAACTAAAAGCTGATATAATATCTGCCTCATCCCTAGGAATTTCTTCCAGACTATTCAAAAATAATTCCATCTCTTTGTCCATGATGACAAAGAAGTAGCATCTGGAGAGTTAATGCAAACCCTAGGAGATAAATATAGACCTGTGGCTTATTATAGCACCCACTGAGATGTAGTTGCCTGAGGAAGGAGCCATTGTCTCCATGCAATAACAGCCATTGTTCTCATGATCAAGAAGTCATCTAAACTGCTTCTGTGAGGCAAATTGACTGTATATTCACCACATCAAATAGAAACTATGCTAAAAAACAAAAACCTGCAAGTCTTCACTTCACAAAGTCTATCCCAATATGAAATTGTATTACTGAGCAATGAAAACATCACTTTTAAGCATTGCCAAATTCTTAATCCAGCTACTTTATTCCCAGATCTACCAATGTCAGGAGAAGTCATGCACAATTGCCAACATACATTAGATCTAATACAAAAGATAAGAGAAAATTTAAAAGATACCCCATTGCCTGAAGCACATCCAGAATTCTATACTGATGAATCTTGCTATGTCCATAACAGGGAAAGGTTCACAAGATCAGTTGTATTGACACAAAATGACACATTGTGGTATGCATCCTTGTCAAAAAACATCAGTGCCCAAGGAGCAGAATTGCTCATTCTGACAAAATCTCTACAGATAGGTAAAGACAAAAGAAGAAATGTTTATGCTGATTCAAAATATGCACATTTCAACATTTTATATATTACAGGACAGATTTGGAAGTATAGAGGATTTTTAACATCAGCAGGGAAAGAGATTGTTTATGGAAATACCATCTTACAGCTTTTGGAAGCAGCGCAATTACCTAGAGAAGTTGCAGTCATGCATTGCAATGGTCACTTGATGGGGGAAAGATCACATCTCCTTAGGGATCCATAGAGCAGACATAACAGCAAAATATGGGGCTCAGTTTGGTCCAATCCATGTTCTGAATTTCTCCCTAATTGAGGAGGATGATTTAAAATAAGCCTATAAAGAAAGGGAAATTCAGGATTGGAAAGAAAAACTTGGAGCAAGACAACTAAGGGGCATATGGTTCTTTGAAAGAGGTAGTTCCATCTTACCAAAAGCCTTGTAATACCGTGTGTAATGCCATTAATGAACACAGAATTATGGCACACAAGCAATCTCCAGTTATGTAAAATGATTTTGGACAGCTCCTGGAATTTCCTTTTATGTAATTAAGAGTTTGTCAGAAATGCAAGATCTGTTTACAGTTCAACCAAGGAGTGTCCAGAACCAAGGGTTTGGGAGGTCGATCATTGGCACATACTCCTTTTGAGTTTACAACTTGATTACATATGCATGCCAAATGACAAAGGGGTTAAGTGTGGTCTTGTCATAATAGGTCATTTGACAAGTTGGCCAGAAGTTTTTTCCAACTAAGAAGAATACTGCAGCTTTTGTGATAAAAATCCTATTAAAAGAGATCATTCCCAGATTTGGGATCCCTCAATCTTTCTATTTGGACAAGGGAAAGCACTCACACATCCTATACTCCAAGAAGTGTATAAAAACCTAGGGATAAAAGGAAATTATCACACTATATACCATCCTGAAAGTGAAGGCCAGATTGAGAGATTCAACAGAGATGTAAAAACACTTTTTGGCAAGGTCTTTACAGAAACACATCTATCCTGGACAGATAGATGCTCTGCCGATAATAATGTTTCTTCTCAGAACAAAGCCAAGTAGAACCTGTCTCCAATTGAGATGTTATATGGGCATTCAATCTGGAATGGGAGAATACAAAATCCTGCATATGTATTAATGTTAGGAGGAAATTTCCAATACATAATTATATTCAGGTTATTCAACACATACTGAAAAAAATTACATGAAATGGGCATATTACAACAGAGAGTTCCACTAAACTATTTGTTGCACCATATAAAACCTGGAGACATAGTATATATAAAAACTTCAACAGAAAATCAGTAACAGATCCAAAGTGGTTGGGTCCACATGAAGTTCTGGTCATTTCTCCATTGGCTATAATGAGATCATAGCAAAACAATGTTGGCATGTCCAGGTTTTATTTGATCCTGTGATGGTCTATACCCACTAGAGGCTCCTCTGACTTAACTCCTTCCAGATTTAATATGATGGTTGTGGACTAGTATTAATAAGATTAGTCAATTTTTAAAATAATATATCTTACCTTAACATTGTATTAAAATTATATTTTCTTAGCAAACATAACCAAATTGTTACTGCAATGTTATAACATGTTTTAATATACTCTGAACATTTTGCCTTATCAATTTTTATGCTAATTAATTTTCAAAAGCGTATAAAATACATTGTTGAACATCTGAATGAGGTCTTTCCACAGGCGGAAAAGTGAGATACCCAGCTTTAATTTCCACCCTCCCAAAATTGAATAGAATATGTTAACAACAAAACATTTCCAGGAATGATGAGTCCATCAGCCCACCAGGAAAGGATTCTTCTATTATAACTTGCTATACAGTTCATAAGACAAAAAGCTTTTGGAAAATCAAATTAGAGAAGGCTATTTTTTTTTAAGAAATGGTATATCAGATGTGAAAGTAAATACTATTTTATTAAAAAAGTAAATTTTCCCCTTCTTACCACTCAGGCTATTTTCAATTAAAAATGTGAATAAGTACAAATGATGGTCATTTTAAACTTCTCAACATTAATGGAACCAGAAAAACGAAAACAAAGTCACATGTAATTAGAAGAAAAGTTCAGAGATTCTCATAGAAAACTGAATGAGAGATCATAAGATTGGCTTCATTCTGCACCTAGAGAATAATATTATATAGAATAGAAAATAATATTTTATGAGATATTTTCTCATCTTGCCTTGCAGTGTTCATGATAATGAAAGCAAGCAGGGTAATAATAAATTATATCATACATCTGTAAACACTAGTAAAATTTTAAGGAAAGATATTATTTTATAAAGAACTACCAGATAGAACAGACTCAGTCAGCAAAATCTTTGAAACTGAATGACTTTGATGCAAAATTAAGCACAGAGAATAACTATATAAACTGCTTAAAAATATGGAAAACCTGCATCAAGAAATTAAAGCGGTCAAAGTTTTGAATGCTACATAGAAACTCTATAGCTGTACACAGTAAATTTTTGAAAAAGAGAAGATATTCTTGAATTGGCAAGTACAAATACTATTACACAAAGTAAAATTCATTATGTTGTAGTCATGGAATTAACAGCTACAAGGTGACCATCTAAGAATCAGCTATCTTTACAGAGTCAGATTAGTAGTTAAAGTTCAGAGTTAATGACAAATTAGGATAGAGATGAGATAAAAGTAATAGCATGTAATTAGAGCAGCTCTTACCCTATATATTTAAGCAAAGCTGTGTTTTTATGTGTTTCTGTAAAACTAGAATGAAACAAAAGGTACTATTTTAGCACTTTTGCCTTGATCAGGATACCACTTGTTTATCTCTCCCTCATTCTCTTTCCCTATTTTATTCTTTCTTCCTATACTTTTCTTCTGTCCCCCCTCTCTCCCTCTCTCTTTCCTTCCTTCCTTCTTTTTAAAGTGGATATCATAACTTAGAAGAGATAGTGCTTGATTTTGAATAAATAACACTTGTTCTAATATAGGTATAAACTAATAGCTTTCAGAAATGGATGAAATCAAAGACATAAATGTTAATTATAAATATTTTGTGGGGAATTTTAATATATGAAAATGGACTCTCCCATATAAAGAATAAAATAGCACCAAAACTGTCTTAACTATGTAATACTTATTATTTTTCCCAAGCAGAGTTATTGAAGACAATGATTATTTTAATGGGATTTTAATGTCACAGAATGTAGAACTGGATCTAACCAAAGGCTAACTGAGACAATTGGAATTGTTATGTGCTTGTAGTTGAAGGAAGCATTTAATGGTTTATTAACATCATATGTACTATAAAAGAGAATGAAGTTAACTTCGAATGGAAACAGAGAGAAATACAAATAGAAGCAAAATTATGTTGACCAGTTCCTTTAGTGGATCATTCACTGGATACTATATTCAATCTCAACTCATTAATTTTTTTTCCCTTTTATTCCCAGAACAAAAAGAACAAAAACAAAAAAAAAAAAAACAAAAGCAAAATCAAACAAACAAAAAACATGAGAAATCAAGGCTTCATACTTTGATGCAGGTTTGACCACAAAGTTCCTGCTAAAATTTTTGGACCACTATTACATCATGGTCACTTAAAAATTAATTAAATATATATGTATATATATGCATATATATATAATTTCTCCACCTATAAACAAATCTCTCCCAATAAAAATTCTTAGGTTAGAGGGGTGGTGTCAAGGCAGGTCTTCAGGGAAATTTTTTGGCCTTAGGCTAAAAATGATGCTCAGGACTGAGGAGAAAAGTGACTACAATGTGGGCTGACAGTGGTCAGTAAGGGGAAGTAATAGGAACAGGACATTCATACTGTGGAATCTTCCATTTCTCACTAATTAGCAGTGGTTAAAGATCAGCTGCAAAACCTGTCGTTTCAGCATTAGTCAAGTATGATTTGTAGATAGTTCAATTATCCACTCTGTACTGAATCTGTAACATTTTTTAATAAGTATCAGCTTTGTACCTATTCTGTTCTAGTAATTGATTATTTTGTTCTTAGAAATAATTAACTATAGTGGTCTTACAATGTAAGACATCCACCTCCCTCTGCCATGTCCCCACTCTGGAAGGGCATGAAGATCTCTCCCACATTGACAAATGATGACAAGGTGGATAATAGAGAAACATGGAACCTGTGCATACTCCTTAATCCCTATGGTAACAAAACCCCAATTCCTTTCCATACCTCCCCTGAGTATGGAAAGGGAGATGCTAAGCTACCAGACACTGATAAATATATCAACCCTGATCCACAGGATGTGGAAACTGCCTTTCCATCATGGAAATTTCCACATTACACTGGAAGCTGCCACTCTACACTGGAAGCTGTCATTCTACATTACTTCATAGTATTAGCTCCAAAGAGGAGACTACTCTATTAGCCCCTGGGCTTAGACATCATCCCTAAGGCTACCTGATTAGCATTCAGACTATTCCACCAGGTATTATAGCAGGAAAAACCACTCTCCCTCAAATAAAATTGTTTTCTCACTTCTGAACTAAACAGAGTTTGAGTCTCCCATTCTTGGGTCAAGATCCTGCTACAAACTTGAGTATGTTTCTCCCACATAGTTAGACCTTAGATTTTAAAGATATCTTGGTTTAAGACCTGTCATAAGAGATTGAGAATCACTGAATAGTTATTGAAACTCCATCCTGGATTCATTTGAAATTGGCTGTATGTCTGCAAGTTTGTTCCTTTAAAAGATTCTTGATATGTTCTATGTGTTGTCATAAGTGGGAAGAAATATCAGACTTTATCTCAGCTGGGTTAAGAAAGCATGCCAACCCTTCAACCAAAAGAATAGGAGAAGAAAACAAGATGTAAGAACTAATAAAAAGAGTATGTCAAAGATGTTTTATAGCTTAAAAGATATCCATTGCTGGCACTTGATAGAAAATCTTTCTCTCACTGTTATCCACCTAAATATGATCTTATAGGGACATAAAATCACTTTATTTTATTAAAAAAAAACCCTTATATTCTATCTTTAACACTATGTATTTATTCCAAGGTGGAAGATCCAGAAGGACTTGGAAATAAGTGTTAAGTAATTTACTCTGGGTCACTTATCGAGGAAGTGCCTGAAGCTAAATTTGAACCCAGGACTTTCTGTCTCTATGCATGGCTCTTAATTCACTGAGCCACCTTGATGTCCCACAAAATCATTTTAGAATTATAGTAACAATTCATAGGATAATAATGACTCAAAGATGTAATAGCTGCTATTACAAGGATATATATGATAACAAGGACCAGAAAGCAACTAGAGAAAATTCTATTTTTATATAAATTACAATATACAAGTTCTACATCATGTAAAGAAATCTGAAAGAAATAGGAATATGAAAAAAATGATATTAACTTTACTGTATAATTCTGTGCTCTCAATATATGTTCCTGCCCCTTACCTTTTGTAGGCTTTATCCTACGAAACAAACAAACAAAAAACTATCGCTAAGTGAAGCATAGTGGAGGGAGAAACTGGTATTGCCAGGTAAGGGGCCTGACTTGAGATTTCAGGTAATACATTTCTGTAGAGACAAGACCTTTGTCCACTTAGTCCATCTGCCTATGTGTTCATTCCCAGGTCCTCTTCCTGAGGCTGGGTGCTGCATTTCTGTCTCTCTCCCCACTCAGGCCTGGCACAGCCAATTTATCCTGCTTTTGCTTCTCTCTTCCTCGATCCACAAGTCCTTGAGCCCTATGCTGGCCTCTCCCTCCATGGGTGAAACTCCCTTCCTCCCTGTCTCCCTCCCTTCCTTTCTCTATCCCTCTCCCATATCCCTGGGCATATTCATTTTGTGTAAAAATATCTCTAAGTAGAAGTCTTTCAATCCTGGCTAGTTTTAAACTGAGTTGTTCATGCCATATCATATAGAGGAGGAATTGGGAGGAGTGAGTATGGCTTGTCCACCTCCTAGACCAGTGACGGAGAACTTTGTAGAGATCAAGTGCCCAAACTGCAACCCATAAGCTACTTATTTATTGCAAAGTGCCAATATGTCAATTTAACCTGAATACTGATGTTTTAGTTTAGAAAAAAAAAAACTCATACATTAACATCTTTTGTCTTAAAAAGAAAAAAAACAAAATTTTCAATGATACAAACAACTTTTTTTGAAAGGTAAAAGTTTGCATTTGGCATGATTTTAAACAATTAATGTGACTTTCACTGTTGTATGCATACTGATAATTTATCTAACCTTGTCTCATACTTCATAAGTTAGAGAGCAATACATAAAGCTCTTAGGTCATCTATTAGTCTGTTTCTGATGTCAGATTTGATATAATTCAAAGCACAAGATGATCCAAACAAAGTAAAGAAAGATATCCCAAGTGCTTTCATTAACTTAAAATTATTTGGCACATAATTCCACACTTCAAGGATTTTATTTTCAGAATTAACTGTGATATCCTTTGTCATCCCTTCTGTTTTCTCAAATGTTTCATGTAGGTCATAGAACATATTTTTCCAGATAGATCATTATTGAAATTCCAATAGCTCCCTTTCCAGATTTCCTAAATCTAACCTGTGTAAGCAGGACAAATCAAGTGATTCGAATCTGGCTTTTTCTGGAGAAGTAAGAAAACACAGGATTGTCTCCATCTTACAGAATTGTAAAAATAGGCTACTAAAATTCACCTTTGTAGCTGCTACGCTAGAAAATTCCTTGTAGATCTCCTGATGACTTATAGGATTGTCAGCAAATATTGTCGAATTTTCTAAAGGAATTTTTAGATGTGGAAAATATTTCAGCTGCTCACTTTCAAGATATCTTTCAAAAAGCTGCAGTTTTCTCTCAAATGTTTTTATATCACAAAACATCCTTTCCACCATTGTCCCTACACCTTGTAGTTTGTTCAGTACATTAAAATGTAGTATAAAATTTGTAAAAAAAAATATGAGGTTGATAAGTGAGGCCATTTCATTGAGCTGTGGATATTCCTACCCTTTTTCATTCATAAACAGCCTTATTTCATTCAATCAGGATACAAATCTCTCCAGGAATTGTCTGCTGCTTAGTCACTGGATATTACTGTACATAAGTAAACAATTATACTGTGCCTGAATCTCCTCAAAAAGTTCCTGAAACTGTTGAAAATTTAGAGGATGAACCATGATAAAATTCACCATTTTTGTGACATCTTTGAGGACACTGTTAATTTTTTTTTGCTGCTTTCACTGGCATAAAGAACTTGATGTATAATACAATGGAACTGAATGACTTGATGTTTTGTTTTTTAAAAAAGAACTGTATGAAACCAGATGTTGTCCCCACCATAGAAGGTGCCCCATCACTAGTAATTGAAACCGCTTTTTCTGGTCTTCTGTCTTGTGACATAAAAACCTCCATCAGAGCACTGCATATATCTGTCCCTTGTGTTCTTTCAGGCAAAGACACCAGTTTCATTAGCTTTTCTTTCATGATGTCATTGATAGCATAACACAAAATTACCCCCTAACCTTGCATGATTATTTATAACCGTGATTTATCCAAGCACATGGAGCAACAGGCTGCTTTTTGTAAGTCAGTGGTAAGCTGCTGACTATCATCACTTGCCATTTGCTGGACTTGATCTTTAACAGTTTCTGTTAAGTGGGATCTCAGAGATATGCTGAATAATTTTCTTTGTTTGAGCAATCATGAAAAACGACATGGCCATTTTGATAATATTACCATTAGAGAGGGGCTTACTGTGTTTTGCTATGCCCAGAGAAATGTGAAAACTGACAGCTATTAGATGATTTGTTCTAGTAAGATAGTTGCAAAAACTAAGATACTGGGAATGGTATTTCCTCATTTTCCATTCAAGAAACTTTTCTTTCAGTTTCTCCAAGTTTGGCAACACTATTGTGGTTGATGTCAAATTGCCATCTGACTCTTCATGTGCAATATACAACACTTTCATTACACAGAATACATAACACTTTCCAGTAATGTTCAATCACTCCAAATGACTCTGTCTAGGACTCTTGGAATGATCTTCCACTATCTGTTTTTTTGCTTTTTATGTTGTACATATTTTTGGGTGATCAAGACTTAGAGTCTACAAAAACACAAAATTAAAAAAAAATGAAGCACCCAATACAAATCTATTGATATACCAAAAATAGTTAAGACTATTAACAGTAAGAAATCAGAAATTTACAGCAGTGATTCTCAGCTGGGGTTCATTTTGAATTTGCTTACCCCCCAGGACAAGGGGGCAATGTTCCACTGACTACCAGCTTTTGGCTTGCTCTGAAAAAGGCTTTTGAGGGCATTTCTTACCTTTGATTCACCTGTGCTTTGGACCTACTTCTTTGGGAATTTGCATGAGTAAAATGAAGTGGAGGTTCAGTGCACATTTCCCATACACAGGAGGTGTGCAGATCTTAATCATTTTCCCATTAGCAGGAGGAGCCCAGGTTGGTTCCTATGGACAGAAGCCAATACAAATATCTCCCCCATATGAGTGCTGTGTCTGTCCTGTCCTCTCCTATAGCACACACACAGGTCATAGAGATCCAAACCCCAGACATCAACCTATCCCAGGGCCCCAAGCATGGCATGGGTCATGTGATGACAGGTAAACACAACCTGCTGCTATGCAATGACATTGCAATCTTTCATGTACTGGACACACAAAACAGATGTCAAGTATGGATGTCATTCAGGTAATGAACAGCAATCACTCTCTATGCCAGAAACAATGCATAATCCAACACTAGCAATGAGTTCCACAGGTTTACAACATTCTGGGTAAGTGGATGTCCCACTTTTACTGAACGGGGAAGAGCCACTGTCCTCCGCACCCCAGCAGTGTCTTCTCTGGTGTCTGTCTGCTGGTGTTCTGTTGCTTCTTTTTACATAGTGAGCTTCAGGGAGCAGTTAGAAAAATGAAATCTAAAGACTGTCAATTATAGTAATACTGTGCAGGAGTCCATTCAGTTTTTTATTAAGCTATCAGTCTCCTAGTTGGATGGTAGACTCATGCTCTATTTCATGAACACTCACAGCTATGGAAGATTCTGCACGCACTTCTTTTCCAATAGGATTGGAGAAGCAATTCTGTGCTTTACCTTTAAGGTTATATATAAATTATTTTATGTAATATTCTTACAGATAAGCTGCTAGTGGGCAACAAGGCAAGACCAGTGGCATGTGCAGGGCTGGTACCACAAAGCCTGTGCTGTTGCCTGAGAGCTCCCCTCTCCTCCAGCTCTGACCCCCTCCAGCAATGTGTCATGCTGTGAGCTTCTTTCTAACCTAACTCCATTCCAACCCCACCATAGGAATCACCTTCACCACAGACTCAGCAGACACTGTACCCTTAAGCAGCATGTGATGAAACCCCTTTACTCCACCCAGGAGAGGGAGGAAGCACTCCCATTGGGCTGCAGGGCAGATCAGGTGATGTCCTCAGGCATGTGTGGAGAGTTGGAGGGAAGTATCCTGACTGTACCTCTCTCTGCCTTTCTATTAAGGAATGCTGGCAAACTCTGTGCTGTGGCAATGGTGCACTGGGTGGCACATGTGGCTGCAGAGATCTCTGCCTGCCTTCTCTGGCACATATGGCATGGGTGCCATCATGGTCCTAGACCTATGCTAATGGTTTGTATTAACTACAATCAAATGAAATAAACAATCACTATTAAATATTTTTAAAGAAGAAATAAAAGAACCAACACCTGACTCCAAATAGCATGAGATTAAGGAATATGCAACGAAGTGTGTTCTTTCTGAGATGAAACTTCATTAGGAGAAGGACAGTATGAGTTTAAAAATCCTACTGGAGATATAAGTAGTTTTTCTTGACTGAGGGAAATGGGATTTCCATTTGTGACAACTGCAACCAAATTCAGTTGGTCATGCCTTTTATGCCCCCCCCCCATCTCAACTTTGATCCCTTGACCAATCAGAAGGAGCCCTGTGGTCAAAACTATGGTCTGAGAGGAGCAAAAACTTAGCAGAAAAACAATTTAGCTAGTTCTATATAAGAGTTCAGCTGTCTTATGACCAAGGATTAAGAGAAGAGGCCATATGAGGAAAGGAAATTCTCAGTGGTAAAAGTAATCAAGGGAAGTGCTTGAAATAGATTAGTTAGCTTCTTCAGATATGCTGTAGCCTCTAATTTTTCTTAGCCAACAAGAAAACAGGAGTGGGCTTCCCTGGATAGGCTTAGAAAATATTTTCTGTTATGCTTGCCCTCAAGGTGGGGGTGGGGTGGGGGTGTCTGTACCAAACTCCAGCGGAGCACGCGCTCTTGCAAGGGCCTTAGTAAAGGGCTTTTCTACTTCATAACTGACTAATAATTTACTTTTCAGGTATGGTGGGGCTGTGTTTCTTACATTTATTTATAACCATAGAGGTTGTTTGCTATGATAAATTGCAAGCCCCTGGAGATCAGAGAGTGCATTTCTTTGTTTTGTTTTGTTTTGTTTTATTCTCAGGACCTTGCACTTGACCTGGACATTTAATAAATGCTCCTTGATTTATCAATTGGTTGGTTGAAAATCTTGAATATCTAAAATCTGAGTAGTGATGCTTGTTCTTACAATTTGTTGTGAAAATCATGTCTTATTCCCCTTCTACTTCTCTGTAGGGTAAGATAGAATTCTATACCCCACTGAATATACTTGTTTTACCCTGTCTTAGATAGTTATGATGAAAGTAAAGTGTAAGTATTGCCTGTCACTTCCCTTACCCTCCCTTCTCTATAATGATTTTTCACATCTCTTTAGGTTATATAATTTACTCCATTCTATCTCTCCCCTTTCTCTCAGGGCAACCATCTCTTTCAGTGCTTGATTGATTTTTTTTAACATATCATTCATATGCATGCATATCATATCACACATACATATCATGTTGTGAAAATCATGAAGAATTTTAAAACTGATAAGAAATTGATATAGTTATCATACCAAAAGGATTCTAATTTTAGTGACATGATTAATCTTACAACTGGAAGCTTCATATAGTGGGATGTAAAATAATAGAACTTGCCTAAAATAGATTGAGTGTAGAGAGGGGGAAGTTTAGTTTTGATTTGGAACGTGAGAAAAATCTTAGCAACCAATTTCTGTTCCCTTAATCTGAGCAAACATAATTGGTGTCCTGCCCTGTCCCTCTGGAAAATATATTAAAGATCAATTGTGGCTGTAAGGGAACAGAAGAGGGAAAAGGCCTTCCTAATTATGTGTGGATCTACTCACTCCTTTACCTCACCCTCTGAGATTTGAAAGGACAATAAAGGATGAAAAGATATTCTTGGCATATGCCCTAAGGGATTGATAGTCCTATTAAAGGAAAAAAAAAGAAGGGATTTAATCTCATTAGTAGGGAAGAATTATAAAGGAGAGGAAGATACTTATCAATACTAACATTCTGGATTTAAAAGTGTAAAATAAAGTATCATTTCCCTATTATTTTTCTTTCTCATTTCTTTTCTCTTTAAACACAAAAAGTTAGCACAGTCCTGATGTGAGATACTTCTTCATGGAATGGTAGCTGCCTATGCCTAGAACTGTTAAATATACAGTATTTTATTTCCTCATAGAAATTTTAGATGACCTGGGTGGGGTCCCTGTCTAGACTGTTGCCATGGCAGTTAGAATAGGCCAAAGATGGATAACTAGGTATGATGTACTGTTTTGGAACTGGATGAGAAGATCAAAGAATATAATCCCCTGTTGATAAGCTTTTCAATGAAGCACAGATGCATTTTATAAAGAATCATGCACAAGTATGCACACATGCATACACACATTCACAAACATTAATACTAATATGGATATATATTCATATGGAAAACAAAGTAGAAAAGGATGTGGAATTTAATTTGTAGAGATAATAAATTAATTTTTCAAGTCAATTTCTCACTCCTGACCTCCATTAGAAAATATTGCATTATAAATGAGACAACTAGCTAAAAATACATAATGCTGCTATCAAAATAAAGATATGAATGAGGAAGATTTTATATTCATGTGTAAGTAATCCCTGATGTTGGCACTGTAGTACAAATCAATTAGAATACACACATATAAACCATCTTTAAATTGTAATCTGCTTTGAAACTAAATGTTTAATAATCATTTTGTAAGAGAGTTAATTATAGAATGCTCACTTTCCAAAGAAGATTTTATACTATTAGGGTGATTTATCTGATTAGCTATGTTTAATGTGTTCTCCCCACATCTGAATGCAAGTGCTATCTATTATGAATTAGTAGGAAAAAAAAACTTTATTTAAGTGCTAGTAAACCAGTACATATGGCATGCATTATAACTAATACATATTTATGCTTTTATGTTCCAACTCAGAGGTATATGTACAAACAAGTTTATTGTTAGTAATTTCATAATTATAAGGTCCTAGTCATGTGAATATGATATCATACCAGAAATATTAAGTCACTATGAGTTGTACAAGGCAATGCTTGCATCTAAACAACATGAAAGCATCCAAATTAATAATTCAATCAAAGGTAAAAATGTCTTGTCTGTTTCCCTCCAAAGGGGATTATAACATTCTTCTTAGCATTGTTTTATTTTCCTCAACATATTTGCTAAACTCATGCTCTTATATTACATTGCCCACCCCAAGTGAGCAATCTACCTATATGTGATCCATTCTTCAGGGCCAAATTCAATTATATTTTTTTCCTGAAGTCTTCTCAGAAAAGCAAAGCAGAAGAGGGACTTTATTTCCTCTGGAATAATTACATTTATTGTTGATCTTTTTAATTTACTAATTACTCTATGCCATCTTATTTCAGTATGTTTTTATTGTCCTTTTCTTATATTGCTACTTTGTTTATTCAAATTATGATTAAAGTAATGGGTGTTCAATTCGAATCAATGTTAGTATTTTATTTTTATGTTTTCTTTATCTATAATTAAATTAAAATTTTACTTAGGGAAAAGTGTCAGATTTAATAATTCCTTCATTCCCTCTATTGATTCTTCAAGTGTCTTGCTTCCATTAAACATTCAATATATGTTTTTACTTTATTTAATTATAAAACATTTAAAAATATTCAGATGTCTCAGCTTTGCTATTTATTGTCTCGAGCTTTTGACCTTGTTTTAAAATCCCATAGTATGTGTATATGTTTATATATATATATATATATATATATATATATATATATATATATACACACACTATGGGAAATAGAATTGTCTACTTTAGATATTAAAATTATATAAATAATGAATATTAGATTGTTTACTCTCCAGGGAGTGGGAGGAGAGAGTGACAGGGAGACAATTGGTATTGCAAAAGTCCAGAGAACAATTGTTAAAAATTACCTACTACATGTGTGAATTTCAAAACTACTCTACCCTGTTCAGACCATTCTTTGGATGATGGGATTTAGCTATTTCCTGATCAATGACAATGGAGATACTTGGAGTAACAGAGTCAGGCCTTGGAAACTGCAATCTCCACCCTACTCAGGTAGAGATTAGGAAGAGCTACAGCAAACACTCAAGATTTAATTATTTGAGAATATGGCCCTCAACAGACATATGCAAAAAATGACAGACCTCTGGGCAGTCCTAGGTCAAGCTAGAGCCACCATTGGCACTTGTGAGGCACAGGAAGTGAGGTAGGGAACAGCCTCTGGAATTCGCTCACTTCCTATAGACAAGGAGAGACACCAGTTTGTGCTAGGAGCTTGAGCAGGGAGAAGGCCCTCAGACAGCTTCTCTCAGATCAGTCACATGAGTCAAAGACTGATTCCCTTTTCTACCTTGGCCTTCCAGGCCTAAAACTCCCTCTGGCTCTACCAGAAGGTTGAATCAATCTCTTTCCCTTTCCTCCTCTCTCCTTCTCTCCCTCTCCCTTTTCTTACTCCAGTTGTGATTAAACCACCATAAACTCCATTCTGACTTGAGTGTTTCATTTAGGGAATTACATAGCTGAATTCCCTGGTGACCATAAATTAATATTTTAACAATCTTTAAAGGTGATTTTCACCATAACACATGATATTGAAAAAAAAGTTATAGGAATACACACACACACACATACATATAAGACATCAGTATGTAAGATTTAATTGTAATGAAATAGAATGAAAAATTCCAAGGGCAGAGGACAATAGTTTCTTAGAAGCTAATATCTTGATTAAATATAAAGTCCAAACCTCCCTGTTGTGGGAGAGTTTGAGATCAAAATCCCAGGCCAGGAATGGTTGTTCTCTTGAAAGAGTGAGAGGCTCCAATGATTTCTTAAAAATTGATTAATTTATTAAGTTGAAACACCAGAATGCAGGTGTAGGTGGAATACTGCCTCCCCAAGGAGCTGGAGGCTTTTATTCTTATACCCTTTTGACACCAGTGATTACATGACCAGAGATGGGTTGATGGGGTGGTGTGTTGTGCCTCATAGACCAAAGGGGTGAGGTATGCACTTCAGAGGATGATTATATATCTTAGATACAAATGAATGCTAATCAAAAGCAACCTGGGAGAGGCATATCTGTGTTTATCAAAGAAGTCATGAGGGATAGGTCAAAGGGGAGTGCTTCTTTCAGCTAAAAGTCACCTTCCTTCAGCAATGCAGAAATTCAAGGGGGAAAGTGCTGGAATCTCTCTGGAGTTTTGGAGAATCCAAGGGTAACCCTGAACCCCAGTCCATCTCCATCCTTGACTGATAATCTCTGAACTCCAGGTTAACTCTGTTGAAGATTAGGCAAACAAATTGACAGCCTTGTTTTATGGAACCCCCAATTTACCTACATCCCTTGGGAATTGGCCTTCAAAGCTCCCAGCCTGACCAGTGTCCCAGACTAAACAATAAGCCTCCAAGCATCCATTAAGAACCCTGAATAGGGGGCAGCTGGGTAGCTCAGTGGATTGAGAGCCAGGCCTACAGACAGGAGGTCCTAGGTTCAAATCTGGCCTCAGACACTTCTCAGCTGTGTAACCTTGGGCAAGTCACTTGACCCCCATTGCCTAGCCCTTGCCACTCTTCTGCCTTGGAGCCAATACACAGTATTGACTCTAAGATGGAAGGTAAGGGTTTAAAAAAAAGAACCCTGAATAGAAGTGATAGAGATAATACAATCTTAATTATCCTTTTGTCTTAGAAGTTTCTTGTATTGTATTGAGGCCTCTCCCAGGTAGTTCATCCCAGGCTGGAATCTTCTTTCCTTAATCTTCATGTAAGCCAGTCAGTTGTCCTTCCTTTTCTTTATTCCCCAGAGTGTATATAGACCCCAGGTTTCTCAGTTCATTGGAAAATGACATTAGGAAATTCCTGAGATGGATATTTTCTTTTCTGATACATGTCTTGGAGACATATCTGAGAGTGCCAGAGCTTGTCTCTAAGTGGTATTTTGTTTATGACTATGTGGCAGCCTTTAGAGCATTATTTCCCTTGTCTCAATTAAAGACTTGTTCTTTCTAACCTTCTTTGATGATTCTTTGTTTTACAAGATTGACAAAACTAAGGTATATGGGCCAAATGTCCAAGGCTAGGACCTCAGATAATCATCCCAACCTGGCACTGTATAAAAGGAAGTGCTTGTAACATAGAACCAAGCCTTGCTTCTTTAGAAGAATCTTGCCTTTAGTGCTTATTTTCTAACAGAGCTCTATCTTTAATAAACACTCAGATTGCTGTGATATTTTATGTGAAGACATGTTTTTAACAGGTTAATTATCATTTTCAACAAAGCTAAATTCCTAGAATCAGAGATGTTTCAAAATAAATGTTTGACCTCTAAAGCACCCCAGAGGATCAATGGTAGTGAAAATTTTGTAAATAAGGATTGTACTTACAGATTTGTTCTTAGAGTCCTAATTCTGAAAATAATCTGAATATGTATATTCTGATCACAAATTATTCCAAATATCCAAGTATTCATAGTTCATAAATAAGCAAAACCAAGAGAATTAAAATGAAAATCCTACCATTCAATACTATCTCAATTGAATTATACTCTCCACCAATTATATTGAACTAGAAAAGAATAAAAAAATTTATTTGAAAAAATCAAGGATATCAAATATTTTCTTTAATTTCATCTTTATTGTTGCTATAGTCTCCCTTTTCATCTTTAATATGAGTGATTTGTTTCCTAATCAAATTAACCAAATATTTATCTATTTTTTCATGAAATCAACTTTTACATTTATTTACTAATTCAACTTTTTTACAATGAATTTTATTTATATCACCTTTACTTTTTCAGTTTGTAATTTGATGTTTAATTGAGGATTTTTTTTCTACTTATTTTAAAATTGAATTTCCATTTCATTGATCTTTATTAATATAATTTTGAGATATACATTTCCCTCTAATTACTACTTTTATTCTGAATCCCATACTTTTGTTTTTAATAACAAAAT
This sequence comes from Monodelphis domestica, assembly GCF_027887165.1. Classification (NCBI taxonomy): domain Eukaryota; kingdom Metazoa; phylum Chordata; class Mammalia; order Didelphimorphia; family Didelphidae; genus Monodelphis; species Monodelphis domestica. The sequence continues at coordinate 355,314,090 of NC_077229.1, read as the reverse complement.
AATTGAAAAGAACATGAATGCAATGGAAGAAGGAAATGTCTAGATAGATTTTGAAATATGAACATAATGGATTGATTAGTTTGTTATAAATGACAAATATTCTAAATATAAAAAATTTGGGAAACATATAAAGAGATGAAAAGAGAAGCAAGAATAAGAATAATATAAATTATGATAACATTAAAAATAACAATAATAAAATCAAGAGAAAAAAGGATTAAATTAAATTAAAACAGACCAGAGGGAACTCAAGAGCCAATGATGCATATTTCAACATAAATATAAAATTTGTATTTTTAAAACAAATTGTGAACAATATTGAATTTGGAGTTTTATACATAATTTTTCTAGCATTTTAACATTTTAAAAATTTAAATTTTTATTGTCATTGATTTTTACTAAGTATATAATGAAATTTTTAAAAAATTAAAAAAGAGGTGGCAATTCAAGATGGCAGAGAATGTACAAGGACTTATCTGATCTCTGTAAATTTACTCTCAAAAAAACTATAAAACTAAAGAATTCCAAAGCATCAAAACCCACAAAAGAGACTAGCTAAGTAATTTTCAGCAGAAAAAAACTTAAAAGGCTTGCATAAGGGATCTAATTCATTAAGATGCAGGTAGAGCTCAAAGCAGAACACCATGGTAGACCTCAACACAGTAATGGGTTTTGGGCTCTGCTGAAAAAAAAAACAAAGGTTTCTGGAGTTTCTCTATGGGGTGACTTGAGAGGGCGCGAAGAAGAAAAGAGGGAGAGAATTTGGGATTCAATATTATTTGAAAAATATTGGAACCTTTTTATATGTAATTGGAGAAAAATAAAATAAAATTTAAAAATAAGAATAAAATGTTCAAGAAGAAGGTCTAGCAGTACAAGATATCAAAATATATTTTAAAGCAGTAATTATAAAAGCTATCTTGTACTGGACAACAAATATAAAAACAGATCAGTGGAATAGAATAGACATATCACAAAAAGTCATAAAGGATTATATAATGTTAAAATAATAATAGAAGGCAAAAATGCAAAAGACTTTGGGGTAAAAGCATGCAAGAAACTTTTGGAAGAGACTTTTTGCAAAGGCAATTGACAGCATGCCTGGAACCATTTGGGGTTGAATTCTGGAATAAGAGGGAAGGATAAATGAGAGGACAGAGGTTCCCAGGGGGTCCTTTTGCCTTGGGAGGCTGTGAGTGGGAGACAGCAACTTACTGTGGTCTTTTTGATTAGTTACAGGGGGTTTGGCTGAGCTCCAGACCTATCTGAGGAGATTGAGTAACCCAGAGACTATACCTGATCCTGACTCTCATCCTGATCTCATTTTGGTGCTGAGACCTGTTTCCTGGAGATTTCATTTGCATGAGAGAAGTTGCTTGGACAGAATCTGTGTGCCATACTCTGAGCCAGACCACTCTTGACTAAAGTCTATTGGCTTCTAGCTAAACCTTATAATCTGAACTTTGTTCTCATTTTGTGAACCAGCTAGTCATATTTAGTTAGCTAGAGAGGTTTAGGCAGATAGAGAGAGTAGAATAGAGTAGCCCAACAGTGTTTGGACCATGTAGGTCCTTGGGGACCAGTATCTGAGTGGGAGGAGGTAGAACCTGGTAGCTTAGGGAACTCCTTTTACCCTGGTCCACTCCCCATCCTGCTATTTATAAAGTAAACATCATTTATTTGAATAACATCAGTCCATTCAGATTTCTGTTAACCATTTAGAGGACTGGTGTGTCTGACCCCTGGGCCTACAGACAGGCCAGAACTACAGTGTGGGTCAGCACTGATCCAAACCTAAACCAATACCAAGTTACCTCTATTAGTCATTTAATCTCCATTCTTTCAGTAACTTTGTTTCCAAAAGGTAAAGTTCCAAGTTGTTTTTTTTTTTTAGATAAGAATTAATAATTTGGAAAAAAATTTAGAGAGTACTAGAAATCAGTCTGGCAGAAACTAGATATAGACTAATATCTTAGAATTTACAAAGATAAAATCAAAATGAATGCATGACCTATGTATAAAGGAAGATATAAACAAATTAGAACCAGGAATATACTACCCATAAGGTTTAGGAAGAGGAAAAGTATTTATGAATAAACACATGATTGAAATCTGTGACAAATAAAATGGAAAATATCCAATTCTTTAAACTGAAAAGAGTTGGAAGGGGCATCTATGTGACTCATTTGATTGAGAGCCAGGACAAGAGATAGAAGGTCCTAGGTTCAAATCTGACCTCAGACACTTCCTAGCTGGATGAACCTGGGCCAGTCACTTAACCCCCATTGCCTAGCCCTTACCACTCTTCTGCCTTGGAACCACTACAAAGTATAGATTCTAAGATGGAAGGTAAGAGTTTAAAAAAAAAGAGTTGGAAAATGGGGTATTCAAAAAAAGCAGAATCATAATTGATGGTTTATTTTTGTAGAGACACTACTTCACAAAATATATGAGTTTTTTGTACATATGCATAAAATTATACTACAAAATGACAAAAGCTATTTTCAGTTTTAAGTAAAATGTGAGAAAAGACCTAGACTGAAACTACATAATGAAAAAGGCTTTCCACTGTCATAGATAGAACTAATGGTGTCTGAATGAAAATTGAAGCATATGATTTTCACTCTATTTCCTTCAAGAATTTTTTCCTGTATAAATAATAAGTGATATGTGTCTTTTTTTCACAAAATGATGAACATGGAAATATGTATTGAATGACACCATATGTATTAACTATATCATTACCCACTGTGTTAGAAAAAAGACAAGGGAGGAAAAGAGAGAATATCAATAACAAAATATTTAAAAAAAACTATTATTAAAATTGTATCTATATATAATTGGGGGAAATAGTAAAAATGTCAAAAAAACTATGCTAAGATTTTTATAAATTGATATACTTACCCAGATATCATATTCTATTTATGAGAGCTCATAATATGTGTATATAAAGTAATGGTATTTATATAGAATATGTATATATTAAAAATAGTTAATAGATCACTAGAAAAATAGTTAAATACACACATACATAGGATATATAGGATATATTAAAGATAATCTCAGAAGAAATGGACTATAAGGACAAAGAAGAGAATAACTGTTATGGGGTTCAGATGTGTACTCCTGGGGTTTGGGAAAGATACCTTTTGCAAGAATGCAAGACACCAAATCTTAGCTTAAAAACACAAAGAGAAATTTATTAATTTAGGAAAGTAATGTTGAGAATGGCCAGGGGGATAGCAAATTGGAACAGCAAGATGGAAGGCTGCTCCCCAAACCCATCAATTCTGGGGATTTTATACTCTTAATCATAGTGTGGACGTGACTCTAGAGTGGTTGTCACTTAGGCATTTGGTGGGGTGGGTTGGTCATCTGACTGGGGTTTGCCTGGAGACATAGGGAATGACCCTCGTGAAGATTCCTTAGTTTTAGGGAACAGACAGATGTCTGAGATATAGCTTGATAGGATCAGGGTGTAGCCTGGAGGTGCATCTCTCTGTCCATCTTAAATCTAAAGGAGGATCAAAGGAGGATAATCTTGTCAGGGTCCTATAGGGGTCATTGGATGTTTTAGGCTAGGAGTCATGAGGATTTAAGGGAGCAAAGGGATTTCCCTGATAATAGTTTGCCTGAGTTTCTGGAGGTACAGTGCCCATGTCATAACTAGGGAAGGACTGCTGTAGAAGATGAGATTTGAGCTAATTCTTCACTGAAGCCAAAGAAGTTGAGGGGCAGAGGTGAATATGGAGAAGGGGCAGAATTGCGATGTTGGGATTAGCTTCCTATTCTTACACAGAGAGGAGACGAATTTATAGTTCTCATGATACTGAGTCAAAAAACTTCATAGTCTATGTAGCAATTTCTACACAGTAAAATTCTGTAGAAATTTCTGCTCTCTAGATAGCAATTTAGCTATAATTCATATCCTGTTACCAGGACGACCTTTTAATACCCATTCAAGCCTGAGGGTTTATACTTGTGTATTTATCCAGTCATCTATTTATTTATTTTCATACTTATTCATCTTTAAGTATTCAGATTCAATGTTACTAAATATGAATTTGCAAATAACTCCTGTCTAATCAACCAAAAGAATGAATATTTTGCTTATAAAAACTGCAGTTCAAAGTTGTGAAAAATGTCCATCCAGGAGATGCTTGCCTCACTGTTAAATACTACCCCTTAAGTTTGCCCTATACTAAAGTACCACAAGAATAAGAATCATTCTTTCACAGCTGAATCCCCTTTGTTAAATGAAGCTTTATTTTTCTGTACTATAGCTAAGATGGAAGTTAATTAGCCACAGCAATGCTTAGCCTACTTAGGAACTATTTTCATGAAAAGTAGACATAAATGTAGTTTTAAAAGACATGTCTATAAATTCTATATCATCATAGTCATTAAGAACCATCTAAAATCAGTTCATTAAAATGTGAGATATATAAAGTTTTGTTCTCTTACTTTTATTTCCCTCTTATCCCCAAATTATTGTAATTTCCCCTTAGATAGTGCAATATTTTATGTACCTCTAGTTAAAGATCTGTAGAGATATAAATTGGTTATGTGTACTGATTCCATGGGAAAACAAGGCATGTAAATCTGGGGAGATTTCTACATGTTTGTTTTCTATGGGAATCACAGGGGGGGTTGTGTAATGAAAATCTGTTACCCAAAAATCTATGATTCCCAGCACCCCATTCTCCTACTCACATTATGTGCTGACTTACGGAGGTTATAAATTTTGTCTAGCCCCACCTCTCAGGCTCTCTTGATCTGATCGGTTTGGCGGAGGTGGCATGAGATGAGTGCCAAGAGAACTTGCCCACGTTGTTTTAACTTATTAGATAAAAGGTTTGGTTTTTTTTTTACTTCTATTTCCTTTTTATTCCTTCCACTTCAAGTAATTATTGATAAACTTTATAAAATACAATTCTCGGGGTATTGGATATTAATTTAAGTCCTACACAATCATAGCAAAAGGTAAGAATAATTTAGAATAAATTTATAGGTGTGATTTTGAAAAGAGTATCTTTTCTCCATCCTGGCCTGAATTATCTTAAGGGCTGGGGATGAGTAGGTTGGAGCAACATATGATGTCATATGCATATAGTCAAATCCAGCTGATACTGAAATTGATTTTTATTATTGTAATAGTCTATGTGACTGCCACAAAAGAATTTGTTTATTACATCAGAACTGGTTTTGAGTATTTCTAAGCCAATGTAGTAACTATATTGCCATTACTAATATAACTATAATAAATGTGAGATAAAAAGTATTTTATTTCATTTTTAGCTTCACTTATTACTAAAATGTTGCTATTAACTTAATTTTGCTTATACAATCAATAGCCTCATCCCAGACCTCAGAGCTTCGGAGGTGCTGCCTCATGCTTTGTTCAGTCTTGAGGAAGATTTTATATACAAGATTCACACAGACACAAAGTGGTAGTCTAGAAATAGTATTCAAACTAAATAAAATGGAATGAAAAGTAAGAAATAAAGTCTTACATTGAGATGAAGCACTCAGACAGTGTGAAAAGGTAATAAAATGTGGGGGACACAAAGATAGAGAGTGCTTACTCAAGGTGTAGAAAAAATAATATAAATGCTATTGAACCACAAACTCATTGTGAATCAGTTTCATAATCTGGCAGCCAAGATAAAAATGCTTAGATTTAATTAATGCTTAAATTTAGTAAAAATATATACATTTTAATGAAAAACAGTATCCATAATATTTTCCCAATGCTTTTCTTCCCTCTAAGGACTTCTTGATGGTAGGAAAAGTACACACATCCTCTTATGAAGTCAGAAATTTAAAAAAAGAAGACAAATCTCCCCCCCCACACACTTTCCCCAACCATTTCCCTCCTAAAAGAATAGCAAGTAATCATTTTCCACCTATGAAGAAAATCTTGAAAAAATGGTTTGATCCCCCATTATACGTACATGTTCATAGTACTTACTTAATATAGTTTACATAATATTGCTCACAATACTATACCATAATCAATTAATCACTTAAACTAATTCAACTGTGTATATTGGCTAATAAGATTTTTTTTACAACTATGTAAAGTACTGTCAACCAGGTCCCAGGAAAATTATAGGAGTAACATCTTCAATTGTGGGGATGTCTTTAGAGTACTAGAATGAAGATGCTGCAGGACAGGCAGCAATGAGAGAGAAGATCAAAAGAGCAGGGTTTGTTAGAGGTGGATTGGAGAAGAAGTTTAGTCCAGCCTTTGCTGGCCAGCAAGAAAGAAGATAAAACAGATGTACCTTCTTTAGAAAACTATAACCAAAAGCTTATTCAAAATCAAGAAGCAGCTATGTCACAATCTGTAACAGGAAACCAGAAAAACCCAAAATTTGACAATTTACACACAAGTGATCATACAAGGGGCAAAGACATAAATGCAGATGATTGAACACCACTGCTCATATCTCCTGATACAACATCATTCTACACAAATGAAAACCAAATCTTAATAACTTCACAAAATGAGGTAGAAAATCAATACCTAATAGAAGGGGGAAAAGATTTACAAACTATACAGCTGTGGGTCTAGAGCAAGAAATCACTGGGCAAGAGTTAGTTCAAGGCATAGAAAACACAGAATCACTGAATACAGTGGTACCATTTTTGCAGGGCAATCACAATTGTGAACCTTATGTGTGGATAAAAGTTGGGGAACAAAACTACAAAGCTTTAATTGATACCGGGGTTACAAGTTCTTTTCTCAAATCATCTCCCAAGAAGAGCACCATAGATGGGTCTGTGAAAATAGCTTGGGCAACCAGGGAAATACAGAGGGTTCTAAAAATTAAGATAAAGATGGTAAAGCTAAGTCCTTTATCAGTTGATCACACCTACTAATACTGGGATGTACAGATAATCTTTTGGGGAGGAACTTTTTATGCAAAATTGGGGTGACTATTCAGTATGAGCAATCAGGGAAAGTCTATTTGCATGTACCCAAGCAACCATTAAAACAGTATCCACTTCTATTCTTGGGGTAATTAGATGAAACACCTGATAAGCTGCACATAGACAAACCAAATTTTGAAATCCCCAAAGATATACCAGAGGGTATATGGACTAGACATGTGAATGATGTGGGCAGAATTAAATCAGCTACACCAGTGAAAATGGAGATGAAAGAACACCTTTTAAAATCCCTCAATATAAACTGAGAAAAGAGGCCACAGAGGGCATTGCTCCAATTATCGAGAGTTTACTGGAATACCAGTTTGCTCAAACAACTGCCAGACTTGACTGTGGGCATCACCAAGAGGCTCATGAAGTTCCATTTACCTCTCAGCAAAGACCGGTATGCCACAATCATCAGCGCATATGCCCCAACACTGACCAGCACAGAGGAGACCATCGAGCAGTTCTACTCTGACCTGAGTGCCATCCTGCACTCAGTGTCCACAAATGACAAGCTGATACTACTGGGAGACTTCAACGCCCGCTTTGGCCAGGACCATTAAAGATGGAAAGGAGTGCTCGGCAAACACGGCGTGGGCAAAATGAACAACAACGGCCTATTGCTACTCAGCAAATGCTCAGAGTTCGAACTCAACATCACAAACACTGTGTTCAGAATGGCGAACAAATATAAAACAACGTGGATGCACCCACGATCAAAACAGTGGCATCTCATTGACTACATCATTGTAAGCCTGCGACACATCCAGGATGTACAGATCACCAGAGCCATGAGAGGAACTGAATGCTGGACAGACCACCAATTGGTTAGAGCAACTCTTCAAATGCTCATTGCGCCTCACCATCCAAAACGTGCCCAGACAGTTCACGTATTTTACAAGGTGAGTCATCTTAGAGATCCATCTTATTTGCAAACATTCCAGTCCTGCCTGGACAATAAGCTCTCCGCCAAGGGACCACTCACTGGAAGCTCAACTGAGAAATGGAACCAGTTCAGAGATGCAGTGAAGGAAACATCAAAGGCAGTCCTAGGCCCAAAACAACGCAACCACCAGGACTGGTTCAATGAGAACAACACTGCTATTGAAGACCTATTGAGCAAAAAGAATAAAGCCTTTATGGAGTGGCAAAATAACCCAAACTCTGCTCCTAAAAAGGACAGATTCAAGTCTCTCCAAGCCACGACGCAGTGTGAGATCAGGAAGATGCAAGACCGATGGTGGGAAAAAAAGGCAGAAGAAATCCAGTGCTTTGCTGATAAGAAAAACTACAAACAATTTTTCAGTGCCCTCAAGACTGTCTATGGGCCATTAAAACCCACCTCCACTCCCTTGCTATCCTCTGACAGTGACACTCTCATAAAAGATAAAAAAGGCATCAGCAACAGGTAGAAAGAACACTTCAGTCAGCTTCTCAACCGACCCTCTTCAGTCGACCAAAGCGCCCTTGACCAGATCCCCCAATACCGCACCATTGAACAACTTGATGTCCCTTCTTCAATAGAGGAACCAAAAAGTCATTAAACAAATGAGTGCAGGAAAGGCAACCGGTAAAGATGGGATCCCAACCGAGATGTACAAGGCCTTAAATGGAAAGGAGCTCCAGGCATTCCACATAGTGCTGACCAGCATATGGGAAGAGAAAGACATGCCCCCAGAACTCAGAGATGCCTCCATCGTAGCCCTATACAAGAACAAAGACTCACGCGCAGCCTGTGACAACTACAGAGGCATCTCACTACTCTCCATTGCTGGAAAGATCCTCGCCCTTGTTATACTGAACAGACTCCTGTAATCTGTTTCAGAGCACAACCTGCCTGAATCCTAATGTGGCTTCCGACCAGATCGCAGCACCATCGACATGGTCTTCACAGTGAGGCAAATGCAGGAAAAATGCCTTGAGCAGAACCTGAGTCTCTACATTGTCTTCACAGAGCTGACAAAGGCGTTAGACACAGTGAACAGGGATGCATTGTGGGTGATCCTTAGCAAGCTCGGCTGCCCAGCAAAATTCGTCAAACTCATCCAACTCTTTCCTGTCGACATGACAGGGGAAGTCCTATCTGGTGGAGAGATTTCCGATCACTTCAACATCTCCAATGGTGTGAAACAAGGCTGTGTCCTCGCTCCGGGACTATTCAACCTATACTTCACCCAGGTATTATGACATGCTGTGATGGATCTAGACCTGGGCATCTACATCAAATACTGACTGGATGGCTCACTATTTGATCTTCGTCGCCTGCCTGCAAAAACAAAGACAACAGAGAGACTCATCCTGGAAGCTGTCTTTGCAGATGACTGTGCTCTCATGGCCCACCAAGAAAATCATCTTCAAACCATTGTGGACAGGTTCTCTACTGCAACAAAACTGTTTGGCCTGACTATCAGCCTGAGCAAAACAGATGTGCTGTTCCAACCCACACCAGGGAGGCCAACTAACCAGCCGTGCATTACAATTAATGGCACGCAGCTTTCTAACATCAACATTTTCAAGTACTTGGGCAGCACCATCGCCAACAACGGGTCCCTAGACTACGAGATTAATGCCATGATCCAAAAGACCAGCCAGGCCCTCGGGCGGCTGCGCTCCAAAGTCCTCCAACACAGAGGTGTGAGCACTGTGACGAAGCTCAAAGTGTATAACGCAGTGGTCCTCAGCTAGCTCCTATATGGTTGAGAGACATGGACATTGTACCAGAAGCACATGAAACAGCTAGAGCTGTTCTACCAACTCTCTCTCTGGTCAATCATGAGGATCCGATGGCAGGACCGAATCACCAATCAGCAAGTCCTCGACAGAGCCAACTCCACCAGCATCAAAGTCATGGTCCTCAAAACCCAGCTACGATGGTCTGGACACATCATCCGCATGGACCCACAGCGAATACCAAGACAGGTATTCTATGGTGAACTGTCAGCTGGACTCAGGAAACAAGCATGACCAAAGAAAAGATACAAGGATCAGCTAAAGTCAAACTCTAAGTGGGCTTGCATTACACCAAAGCTACTAGAACTTGCTGCCTCTGACAGAAGCAGCTGGCAAACCTACATTAACCATGCTGCCACTACCTTTGAAGATGAACGACATTGATGTCTTGCCACTGCGCGTGAACGCCTATACCAGGCCACAACCGCACCTCCCGTAACAACTGGAGTCCCATGCCTCATATGCCAAAAACTTTGCGCCTCAGTCTTTGGACTTCAAAGCCACATGAGGGTACATCAATAGATGGTAATGATGATAATGCACAAAGACAGTTGTTATTCTCGATCACCGAAAGACTACCACTACTGGAATAAAGCTTGTTAAGACCTACTATCTCAGAATACAATAGCCCAATTTTAGCAATCAAAAACAATAGAACAACAACTGATGGCAAAAACCTTTGGAGATTTGTGCAAGATTTCAGGGTAATCAATAATTTAATAAAAAGAACCTACACAATCACTCTGTCCCTGAGTGCTATAATATCAGAGATCCCTAGTTCATCTAAATAGTATACTCTGATAAACTTGGCAAATGCCTATCTTAGGGTCTCCCTCACAAAGGAGAGTCAGAACATCTTTGCATTCCGATGAGAAAAAACAGAAATCTGTGGGACCCAATTAGTTCAGGGTTGTGCTGAAAGTGCATCAATATTTTGCCAGCTATTGAAAAGAGACCTAGAATCAATAAAATTCAAGCATAGTAAAATAATGTATTATGTGAATGATCTTCTGCTTGCATCTCCATCTGCTCAAATGTGCCTGCAAGTTTCAAAAACACTGCTAATTGAACTTTACAAGAGAGGGCACAAAATTTCCAAGAAACAACTGCAGTGGGTCTTACCAAAAGTAGAATATCTTGGCTTCATCATTGAGTCCGCGTTTTCTCTGTTTGCTCTATCTGCAGGCTCTGTACCGTCTCCAGGATCTCTTTCGGGCGGCAGGCAACCCAGCGTCTGGGATCTTGAGCGAGGCTGAGGTGAAGAGCCCGAAGGTCAGGGAAGGAGGTGGAGGAGGAGCCGTGTGCTGGGGGAATGGAGCGGCCCCAGCCTTGGCGTATGCTTATCTCTTCAAGTACATCATCTTCTGCATCAAAGGTGTTGGGAAATCATGTATATTGCTACAGTTTACAGAGAAGAGGTTTCAGCCAGTACCTGACCTTACTATTGGTGTAGAATTTGGTGCTCCAACGATAACTATTGGTGGAAAACAGAGAAAACTTCAGATATGGGATACAGAGAGGTAAGAATCCTTCCATTCCATCACAAGGTCATATTACAGAGGTGCAACAGGAGCTTTACTAGTATATGATATTATAAGGAGTGATACATTCAACAATTTGACAACTTGGTTAGAAGCTGCTTGCCAGCATTCCAATTCCAACAGAGTCATTATGCTTATAATGTGGAATAAAAGTGATTTAGAAGCTAGAAGAGAAGTAAAAAGAGGTGAAATTTTTGCCTGAGAACATGGACTTATCTTTATGGAAACTTCTGCTAAGACTGCTTTCAATGTAGAAGAGGAATTTATTAATACAGGGAGATAAATTTATGAAAAAATCCAAGGAGTTTTTGACGTTAATAATGAGGCAAATGGCATTAAAACCGGTCCTCAGAATGATGCTACTAATGCAACACATACTGGCAGTCAGGGAGGAAAACAAGCTGGTGGAGGCTGCTGTTGAGCCTATTTTTACTTTTTAACTGCCTGAAACGGGTCTACTAACTTGTTCTTTCACTCTGTGTCCCACTGCTCAGCTGAGACATGAAACTGTGAAATGGCTTGATGTCACAGAAGACTTTATCCTTCAAATTCTCGTATAACTTTGAATAAATGGTTAATGTTCACTTAAAAGACAGCTTTTGTAGATGATATTCATATATATTTGCATTTGATTTCTAGTTTAATTGATGTGATTATTTTTGTTAAATGTTGTCTTGTGCCCTTGACTACAAACTGAATTGTATTAAATACTACAAAAGTCATTGGAGTATTTTAAATGAGTTTGTGTATTTAGGTTTCTCAAGCATCTCTGGTTACCTATGGTTTATTATTACAGAACTGCCCTCAAAAAGTTTAATTTTCAAGGCTATAAAGAAAAACAGAAGGTCGCTTTTAATTCTGTATTTATCATTTACTTTCTTTATATATATATATGTATATATATATATATTAATAACCTGCTTAGGTGTATTTGCCAAGCTAGAATTCTTTAATGCATTTGCATAAAGTCTATACTGTTTAGAACTTGAAGATGATGACTATAGAAGCATCATTAGGAATTGCTTGGACCCAGAATTTTAAACCTTTTCAACATTGTTAGCATGTTCATCTTTTTCTCGTTACTATCCAAGTCCAAGAAGAATGCTTGATGTATATTACTAAATGATATATATGTATATATATGTAATATATATGTTAACCTCTTTTAATGACAAATGTTGGCGGTTTAAACACTATTTCCATTGCACCTCTTCAGAAATGCATTAGTTTTTTTGCCTTAATGAATAATATAGATAAAATTACAGTATGAATACAAAAATAAAAGAGAAATTAATATGTGTCAAAATAGCACTGTGAAGAATTAATATCCAGATTCAGTGACACATTATGAGGACTTCAATCTTTTTTTCTGAAATATAATAATGTTTTCTTTGTTTTTCATTTATTGACATGATTTCAAAGTACTTTTTTCATGCAGGACAGTTTTCCAGCCTAGATGTACAGTGAATGTGTTAAGTTTTTCTTGTAGTGGCAACCTGTAGTCTTTGATATATAGTAAGCAACTTGTCTGTTTTCAAAGGGGGTATGAAAATAAATCTACCAGATGAAAAATCCTGTTAGAAATACAAAAGCGGAAGAGCTTTGGTAATTGGTTAAATATGATGGTTTTATCTTTTTTTTCCTTTCTCTTTCCCTTGACTAAATTGTTTTAGCAGTGCAAAATAAAATCCTATATATAAAAGTAAAAAAAAAACCAAAAAAACAAAAAAAGCTAGGAGTGCCAAGAACAAAGAAGCAGCTAAGTGCATTTCTCAGGGTTTGTGGGTTTTCAAGAACCTGGGTAATTGGGTACTCTAACATCTCCAAGTTTTTGACTGATTTAACTAAGAATGAAGTGAAAGAATGGAAAGTGGAAGATTTAACTAAGAATTAAGTTAAATGCTCTATCACAACTAAAGCAAGCGATTTTGACAGCTCCAGCCCTGGGAATTCCAGATTACACCAAGGAATTCCATTGTATGTCCATGAAGCAAAGGGGATAGCTTCTGGATTCCTAGCCCAGACTTTTGGACCACAGATAAGGCAATTACATATTATAGTACCATACTGGTCTCTTTAGCTCAAGGAATGGTTCATTGCCTGAGGTGTGTATCAGTAGCCACTCTCATGGTGAAAAAAGCTAATGACCTAGTACTGGGATGTAAATTGCATGTGTACTCTGCACATCAAATAGAGAAAATACTGAAAAAGAGTAATGTACAGGCATTTACATCTGCCAGATTATCCCAGTATGAAGTCATTTTGCTAGGCAAGGAAAACCTGTCCCTACACCGATGTGCACCATTAAATCCAGCCACTCTTATCCCTGAGTTACCCCCAGCAGGAGAGCCACTCCATAACTGTGTACAAACAATAGAGATAGTGCAGAAATTCAGACTGGATTTAAAAGATACTCCATTCATTAATCCTGAACTGGAGATGTTATCCAATGGATCTTCATACTCAAACCAAGGTACAAAATTCACTGGAGCTTTTGTAGTTACCCAAACTGACATGCTCTGACATGCCTCTCTGCCTAGCCATATTAGCTCTCAGGGAGCAGAACCAAAAGCTCTTACCATGGCTCTCATCTTAGGGAAAGACAAAAGAATTAATGTTTACTGTGACTTGCAATATACATTTTCAGTTCTGCATGGGATGGGAGATATGTGGAAGAATAGAGGGTCCATAACATCTGCAGGGAAACACATAGCTTATGGGAAAGTCATATCACAACTCTTAGATGCAATTCTGTTGTCAAAAAAGTAGCCATAATCCACTGCAAGGTTCACTCCTTTGGTAAAGACAAGATATCCTAGGGGAATAACAGGGCTGTTATAACAGATAAATTTGCAGCTAGATTTGGTTCCTACATATTCTGAATTTCTCCCTAGTTGAAAAGCAAGATATCATACGAGCTTACAACTAAGGAGAATTTCAGTCCTGGAAACAGCAATTGGGAGAAAAACTACGCTCTGGATAGCAGAAGGAGGGAACCCATTTTGTCCAGGACATTGTATTACCATCTCTGCAATGTCATACATTCCAAAGGGCATTGTGGCACTCTTGCCCTGTTAAACGATATAAAAAGATTTTGGATTGTACCAGGGATATCTACATATGCAATAAGAGTATGCCAGACATGTGCTCTTTGCAAGAGATACAATCAAGGGAACTTTAAAAGCAATTAGGCATTAGGACATTAGGCATTAGGGGGTAGACTTTCAGCTTTTATATCCTTTGAATGCTTACAAGTCGTTTACATCAACATGCCTAATGTTAGAGTATATAAATATGCATTAGTGAGCCTGGACAGACTAATCAGGTGGCCAAAAGTATACCCAGCCAAGAAAAATAATATAGTCTTTGCAGTTAAAACCCTCTTAAAATAAATTGTCCCCAGACATAGCATTCCAGACAGCATAGATTCTGATAGGGGAATTCACTTTACATATAAAATCCTGCACGAAGTCTATCAGAATCTGGGAATAAAGGGAAATCTCCACACAATTTGTCATCCCAAGCAGTTCAGGGCAGGCAGAACAAATGAATAGAGAGCTTAAGACTGCAGTGGGAAAACTATTTGCACAAACACACTTCAAGTGTACAGAAGTTCTCCCACTTGCACTATTCCACCTAAGGACAAAGCCCAGGGGAGATTTACACATATCTCCTTATGAATTATTTTATGGACAGCTGCTTTGGCATGGAAGAACTGCAAAACCATCTTACATTTCCATGTTGGGAGGGGAATGCCAGCTACACCCTTATTTAACAAACATACAGGACAGGCTGAAAGAACTAAACAATCTAGACTTACTAGTCCAAAGGGTACCACAAGACTTTGCATTGCACAATATCAAACCCAGAGACATGGTGTATGTGAAAAACTTTATAAAAAGCACTGTAACATATCCAAAATGGAACAGACCATTCCAAATTGTACTCACAACACCTACCTTAATCAAAATAATAGGGAAGGACCCCTGGTATCATGCCTCACACGTTAAATTCCAAATTGCCTCAACTAGCCCAGAAGATATAAGCTCAGAAAATGCCACAGAACATATGCAGGATATATAGACCCAAAGTGAAATTGATATGAATAGGGAAAAATAAGCTACTGAGAGCCCAGAACAAAATGATGCTGAAACATGAATAGTGACAGAAGGACAGACTGATTATAAACCTAAAAGCAAATCTCTCACTATCTCTCTATCTCTCATTCTCACCCACTATCTCTCTAAAACAAGATAGCACACACACACACACACACACACACACACACACACACAAACTTATACCAACAGAATACTAAACAAAACTTTACACACATTCTTATTCAGATTCACAAAATCTTAACCATTCTTACTCTCACACAGTCTTAACCAATCTTACATATGTGCTCACCTGACCAGAAGAAATCTTACCCACATACATGTTCTTGTAAAAGAAGACAGAAGAGTCTACAATGAAGGTGAGATGACAATCAAGCATGTTCCCCCACAGATGAAGAGTTCAACTAAAGACCAAGACCAGAAAGAATCGTTCCAGGACCGTCATAGACTTTAAATGATCAATAAGAGACAGAAAAAAAGAACTTTAACACATAAAGTATATAGATCAAAGAACTTCAAGGAACAGGTCACATAAGATGAAGGACTGTACATATTAAGTCTACATTAAGGACATGCTTGTAATGTGCACATAAGCCCATCATAAAATAGAAGATAGAAACGTCAGTCAACATGGGAAGAGGATGCATTGGCAAGGAGTAATTATGTACATGCCACAGAACATAACCATAAAACACACTGATCTAGGGGTCTGGTCATAAATAAGAAGACCCATGATAATGAAAAATGTATATACTTGTAAATAAAGTTCTTGCAAGACTCAAACAGTTAGAAAAGAACTAGAAAAACCTTTTCTGACTGCTTGACTCCAAAGCAGAACTCATGTATATATGTAATATGTATATATGTATGTATTGTATGTATGATTGTACAGTAAACATACATGTAAATAATGTAAATTTTAGATCACTAACATACTAACATGAATTAGGTATCAGACTAACACTCTTAACAAAACTGAGGCCAGGGAGAGAGTGGAGAGGGCTGACAAGGAAAGTTCAAAGTTTAGAGAGCCAGTGACAGGGAAAGAATAGGGTGCATAATAAAAACAATGTAAATATCTAAAAATGTTAAGTAAGTTGTAATAGCTAGAGAAGTTAAGAAAATATAGGGCAACATAAGAGTTAGAAAAATGTTACCACAGTTTAGAAATCATTAAGATATTGTTGCCAAATAGTTTCAAATCAATACTGTTGCATATTGTTCTGGGACACTGTTAGTCCAAAATATGTTATTCAATTGTATCAACTCCATGTAACAAAACCACACCTACCCTGGATATTTTCCCAGAACCTTGTCTTCCTGTAGGCTTAGGTAGTTAAGGTAAGATAAGAGTAAGATATAGTTGAGGGAAAAGAGATTTTTTTTTTCTATTGGGGGTGGGATAGAAAAATAGATAGTTAAAACTAGAGCTAAGAACCAAAATATTGAGTTACTTGTTAAACTTCGGTGCATTGTTTGGTTAACAATGCACAAGATGAAAAGGGAGGTTTGTAATATAAGAAAGAGAGATCCAGGGTGTTACAATGAGAAGTCAGGCTGAAGGAGAGATCAGCTGAAAAGCAGCGGAGGAGGGGCAGATAGAAACTCCAACTGTCTTTGGTTTTCCAGCCTGGGAAGTGGAGGAGCAAAGGAGGTTTTCCTAGAAGCTGAGAAAGAGCCCATCCATATGGAACCTGTTATTCCTTCTGGGACCCAAAAACACCTCCACTAAGACTCTTTAAGAAGAGCTCTCTGAATTCTCAAGAGGGTTTTGGATTTGGACTCACACTGGCCAGAGCCATACAGATCTTTCCCTGAGATTTCTCTCTCTCCCTGACCTGTTCCTGGACTCCTGAATTAAAATCTTGTTAGCTGAGGAATAAGAATCAACCCTCAGCTGGCTGGAGGAGGGTTCAAGGCACTAAGTCTCAAACCCCAAGAACTTGGGGGGCAAGCCTGCCAGAGATAACCAATGTTAGGGTTTCCCACTCCCCACTTTCCTTGCTTGACACCCCTACCTCTTCTTCCTTGTCTGAACCTAAATAAATTGTTTACTATTTTAGAATTAGGTCTGGATGGTTTCTGATACTAGGAAAGGGGATAGAAGATTTAGGGAGAGTCACATGTCTCCCCAAAATGGGAAGGTTAGCTCAGGATCCCAGGGATCCAAACTGCCTGTCACAAGGAACAATATCTCTCATTGATAGTGAGTGACCCCAGGTTTTTGAAGGGAAGTGACAGTGGGTGTCCTCCATCTCCCAGAATTATTCTCTGGGGAGACATATTCCTTTTGTCAGGGGACAAGACTTGGCTACCTCTCTCCAAGAAAAAGATAGGGGAACTTCTGGGTAATCATGGCTGCAATCTAGACGCCACACGCTTCCTCTCCCCGGCACCGAACGAAATAGACTACATCAAAGGAGCATAAAATCACCTTTGGAGGAACAGAAGGACTCCCCAGTAACCCACAGAGGCATAGGTACGTGGGGCTTGAACATTTCCACACTAAAATAAGAAGGAAAAGCTTGCACAGAAAAGTGAACTGAGCCGCCCTTCCCCCACCCCACCTCCCCCACTAAACCAGTGTGAGCTACCTGAGCGCTCACTGGGACAGCGAGTGAGTGGGGAGCGTCTCTGTCTGGGGGGGCACTCCAGGGTCCTTGGGATCTGGGGACTGCCAGGATAAGGCATCTCAGGGCGGTTTCACTGGAGAATCCAGCGACAGCGGAGCTGTACTTGGAGCGGGCTGTGCTGAACATCTCCATGGAGCTGAGCACCAGGGGCGGATCATGCGCTGATTATCTGGGCAGAGCTGAACACCTGGGCAGTGTGGCTGTGATCAGGGACCCAGCGCTCTAAGAAACCTCGGAGGCTGGGAAGAACTAGTCTGAAGCAACCAAAATTCACAGAAAAACCACCCATATAACACAGATCCCAGACCAAAAAGGAAAGGGGAATAAAACCACCAAAGGGATGGCTCACATTGCCCAAAATCAAGCCTCCAGGAAGAAAGGGAAAAAAGTGACTATTGAAAACTTTTATGGTGGAAGTACCCAAGGAAAAGAGGAGAATGAGGAGGAAATCCAAAAAAATTCAGAACACGCCTCCCAAAAGGGAAACTATCAACAAGCTCTGGAAGATCTCAAACTGGAACTTATCCAAAAGATGGAAACCTGGAAAGAAAAATGGGAGAAAGAGATCAGCAGTCTGGCAGATAAGAATGCTCAATTGGAAAAAGAACTCAAAGCATCCAATAGAAGGGCAGACAAGGCTGAAAAGCAAAACCAGTCCCTAACGACCAGAATTAAGCACCTCAAAGAAAGCGAGATGATAAAACAGCAAGAATCAATAAAGCAAACCCAAAAAATTAATGAATTAGAAGAAAACATAAAATATCTCACTGAGAAGGTCACAGACCTGGAAAACAGAGGGAGACGAGAAAATCTCCGAATTATCGGTCTCCCAGAAAAACCAGAGGTAAACAACAAACTCGATATTATTCTACAGGAAATTATAAAAGAAAATTGCCCTTACTTTCTGGAGCAAGGGGGCAAAATAGAAATAGAAAGGATTCATAGAACACCTTCTATACTAAATCCCCAAAAGACAACCCCTAGGAATGTAATTGCCAAATTCAAGAGCTTCCAAGTAAAGGAGAAAATCCTACAAGAAGCCAAGAAGAAGAGCTTCAGTATAAGGGGGCTCCCTTAAGGATCACACATGACTTAGCAGCTAACACACTAAGAGACCTCAAAGCATGGAACATGATATTTAGAAAGGCAAGAGAGCTGGGTCTCCAAACAAGAATCAACTACCCAGCAAAACTGACTATATACTTCCAGGGGGAAGTATGGGCATTCAACAAAATAGAAGATTTCCAAGCATTTGCTAAGAAAAGACCAGAGCTCTGTGGAAAGTTCGATATCCCAGCACAGAAAGCAAGAGAAACATGAAAAGATAAATATGAAAGAAAGGGAAAAGGAGATAAATCTTATCTTTTTCTTTAAGTCAAACTCTCTTCTATAAGGACTATATTTACATCAAATTATATATATTAATATGTGGGGAAAATGTTTTGTGTAACTCTCATAAATTGTATCATCATAAGAGTAGTTAGAAGAAACATGCATAGGGAAAGATTGGGGCATTAAGAAGATTTGGGGAAAGTTGGGGCAAAGAAAGGAAAAGGGAGGGGGGAACCACGATAATACTAAGATTAACTTCAAGAAATAGGGGAGGGGAATCAATAGAATAATCTTTCCCATATAAAGATACACATGGGAAGGGGAGGGGAAGAACTCTCATATGAGAAGGAGAGGAAGAGAGCGTGAAGTGGAATTACTTAAACCTTACTCTCAGTGAAATCAAATCTGAGAGGGAAGAACATCTAGATCCAGTGGGATCCTGAATTCTTTCTTATCCATTAGGGCAAGAAAGAAAGGAAAATCAAGGAGGGGGAGGGGGGATGGAGTACAAAAAGGGAGGGAAGGAGAGGGTGGAGGGGAAGGGAGCATAAAAATGGAGGGGCTAGAAAGGGAAGCATCTCAAGGGAGGGGACTAGGGGGACTGACCTAAAGTAAATCACTGGTTCAAAAGGAGAAAGCTAAAGAAGAAAGGTCAGAACTAGGGGAAGATATCTAAATGCCAGCTAATCCACAAATAACAATCATAACTTTGAACGTAAATGGGATGAACTCACCCATAAAACGTAGACAAATAGCAGATTGGATTAGAACCCAAAACCCTACCATATGTTGTCTTCAAGAAACACGTATGAGACGGGTTGACACTCACAAGGTTAGAATTAAAGGTTGGAGTAAGACCTTTTGGGCCTCAACCGAAAGAAAGAAGGCAGGATTTGCAATCATGATATCTGACAAAGCCAAAGTACAAATAGACCTGATCAAAAGGGATAGGGAAGGTAAATATATTCTGCTAAAAGGAAGTATAGACAATGAGGAAATATCACTAATCAACATGTATGCACCAAATGGTATAGCATCCAAATTTTTAATAGAGAAACTAGGAGAATTGAAGGAGGAAATAGACAGTAAAACCATATTAGTGGGAGACTTGAACCAACCACTATCAAATTTAGATAAATCAAACCAAAAAATAGACAAGAAAGAGGTAAAAGAGGTGAATGAAATCTTAGAAAAATTAGAGTTAATAGACATATGGGGGAAAATAAATAGGGACAAAAAAGAATACACCTTCTTTTCAGCACCACATGGCACATTCACAAAAATAGATCATATACTAGGTCATAGAAACATGGCACTCAAATGCAGAAAAGCAGAAATATTAACTGCAGCCTTTTCAGATCACAAGGCAATTAAAATATTGATCGGCAAGGGTACATGGAGACCCAAATCAAAAATTAATTGGAAATTAAATAACATGATACTCCAAAATCTGATAGTTAGGGAAGAAATCATAGAAACAATTAACAATTTCGTTGAAGAAAATGACAACGGCGAAACATCCTTTCAAACCTTATGGGATGCAGCCAAGGCAGTACTTAGAGGAAAATTCATATCCCTGAGTGCATATATTAACAAATTAGGGAGGACAGAGACCAAGGAATTGGACATGCAAATCAAAAAACTTGAGAATGAACAAATTAAAAAGCCCCAGAAGAAAATCATACTAGAGATCCTAAAAATTAAGGGAGAAATTAATAAAATAGAAAATGACAGAACTATTAAGCTAATAAACAAGACTAGAAGCTGGTACTTTGAAAAAACAGACAAAATAGACAAAGTACTGGTTAATTTAAAAAAAAAAGGAAAGAAGAAAGGCAAATTAACAGCATCAAGGATGAAAAGGGGGATCTCACCTCCAATGAAGAAGAAATTAAGGCAATCATTAAAAACTACTTTGCCCAACTATATGGCAATAAATATACCAACCTAGGTGATATGGATGAATATTTACAAAAATATAAATTGCCTAGACTAACAGAAGAAGAAATAGTTTTCTTAAATAATCCCATATCAGAAAAAGAAATCCAACAGGCCATCAAAGAACTTCCTAAGAAAAAATCCCCAGGGCCTGATGGATTCACCAGCGAATTCTATCAAACATTCAGAGAACAGTTAATCCCAATACTATACAAACTATTTGACATAATAAGCAAAGAGGGAGTTCTACCAAACTCCTTTCATGGCACAAGCATGATACTGATTCCAAAACCAGGCAGGCCAAAAACAGAGAAATAAAACTATAGACCAATCTCCCTAATGAATATAGATGCAAAAATCTTAAATAGGATACTAGCAAAAAGACTCCAGCAAGTGATTAGAAGGGTCATCCACCATGATCAAGTAGGATTTATACCAGGGATGCAGGGCTGGTTCAACATTAGGAAAACTATCCACATAATTGACCACATCAACAAGCAAACCAACAAGAACCACATGATTATCTCAATAGCAGAAAAAGCCTTTGATAAAATACAACACCCATTCCTACTAAAAACACTAGAAAGCATAGGAATAGAAGGGTCATTCCTAAAAATAATAAACAGTATATATCTAAAACCATCAGCTAATATCATCTGCAATGGGGACAAACTAAATCCATTCCCATTAAAATCAGGAGTGAAACAAGGATGCCCATTATCACCTCTATTATTTGACATTGTATTAGAAACACTAGCAGTAGCAATTAGAGAACAAAAAGAAATTGAAGGCATCAAAATAGGAAAGGAGGAGACCAAATTATCGCTCTTTGCAGATGACATGATGGTCTACTTAAAGAATCCTAGATATTCAACCAAAAAGCTAATCGAAATAATCAACAACTTTAGCAAAGTTGCAGGATACAAAATAAACCCACATAAGTCATCAGCATTTCTATATAATTCCAACACAGCTCAGCAACAAGAACTAGAAAGAGAAATCCCATTCAAAATTACCCTAGACAAAATAAAATACTTAGGAATCTATCTCCCGAGACAAACACAGGATCTATATGAACACAACTACAAAACACTTTCCACACAACTAAAACTAGACTTGAACAATTGGAAGAACATTAACTGCTCATAGGTAGGACGAGCCAATATAATAAAAATGACCATCCTACCTAAACTCATCTATCTATTTAGTGCCAAAGCCATGGAACTTACAAAATTTTTTTTTACTGATTTAGAAAAAACCATAACAAAGTTCATTTGGAAGAACATATGATTAAGGATATCCAGGAAAATAATGAAAAAAAATACAAAGGAAGGGGTTCTTGCAGTCCCAGATCTCAGACTATATTACAAAGCAGTGGTCATCAAAACAATTTTGTACTGGCTAAGAGACAGAAAGGAGGATCAGTGGAATAGACTGGGGGCAAGCAACCTCAGCAAGACAATATATGACAAACCCAAAGATCCCAGCTTTTGGGACAAAAATCCACTATTTCATAAAAACTGTTGGGAAAATTGGAGGACAGTGTGGGAAAGATTAGGCTTAGATCAACACCTCACACCCTACACCAAGATAAATTCAAAATGGATGAATGACTTGAACATAAAGAAGGAAACTATAAGAAAATTAGGCGAACACAGAATAGTATACATGTCAGACCTTTGGGAAGGGAAATACTTCAAAACAAAGCAAGAATTAGAAAGAGTTACAAAATGCAAAATAAATAATCTGGATTACATCAAATTAAAAAGTTTTTGTACAAACAAAACCAAAGTAACCAAAATCAGAAGGGTAGCAACAAATTGGGAAACAATCTTCATAACAACCTCTGACAAAGGTTTAATTACTCAAATTTATAAAGAACTAAATCAATTGTACAAAAACTCAAGCCATTCTCCAATTGACAAATGGGCAAGGGACATGAACAGGCAGTTCTCAGCCAAAGAAATCAAAACTATTAATAAGCACATGAAAAAGTGCTCTAAATCTCTTATAATCAGAGAGATGCAAATCAAAACAACTCTGAGGTATCACCTCACACCTAGCAGATTGGCTAACATGACAGTTATGCAAAGTAATGAATGCTGGAGGGGATGTGGCAAAATGGGGACATTAATTCATTGCTGGTGGAGTTGTGAATTGATCCAACCATTCTGGAGGGCAATTTGGAACTATGTCCAAAGGGCGATAAAAGACTGTCTGCCCTTTGATCCAGCCATAGCACTGCTGGGCTTGTACCCCAAAGAGATAATGGAGAAAAAGACTTGTACAAGAATATTCATAGCTGCACTCTTTGTGGTGGCCAAAAATTGGAAAATGAGGGGATGCCCTTCAATTGGAGAATGGCTGAACAAATTGTGGTATATGTTGGTGATGGAATACTATTGTGCTAAAAGGAATAATAAAGTGGAGGAATTCCATGGAGACTGGAACAACCTCCAGGAAATGAGCAGAGCGAAAGGAGCAGAACCAAGAAAAGATTATACACAGAGACTGATACATTGTAGTACAATTTAAGTTGATGGACTTCTCCATTAGTATCAATGCAATTTCCCTGAACAATCTGCAGGGATCTAAAAAAAATACTACCCACAAGTAGAGGATAAACTGTGGGAGTAAAAACACTGATGAAAAGCAACTGCTTGACTACAGGGTTGGAGGAGATAAGACTGAGCAGAGACTCTAAAGGAACACTATAATGCAAATTCCAACAACAGGGAAATGGGTTCGAGTCAAGAACACATGTGATAACCAGTGGAATCATGCATTGGCTATGGGAGAGGGAAAGGCGGGGGGGTGAGGGGGGAGGAAAAGAAAACGATCTTTGTTTCCAGTGATTAATGTATGAAAATGACCAAATAAAATAATGTTTAAATTAAAAAAAAAAGATAGGGTAAGAAGAATTTTCTCTTTTTCTCTCTCCCTAATTCCCTCTCAATCCTTCCCTCTCAGATCCTTCTATTACAGTATTAATTATATCTTTGAGTAACATTTGTAGCTTTATTTTTTCCTCCAAGAACAGTTATCTTCCGTTCTTTTATATGCTACTTTTCAATGCTTCACTGAGTAAATGATCTTATTAGAATAAATAAGACCTCTCCCACCATAGATCATAACCCATTCATATCTTTTTTTTCTTCTGTAATTCCTGTCCATGTCATTCTGTGAACCCTCTATAATATATAGATTTGTTGTGATCCCTTTGCTTCTCTTAATGTTTCACACATAGTAGCACAACACTTGAGCTGTTCATCATTTTATATTATCAGTGAGCCTCATTTCTGATCATACATGTTATTATCTAATGATTTCTAAAACTACTTCTTTCCCTAATATCCTCTTATTTGTACCTGTATTTTAAACTTGTTATGATTGATATCATGTTCTAATCAATAGCACTCAACACAAATGTTTTCATCTAACTCTGTGTGACCAGAGATTGTGATTCTCCTACATCTGCAGTTTTTTCCATATCTGCTTATATGTTGTCACTGAATGTTACTGATGAACTAATGTAGAATTGTACATCCTAGCATCTTTTAAATTTCTACAGTTTTCTAAATGCAATTGAATCTGATTTATTTTTATTCAGTTGCAGACCAAGTTCATTGCCTATTTCTGATGCCTATCTAAACACACACAGACACATACATGCACATGCACATGTAGGCATACACACAGATATTTATGGACTAACTCCTCAAAAAAGTAATAAACCTCAAAGACATAATATTCAATCTAATTAGCTCAAAGTTCATTGAAAGGAAAAAGGAGAAGGAAGATGGAAAAACAGGAAGAAATACATCTTTTTCAATTAAAATTTATTTATTAAGGAAATAGGGTTGGGGAAAATCATGAATCATATAATCACAGAAAATATTCCAAATTTAAAAAAAAATTATAAAAAAGTGGATCAGCACTTTTTTGTCTAGAACATCCCATTTCTTTATATCAAAAATTAAGAATAACACTAAAGAAAATATAATGAAAAGAGCAGTTAGAACAAGAAAAAGGAAAGGAAGCCCATTCAAGAAGTTAAAGAATTTGAAAAACATTGAGGGAGTTGTAAGTTAACTAGATCTAAAAAAAGGAAAAAATACCAATAAATAATTGGGGGAAAGTACTTCTAGGTACACACACATATACAAATAAATTTATCTTTTAAATATATATATATATAATTACATATATAAGTATATATATATAAAATTACATATACATGTATAAAATAAATGCATATATAAGCTACATAAAATATTGACATTCATTTATTTTCTAACCTTTAAAAATTCTTTATGAAAATGATCTTCAAACATGGATTATTACATCCTTGAAAAAATGAGAAAAGAGCAGGGAGGCTTTTAAAAATGTTATGTTATAGCTAACCTCATCTGTCTTCATTTGAATATAAAATATGGAAAATAAACATTACCATGCTAAATTTTACTTGTTAAATATAGCAATAGTTATTAGGGAAAAAACGATGTCTTGAGCAAATATATTTCATCAAAATGGCTTACTTGCCTATGTTGAGATCACAAAATATCACTTGAAACACATAACAAGTAACTTTATTCAATTATCATTTCATTATTAGTAAGATGTGAGACTTAAAATTCCGAGACATATGCACACAGAAATATTTTGTACTCCTTTGCAGAGTGCAAAAGGAAAAGGAATTCTCACAAGAGGTAAGGTCCTCCATGTGCTCTTGTTTATTCATATCTTACATCTGATGCTTACTGATTGTGAGACCCTGTGAAAGATACTTTATCTCTATAAGACTGGGATAGTTTTTCTCCTTTTTATTATGGATGATAGTTGGTGAATTGTCTATCTCATAATATTGTTACATAAAACAAATGAGAGAATATGTAAATAGCAATTTGCAAACTTCTGAGTGCTTTTTAAGTACAAGGTCTTTTTTGTTTGTTTGTGTCTATTTGTATGTCTAGCAAGGACTTAAAGAAAATCTAAGACTTTGGGTCTAGTCAATGGACCTAGGCAATGTGAACTATATTGCTGAAGGTATCTGAGTGAATGAATGGTGTGATCAGATCTGTTTTTATATGAGATTTATCAAATATTATCCTGCAATATAGAATTGAGATAGGAGGGATAGAGTTGGAAACATCATTTCAAATGTTAATGCAGGGATTTATATAGAAACCTATAAGCAATAACTTAGGAATGAGAATCATCAGGTGAGATACAGTAGAATGTAGGGATAGAATTGATAGGACTGAGGCAGTTATGAAATAGGTAGTAATCAAACAAGTTAAGTGAAGTGATAGGTACTAGTATATAAATAGATTTACTGGTTCCTTCAAGGATTGAATAGTAGCTACCACACATTTATGTAATTTGCAATAAACCCTGCAGCATTTTCTTCCACTCCTGAGAAGAGTTATTCTCTCAACAGCACATAAACATTTCATTCCTATACATGGACTAATGAAAAGAACAATCGATTGGGATTCAAAAAAACATTAATTCTAATCCCTTCTCTGCCATTACTTCAGTATGTGACCTTTGCCGAGTCAATTCATTTTTCTGGGCTTTTTCCTCACTTTTGAAATAAGATCTGGACTAGACCATTTCATTGATTCCTTCCATTCCTTTTTCATCTCTATCCTGGCAGCATACCAGGCTGGACTCATTCTTCTATGGTATTCAGTCACAATTCTATTATGAGGCATCAAATTATCTGGCAATAGTAAACATCTTTAAATTTCTTTCTGCTTAGTTAGTTAATATTATTTTTCATTCACTTCCTGCAAACATATCTGACATAAAAGCCCATTAAAGAGTGCTCTTCTATCCATCTTCCTACACATTTCTCTGTGTAACTAATTAAAATAGATGTCTTTTTCATCTCAAACTCAGCCCTTTATGGAATTTGGAATGTGGAATGATAAGGTTATAATTGAAGAAGAAAATGAAAAGGATAAGTTGTCAAAATTCCAACAAATCCATAGTGTTCAAAATAATTGATATCAATTAAGGAAGTACAATCCATAATGAACAAGGATATCTAGACTAAGAGATAGTTGTCCAATTGCCTAATTCACCTATTTAATTCCTATACACTCTGGAGAAATGGTAGAGACTTTGATAATTTATTTCAAGCAAGATTATAAAAGCAACCACCAGAAATCTACAATATACTCCTTTCTACAAACCTGTAAGCTTCATAAAAAGTTAGTCAATAAGCCTTTATTAAGAGTTTACCATAGTCCAATCATAATGCAAAACTCCAAGAATAAAAATACAAATGGGAAGACAGTGTCTGTCTTAAAAAGTCTATATGTAATAGAAGATAGATATACATAAATAGTAGCTGAAAAGTGGAGAAGAATAGAAGTTAAAGGTAAAAAAACCAAAGATATGCTAGAGAAAGACCAAAGAGATGCCTGAAGAATCTGATTTGACTTACCAGGGCACCCACCTTGAAGACATATTTGAAGGAGAAATCCATTCAGGGGAGAGGCTGCAAGGAAATAGAGTATTTATACTAGATAAGTTCCCAGGGTAGGGTAAGTTTCTGGAATGAAAAGCACCATGGAGAAAATCCAGAGTAAAATCTAAAGAGAAATAAAAAAATTCATAATAGGATCTAATTTTTCAGATAAAATACAAAAATAATAGGACAAATCTCTACTGTGCCAGTGAATGAAAGCCCCTGACTGAAAAATTAAAGAAGAGAAAGATTTATTGAGACTTAGGCATAAAAATGAAAGATGAGAGAAGGAAGTAGAAAGGCACATCCTTTTCTCCACACCTAATATGAAGGGGAGTTATCCTAATCATGCTGGAATTATATTAACTATCCCTTCAAATACTGGTTGTTTGGGTTATATTTCTGGTTCAAAAGGGATGCTAATTCTCTCATAAATTTGGGAGGGTCAGTGAGGTGGCACAGGGAAGAGAATGCCAGAAATTTAAGGGAAAAATTTAATGGTTGGCCAATAATTTCATGAAATGATGTGGTCACCAATATTTATTATATCTAGAGTCAGAAATTGATTTGCAAATATATACAGAGAAAAAAAATAAAGAAGAGAAATGTGAGAGGTTAGAGAGGTTATCTAGTCTATCTTAATCGAGGAAGAGATTAATTAGCTCTCAAGTAGGAAGGCCAGTAGTGAGTAATCACGAGGCCTCCTCCAAGATGGAAGCTAGTCTTTCCAGAAACTCACCCCTCAAAGTAGTCTAGGAGTCAGAGTCCAAGTTAAGGATGAGCTCTAAACTCAGGATCCAAGTCATTTATAGTCTCCAGTAAAACCCCCTTGAAGACACTCTCCAGTCAGGAGACTATATCCACAAAACTGAACCAAGATGAAGGATTCATGTCTCTTATGGTGCTAGCACTGCCCGGGGGAGGGGGGGTGAAATCTTATCAAAGGCCTATTAAGGTGTCAACTCAGATCATAGGATTCACAAATTTCTGGAGTTGTCACCCATTGTAGTAAGTGACTTATGACCTCCTCCATCTAGTTCAAGCTTTTATTGATTCAATCCAAAAGTGGAGAAAGGAGAGTTAATCCTGTCTTCACAAGCTAGTAAGGTTCTAAGTAGGGGTATTTAAGTTATTGTTTAACAAAGTGTTAACTCAAAATAGACAAAGGGAATAAAGAATTCCATTTTACAAGTATAAACTCAGAAAAGAGAACAAAGAATTCCCTTTTTCAATATCCCCTGTGATTCTTTTGGAGACTTGTCTTCCCAAAGAATTATTTTACATAATCAGAAACTGCAGTAGTTAAAGATAAGAAGGAAATGAAAGAGAAAGAGAGAGCAAACCAATGTTTTATAGGCACATAGACAATAAGCCAATTAGGTGACAGTCCCTTTTGGCATAAAAGTTTACATTCAGAATAGTTGTGTCCAGCCCCCCACATTTCAATCAATTATGCTCCATGGTTCATTATGGGTCTTCTGATGCATTGGAGTTGTCTTTGGGTATATTCATGGTTCCTTCTTCAAACAATTCATCTTCCAGATTCAAAGAGTTATCAAGCCCTCTTTCCTGAAATGTTTCTTTCTCAAAAGATTTTTTAGTTTTATGACAATTATACAATTCCTATGTCAATTATGTAGTCCCCTCTGAGGAGGGTGTTGCAATCCCTATGACAATTATACAATGCCCCCTAAGACCCCTACTGAGGAGCACGTTGACCAAAATTTGGGTCAACTTGAGATACATGGTTGAATTATGGAGTATAGACAATCAATTTCAAAAGAAGCTGCTTTCTTTACATTTGAGCAATGAATCCAAGAGTCCTTTTCTCCAATTTTTATAGCTACCTACTCTAACAGAAATGAATCTTCCCAGGAAGGCTGAACTGCTCCAGTAAGCTTGAAGTTCTTTATATATACTTTGTCTATTGGGTGTAGGTCATGAAGTGAAAAGTCCTGCTTGTACTGGAGTTCCAGATTCATGGAGTTCAGGTAATTTGTTCTGCAATTCTTGTATATGTGTAGCAATAGAAGCATCTCCCCATAATAATGATGTATATGCAGGAGAAAATTGTTTATCATGTATAGGAGGGTGTCCGAAAAGCATCTCAAATGGTGAGATGTGTAGATCTCATTTAGGCCTGATTCCAAGATAAAAAATAAAGCTAGAGGGAGAGCTTCAGGCCATTTTAGATGTATTTCAGTGCACAGTTTGCCAATTATAATTTTGAGCTCTCTGTTCATTCTTTGAACTTGAACTGAGTTCTGAGTATGATATGGTACATGGAATTTGGGAGTTATCCCCAAAAAGGAATAAACCTGAGATAAAACTGAATTGGTAAAATGGCTTGCCCTGTGCAAATAAATACTTGCAGGTAGGCCAAAGCAAGGAATAATATCTTTTAAGAGTATCTTGGCACTTCTGGGTAAACATGGCTGCAATCTAGACGCGAATCTCTTCCTCTCCCCAGCACCGAATGAAATAGACTACCTCAAAAGAGCATAAAAATCATCTTTGGAAGAACAGAGGGACTCTCCAGTTCCCCACAGAAATGAAGGTATGTGGGGTTTAAACATTGCCACACTACAAGAAGGAGGAAAAGCTTGCACAAAAATGTGAACTGAGCTGTCCTTCCTCCTCCTCCCCCACGGAATCAGAATAGGGGCTCAGAGTGCTCACCGGGACAGCTAGTGAGTGAGGAACATCTCTGTCTGGGGGTCCTTGGGATCTAAAGACTGCTAGGGAATGACCTCTCAGGGTGGTTTCAATGAAGAACCCTGCGCACTGGAGAGCACTCAGACTGAGGGGCCCCTGCAAACTGCGAAAACTGTGGAGTCTCTAGAAATTGTAGAAACTGCCTAAGGCTGAAGTGCCGCTCCTTGCTGTAGGGAGAGGGGGTCACACCAGGCTACCTGGAAACTGGCAGGGGCTACCAGAGATCAATTTCTCAGAGCAGTTTTACAGGAGATTCCTGTGCCTCGGTGAGAAGAGACAACAGAGCATGGGGGTGGGTGCACTAACAAACAGCAGAGGCTGGGAAGAACTAGTCCGAGGCAACTTAAATCCACAGAAAGCCCGCCCATATCACCCAGACCTCGGACCAAAAAGGAAAGGGGAAAAAACCCACCAAAGGGATAGCTCACACTACCCATGAGCAATACTCCAAGAAGAAAGGGAAAAAAGTGACTATTGAAACTTTTATGGGGGGAATACCCAAGGGAAAGAGGATAAAATTCGAACAAAATCAAAACATGCCCCCCAAAATGTAAATTATCCACAAGCTGTGGAAGAACTCAAATTGGAGCTTATCCAAAAGATGAAAACATTTTGGCCAGAAAAATGAGGAAAAATTCAGAAAGAGGTCAGCAGTCTGACAGAAAAGACCTCACAATTGGAGAAAGAGTTGGAAGCCTCTAACAGAAGGGCAGACCAAGCTGAAAAGCAAAACCAGTTCCTAAAGACCAGAATAAAGCAACTGGAAGACAATGAACTTGTAAAACATCAAGAATTAATAAAGCAAAGTCAAAAAATTGATGAATTAGAAGAAAACATAAAATATCTCACTGACAAGGTGACAGACCAGGAAAACAGAGGAAGGAGAGACAACTTGAGAATCATTGGTTTGCCAAAAAAAAAAAAACAGAGATAAACAAAACATCGTTGCCATACTACAGGAAATTATAGAAGAGAATTGCCCCAATGTTCTTGAGCAAGGGGGCAAAATAGAAATAGAAAGGGTTCATAGAACACCCTCTATACTAAATCCCCAAAAGGCAACCCCCAGGAATGTAATCACCAAATTCAAGAGATTCCAAGCTAAGGAGAAAATCTTACAAGAAGCCAAGAAGAGGAGCTTCAGATATAGAGGAGCCCCCGTAAGGATCACACATGACTTAGTGGCAAAAATGCTAAGAGACAGCAAAGCATAGAACACAATATTTAGAAAGGCAAGAGAGCTGGGTCTCCAACCAAGAATCAACTACCCATCAAAACTGACTATATATTTCCAGGGGAAAGTATGGGCATTCAAAAAAATAGAAGACTTCCAAGTGTTTCCTAAGAAAAGACCAGAACCTATTGGAATATTTGACATTCAAACACAGAGAACAAGAGAAACTTGAAAAGGTTAATATGAAAGAAAGGGGGAAAGGAGAAAAATGTTATCTTTATCTTTTATTCAAACTCTCTTGTATAAGAACTAAATATATATCAAATTATATATATATATATATGTATATAAATGTGTAGGGAAATATAATGTGTAACTCTCAAAAATTGTATGCATCATAAGAGTAGTTAGAAGAATCACACATGGGGAAAGATTAGGGCATCAAGACGATTTGGTGAAAGGGGGGAAGAAAGAAAAAGGAAGGAGGGAATCATTGAGGATACTAAGATTTATTTCAAGAAACAGAGGGGAAAAAACTAAATAGAATAACCTTTCCCACACAAAGATACACATGAGAATGGCAGGGGTATACTTCTCATATGAGAAGAAGAGGAAGAGAGCATGAAGCATGAATCAAACCAAAAAATAAATAATAAAGTGATAAAAGATGTTAATGAAATCTTAGAAAAATTAGAGTTAATAGACATATGGAGAAAAATAAATAGGGACAAAAAGGAATACACCTTATTCTCAGCACCACATGGCAAATTCACAAAGATAGGACATACACTAGGTCCCAGAAACATGTCATACAAATGCGGAAAATCAGAAATAACAAAAACAACCTTTTCAGATCATAAATCAAGAAAAATAATGATCAGTAAGTGTACATGGAAAGCCAAATCAAAAATTAATTTGAAATTAAATAATATGATACTCCAAAATTGGTTAGTTAGAGAACAAATCATAGAAACAATGAATAATTTCATTGAGGAAAATGACAATGGTGAGACATCAAATCAAAGCTTATGGGATGCAGCCAAAGCAGTACTCAGAGGAAAATTCATATCCTTGAGTGCATATATTAATAAATACGGGAGGGCAGAAATTAATGAATTGGAAATGAAAATTAAAAAACTTGAAAGTGAACAAATTAAAAACCCCAGAAGAAAACCAAAATAGAGATCCTAAAAATTAAGGGAGAAATTAATAAAATCGAAAGTGATAGAACTATTGAACTAATAAACAAGACTAGATGCTGGTACATTGAAAAAACAGACAAAATAGACAAAGTACTGGTAAATCTAATTAAAAAAAAAGGAAAGAAGAAAAGCAAATTAACAGCATCAAAGATAAAAAGGGGGACCTCACCTCCAATGTAGAGGAAATTAAGGCAATCATTAAAAACTACTTTGCCCAACTATATGGCAATAAATATACCAACTTAGGTGATAAGGATGAATATTTACAAAAATATAAATTGCCTAGACTAACAGAAGAAGTAATAGAATACTTAAATAAACCCATATCAGAAAAAGAAATCCAATAGACCATCAAAGAACTACCTAATAAAAAATCCACAGGGCCTGATGGATTCAAAAGTGGATTCTATCAAACATTCAGAGAACAGTGAATCCCAATACTATACAAACTATTTGACATAATAAGCAAAGAGGGAATTCTATCAAACTCCTTTTATGACACAAACATGGTACTGATTCTAAAGCCAGGCAGGTCAAAAATGGAGAAAGAAAACTATAGACCAATCTCCCTAATGAATATAGATGCAAAAATCATAACTAGGATACTAGCAAAAAGACTCCAGCAAGTGATCGGGGGTCCTTCACTATGATCAAGTAGGATTTATAACAGGAATGCAGGGCTGGTTCAATATTAGGAAAACCATTCACATAATTGACCATATCAACAACCAAACCAACAAAAATCACATGATTATCACAATAGATACAGAAAAAGCCTTTGATAAAATACAACACCCATTCCTATTAAAAACACTAGAAAGCAGAGGAATAGAAGAGTCATTCCTAAAATAATAAACAATATATTTTTCAAACCATAAACTAACATCATCTGTAATGGGGATAAACTAGATGCATTCCCAATAAGGTCAGGAGTGAAACAAGGATGTCCATTAACACCTCTATTATATAACATTGTACTAGAAACACTAGCAGTAGCAATTAGAAAAGAAAAAGAAATTGAAGGCATTAAAATAGGCAAGGAGGAGACCAAGTTATCACTCTTTGTGGATGATATGATAGTCTGTTCAAAGAATTCTATAGAATCATCCAAAAAAGCTAGTCAAAATAATCAACAACTTTAGCAAAGTTGCAGGATACAAAATAAACACTCATAAGTCATCAGCATTCTTATACATTTCCAACACATCTCAGGAGCAAGAATTAGAAAGAGAAATCCCTTTCAAAATCACCTTAGACAAAATAAAATACTTAGCAATCTATCTTCTTAGAGAATCACACCAACTATATGAACACAACTACAAAACACTCTCCATACAACTAAAACTAGACTTGAGCAATTGGAAAAACATTGACTGCTCATGGGTAGGATGAGCCAATATAATAAAAATGACCATCCTACCCAAACTTATTTATCTATTTAGTGCTATGCCCATTGAACTTCCAAAAAAATTTTACTGACTTGGAAAATACCAGAACAAATTTCATTTGGAAGAACAAAAGGTCAAGGATATCCTGGGAAATAATGAAAAAAAATACAAAGGAAGGGGGCCTTGCAGTCCCAAATCTCAAACTCTATTATAAAGCAGTTGTCATCAAAACAATTTGGTCCTGGCTAAGAGTCAGCAAGGAGGTTCAGTGGAATAGACTTTGGGTAAGTGACCCCAGCAAGACAGTATATGGCAAACCCAAAAAGCCCAGCTTCTGGGACAAAAACTCAGTATTTGATAAAAATTGCTGGGAAACCTGGAAGACAGTGTGGGAGAGATTAGGTTTGGATCAACACCTCACACCCTACACCAAGATAAACTCAGAATGGGTGAACGACTTAAGGAAACTATAAGTAAATTAGGTGAACACAGAATAGTTTACATATCAGACCTGTGGGAAGGGAAAGAGTTTAAAACCAAGCAAGACATAGAAAGAGTCACAAAATGTAAAATAAACAATTTTGATTACATCAAATTAAAAAGTTTTTGTACAAACAAAAGCAATGTAACCAAATTGAGAAGGGGAACAACAAATTGGGAAACAATATTCATAACAAAATCCTCTGACAAAGGTCTTATTACTCAAATTCATAAAGAGCTAAATCAATTGTACCAAAAAATCAAGCCATTCTCCAATTGATAAATGGGCAAAAGACATGAAAAGGCAGTTTTCATCTAAAAAAATCAAAACTATTAATAAGCACATGAAAAAGTGCTCTAAATCTCTTATAATCAGAGATATGCAAATCAATGTAACTTCCTGGTATCACCTCATACCTAGCAGATTGGCTAACATGACAGCAAAGGAAAGTAATGAATGGTGGAGGGGATATGGCAAAGTCAGGACATTAATTCATTGCTGATGGAGTTATGAATTGATCCAACCATTCTGGAGGGCAATTTGGAACTATGCCCAAAGGGTAATAAAAGACTGTCTGGCCTATGATCCAGCCATAGCACTGCTGGGATTGTACCCCAAAAAGATAATAAGGAAAAAGACTGGTACAAGAATATTCATAGCTGCACTCTTTGTGGTGGTCAAAAATTGGAAAATGAGGTGATGTCCTTCAATGGGGGAATGGCTGAACAAATTGTGGTACATGTTGGTGATGGAATACTATTGTGTTAAAAGGAATAAAGTGGAGGAATCCCATGGAGACTTGAAGAACCTCCAGGAAGTGATGCATAGTGAAAGGAGCAGAACCAGGAAAACATTGTACACAGAGACTGAAACACTGTGGCACAATAGAACATAATGGACTTCTCCATTAATGTTAATACAGTGTCCCTGAACATTCTGCATGGATCTAGGAGAACAAAAAACAGTATCCACAAGCAAAGGAAAAATTGTGGGATTAAAAACACCGAAGAAAAGCAATTGTTTGACTACAGGGTGTGACAAGTAAATCACTTTAAAAGACTGATATATATTAATTTAAGGTCGCCAAGGAATTCAGCTATGTAATTCCTAAATGAAAATCAAGTCAGCAGTCAACCCTTTATAGAGTTTAATTACAAACAGGAGGAAGAAAGGAATTAGAGATATAGAGAGAGAGGGAGAGAGAAAGGGGAGAGAAGGGAATAGGGCTTAAATACCCCTTCTGTTTAGGCTGGGCCAAAAGGCCCAAGCCCTCAGATAGCTGAGGCAAAGAAAGGAGATCAGTCCCTATTACTCATGTGACCAAAATGGAGAAACAGTCTCAGGGGCCTCCACCTCCAGCTTCCTTCAGAGCCAACTCTCAAAGCACCACCTCTCAGACCAACAACCTCTCCAACCAACCCTCCTCAGTCCTCAGACCCCTCTATCTTTAAAGAAACATTCCAAGTTCCCTCCCCTCAGTTCTCACATCTACCAATCACTGTCCATGTCTTCCCTGTGCCAATGGTGGCTCTAGCTTTACCCAGGACCGCCCAGAGGTCTGTGGCTTTGCACATGTCTGTTGAAGGTCATATTCTCAATAATTAAATCTTGATCCTTTGCTGCAGCCCTTCCTAAATCCTGTTAGGACTGAGTAGGGTGGATATTGTATTTTCCAAGACCTGGTTCTGTCATTCCAAGTATCTCTATTGTATCAATTCTAAAATCAATCATGACTCAAAGAAATTCCTGTTCTATGCTTAAGCATAGATCAAAACCCTTTCCATTGTTCAGCAAAAGGTTTCTGTCCTAAAGTAATCTTAAGAAGGGAGGAGGAGGAACCTCCCATGCCAATGGGGTTCACATTCCAATAGAGTTCCCACTATCAATAGGAAATTTTTCAAGTATGAAATTTCCCAATGGTGAAATTTCCAACATTTATAAGTCTAAGAAATTTTAAAGTTTACAAGGGGTTGAGGGGACATGAATGAGGAGAGATGCTAAATGAACACTCTAATAGAAATACCAACAATATGAAAATGGGTTTGAATCAAGGACACATGTGTTACCCAATTGAATTCTGTGTTGGCTAGGGTATGGCTGGTGAGGGGTAGGGGGAGGAAAAGAAATTGATCTTTGTTTCCAAGGAATATTGTTGGAAAATGACCAAATAAAATAATGTTTAAATTGGGGATGAGGGGGGAAGAGTATCTTAGCAACAAAAGGTGCTCTGGCCCAGGCAGTAGAAAATGCTTCTAGCCATATGGTCAGTTGATCCACTAGACTAGACATTATTATAATGTCCAGTTTCTGGACTTATATTAAAATCTATTTGAAGACATTGTGAATCTTAAGTTTTCTCAGACTCTACCTTTGAACATTATCTTAAGGTTATGGTTAAGGTTATTCCCCATTTAAACTATGAAGGTACTCGGACAGGAATGTGTTGGAAAATCTACCATTATTCCACCCATACTTAGGCATACTTTAGGGGAAGATAAAGTTGTAAACTCCTTAGTGAACAATGAAAAAGTAATTAACCCATACTTATAATGAAGCAAAAGCTCTTAAGCTAGATCTATTTTTAGATCTAATACAAAAGGGTGCTAAGTACCTATGAAGGTTAAATTAATCACTAAAAGGACATTCAACATGCAAGGGGCAAGCTTAACAAAGAGGTGTGAAGTACTCAGAAGATATAATCTACCCAGAGAAGGTAAGAACTAAAAACTAAGTATGGGCTGTTCTAGGAAATACTTATACTATGATTGGTAAATGTGAAAATTTAGGGGAGGTGACACAAGAGAAATTTCTCTTTAAAAGGAGCTGTCTGAACCAGTTCAAGGTAGTTCGATTTAGTTCAGCTTTGGTAGCTGAATTGGAGGTCAGGAGTCAGAGGAGGCTTCTGGGTCTCTGAACACTAGAATTTTGCTTGGAAAGATCTTGTGGTGAGTGATTAAAGACTGACTTAGTTTCTCTCTTAAAGAGAAAGGCCTAGGCCAATGGCCTTTTCCTACTATTTCCTCTTACTCTGTCTCTTTCCCTTCCTTTGTATTAATTAAAATCTCTATAGAACCCAGCTGACTTGGGTATTTCATATTTGTGATTTTTCCCATGGCAACCACTTATTTTTGATATTAAATCTAGACCCTAAAATTATTTTTACAGTTTGGCAAT
This sequence comes from Monodelphis domestica, assembly GCF_027887165.1. Lineage (NCBI taxonomy): Eukaryota > Metazoa > Chordata > Mammalia > Didelphimorphia > Didelphidae > Monodelphis > Monodelphis domestica. The sequence continues at coordinate 355,276,247 of NC_077229.1, read as the reverse complement.
TCACAGTCTTGAACCCACATTTTTGCGGTCACAATGTTAAAAAAGTGTAAGCCAGAGGGAACCCACCAAATACTTTTGCACAAAAGGCTTGTTGGTTATAGTTTGGCAGGTGCACTTTAGATGCTATAGTAGTTATACCAAGGGCTATTTATACTCTTTTAACAGAGTCTACAATTTCCTGGGTGCCAAAGTGACCATTTTATGCATGGATTGACATATTTAATGATAAAAATTTCTAGGAAGCAGGGGTTTTCCTTAAGATAACACCAATACTCCATTGATCTGTTTAGCCTTAAATTGTTGATTGCAGTGTTCTACTTCTTTTCATTATAGGAAAGTGATAACTCTGGTTACTTATTTGTTCTTTGAGTTAAAATTGATTCAGATCCTTCTATGGTCACTAGCTTTGCAGCAGTATTTGCTCAGTTATTTCCCCTAGAGATGGGATCAGTTCCACCTGTATGGGAAGAGCAATGAACTACAGCTAGGGCTCTGTGTACCTGGAGAACACAAAGGACTTCATTAATAATTTATGCATTTGCTATATTTTTTCTAGCTGAGGTTAAAAATACTCTTTGAAGTCATAACATACCCATTGCATGACAAATTCCAAATGGATATCTCGAGTCTATGTAAATTGTTGCCCTTGTTTCTCTGAAAATTATACAGGCACATTTAAAGCTATATGTTCTTCACGTTGAGCACTTATGTTTGAGGCCAATAAAGCCAACCACATAGTGGCAAGTTCTGTGACTACTGTAGCTCTAGTGTAGCATATACCATCCTTCATGAAAGAAGAACCATCAGTGAATAATACTAAAGCTGGATTTTCTAAAGGAGTGTCTAGTAGGTTTTCTCAAGTCTTTTCAACTATGGGCACTAAAATTTCACAGCTATGTAATTAATGGTTCTTCTGAGACTGGAAAATAAGGAAGCAAGGTGGCATGGTTGAATTGTATAACATTTTAAAGTGATATTTTCATTGTTTAATAAGTTTACACTGTATCTTGTGAGTCTTTGTTTCGAAAATGCCTGTATTCTATGCCTGAGCAAGAATTCTTCTATTTCATGTGGGCCCATAATTGTTAATAGGCATCCCGGGACTAAGTCTGACACCTTAGTTCCTAATAAAGCTGTGACAGCTATGCCTCTAAGGCATGGTGGTGCTCCTTAATCTACTGGGTCTAGGAGGGCTGAATAATAAGCAACCAGACACCGAACCAGTCCCAAAGTTTGGTTTAAAACATCTGAAGCCACTCTTTTCTCTTCATGTATGTGTAAAGTGGTTTATTATAATCTGGAATACCCAGAACAGGGCAGAATAGATAGCCTGTTTTAAATCTGACAGAGCTGACGGGTCTTCTGGTTCTATTTTAAGTGGCTTGGTGACTGAATCTTTTGTTAGTGCTTTAAGGGGTTTAGTGATCTCTCCATAGAAAAGGATCCATTGTTTACAAAAATCTGTTGCTCCTAAGATCACTCTTATCTGTTTCTTAGTAGTTGGAATTCTTAATCTTATAACTAGTACTAAGGCAGAAGTAAGGATTTAAAAATATATCATAAGGGGTAGGACTGACCTTTTGTTGCCAATTAAGATCTATTGCATTAGATACTGGTAATATAAAAGATGATTTAAAAATAACTAATAGTGAAATAACCCATTAATTCAAACAACAAAATAGAAGAAAAATAAAACTGATTAGCTTATAGCAAATTGTGTTTTATTATATATAAATAGTTCAAGAATGAATGACAGCTTTAGCTGTGAGCACAATGCAATTTTAGCCCAAATCAAAAAACTAAGGATGTTTATTACACAAAGAGCTCCACTGAGCTGCATTTTGTAATTCCTAAGGAAGTAAGTTTGAAACAAGGAACATATTGTGGTACCAACTTCTTCCAAGTTTTCCCTTTTCTCTTTATTTCCCAGAATGTGTGTAACTGCCCTTATTCCTCCCCAGGGATAACTGCTTACTTCCTAACCTTTTTCAACCATGCCATATCAGCATCCTTACCCTGAAAATTGACTACTCTTCTCAAATGGAAGTACATTCAGTTCCCTATGACCTATTCCTTTTATTGTCTAGTTCCTCTCATAACAATTTAATGTAATGCTTCTAGGACAGTCATTTCTTTTCTCAGCTCCACAACTGATTTATCATTTAGCAACCTACCCAAACTCCTCCATTGCTTTTTAGTTCTTTTTATGCTTTGCCTTCCCTCATTAGAAGGTAAACATTTTGGAGGTGGGGATTTTCTATTTGCTTTTATTTTTATCCCTAGGACCTAATGCCTAACATATGGTAAACATGCCACAAATGCCTGTTGACTTGACTTGAAACCAATTACTTTTCTCTTCTATGAAAATCTGTGATCAACTTTGTTTCTTGTATAGCGACATAGTGCTATATCACACAAAACAGATGCTGTCACTTAAAAATTATATGTTCTTCCATCAGCAGTAAAAAATGTCAAATATACCAGGCTTGGTTGGAAAGCTGATTATATGTACAAAAAATAGGAGTTCTGGATATGTTGAAATCCATAAGTATGATAGAGATGGTCATGGGAGAAAACAGTTGAGTGACAGAGATGAGGAGAAGCCAAATAAAAGTGATGATATAGTGGTGGGAGCTGGCCACCAGATTTGCTGTTAAATTTCTTAACCAAATAAAAATATATATACACCAGATATAAGACCTAGCTGTTATAGAAATTACAAAGAAGCCACCTCAGATTCTTCCTTTTTTTAAACAAATTTCACACCCACATCTAAAACCCTCACCTACCCACTGAATATGCAAGAGAAACAAAATCAATTTTAAATACACATAGTCCTGAAAAAATAATTCTTAGATTATTTATGTACAAAAATTAGAAAAAGAAAGAAAACATATTATGTGTATATTTATATTTTGAGTATATCAGTTCTCTATCAGCAGGTACATGGCAAATTTCATTATAACTTTTTATTGTTTTATTTGGCCATTGTATTGATGAAAGATATTAAATTTTTTCAATGTAAATCATTTATACAGTATTATTATCCCAGTATAAATTGTTCCATTTTGTTAATCATACTTTGCAACTCTTCATACATTTTCCCCATTTTTTGTGAGACAACCCCCTTTATCATTTCTTTTAGCATGGCAATATTCCCTTATATTCATATACCATAATTTGTTTAGTTATTCCTTAATTGGTAGGCATCCCTTCAGTTTCCTCTTTGGCACCACAAAAACAAACAAAAGAAAAATAAAACAAAAAATAGCTTTCACCTAAGCCTGGGTTATAATTTGAGCAGCCCCTGACCTGACCAAGTTCAGAGTGAAATCAAAAGCTTATGCCCAAGCCTGACACAACTCTTAAGCTATCAACATTTCAATGATTAATTTCTTAGAAGTGGGAGGACAAACTCAGAGCTCTCAGTCCTCAGACTATTATACCATTCCCCAAAAAAACTAAAATTGGCAGAAACTGAGAAAATAAGTTAAGGGTAGCATCAAGGAAATACTGAAGTTTAAGAGGAGGGTATCCGACCCTCCCAGAAAACTGAGTCTACCTATAAAAACATAGGAAAATTGAGCAAACAAAAAAATCATAACTCTAAAAAATTTATGGAGACAAAGATCAAGGTATAGACACAGAAGGGGATAGTGAAAGTAAATCAAACACACAAAAAGTGTAAAACAAAAATATGGATCAGACACAAATTCTAGAAGAGCTCAAAAATACTTCAAAAGCCAATTAAAAGAGGCAGAGGAAAAGTGGGGTAGAGAAATGAAAAGCAATGCAAAAAGAAATGGAACAATTGAAAAAGGAGAGCCAAATTAGGCTTTAAATTAGCAGAAATATAGGGAAAAATTGGACTTTAAACATTAGGATTGAGCAGCTAGAAATGAGTGATTTCATGTGAAATCAAGAAATAAAATAAAAAATAAAACAAAATCAAAAGAATAAAAAAACATGAATTTGCTTATTAAAAAAACAGATTTGGAAGACATTCAAGAGAGACAATTTAAGAATTATTGGACTACCTAAAAACTGTGATAAAAAAAACCTTAGATATCATAATACAATAAATTATCAAATAAAACTTAATATCTGCCCAGATATTTTTGAACAAGAAAATAAAATTGAAATTGAAAGAATTCATAGATCATCTCCAGAAATCCGCAAATGGCAACTTACAGGAATATAATAGCTAAATTCAAGAGCCCCCCACCCGCAAGTCAAGAAGAAAATACTGTAAGCAGCAAGAAAGAAACAATTCAGATACCACAGAGCTATAACCAGGATAATATAGCACCTGGTAGCTTCTACATTAAAGGATAAGTAAGCATGGAATATGATATTCAGAAAGGTGGAATATCTAGGTTTACAACACAGAGTCACCTATCCAGCAAAACTGAATTTATCCTTTCAGGGGGAAAATGGATATTCAATAAGATAAAAGATTTCCAAGCATTCCAAAGGAAAAAGTCATACCTATACAAAAAATTTCATGTCCAAACATGAGACCCAGGAGAAGCCTATAAAGGCAAATAAGAAAGAGAAAACTTAAGGGACTCATTAACATCAAATTGTATATATCTCTTCATGGAAAAAGAATATCTCTAATTCTCAAAATGTGTTCTTAATAGTAAAGCAAATAGAAAGAATATACTTAGAAAGAGAGTGGGAAAGTAAGATGATTATGATGTTATAATTTACATGATGATGTATAATAATATGATGTGTATGTCAATAGGACAATATGATATGATATGTAGAACATGATATGTATGTATATGATAAGATATATAAAAATCAAGAATTGTAAAAGAGGACTGAAATGAGAGAAAAAAAGGGAGAAAGAGAATGGAATAAATTATATAACATAAAGATGTGTGAATAACCATAATGGAGAGGGGAGGATAAGAAACTTGAGGAGCAATGCTTAAACTTTACTCTCATTGTAACTGGCTCAAAGAGTGAAAAACTTATACTAATTGGGGTATAGAATGATATCTTACCCTAGAGATAAGTAGAAGGGGAATAAATAAAGGGAAGGGGGAAGAAATTGGAGAGAATGGGAAGTGGGAATGGGGGTAATAAAAAGCAAAACACTAGTAAGGAGGAATATAGTGAAAGGGAATAGAGCAGGAAATATTTAACACAGTGGAATGGCTTGTCAGCTCTGAGAGTAGGGAGGGGAAAAGGTGAGGGAAAGAGCATAAATCATATAACCCTGGAAAAATACTTAAATACATTTTTTAATATTTCCCCCTGAAAATCTTCACTTTTTGAATTTTAGTTGAATTTGGTTTATTTGTGCAAACTTAAAAAAAAGAATTATGCCACAAAAATGATTAATTATATCTCCTGGGAAGGTAGGCTCTATCTTTGCCTTGCTAGGCCCTAACTAGCACTTTGTATAGATCTGGCAGGTTATTGCTTCTGTGTTTCACTAATTTGCTTTTGATGATTTCCCTATTTACAAAATTATATATGAAGATTTTGAGAATTCTTGAACCCCTTTAAGTATGATATCAGATACTAGAACTAATTAGTATTTATCTAAAAGAAGTGATTAGTGACTGCTGGAGTGCTGAAGGTGGCCTCCTGAACCTCACCATGGCCTCAGACATGACTGAGCTACCACAACTGTTCATTCTGTGTCCCTATTCCAGTGCCTCATGGGCCCCAGTGATGAAAAGATTCTCTCTGAGCACTTCTTTGAGGAAAGATAATTCTAATCAAGGACAGTCTGTATCAATGAAATGAACACTTAAGAAGCCCAAGTCATCACTAGGAGGAATCCAGAAGATTCCAATTTAAAGCAGGAGCCACTAGAAAAGATGGTAAGCATCTGAGCCCTACATGTATTATCTTGAAAAATACAGTTCCTGTGAGTCAAAATGGTGGCTTAGAAGCAACAAAAGTCAATTCCTCTGTGAAAAGCCTTTCAAAGCAATGAAAAGAGCTGAAAAGAGGACAGAAAACCAAATCTTAGAATTTCCTCCTCTCTCCAGATTCTAATCCTCTTCAGCCTCTCCCCCATTGTGGATGAGAAGCCTCTTCAGCTTTCCAGACTGTCATTCAAGTCCTTAGATTAGACCTCTATCACAGCATGCTGTTAGAGATGAGTTTGAGTCCTTTTTTCACAACATATTCTCTAATCTCACCTCCCCATTGTAGATGTCACCAAGTTTGGCCCAGCAGTATTTCACCTGGGTCACAAATGAGCTCTTCAAAGAGGGGATCAACTGGGGCAGTCTTATGGGATTCTTTGTCTTTTGGGCAGTGATTTATGCAGATAGGGTCAATAAAAGGATAGAGCTACTGGTGGAACAGGTGGAGGGCTGGATAGTGATCAAACTAAAGACACAACTGGCAGACTTAATCCACAACAATGGGGGTTGGGTTGAAAATTCATGGCTCTGTTTGGAAATGGGGCACTGGAGAAGTCAAGGCATCTGCAGGAAGTGAACTATGATTCAGTGTGAATAGTGCTAACCCAAGCTATGGCACTAGGGACTCTAGTGACTATGGGGGTTCACTTGCTTAATAATACTGTTGTTACTGTGTACTTAATATTTCTCTGTATATAAGATGTTTGGTTCTTTTTAGGAAGCTAAGGCCAAACATGGAAGGAACCCTCACTCCATCTAGCAACTAGCAGCACTACAGACAAGTCTCCTCTCTGAGCTAGCTTGAACCTATTCTGAATGAACTTTATCTTTTCTCCTCAAGGCAACATTTTAGTGATACACACTGAACACTTCAACATGAAATTAATTTGTTTCTAGACTGCAAAATCAGTTACATTTCTTGGAACATTGACTAGTTCCTATTGTGTTTTATTTATTTTTTTTAAATTTTTTATTATGATATAATTTGATAAACTTAATTAATCTCCTTGTAATCACCTAAATTGTATCCATTCCCAATAGGATTATTGCACCACACCATTTGTGCTGCCCCTAAATTGTAATTGATCCCTGAGAAAAAAATGCCCCCATTTTTTTTTTGGATCAGAGGAGGGATCATGTTGTAAAGGTTAAATTAAGGAGTTCAACAAAGTGAGGAGAGCAGTTTAAAAGAAATTTTGTTTAATTAGAGAAAGAAGTACAGATAGAAAGATAGAAAAGAGGAAATAGAGATTATTAAACTTATATCCTAGAAGTATACCTAAAAATCCTAATGCTACCTTAAATTTCATAAACATACTCTATCTTCTGAGGACAGTTTCTTCTGCCTGGAAAGCCAGGCCTAATTTAACCTACTTTATATATAAATTATTCACTAACTACCTAAATCCCTAAAATAATAATAGATAGCCACCACTCACTCCTTCAATCAGTTTTCTAAAGCAGCCCAACTGTCAGTAGCCAACTGTCTGCAGGCCCTTGCCTCAGAGACAGGCCTCCTGCTCTCTAGAGTTTCCAGAGGCAAAATACCTTAAACTGTCAGCTGGTGCTTCCTTTCTCTTCTCACTGACTAACTGTCCTCCCTAACTTCCTGTCAGAGGAATACTTTCTTTCCTCAGTCCTGGTCTCTCTGGTAATAGAATCTTCAGCTCTGGCTCACTGACTCCTGTCAGTTCTGATCTACTTAGAAATACTGTTCTCTAGCCTCTTAAGGAGACAGAGAGAGAGATTAAGAAAATCCCCTTAACAATGTGAATGTGAAATTCCCTATCCCCCTTAATGATTACATTAGTATTCCCCTTAATGATTACATTAGTATTAGCAGAATGCAATAATTGTATTATACCAGTTCTTCCTATCTCACCATCTTGTTCTTCCTACTTACCAGTAAGGTACACTTATCTCACCAGTATGGTAAAACTTTTCATGCTGATAATACTTTTCACATTGATAGAACATTTCTTTATGAAATTTTTATTCAAACACAACAATGTGTATTTCAATTCAGTTCCCTTTTCTGCATATTTTTAGCAACAAACTCTTGAGTATATAAGGTTTTAGAAAGCCTCTCCCAAGGATCAGGGTCTTTGGGCTTGACCAGAGTCCAGTTTTATTGTGAGACTGGCCCCTATAAACCTATTTCTTTTGGATTGGAGACTTTATTTTATGGTAGCTTCTTTGTTAAATAATTTTTTGCCACACCAGAAGCAAAATTGTACACAGAGGCTCACCACCTCCACCTCCTCCACCTCCACTAAGCTAGATTCTGCAATGGAGCATAGGCTAACTTTGGGATCCTTGGAAGGGGGCTACACCAGGAAAAGAGAACCTCAGATCTGCTCCTTGAATCACAGACCCTGGCACCAGCTCACAATGAGGCACTGAAGTTCATAGTTCTGGGCACTTTCAAGCCTGCCCTGCTACAACAGACCTACCCCCAAAACAAAATAGCTCACATTGCCAATGGGTGAAAAAAAAAAGCCTGAGAAAATGAGCCAACAGCAAAAGAAAAACAACAGTCAAAAACTTCTATGGAAACAAAGACCAAAGCAAAGAACCAACAGGAGATGGTGAGATCCAAGTAATCACATGAAAAACTTCATTAAAAAATGGAAATTGGTCTCTAGTCCTGAAAATTATTCTGAGCCCTAGTTTCCTCATTTGTGTAGTGAGGTTATCCCCAACATACATGGAAATATTACTGTGTGTGGTGAAATTTTTGTCTTAGAATAATCATCATGAATAAATAAAGTCCAAATTTTCTCTAGTCAGGTAATTATTTAGGTTATTTTGGAAGAGGGCCAAGTCCTCCAATAAAGCTGGACCCCTGCACAGTAGTAACAGGAGATATAGCTGACTTGAAGAGAACTTCTTTTATAATTTTGGATAAGGATCAGAGATTTCCATATAAGTACACAAGGTTATCACAAGACTGATCATCCCTTCAAAGATAATGCTACAAAGAGTAGCAACCCTCATTGGTCAGTTCATCTAGGAAATAACCAATATTTGTCCATAGGTATGATCATGTAGGAAGTACCTCTTATTTGGTGAGAGAGGTATTTTGACTATTACCTAAGAGTCATGATGATTATGGATGGGGCCAGAGAGGAGGATGTTACTTGGGCCAACTCACTCCAGAAAAGGATGGGTGGTGATGTTCAGTTCCATTTCTATTTATGAAACTTAAGGTCTAAGACAATTGATGCATACTCAATCACAAGGAATGGTGCATAATACATGAGCTCAACTCAGAAGGATGGGGGCTAAATCTAAGACCTAACTTAAGCAGTTTTTAAAACTTAACTAAAATATAAATGAAAAGTCTTATAAAATCGTGACATATTAATTATCTTAGAAATACAATTATGATTATCTTAAAACTATCACTAACATTAAAATCTAATCATGTATGGGACTGGGGTCTTCTCTCACTAATATCTATGTTTTGAAAGATTGTGTGATTAACATCTCTAGCTAATCTCCCAACATTTTTCTAAGAGATATTTTATTTTTGCCAGAAAGGGAAACAGGAAGTTGAAGCCAGAAACATGTTCACTTGTCTTTCCTTTAAAAGTGGCAGAATCTATCAATTTGCTACTTAAAATATTATAAGCCTAGGAGAAGTAATTTTGAAGTTCAAGGTGAAGTGTTTTTGAACTTCTGATCTCAGTTCATTAAGAGAGGAAGGAGGACTCCAATCTTTAAATCCAATCTTTAAATAAAAATAAAGCTTGGTGCTTTTCACACCAAATACCAGTTGCACAACAAACATATATGGTAGGACAGAAAACCACTCATCTAAGTTTTTAGCAAAACAGAAATCAGGGAAAGTACACATAAAAAAAATTATTTAACAAATGATACCAACCAAAAGAAATGTTCCATCAGGTGTGAAGTAACTTAGCTCAACCAAGGGAGAGAATCCTATATATCACCCCAGGTAAAGTTCCATCAAGACTCCAGTGTAACAATTTGAGATCAGAGTTTGATGGAGACAGTTCCTGTCAGTTAAGTTTCTTTCCAGATTCTTATTCTCCCTTCAGCAATATGAAATGTATTTGGCATTATCTATCATCTCTCTCAAACATGGAAGCCAAAAGTTCCTGAATCAACAACATAGATTAAAGTATCTGAAGAGAAGTGAAGTACTCTCCTCCAATTCTTGCTAACTCTTTGTGGCCTTTATGTAGATGAAAAACAATGATCTCTAGCAAGGAGGATAGATTCTTATATGAATGGACTTTGGAACTTGGGTTGCATCTATGAAATGAGAAATTTGAATTAGATGCTCTCTAAGATCTCTTTTAGGTTTAAATTTAATTTTGCAATCTAACAGGATTTTGTATAGAGAAATATCAGTGAGATCGGATCTCATATAGAATAGATGTCTGTTTTTTTGTTTGTTTGTTTGTTTTTACCTGCTGTGGGAAATAAGTGAAAAGTGTAGAAAAATACATTTTTTTCTACGTGAATGGTAAAATATATTATCTTTGATATATATAAATGGGAATCTAGACTGAAAATAGATTAAAATAACACAGAAGTACTTACTGATGGGAATAAAAGATCAATTTCTTCTTCTCTATTACCTAATGAGATTTACCAATATTTTCTTGAATCTACCCAATTCAAGAAGTAATATTAATAATGTAACATGACATTTTCATTTTAATGACTTTCTAAGCATTTGATCTGTAACTTATTTTTGAAGCTATATAATAGATCTTTGAAACAATAAATGGAATATCTTCTCTCATTCAACCCTTAAAATGCAATACTATACATGCCCAGTTGTATTCATTTATTCTTCCATAGAATTTGGAGAAGAAATGAAATTTTCTATCCTTTAACTGTGGTCATATAGTATAGAGCATCTAGACAATTCAGCCTTTTGAAGTGATTAATGTGAGCTTTACGAATAAGTGGTGGATGTGAGTTTTCTTGCCATCTGATCATTTTACTAGCCTTCTAGTGAAAGCTTTAATGGCCTGTGAAATAAGTAAAAGTGGACCAAGAAGTAATATGTCCTGGGAAAAAAATTCCCTCACACTACAATGATGGTAATTTAAAAGATTGAAAAAAGCCAGAGTTCACTATCATCCAAATTCTTTAAAAATGAGTTTAATTGCAAGTCATTAAACACTTGGCATTTTTAATTTAGTTATTATGTATTTTTCAATATGTAACTTCCAAATGGAACATGCAATTAAGGTAAATGCTATGAAGGCGAAAATTTCTTAGGAAATATTTGAACAAATATGAAAAAAAATTACCTTGTGAGAGATTCCCAGGAAACCCTGAAGGTGAGAATCAAATCTTCAGTGAAGCATCAAAAGTCAGGTGTCAGAACTGAGCATATGGAGAGAGTGGTGCTTTCATAATCTGATCAAGGTGTTAATTAAAGGAAGCACCCATTTTTAATCCAGTCAAGTATAATAAGTATTTTAAGGGTAAAGAACAAATTTTGATCCACTATTTTGTAGTTATTTCATTTTTAAAAAATTATAAGTAGATATAATTTTAAATAAACATTTTTTATCATTTTTAACATTTTGCAATCCATGTTCTCTCCTTCCTTCCCTCTCTTCCTCTACTCTACCCTCCTAACATGGAAGGTAATATGATGTAGGCTATAAATGTGCTATCATGCAATATATATTTCTTTGTTTATTATATTGCAAAAAAAGACACAAAACTTTTTAGAAAAATATTCATGAAGGTAAATAAAGTATAATGTCTACTATGTTTAAAGCATTATAATAAGCAATGGAGATTAAAAAATAATAAAATACTCCCTGTTCTAAAGTTTATATTATAATGAAGAGATAACATACATGGAAGATTTCAGCTGTAAATTAGATGGAAAGATTTCTGCAACTTAGGATGCATCAGCAAAGCACAGATTGAGATTTCTTCTTTAATATAATGTCTAGTGATAAAATTATAGCAATTTTTGAGGTTGAACCATTTCATGGTACCAAAGATTTTGGTGGTATGTTCTTTCTGAGTCTTTAGCAGTTTTGTCTTTATTGTATAGGACAGTGCTGATGTGACTTTCAGAGATTCCATTGGAGGCACTGCATTTCCCCAAAGAGTGGAGGGAAGAAGTGTGTGTGTTGGTCTGCTGGACAGAGTAGTGGGATATGAAAAAAATGTCCTCAGGCACAGTGAAGAGGGGGAACAGAGGAGTCCCCTCTCTGCCAATATACATATAGGATGTTCAGAGGAGACTAGTACCTCTGGTGTGTAAACCTTAAAATTTCTTAACTTATAAATGTTGGAAATTTCACCATTGGGAAATTTCATACTTGAAAAATTTCCTATTGATAATGGGAACTCTATTGGAATGTGAACCCCATTGGCATGGGAGGTTCCTCCTCCTCCCTTCTTAAGATTACTTTAGGACAGAAACCTTTTGCTGAACAATGGAAAGGGTTTTGACCTATGCTTAAGCATAGAACAGGAATTTCTTTGAGTCATGATTGATTTTAGAATTGATACAATAGAGATACTTGGAATGACAGAACCAGGTCTTGGAAAATACAATTTCCACCCCTACTCAGTCCTAACAGGATTTAGGAAGGGCTGCAGCAAAGGATCAAGATTTAATTATTTGAGAATATGACCTTCAACAGATATGTGCAAAGCCACAGACCTCTGGGCGGTCCTGGGTTAAGCTAGAGCCACCATTGGCACAGGGAAGACATGGACAGTGATTGGTAGATGTGAGAACTGAGGGGAGGGAACTTGGATGGTTTCCTTAAAGATAGAGGGGTCTGAGGACTGGGGTGGTTGGTTGGAGAGTTTTGGCTCTGAGTGGTTGGAGAGGTGCTCTGAGAAGCTTGCTCTGAAGGAAGCTGGAGGTGGAGGCCCCTGAGACTGTTTCTCCATTTTGGTCACGTGAGTAATAGGGACTGATCTCCTTTCTTTGCCCCAGCTATCTAAGGGCTTGGGCCTTTTGGCCCAGCCTAAACAGAAGGGGTATTTAAGCCCTATTCCCTTCTCTCCCCTTTCTCTCTCTCTCTCTCTCTCTCTCTCTCTCTCTCTCTCTCTCTCTCTCTCTCTCTCTCTCTCTGTCTCTCTCTCTCTGTCTCTCTCTCTCTCTCTCTCTCTCTCTCTCTCTCTCTCTCTCTCTCTCTCATACCTTTCTTCATCCTGTTTGTAATTAAACTCCATAAAGGTTGACTGCTGACTTGAGTTTTCATTTAGGAATTACATAGCTGAATTCCTTGGCGACCTTAAATTAATATATATCAGTCTTTTAAAGTGATTTCTTTGTCACAGGTGTGAGGCCTGTTGTACCCTTTTGTATTAGAACTGTTTTCTATAATTGATATTCATCCACCCTCCAAATTTCACATGTGGTTCCAATAACTTGGAGCAGACACAGGCTGTTAAAACTTTCTTGGCATATGAGGCATAAATCAGGTTGAGGGTAACCTATGACCTTTTAACCCATTGATGAGTTGGGGGGTGACTACCGTGAGCATGTGAAGATTTCCTCAGTCAAGGAGGCAGATATGAAAATGTGTTTCAATGGTCCATCAAGGTATTTGAAGCATAGACATCAGGGTCATCTATTGCATCTATTGCATTGCTAGTAGTAGTTGCCTTTTTGTCTTACCACTGGCCTCTGGTGACATTGGGAGAGAAAGTGAGACTGAGATGTTCTTACAACTTTCCCTTACTTACATTCAATTTATATATGAGTCAAAAGACATACCTATACCATTTTATCATTTTTCATTTTACATTTTATTCTTTCATTATTTTACTCCTGCCTCAAAGTCCTATGGCAATAGGCAAATGATGAAGCAGCAAGTGTGGACACATTAGGAATTGCATTCACAGCCCTGCACAAAAGCTGCATAGAGTATAAAGTTATCTTATCCTTGGACTGAAGCAGCAGGGGCATTTGGCATTCCCCTGGTTGTCTGTGCAGCCTTTTTAAAGACTCCCACTGCTCACCTCTCAGCATGAAGAAGAGGCTAAAAAGGTTGAGCTAAATATTGTCTGTTTAACAAAATCTTACCCTGACCTTCTGAGGGAGCCAGGGATCCTACCCTGTAGTGGCAACATGCACACACAAAGTAAAAATAAATAAAAATTAAAAAATTAAAAAAGACTTGTGAAGATGATTTCACTTTCCATTGGTATACTGAATGTATATAAATGTGAACAATATGAGATTGAGTAGATAGACCTGAAAGAACCACAACTGTTACTGCAAGAGATCTCAGTAAGAATGACATTCAAACAACAATCTGAAGTGAAACAAGTCTGGCAAATGAAATCCAGGTTACAGAAGTAAGAGCGAGATCATATGTTTTTATGGAGTAGTCTCATGATGAAGGGCTCTGTGAAGGCTGTGTAGGTTTCACAGTCAAATCTAATCTAGTCAACAAACCTGTATGCACCTCAATAAGAGTTAATGACAAATTCTACTCAATGATACTATCACATGCAGGAAAGTGTCATGGCCCCATCATCAGTCTGTTTCCACTGTGATGAATGCTGATGAGGTCAAAGTAAAATTGTATAAAGACTTAGGTACTCTCATCATCAGTGTGTAGAAATAGTTCCAGCTCCTAATTCTGAGTTACTTTATGCTAGAGTAGGCACGCACAGACTATTAGACATGGCAGGAAGTTTGAAATTCAGTTGGAAACAGCAACAGCAAGAGTCACATCCTACAGAAGACTTCTGAGTTTCATGACTTTTTGATTACTAACAGTCTTCAATTTATTTGAATGAGATAAAACTTCATGGATGCTTCCTCACAGTAGACATTGGCATTTAATAGATATATCATTCCAATGAGAAGAGACAGGATGTGAAGGTGAAAGGCAATGTGTGGCACAGAGTGCTGAACATATCATAGCTTTATATTCTGCAAGCTAAATATTTGCATAGGACAAAAGCAGATGCCCCAAGGCAAGATGACTACCAGAAGACTTTAATGTCAAGAGATTAGAGTACTTCTTTTGTGAAGAGCCTGTTGCTGACTTGAAGAGAAATCTGAGGCAACTCTGAAGCAGAAAAAGAGTAGAGCTTTCAAAGATTTGGTATATGGCCGAACACTTGGAAATATACGTATTAGTTAGATGAAAATGATATGGAAATTCAAAGACTACTAAATGAAAAAAATAAAAGAAACTAGAATCCCACAGGGTTTACCAGTAGGATAGTTCCTTCATTTCTAAGAAGGCAGCATTTAACTCCATTAAAAGTAAAATACAGGGGGCAGCTGGGTAGCTCAGTGGATTGAGAGCTAGCCCTAGAGATGGGAGGTCCTAGGTTCAAATCTGGCCTCAGACACTTCCCAGCTGTGTGACCCTGGGCAAGTCACTTGACCCCCATTGCCTAGCCCTTACCACTCTTCTGCCTTGGAGCCAATACACAATATTGACTCCAAGACATAAGGTAAGGGTTTATTAAAAAAAAAAAAAAAGTAAAATACAAAAAAAGCTTAGATAGATGCAGGATTCTTGGCTCAGTAAGAAGACAAATGAAATTCAGTTTTACACTGATAGTAACAACTTAAAGTGCTTTTATGATGCCTTGAAGGCTACTTATGGGTCAAAGATCTAAGGTACATCTCAGCTACTTAATGCTAATGAAGTTACACTGATCAGTGAAAAGGATGTGATCCTAGAGAGATGAACTGAACACTTCCATAATGTTCTCAACATACTGTCATCAACCAATCTGGAGCCATTTATTGTATACCTCATGTTGAAGCCAATCCATCTATAGCCAAACTTCCAAATAAAAAAAAAGTGTTTAAAAGCCATTAGGCTACACTCATGTGGCAAAGTGCCTGGTGCTGAATGCATTCCAGCTGTCATCTACCTGAGATGCAGTCTGGCTTCAGAAAAGGGTAAGCAATGGTCAATTTGGTGCTTGTTGACCAATAACTTTGAGAGGAATTCCAGGAACAGAACAGAGGTATGTATAAAATGTTGTCAATCTGACCAAGATCTTTGGTCTCCATCAGGGCTTGTGGAAAACTATAACAAAATTTGTTTTCCCCAAAAAATTAATCAGTGTAGTTTTCCAGCTTCATGAGGCATGCTTATGTGGGTTCTAGAAAATGGATGATGTTCTTGCATTCTCCCAATCACCAATGCAATGGTGCTGTGTTCTTGCTCCCAGGCTTTTTAGCAGGTAATGTTCTTAGACAATTTAAATGATAATGAAAATAGTATCAATGAGCCTGATATACATCAGAACATGGATTGGTTTTCTGCCATTTGTGCTAATTTTGACCAGACAATTAATGTGAAAAAAAACAAACAAACAGAGGCATCCTACCATGCAGCATTACACCATCCATATGAGAACCATCAGTTACAACAATGAAGAAATTTAAACTGCTATAGATAATTTTTACTTACTTTGGAAGTATACTTTACAATAGCATCATTATAGATAATAAAGTTGGTGTATACATTGCCAGAGATAGATCAATATTTTCAGGCTCTGAAGGAAAGCATGAGAGAAAAGTATTAGGCTGCCTACCAAACAAAATGTCTATAGACCCAGTTAGTTAATTTAATTGTTGTATGCCTGTCAAACTTAGATAGAATACCAGCACAACACCAGCAAATTGAACCATTTCCATATGAATTATCTTAGAATTATTCTGAAGATCATCTAGCAAAATAAGGTTCTAGACACTGAAATCCTTTTTCAAGGTTAATTGTTAAGTCCTTGAACTCTACTGCAGACAGTGGAGCTCTGATAGTTGCCACCCAATTACCAAATGCATGTTTGCCTAAAATATTATTTTGTAGTGAACTCAATATGGTAAACTCATATACAGAGGTCAGAAGAAGCAATACAAGAACATGCTTAAGAGCTCAGAACAGAGTTCTTGGAGCCAAGATAGTGGAGTAGAGTGACCCAGAAAAGCTCCACATCACCAGGAGAATCCTTTCTGACCAAGATTAAAATATCACAACAAAATGAATAGAGGAGGGAAAGAACCAACAAGGAGAGATAGTGAAACAACTTTCAAAAAAAGAAAAACCCAAAAGGTACAAAGAGGATATTTGGGGCACTAAAATAAGAGGAGAGCAGAACCAGCAAAAGACTGTAGAAGGAAAAGAAGAGTAAACCAACAGCAAGCCACACATTCCCACCCCACATCTGCTGTCCCAGGTTTGGAACCTAAATCCGACTAACTAACCCAAACAAGCTCACATTCAGACCCTAAAATCCTGCCTGGGCAAATAATGGTACAAACCAACCCACGCCCCTTGAAATTTCAAATGTGTGAGAAATCTGGAGTCCCAGCCCAGGAATGTCTGAGCTATAGTGGGCTAATCTGTGTGGGTCCAAAGAGAAGCCAATGATTCCATTACGGGCTTGGAATAAGGACAGAATTCACATTTTGGGGTGAGGACACAATTCAAAAGAATTCCCCTGCCACATCATTTTGCCCCAAATAAAGGGCAATGCTCTAGGATAGGGTAATAAAGAGTGTACCTGATTGGATCAAGAACACAGTGAAATAAAAAAAAAATTGAGCCTAAGCCTGGGGCTAGAATTTGATCAGCCCCTGACCTGACCAAGTTCAGAGTGAGATCAAAATCTTATGCCCAAGCCTGAGGCAAGTCCTTGTTTTTTAATTTAATTTTATTGATTAATTAGGAAATTTTTTCCATGGTTACATAATTCATGTCATTCCCTTCCCCTCCTAACACCCCCTCCCATAGCCAATTCATAATTTCATTGGGTTTTACATGTGTCCCTGAACAAGACCTTTTTCCATATTTTTGTTATTTACACTAGGGTGATTGTTTAGAGTCTATCTCCCTAATCATATCCCCATTGACCCATGTGATCCATCAGTTGTTTTTCTTCTGTGCTTTTTTGCTCTCATGAGGCAAGCCTTTAAGATATCAGCCTCTCAAGAGTTAATTGAATCAGCATGGGTAGGGGGATCTCAGGGTTTCAGGCCTCAGTCTATAAAAACTCAGAAAATAAGGTAACAATAGCATCAAGGAAGGATTGACATTTAAGAGGGTATGCAAACTTCACAGAAAACAGAGCCTACCTATAATTAGATAGGAAAAATGAGAAAATGACAAAAACAAAGACAAAAAAACCCACAACTAATTCTAAAGAAGTTTTATGGAGACAAAGAGCAAGGTATAGACACAGAAGGGGGCAGTGAAAACAAAGGAAACATACACAAATTCTAAAATAAAAATATATATTGGGCACAGTTTCAGGAAGAGCTCAAAAAAGACTTCAGAAACCAATTAAGAGAGAGAGAGAGAGAGAGAGAGAGAGAGAGAGAGAGAGAGAGAGAGAGAGAGAGAGAGAGAGGAAAAGTGGAAAAGAGAAATGAAAATGATGCAAGGAAAAATTAATGTGATTCAAGAAGAAATGGAACAATTGAAAAAGGAGAACCAAAAACTGACAGAGGACAATCAGGCCTTAAAAATTGGAATTGACCATCCAGAGAGTTATGATTTCATGAGAAACCAAGAAACAATAAAGCAGAATCAAAGGAATGAAAAAAAAGAGAGGAAACCATGAAACATAGGAAAAAAAACAACTGACCTAGAAAAATAGATCCAAGAGAGATAATATTATATTTTTTGGACTCTCTGAAAGCCATGATCATGAAAAAGCCATGGAAATCATATTGATAAAAATTATCAAAGAAAACTGCCCAGAGATCGTTAAAAATAAAATAAGAAAATAAAATTGAAATTCAAAGAATCTATAGATCACCTCCAGAAAGAAATTCTCAAATGACAACTTTCAGGAATAGAATAACTAAATTACAGTCACCAAGTTAAGGAGAAAATTCTTCAAACAGCCAAAAGGAAAATAAAAATGAAATACCATGGAGCTACAATCAGAATCACACAGGACCTAGCAATGTCTATGTTAAAGGACTGAAAGGTATGGAATATGATATTCAGGAAGGCAAAAGATTGTATTTACAACCCAAAATCACCTCTCCCGCAAAATTGAGTATATTCTTTCAGGGGAAAAATGTACCTTCATTAAGATAGAAGATTTCCACGCTTTCCTGAGGAATAAGCCAGACTGAAACAAAAACTTTGAAGTCCAAAAACCAGACACAAAGGAAACCCAAAAAAAGTAAATAAGAAAGAGTAAATTTAAGGGACTCACTAAGATCAAAATGTTTATATGTCTACATGGAAAGAGGATATTTGTGATTTTTGAAAATCAATCTTAGTAGTAGAGAAGATGGAAGGAATTTACTCAAAAAGAGGGTGGTAAAGTAAACTTATTATAATGCTAAGATGTATATGATAATATAAGATTACATGATATGTATATAAATATGATGATATTAAATGAACAATATACATATATGATGTATGTATGCATACATATATATGTATGCATATGAATGATAAGTAAAAATCAAGGAGTGAAAGAAAGGTTTGCAATAAGAGCTAAAGGAAGAGATAGAATGGGGTAAATTATATGACATAAAGAGGTTTTAAAAATCTTAATAGAGAGGGGAAGAAAAAGATGGTAATGGGCAAAACTTAAACTTTACTCTCATTGTTACAGGCTGAGAGAGGGAAAAAGCTTACCCTACTCAGTGGGATAGAGAATTCTATCTTATCCTAGAGAGAAGTAGAAAGAGAATAAAACAAGGGAAAGGGAAGGTAATTAAAGGAAGGTGGAGTGCGAGGGATGACAAAAAGCAAAATACTGGTATGGAAGAAAAGAATGAAAGGGAATAGATCTAAACAGAATACTATGATGAAGGGCAATACACAGTAATCATAACTTGAATGTAAGTAGAATAAACTAACTCATAAAATGGAAGCAGATAGCAGAGTCAATTGAAAACCAGAATCCCATAATATATTGTTTACATGAAATACATTTGAGGCAGGGTGTCACAGAGATTAAAGGTAAAAGTCTAGAGCAGAATTTATTATGCATCATTTAAAGTAAAAAAAAAATGTGGAGTAAACATCATGATACCAGACAAAGCTAAAGTCAAAATTGATGTGATTAAAAGAGATAAGGAAGGAAATTATATTTTGCTAAAGGGTACTATAAACAATGAAGTAATACTAATAAGCATTTACAAATGGTATTATAGCAACTTGATTTTCTAAATGGGAAATTAAAGGAACTCAAGGAAGAAATACAAAGTAAGACCATGTTAGTGGGGGATTTCAACCTTTCTCTTCCATAACTAGATAAATCGAACCAAAAATATAAATGAGAAAGGAGTAAGGGAAGTGAATGAAATGTTAGAAAAAAATAGAATTAATATATATCTGGAGAAAATTAAACAGGGATAAAAATGAATAAACCTTCCTCTCAGTAGTACATGGTACATATACAAAGATAGACCAGGTACTAGGGCATAGAAATGCAGAAAAAAAAACAGAAATAATAATTAAAGCTTTTCCAGATAAAAATGCAATAAAAATTGTAACTAACAATGTTCCATGGAAAGGCAAATTTAAAATTAATTGGAAATTAAGTAATCTAATTCTTCAAAACTGGTGGGCCAAAAAACAAATCATAGACACAATTACTGACTTCATTAAAGAGAATGATAATGAGGAGACAACAGATAAAAATATATGGGATACACTCAAAGCAGGACTCAGGGGAAAATTTATATCTCTGAGTGCCTATATCAACAAAATGAAGAGGTTGCAACTTGAAAAAAATTAGAAACAGAATAAATTAAAAATCCCCAGACAAAAACTAAGTTGGAAATTCTAAAAATTAAAGGAGAAATTGATAAAATTTAAAGTAAAAGAACTATTGAAGTAACAAATAAGCCTAGGAGCTGGTATTTTGAAAAAAAAACAAATAAAACAGATAAAGTACTGGTTAATCTAATGAAAAAGAGAGAAGATAATCAAAATTAACAGTATCAAAGATGAAAAGGGTAATCTCATCTCTAATAAATAGGAAATTAAGGTAATTATTAAGAATTATTTTGTTAAATTATATTGCAATAAATATGACAATCTAGGTGAAATGGGTCAATATATACAAAAATACAAATTAACAAAAGAGGAAATATAATATTTAAATCATCCCATCTCAGAAAAAGAAATTTGACAAGGCAACAATGAACTTCCTAAAAATTAATTCCCAGGGCCAGATATATTCACAAGTGAATTCTATCAAACATTTAAAGAACAACTAATCCCAATATTATGCAAAGAATTTAACAACATAAACAAAGGAGTCTTACCATATTCTTTTTATGACACAGATATGGTACTGATTCCAAAGCCAGGCAGACCAAAAACAGAAGAAGGAAACTATAGATCAATCTCCTTGATGAATACAGATGTAAAAATCTTAAAATGCTAGCAAAAAGATTATAGGAAGTTAGCATGAGGATTATTCACTCTGACCAGGTGGGATTCATACCTGGAATGAAAGGATGGCTTAACATTAGGAAAACCATCCACCTAATTGACCATATCAATAATAAAGCCAACTGAAATCACAAAATTGTCTCAATAGATGCAGAAAAATTCTTTGACAAAATACAATGCTCACTTCTATTGAAAGCACTAGAAAGTATAGGAATAGAAGGGCCATTCCTCAAAATAATAAATAGTATATATTTTAAACCATCAGCAAGTGTTATATGCAATGGGGTCAAGTTAGAAGATTTCTCAATTAGATCAGAAGTGAAACAATCATGCCCATTATCACTTCTATTATTAAATATTGTACTAGAAACACTAGCAGCAGCTATCTGAGAGGAAAAAGAATTGAAGGTATTAAAGTAGGCAATGAAGAAACTAAACTATCTCTCTTTACAAATGATATGATGATCTACTTAAAGAATCCTAGAATATCAACTAAAAGAATAGCAGAAATAATTAACAAATTTAGCAAAGTTGCAGGGTACAAAATAAACCTGTAAAAGTCATCATCATTTTTTTAATATTTCCAACAAAATTCAGCAGCAGTAGTTAGAAATGGTAACTCCACATAACATTACTACAGATAATATAAAATATTTAGGAATCTATCTGCCAAAACAAAGACAGGAATTATATGAACACAACTTCAGATGAAGAAATCCAAATTATCAATAATCACATGAAAAAGTGTTCTATATCTCTCCTGATTAGAGAAATGCTGATCAAAACATCTCTGTAGTACCACCTCACACCTAGCATATTGGCCAATATGGAAGCAAAGTAAAATGAAAAATGTTGGAGGAGATGTGGCAAAATTGGGACAGTAATACATTGCTGGTGTAATTGTGAATTGGTCTAACCATTCTGTAAGGGAATTTGGATTTATATGCAAATGGCTTTAAAAGAATGCCTACCTTTTGATCCAGGCATACTACTGCTTGGTTTATACTCCTAAGAGATAATACAGAAAAAGACTTGCATAAATATATTTATAGCTGTCATATTTGTGGTGGCAAAAAATTGGAAAATGTTGGAGCATGTATCTGTTTGGGAATGGCTGAACAAATTGTGGTATCTGATGGTGATGGAATACTATTGTGCTAAAAGGAATAATGAAATGGAGGATTTACATGTAAACAGGAAAGACCTCCAGGAATTGACATAGAGTAAAATGAGCAGGACAAGAAGAGCATTGTACAGAGAGACTGATACATAGTGGTACAATCAAATATAATAGACTTTTCTACTAGCAGCAATACAATGATCCAGGACAATCTGGAGGAACTTATGAGAAAGAATGCTCTCCATATCTAGAGATAGAACTGTGAAAGTAAAAATACATAAGAAAACATATGATTGATTATGTGGTTCAATGGGGGTATGATTGAGGTTTTGGCATCAAAAGATCACCCAATTTCAAATATGAATATTATGGAAATAAGTTTTAAACTATAATACATGTATAACCCAGTGGAATTGCTTGTCAACTCCAGGAGTGGGGATGAAAGAAGGATGGGAAAAAAACATGAATCATGTAAGTATATGAAAATATTCAAAGTAAATATCTATATTTTTAAAAAGCTTTGAACTCATTTTCTGTCAATTTTGAGACATGGAAGACTATCCACCATAATGTGCCCATATCAAAAAATTGTTTTATACTATGAGCAAAACAGAGTTGCCATAGTTCCAAAGAAACATGGGATGCTCAAATTTAGAAACATACCCATCCAAATGTTCATATGGGTACTTTTTGCCTTACTTTTGGTAGAGACTTTCATATTCATGTTGGTCTGATCAGCCACAGTTAGACTCACAGTATATTGACCTTGATATGATGTCATTTTCATCCCCTGAGTTTGAAATGCAAACAACCAATCAGTGGCTAAGGCCACTGGAAGTATTTCTCAGAATAATAACTCAGGGCATTGGGTCTTTGCCATTCTCAAGACACTTTCAGTTAGATTCCTGGGATATTTCCACTAGAGTAAATATTTTTTAAAAAGCTGGTAAGGGTAATTTGACTTGCTTGGTTGAGTTTCCCATTTGTTTGAGCTTTGCACATACTATAGTTTGTTAAGTGTAATTTAAAAATTATTTAAAATCAATTTTCTGGTGACTAGTTTAATGAACAATGTTTTATTCTTTCTTCCTTTAACTTCATTGGACATTGAGTATTAATTACTTTCTTTCTACAGTATGAATATAATTCTGAGAATCTTGTGCCAGGTAACCATCTTAAGTTTATTGACATATTTAAGAGATTTAAGATAATAAAAACAATGAGGCAATAATTTTGTGCAGTGTAATATCCTTGGGTGAGAGCTAAATGAATGACTTGTGATGCCTTCAGTTAAATGTATATTTTACTTATATTTACTCCTGATATTTCCATAAAAAGTATCAGCATCTGATAGTTAAACTGAATAGAAGAAAGAATTATTGATTTGCTTGCTTTTTTGTGAGGGGCATATAATTTTGTATGGCAGTATTCTTATTTGGTTTTAAATATTTATCCTAAAAGGAAGCAATATAGAGTCAATCATACTGAAGGCACCTTGTGGAGATATTATTTTGTAGCTCTGCTATTTAATAGCTTGAAGGATGAGTACAAGTAATTTAATTTAACTGAGCCTTACTTGTTACATGTAATAGGAATATCAGCAGCAGGTGCATGAATAGTAATAGCTAGTGTGTGTGTATATTTGTAAAACATTGAACTTATGATGAGTTAAATAATCTTCACAACCCTTCCAAGGAGGTGCTATTCCCTATTTTATAGATGAGGGAACTGAGGAACAGAGATGCTAAGTGACTGACTTACTTTGGGTCATATAAGCTGGTTATTTTATAAGGCAGATTTCATACCTTATATCATCCTAACTTTAAGTCTACTGTACTCTACCTTCTGTGCCACCTAGCTGCCTGTAAATGTATTAACTTCCATTTGTAAAACGGACACAATGATATCCTTGTCATCTAAAACATAGGGTAATTTGGAGGACAAAAATAAATCAATCAACAAGGAATTGTTTATAATTTACTGTGTGATAGGGTATGCATTATTTACATATCTGGAAGTATATATTCTAAAAGTGCTAGATACATTTGGATTGTGATTATATTAAATGGATCATTAAACCAGTTTTATCAAAATATCTACTTTTGCTTTCTCTATAAAATGTTATCTCCAAAATAATTTTTCCACTGGACTGTTTCAAAATTTGTCATTTGAAAAATGTGCAAATATTTTAAAATCTAACATTAGAGCTAGATGATCAGGTTAAATGAATAATATATATTTTATACCTCAGTGAGTAAAATTATTTAAAATACTTAGATGGGACACAAATAGCATTGTTCATCTTCAATTCTTTAAATATAATTGGTTTTGTTATGACATATAAAGATGATGTTGGTAAGTTATGTGTTCCAGTTACCTATTGATAATAAATGATTTATTTTACAATAATGAATATTATGTATTGTTTCTTTAAACTTTTTGAGAAATTTAATATAGTTCATGCCAATTTTTCTTTTCCTGTTTAAAATATTTTTAAAAGGACTTATATTGATATCAAATATGTGGACTTTAGCCAGTCACATTTATCAGATCCAAATATGTATGGCATAAGGGAATATAATAATAGAAAATGATGTGAATAATTAATTTTGAGTTTTCCACATTATAGGATTTAACATCTGGCAAATTTACAAGAAAAAAAAACATTAGAATTTTTATGAGATGTGGTCTCTATTCAGTTGGTATAACTAATGTTTATGATCTACACATTTTGAAGCATTTGTTATGCTTATCTGTTAACAAGTCATAACTTCAGGCAACCTTATCAGGACAACCAAAAAGAAAGAAAGAAAAAAAAACTTATCTTACTTTTTCCCCATTCAATATGAAAGAAAATAACTATATGGTGTTGTTGAAATGGAATGCAATATGCATGGATGCAGAAGAACTGGATTTAAATTTCAGTTTTTCCACTTACTACTTGTGTGTCTTTCCATCCCCTATCTCTTCCTCATATTATCTACTCCTTTCTTTCATCCCATCAATGCATCATCATTGGTCTATCTGCCTCTAAACTCTCTTTGCCTTGTTAAAGTATAATTGATGGATTACTCACTTTTTGCTGCCTTGATTTTTTGCAGGGGCTATCCAAACAACTGGGCTTATTCATCTTGACCTAACTATAGTCCCATTTCCAAAGGCATAAACAGAGATACCCATGCTGAGACTTAATTTGTTCATATCCCCAACCTTCAGTGGGTGAAACAGTGACTCATTGGGTGAATGCAAGGACAGACAAATGATCCCCATCCTGATCCAGCCTCACCAGTGGGACTCCAATAATAGTGTCAAAATCTCTTATAATTCTCTCTTTTGTAAAATGAACAGATTAGAATAGTTAACCCCTTAAATTTCTTTCAGTTTTAAAATCTTTTAACCTTCTGCAGTGAGTTAGTTGGCACATTGAATACAGTACTGCACTTGAAATTGGGAAGACCCAAATTGAAAGCAGAACCTTAGACTTATTTGCTGTGCCTTTATCTCCCTTTACCTTTGCCCCAATTTCCTCAAATTTAAAATGTAGATAATAACAACTCCTGTTATTGTGAGGATGAAATTAGCGAATGTTTTTTAGCCTTACTTTCTGTCTTATTAACAACTCAAAATAGAAGAGCAGCAAGGATTAGGCAACTGGGTTAAGTGACTTTTGCAGGGTCACACTGCTAGGTAATGTCTTAGGCCACATGTGAATCCAAGTCCTCCTGATTCCACTCTATTTTCTGTGTCACCTAGTTGCCTCATAAGGTAATATTTGTGCTTAGTATGTAAAATCTCTTATTTTGGAGATCAAATGAGGAAATATTTGCAAAAGTACTTAGGATCATACTGGCACATAGTAGGAACTTTAGCACTATCAAGCTTTCTGTCCTTTTTTCAAAGTCACTAATAGGAACAGATAAATTCAATGCAAATGATTTTTCAATATGTCTAATTGAATGATCATTTATAATTGTATATGTATGTATAGATTAGCAAATGTAACAGATACATTATCTAGAAACACATAGATATAATGCATGCAATGTAATTTTATCCCTAAAATACACATCATATATGTACCCACTAAACACCCACTAAACATATATATATTTAACATTATATTGTACATATTATTATGGTATGTTATTATATATTATAGTATAATATAATGTTTTCTAAAATAGATGTTGTATATGTATATTTGGAAGCAGCTAGATAGTTCAGTGGATAGGGACTGAAATCGGGAAGACCTAAGTTCAAATTTGTCCTGAGACACTCACTACCTGTATAATCCTGGAAAAGGCATTTAACTTTTCTTACCTTAATCTACTGAAGAAGAAAACGATAAACCACTCTAATATCTTTGCAAAAAAAATTATAGGGTTTTGGCAAAAAGTATTTTAATTAATTCTTCTACTTTATGTTTTTAGGTACAATATTATTGCACACAGTAAATTATAGTATAGTATAAGCATAACTTTTATATACACTGGGAAAAAAAAACCTTATGACAAACCTAATTGTGATATTCACCTCATTGTAATGGTCAGGAAGAGTTGGAAATGAATGAAAAAAAAAACAAGTCTATATTGTTTTTCAGTTGTTCTGTCACATTGAAGTCTTTGTGACCTTGTGGATCATACCTAACCCTGGGGTTTTCTTAAGAAAGTAACTCTGCTGGTTTTCCATTTCCTTTTCCAATGAATCCAATGAATTCTTTTTGTCAAGCAATCAGAGCTCAGGTTAGTTGCCTACAATCACATAGTTAAGAAGTGTATGAGGATTAATTTGAACTCAGGTCTTCCTGATTCTAGGCATAGTGCTCTTAATCACTGATACACAGCTGCTTCTTTATATTGCATATATGTAGACATATCATAATATTATTGCATGTATAGGATAATATAATTAAATATCCTCATGATATAGAAATATATAATGATACATCACATTGATATAAATATTTCATTCACACATAGGTATATGCATGTGTGTGTAAGTATATAGTGGTTATGTATATATGTGGACATTAAAAGAACTGGGGAGTCTTGATAATGCTATACCTTTTTAGTATAGTGAGGTAAGCTGCTTATAAATAGTTGCATATATATGTATAAATTATGGTCTATTATCTCTTTAAAATTCTATGATTATACCAATTATTTCTAATTTCAGAGTCATATACAAAAGCTGTTTTTCTCTGAATTTTTCTTTTTCCAGAGCTTACTATGAAAATCTCTGGATATAATTTGTTTATTTCCTATGACTAAGTTTCTACAAATATTAGTGAAAGTTTATGCAGCTCCCATACAATCAATAAAGGCAACAAATGCCTATCAGTTAAATGACTTTCTCCATGATATCCTACTTTGACACCCTTTTATGTGTTATAGTCTCACTTAGATTATCAACTCCGTGAGGGCACAGAATCTTTTGTTTGTTGTATTAAAAATCTTAGTGCTAAAATATGCTTTCTCCTTGTGTTTTTCTGTCTCTGCCTTTCTCTGTCTCTATCTTTCTCTGTATTTCTGTCTCTGTGTCTCTGTCTCTGTGGTTGCCTTTCTCTCTGTGTGTTTCTTCCTGCATACCTTGGAAATATTGTGTGCTTGGTGCCAGAACACTACAATAAAGTGTACACTGCAATAAAGAAAGTGACACTTTCTTAATGGATTTTCAGTGTTCAGAAAAGTTATCCTTGTACTATATAGTATTCTAAGTGTGCAATAATATTATATCTAAAAAAGGTACATAAATTACTTTAAAATACTTGATTGCTAAAAAATACTAACCATCACCTGAAACTTCAGCATGTCATAATATTTTTTGCTGATGAAGGCTCTTGCCTCAGTGCTGTTGATTGCTGCCTGATCAGGATGGTGGGTTTTTAGGTCAAGATATCTTTTTATAATTCTTAAAATAATACAATAATGACATTTCCAGCTTTCTTCCTGACTCTTCCTTTCATGAAAGATTTCTCTGTAGAATGTGATGTTGTTTCATGGCACTTTTCTCATCTTAGAAATTCTTTATCTACTAGTCAATCCTTTAAAATCTGCTCAATGCTTTATTAATTGAGTTTAAGGAATAGGCTTCAATATGGTGTGTCTCTGGTAACAGAGTGGTCCAAGAACAGAGAGAGAGAGGTAATAGATGACAAGTGGAGCAGTCGGGTCTCACACAACATTCATCAATTAAATTCACTCTTATATGGACATGATTGGTGGATTCCTAATACAATTGGAAAAGAAACATCAGAAATCACTGGGCATGGATGACCATAACAGATATAATAATGGAAAAAGTTTAAAATATTGTGAGAATTGCCAAGGTATGAAACAGAGACACAGTGTTGAACACATGCTTTTAGGAAAATGGTGCTGATAAACTTGCTTGATGCAGAGTTGCCCAAAACCTCTAATTTATAAAAAGTAAAAACAAATCTGCAATAGCTCCAAAGCACAGTAAAATTAAGTGCATTAACTGAGTACCTACGTGCATATATATATATATATATTCACATATATAATGCATGTGTATGGACACGTATATCCATGCATATACATTTTTTGTTTAGTTTAGACTGTGTACTAAGGACCATGTTATGACAGGATTATCTATCTTCCACTATCTCTCAAAGCCTCCTTAAATTCATCATTTTGGTTTTCATTACATTTTCTATCTTGCCCTCTTTTCCCTTTGTCTTCAAGCTTTACTAGCATCAGGGTCATTCCCAGTGAATCGTGTCTCTTGTTATGTGAACAAAGTATTTACACTTCAACTATAATATTTGACCACCTTTTGATTAGTCTGAATTAATTTCTTTTAGTATTGACTGATTTGATGTCCTTTATGTCCAAAGGACATTTAAAAGTCTTCTCCAGCTCCAGAATTCAAAGTGTTGATTTGGTACCTTTTCTTATAGTTCAGCTCTCACAGTCATACATTGCTACTGGATAAAGCATAGTTTTAACTATACAGACTCTTGTTAGCAAGATGATGTTTCTGCTTTTTAGAATACTGCCTAGCTTTGTCATAGCTTTCCTTCCAAGAAGCAATCACCTTCTAATTTACTGACTGTAGTTGCCATTTGCAGTGATCTTTGAGTCTAAGAATAGAAAGTCTGATTCTGCTTCCATTTCTTCTCCATTTCCTAGGAAATGATGAGACCAGGTATCAAGATCATAGTTTTCTCTTAGTTTCCCCCTTTTTTTAAAGATAAGCTTCAAGTCAGCTGTTATACTCTCCTCTTATATCCCTCATCAAAAGGCTTCTTAATTCTTTACTTTCTGCCATCAAGTCTAGTATTGTCTGCATATCTGAGATTGTTGATATTCACTAGACAACCTTAATTCTGGCTTTTAATTCAAATAGCCTAGTGTTTCTTATGATGTATTCTGCATATTAGTTAAATAAATAAGCTGAAAATATATAACCTTGACATAGTCCTTTTCCATTTCTAAACCAATTAGTTGGGGGGGAGGGGCAGAGCCAAGATGGCAGCAAAGTAGCAAGTGCCTTCTGAATCTCTTTCCAACTGATCATCACAAAGCATCTCAAAAGGACAGAAATCAAAACTGGATGAATAAAGGGACTCTTCCACTGGATACAGCATGAAAGGTAGGAAGTGAGTGCTGATTCTCATGCTATAAGGGGGTAAAACTGCACTAATCAAAGTGACAAGTATTCCACCCCTCCCCCACACCATATACTATAGATCATGGCTGAACATCAGTCTTTAAAGCCTAGAATTGGGCAAAATAGACACTGAAAAAATCCACTGATCACCTCCTATATTAAATCCCCCAAAGACAACTCCCAAGAATGGAAAACTATGTGTCATAAGAAATAACAAACAAGATGATCACAAAAAGGAAAGACATATGAAATAATGCAAATTGAAGTGAGTAGAATCAGGAAAAAGGTGTTCATGGTAACAACAATAATGTATGATGATCAACTGTGAATGACTTCATTATGTAGAAGGCAAGGATCCAGGACAGCTCCAAAGAACTCATGACAAAAAAAATCTCCATCATCATAAAGAATAGGCATCTGAATGCAGACTGATATATACCATTCTTCACTTTATTTCCCCCATAAATTTTCTCTAGTATAAGCAATATGTCTTGCTTCACTATATGATGAAAGGGTATATGTATATATATATATATATATACATATATATATATATATATCTCCTATATCAGATTACCTGCCTTCTTGGGGAAGGGGAAATAGGACTTAAATAAAGAATGAAACATATTTTTAGACAGCTAATGTGAGAATTTGTTTCTCTTGGATACACATATATAATTTATTACATATGTATAATAAATCATATATATTATAGTATTATTTTATATTCTATTTTATGTTATATTTAAAAATAAAAGTAAAAAGTAAGTCCAAAAATTGATAGAATTTTGAATAAAAAAGAGGAGCATTTTCTAGTAACTCTTTATGAATAAGAAAGAAGGAAAATAAGTTCCAAGAGCCTCTGCATTTATTATAGACATCTGATACACACAAGGTTTAAATATTGTGTATGAAGATGAATAAGTAGGCAATGTACTAAGGCAAAACTTAAGTCAGGAGAGAGAAGGATGTCAGTTATTGGTCAGGTGTATATCTAGTGAAGCAGGTACAACTATCAGCACTTAGGATCTAGGTAATCAGGCAGATGCACTAGAGTTGTATTGGCAAATCTATGGCATCTGTGCAAAAGAAGGCATGCAAAGCATTCTCTGTGGGCATGCTTGCTGTCATCCCTTGCCAGAGGTTCATTATTAGAAAGGCAGAGGGACTCAGGTGGAGCTGCTCTCTTTCCCCTCTTCACTATGCCTGATGACATTTTTTTTTATATCACCCATCCCTCTGCCCAGCATCCCAATGGAAGCACTTTCTCTCCTGTGTGTGGTGGGAGTGAGTACATGTGATGGGGCTGTATGGCATGTGCACGGTCTCTGGAAGGTTTCAGGGCGAAGAGCATATCACAGTGTCTAAAAGGTTCTCAATCATTGCACTAGAGCAAATAAATATTATATGCCAACATGGATGGTCAGTAGTCCAAACAGGTAATCATAAGTTAAAATATTCACAGAAAATAGAAAAGTAAGGATAACGATGTAAGGAGAACAAATGAACAGTATTAATATCAGGTAGACCTAATAATTAAGCTTAATTATTCCTGAGATTTTTATTTTATTTTTTTTTATGATTTAGGTTGAGATAGGGACCAATTCTAGTATTTAATTCCTGGTACCTGCAAGTAAGAGCACATCACTGAGATTTACTTGATGAGGATGAAAAATTATGGATAGTGGGTAATGGGAAGTAGCAGTTTCCTTAAATATATAATATTTACACTAACTTCATATAGTTATTGGGGAACTCAGGTGGAATAACTCAAATGTGATACCTCCTATGAGCTATTTCCTAATATTGGCAGGTTGAATCCATAAGGTAGTAGACCGTGACTTCTCCCTAGGTTCTAAGGATAATCCTGAGGGCTGGGGTCTCTGGCACTGTCATCCATAAACTCAAATGTGTGAGTTTCTTTGGAAAAGTTATTTAGTTAGAATTTATAGTAATAAGAGTTAGTATAAAAATTACCTCAATTTTATGTCACACTCTATGACAAAGAATCAAATGTTTAATGTGGACAGCATATGTAGACATAAAAGAAAATACATGAAATGAAGAAGTAACTATTAATGATTTGTTACTAGAAGAATTTTTCTCTTCTTGGATTCTATATAGGATTAGATTAGGTATAGCTCCTTGCTAGGCTTTGTGGGTTAATACCCTTTAAGTCTAAAATTGACACTTTTCTGTGCCATAAAGAGTCATACTTTTGAAGCTGCATTTCATCTGGTGACTATCTTTTGTCTCCACTGGTCTAATATCTGATGTCAAATGGATAAACAGTCTACTACTCATCTACTCTTCACATGGACATGGCCAAAGTAATTCTCTCCTATCTCCTCACTCTAATGTTATCCAAGTGGTGCCTCTTGAGTGCAGAATCATAACTTTAGCACTGAAAACATCTTAAGTAGAGTTTTTTCCACAACTATCCTGGTTCACTGATTTAATTGCTTGTAAACTGTTACTTTTATGCATAGGTATTGCATATTTAACACTCAGTTAATGGCAAACTGTTTTTTTATTGTTCTTCAATTCTCATGTATTACATCTAATTGTTTAAGTACTAATCTACCCTAATTTGCATTGGATTAATGAATTCAAAGTCCATGATTATATGGATTGGAATAGATCCTTACTTTTACATATGTCAATAATTTAATATCTAATGGACCATATAAATGCAACTAGTCATGATTCTAATAATAAATATGTTGTTTAAAATAATGTTTGTAGAATGTGACCTTTTTAAATAGAAATCCATGACCACTTATTAAGTATCACATATATATATATATATATATTCTCTACATTGTGATTTTTTGGAATGTAGATGTGCTTCAACCTGAAACTGAGTTCTAATTCTATTAAATAAAATTATATGATAAGAAGTCAAAACTATCTACCGTAGTTTAGCAAAACTAATTTTGGTCCACGGTGGAATTTGAACTCAAGTTTTCCTAGCTGAAGGCTTCTTCCATATCAAGTATAAACATTTTTGGTTTCAAATTTCAAATTCACATTGGTCCTTATTGAACAAAATTATTTAAAAAGTGCTTCAGTCTACATTTTTCCCTTGTACTCTTTTTTGACTAAAAAAAATACCATGAAAACATTTTTACACTGGCATTCAGTATCCTTTACAACCTGTCTCCATTTTTTTTCTATTTCTGGTTTTACTCTATTCTATTCTAAACTGTCCTTTCCTGTCTTCTCCTATGCTATCCTATGATATGCTTGTGCTTTCCCATCTAGTTATTCAGTTCCATGAAGGTCAGGACAGGATTCTCTTTATTTTTTTTTCTAGTATCTGATTCTGATTTGTATATAGAAGGTTTATGGAGTTGAAGCATAAGAGACTAATTAATGCAACATTGCAATTATTTTTAGAAAAGTTTCAAAACAATTGTCTTCCACTCAAGCAAAGCAGCATATTTTGAGGAAGTATTTCACAGAACTCAGCCCATTAGATGATGCATTCAGTAGTTCAGCATCATAAAATCATGTGGATTTTACAGGTACTCTCATCAACACTGGTTAACTAAATTAAAACCATTTATTAAAGGATTACTAATTTCAAAGCATTCATAATACTGTATGGGATGGATACAACGAGAAAAAAGCACAACAGTTTCCACCAACAAAATCAATTATTCAACAAATAGACATTTATTAAGTACTTAATGTGTGTCAGGCAATCTGCTAAGTGCTAAGAATACAAAAAGTATACAAAAGATAGTCCCTTCCCTCAAGAAGCTTACAATCTATTGAGGGTGACAATATGCAAAAATAAATAAACTACATATAAGATAAATAGGAGCTTATTAATGGAGGGAAGGTAATGTAATTAAAAGGGGGTGGGGAAGGCATCCACTAAAAAAGGGGAATTTTAGTTTGGATTAAAAGTCTAGGAAGGTCATTAGTTCTAGTGGATGAAAAAGAGCATTGAAAGCAGTGAAGATAATCAAAGAAAAGGCTCTTCAGCAAAATTGAAGAGTCTTGTTTATGGATGAAAAAGAGGCCAGTGTCACTGGATCAAAGAGCATGTTCTGGGATGCAAAGTGTAAGAAGACATGAAAGGTGGGAGGGGACTAAGTTATGAAGAGTTTTGAATGCCTAAGAGGATATCCTTGTAATTGCTTCTGGAGGCAATAGGAGGTTAGTGAAGTTTATTGTCTATAGAGACAATGTAAATGGACTTGAACTTTAAGAAAATTATTTTATTGGCTGAATGAAGGATACATTATCATACTGGGTAGAGACTTGAGGTCTCTAGATCTATCAGCTGGATTTTGTGAATCATCCAAAGTGATTTAATGAGTAACTATACTAGAATGGAGCTGTGCCAGAGAAGAGTATGGGCACTATAAGAGAGATTTTATGTTAAGTCATATGCATAATATATGCTATATTATGAGAAGTATACAGAGTACTTAGGTTAAATTTTATGATGTTTTTGTTTTCCTCTATAGATGGCATAAAGAGTAATTAGAAACATGATGAGAAGCAAAGGCTATTAAATGGTTATACTTCAATTTTTTTAAGAAAAAAGCATAGTCATCTGATGTATGAATTATTTAATCATTTATTTTAAAATACTGAACTTATTTTTAGCTTTTTATACCACATGGAGGAATAAGCATTTTTAACTCAATATTCTATGAAAGTAACATTACTTTGTTATATAACTACAATAAAAATATATAATATTCAAAATATACATGTGTATAATATAACATAATATGCACCAATATATACAATATAATATATATTATTAAAGTATAGAAATGTAATACATATATGTAAAGAATAATTATTTAGACAATATTAGCCAAATCCTCCCTTTTAAAAGAAATTTGAGAAATAGGCATGATTTGTGTTTTAATTATGCCATTCTTATTTATCTTGTGCCAGTTTTGGGGTTTGATTTCAAAAGAATATCAAAGCTAGAAATCACAAATGTAATGTACCCACTTAATCATTATTTTATGAATACCCATTTGGAGTAAGCATAAGAAACCTCATTTCAACATGAACTTCTTTTTTGTGATAGTGAAACAATGTAGAGAAAAAAGTTCAATATTGTAGTATTTTTAGTGTAGCATCTGTTTGCATAAGCAATGTACACTAAATTTTCCCTTTTTAAAAATGACGTGTGTGTTTGTGTGTGTGTGTGTGTGTGTGTGTGTGTGTGTAGAAAGAGAGAGAATGTCAGCAATGGGAAAAACCTATCTCTATAAATACAAAAAGACACATGCTGATTTTCCTCCACATTGCACATGTTACTTCTAAATGGAATCTTAAAAAAAATCAATGGAAACTCCTTTTCATATTAATAGTAACATTTGGTACTTATAGAGTTCCTTTCCTCCAAAGAAGCCACAGTATTTAACAATGAAAAATCTCAGGTATCAGCCATGACAAACTTGCAAGGAAGGAATGCTTAACAGAAAAGTAAATTTAAACTAGTAAGTTATTTGAATTCATATCCCCTCATTCAGGCAAAGGAATAGATTTTTTTCATCATTTCCTCAAGGTTTATAACCCTTGACTCCTTTATTGCAGGAGATAAGGGTGAATTCCAGAGCTGAGGACCCTGTGGTCAAAAATATGTATGGGAAATACACAAGAGTCTAACTCTTAAGGCTGTCTATAGGTAGCTGATGAAACTGACTATATAAAGCATGACAAGAATGGCTTAAATAATTCTCTAGGCAACAAATGTCATGATTGAGAAAAAGGTGGTAAATTTATTTTGATCAGAAAAAAAGACTCATTTGTGTATACAAACAAGCAAAAAAAGATGATTTTTTCTATAATATCCTCTGTGATTATTCTTTTCCTTTACATAGACTTGAGGAAAACTATGTTTTAAAGATCCCCATTAATAAATTTCTGTCCCACTAAGCTTTCCCTATTGAATCAAACTTCTATTTATATTTTCTTATGGTTTAAACTTTTATCCATTTATTTATGTGAAATAAAAAAAGATTTACAAATGATATAAGTTACTTTTCATCAAGAAATTTATTTCCCCTTAACTTTTCATTAATTCTCTTTCTATTTCCTATAGATGAACTATAGCTACAAACCCACCTCATTTAGTTTAGTTTACCTCATCCACTTTATCATTTGATAATAAAAACATTGATATTCGATGTTAAATAATGCATTCAAACTTCTCAGTGGAATATACTGTTTATAACTTTATAAAATATATTCTGTATTCTCAAAGTAGTAATTAATCAAAAACTCATATCTCATATGATCACATCCATTTCACTTTTAAAATCTTTCATTTGATCCCACTATTGCCTTAAATTAATGTGCTTAGATTTTTCTTCCCTTTAAAAGCAAGATTACTAGGGAAAAAATCATTACATCCAATTTCATATTTCACATTCACTCCTCAATTTCTTTTAAATATATCTTTATCATTTATTTTAACATTGCTTTTTTCATAAATAGTTCCAAATTTTCTTCTTCTCTCTTGTCCACCCATTGATGTTAGCAAAAAAATATCTATTATGCACATGAAATCATGTAATATATGTTTCCTGTTAAGCATGTGGTAAAAAAAGTAAGCCAAAGGTTTTAGGTCAGCTATATTTTAATTTATATTTAGTGTCTCACCAGTTATTTCTTTGGAAGTAGATGATATATTTCATTGCGAATCCTTTGGAATTCACTTGGATCATTGTATTGATCAGAGTATCTAAGTCTTTCACAGTTGAAAATCCTTCTAATATTGCTATTACTGTGTACACTGCTCTAGTTCTTCCCATTTCACTTTGAATTAGACCATATAAGTCTTTATATGCTTTTTCTGAAACCACTTCTAAAGTATTTCTTATAATACAATAATATTCCATTATAATCATATACCACAACTTGTTTAATCATTCCCCTGTTGATAGATATTTCCTTATTTTCAAATTCTTTCCCACCAGAAAAAGGTGTTATAGATATTTTTTATAAATAGAGTCCCTTTCCCTTTTTCTTTCATGTCTTCATAGAATAGACCTAGTAGTGATATTGCTAGGTTGAAGAAAGTGTGCAATTTTATAGACCTTTGGGTATACTTAAATATTATTTTCCAAAATGGTTGAACCAGTTCACAAATCTACCAACAGTGCATTATTGTGCCCATTTCCCCTTCCCTTATCCTTCCAAGTATTTGCCATTTCTAATATATGTGAGGTATTGTAATAGATATCCCTCTTAGAAGAATTATGGTAGTAAGGAAGTGTTGGAGACTTAACACCAGGAAATAAACTAGGGGGAACCTGGATCTTGAGCCCTTCCATTTACTTTACATCCTGTTCTCTTCTCAATGGTCTTGCAGTGTTCTTCTCAGGACAGTAAACTTAAAGACTTTCCCTAATAATTAAATCCCATGATCAAATCTTTAACTAAGAGGTATTTTGTTTTTTTTAGGTAGAAGAGGTAGGGAGAGGGTAGGGGTGAGAGGAAAATGCATCTCCCTGTAATTTTAACTTATCCCTCTTGATTGAAGAGTTCAAGATGTTCCTAATCCAGGAAATAACATTATCTTTCCCTAAGGAAGACAGTGACAGGAAAGGCTGGCAGATTTCTACTGAGTTACCCCCAAAATTCTTCTCAGCACTCAGTCATATAGATAATCAATGACCAAAGAGAGAGATTTTCTTCCACCTCCTCTTTCCAACAGGTAGAGAGGGAAGTGAGTTCAGGTAGCTGGGTTTCCCCTAACTGCTCCCTTTAAGAATCCATGGAACTGTGATTCTATCTCAGTTGATTGGCAGCTCCCAAAGTTCCGTGCCTCTTGCTTTTCTGCAGATCCATTTTGTCACTTCTCAAAGTCCTCTTTAACAAATCCTCATTTCTTGTTTTTGGCAGAATTTACACTCAGTAATTCTGCATTAGTAATTTCATACTTACTTTTCATGTCATAAATAATTCTTAACTATCTAAGCTAAGATACTATACTATTTTAAAGTATTTCACCACACCCAAATAAAAATCTTAGTCTGTCTTTACTATTCTAAACTGTCTAACTCTATTCTAAGATTTGGGATTCAGGAAAGTGGGGTAGATCATAGAAGTACAATACAGAAATATGATTTTGAAAACAATAGTAACCAATGCAACAATTTAAACAGTTTAACAACAATGTAACTTCCTTATTTCCTGTTGACTGTAGCCTGTTCTAAGTAAAAGTTTTTTTATAAACAATATCCATTACTAACATTATCAAGTATTTTAACTTATATTAAATATGCTGTCTTTAATCTATCCAAAATTTAAATAAAATACCTAATCTAGCTTTATGTGTTAGTTGTTAGAATGTCAGTAACTTAACCTTATAATGTTAGAATGTTAGTTCCATTTTTATTTTACAAATTTACATCTTTTTGCCTGTACAAATTTTTGCATATTTACAATTATGATACAATTTTTATAGGTTAGTTCTGTTCAAAGACATGCAGATAAGAAAATTTCCTTTGAATTTTCCACAGAAACTCACAATTATATCAGTATGAATTTTGTGTGCTCTAATTATGAGATGTCATACACTTACCCAATCCATGAGATTCCTTTCCACATTATGCTTATCTATGATTGTATATGTGTGCATGTACCTATGTGATACCATGGATATTTCCCACCAATGTGGGAATAACCATAATCACATCTAAATTACCTATCCATCTTTGTTCTATAGATGTTTCACTATTAAAAATTTTCACATATACTTTATCTCCCTGTTTTATTTTGTGTAACGAGAAATCCAGTGGTACCATTTGTACTAACAAGCGTAGCTTCCTTAGTTCTTCCAGTCTGTTTTGTATTTCAACTACGTATTGATGAAGTAAACATTTCCCTTTTAGCATAGAAAAATATGATGGTTTTGGGGTCCTACCATGTCATTATGGTTGACCACATAACATCGCGAATGGGGATACAGGCAAGTCATTTCTGGGTCTTGTTCTTAGTTGAAACAATGCTAATGGAATAACATCTATCCATTTCAAGTGGGATTCTGAACAGAGTTTTCCTGTTAACGTTTTTAACTCTTTACTTATTTGTTCAACTTGGCCTGAACTCTGTGGCCTATATTGTGATTTTTAAATTTCCTCCATCTTGCTTGGTCTAGCATCCAACAATGTGCACACCCACACTACATGGGCATGCTAGCTAATGACAAATCAGAAACAATTTACTGCCCCCCTAGGCTGTCCTAAGCCAAGCTTGAGCTACCATTGGCACATGATAGATGCAGGAAGTGAGGTAGAAAATAGACTCTGGGGTTTTCATAACTTCCTGTGAGATGCCAGATTGATACTGGAGCTTGAGCTGGGAGGAGGCTGGCAAACAGCTTTCCTTCAGATTGGTCACGTGAGTGATAAAGACTGACTTTCTTCTCTGCCTTTGCTCTCCAAGGCCTTAAACTCCTGCTTGGCTCAGCCTGAGCCAGGGTGGTTGAGTTAACCTCTTTTCATTTCTCGCTCTTTCCTTCTCTCCCTCTTTCTCTCTCCCTCTAGTAATTTCTCTTTCCTCTTGTAATTAAATCACCATAAAACTCCATACTGACTTGAGTGTTTCAATAAGGATTTTTATAAGTGAAATCCTTGGTGACCTATAATTAATATATTCAGCCTTTAACCCTAAATTTAAATCTAACAATATACTTCATGGAACTGATTTAATACCCAGATTCTTATATATTTCTTGCAAATTTGATAAGTGAAATGAAACCCTCTATCTGAGTCTATGGTATCAGCAATGCCATACCTAGGAATTATTTCTTTCAGTAGAGATCTAACTACTGTGGCTTTGTTATTTTTCTTAGTAGAATATGCTTCAACCCATCTTGTCAGCCTATCCACAATAACCTATGCATATTTAAATACTTTGTCTTTAGGAATGTTTATGTAGTCCATTTATCAGAGGTCTGCTTCCTAATGCTATATTCTTAAAAAGTACGTGATTGAATTTCCTACATATGTCACATGCCTGATAAATTCTAATGGCATTTGTTTTAATCCCTGGGGCCATCCAGAACCTTTGTACTGCATCTAGAATAGATTGTACTCCATAATGTTATTTGGAATGAATCACATTGCATAGATATTGGTATAATTTTCTGGGGAGAATTGGTTTTCCTCCTTGAGCTACCCAAAAATGTTTGACTAATTTAGCCCTGAGCTGTTCTTTCCATGACTGAATCTCATCCCCATGGTAAGCTTCAATACAATCACACTTTTCCACCAGGGAAAGACTCAGCACACGATAGAGACCATATCTAGTGGTGTATTTCACTGTTATATCTGCTTTTTCATTCCCAGGGGATATTTTGTCTTCACCATGAGTATGTGCCTTGTAATGGATCATGGCGTTAAGGGTAAAAATTAATTTTGTTGACTGAATATATTATTTAAGTGGTTGCCAGGGATATAAATTCAATCCAAATAAAATACTCAAGTTAGTTTGGGATTTTTATGGTGGTTTAATTGCAATAGTAGGAAGAAATTAAGAAGAAGAGAGATATGAAAGGGTACAAGATTTCTTAGGCTTAGTCTAAGCCAAGGGAAGTTTAGAGGCCTCCACCAAGAGGCCTCCTACAAGATTAAATTTAACTCGGCTTCCAGGCATGAGGTCTCCTCCAAGTTGAAGGATTTCCTTGGAGGATAGTGCTTTCAAGAGGTAAAGGAAAGGAGGAATCAGTCTAACCACTCACCAGGCTCACCAAGGGAAGACACCTCATCTAAACCATGCTACAGAGGAAACACCCATAAGCATGCTGAGAATCCCTCCATGGGCTCCCAATGCCGAACCGTGAGAACCCAAAGTCGCTGAACAAGTCCAATGGCTCTGAGAGAGAGAAAGAGAGCAAGGGTGTGGAACTGGTGCAAAATATATAGACAGTTCTTTACATCACTTCCTGCATCTCACATGTTCCAATGGTAGCTTAAGCTTGGCTTAGGACAGCCCAGGAGGTCTTTCAGTTTCTGATTTGTCACTTGCTAGCATATGTTGGTCATAGGCCATCCTCTCAGACACTTAATCCTTAAGTGTGGGTGTATACATTCCTGGTTGCTAGAATTCTAAAGACTAAGAATGGTGGAGTAAAACTAAAATTCACACAGCCAACTCTTTTGGAAATTCTATAACTTTTATGAGACTGTCAATAAGTTTGCCATATGCAATTGGTTTTCCAGCTGATGCTATGAAAC
This sequence comes from Monodelphis domestica, assembly GCF_027887165.1. Taxonomy (NCBI): domain Eukaryota; kingdom Metazoa; phylum Chordata; class Mammalia; order Didelphimorphia; family Didelphidae; genus Monodelphis; species Monodelphis domestica. Next base: position 355,234,993 of record NC_077229.1, on the reverse strand, counting down.
CTCTGTTCCTCCAAATAAAACCAGTGGCATGTATGGCAGAAAAAAGATAAGCAGAACTGGTAAATATATTCTCTCTTTTGCCTTTTGCCATTTCCAGGACTTCAAGCAAAGTTTATAAATGGGTGCCCTGGGCACTAACATGTCTTGGTAATGATGCATGCCAACTCTTTTTGTCATTATTCACTACAGCTGCTCCTGTGACCCTGTGTCCTCTATAGATGTATGAGGATTCATCAGTATATAATTCCATAATAGGAACACTAAGAGGTGTGTCTTTAAGATCTTTTCTAGGCTTATACATCATTTATACCACTTGGTTACAATCATGCAGTGGTTGTCCACCTAATGGCAAATATGGAATCAGAGTTGCTAGATTCACCAGTGCACACCTATGAATTTTTATATTATCATTACCCAGCAAAATAATTTCATATTGAGATATTCTTGTATTTGTAAAAGCATGCATATTCTGTAATTGTAATAGTTTTCCAATCTGATGTGCAGAATACACATGTAGCTTGTATCCCAGTAAAATATCATTTGCTTTCTTCACCATGAGATCAGTTGCAAAAATTAAAATTTAAAACTTCTAAAAGCTATTTGGTACACTCTTCCTTAAAGAAAATATCTAATTTGAACCCAGAAGCTGAAATTTTTTACCCTATACAAAACAACTGGGAAAATGAAAAACTAAAAAACTAAAGGGAAATGGAGCTAAAAATACAGTTGATACTGATAATCATATTCAAAGTATTGGAAGTTTAACTTCAATTAAATTTGAAAACACAAAAAGAAAGCAGGACACAACAACTGCCCTGATGATCAAGGCTTCAAGAAACTCCCATGAAGCCAACATTCTAAATGGAGGTGGGGGGGTCTAACCAAATCAAAGTATATGAACTGACAAATAGCTATGGTTTAAAGTCATATTCCAAAGTAGGAGAACATAATATACACTCAAATATAAATGAAGATCAGTCAGGAAATTAATTAAACCAAGAAAATGTAACTGGTTCAACCATACAAATGGCAGAGGATGAAAGTGCAGTGCAAAGTGACAAATTGAAAATTAATTCAATATTCACAGAAAAACCAGAACCATATGTATGGATTAAGGTGGGGAAGAAACAATACAAATCTCTCATGGATACTGGTTTTTCAAAATCAGTCCTAAAGACATTCCCAGGAGATACAACTATAGGGGGTATGGTTTCAGTGGCTGCAGCTACTGGAGAAATGCAGGAAGTCCCAGAGCTCAAAACCACAATAGTTAAAGCTAGGTCCTCTCACCATTGATCATACATTCCTCTTGATTCCTGGATGTTCAGAAAACTTTTTAGCATGTGATTTTTTATGTAAGATCTGGTCAACCCTGCACTGAAAATAATCAGGGAATATATACCTGCATTTACCCAAATATTCTTTAAAATATTATCCATTGCAATATCTGTAGCAATTGGAGGAAAAGCCTGAACAGATACAAATTTTAACATCAAATACCAAAAGACATTCCAAAAGGGATTTTGTAAACCTTAAAATTTCACAGACTTATGAATGTTAAAAATTTTACTCAACATTGAGGAATCCTCCAATTCCCTACTTGAAATAATTCCCTACCAGATAGTGAGAACTCTACTTGAATGTGAAAACTCCTTGCTATGGGAGTATCCCTACTCCACCTCTACTTAAGACTGCTTTAGGGGAGAAAACTCCTTGCTATGGGAGGACCTCGATTCCACCCATACTTAAGACTGTTTTAGGGCAGAAAACCCCTTGTTAAACCAAGAAGCTGGCCTGGAGATGGCCTGGTGTCACTAAAATACTTGTTTAGTCAGACCTTGTGGTGAGTGTTAAAAGACTGACTGACTGATTCTCTCTCTTTAGACTCAGGTCTAGCCCATATTGGCTTGAGGCCCTTCACAATTATTCCTTTCCTACTCTTTCTCTAATTCCTCATTATATTATTAATTAAAATCTCCATAAAACCCAGTTGACTTGGGTATTTGAATATGTAAACCTCAAAATTTCTTAGACTTATAAATGTTGGAAATATCACCATTGGGAAATTTCATACTTGAAAAATTTCCTATTGATAGTGGGTCTTGACTATTGGAATGTGAACCCCATTGGCATGGGAGGTTCCTTCTCCTCCCTTCTAAAGATTACTTTAGGACAGAAACCTTTTGCTGAACAATGGAAAGGACTTTGACCTATGCTTAAGCATAGAACAGGAATTTCTTTGAGTCATGATTGATTTTAGAATTGATACAATGGAGATACTTGGAATCAATCTCCACCCTATTCAGTCCTAACAGGATTGAGTAAGGGCTGCAGCCTAGATCAAAATTTAATTATTCCAATCTCTACCCTACTCAGGTTAACAGGATTTAGAAAGGGCTGTAGCAAAGGATCAAAGATTTAATTATTTGAAAATATGACCTTCAACAGACATGTGCAAAGCCAGAGACCTCTGGGCTGTCCTGGGTTAAGCTAGAGCCTACATTGGCACAGGGAAATTGATGGACAGGTGATTGGTAGATGTGAGGACTGAGGGGAGGGAACTTGGATGTTTTCCTTAAGGATAGGGGGGTCTGAAGACGTGGGAGGTGGTTGAGGAGTTTGTCGGAGTGGTTGCGGTGTGCTCTGAGAAGCTTGCTCTGAAGGAAGCTGAAGGTGGGGGCCTCTGAGACTGTTTCTCCATTTTGGTCACGTGAGTAATAGGGACTGATCTCTTTTCTTTGCCCCAGCTATCTAAGGGATTGGGCCTTTTGGCCCAGCCTAAACAGAAGGGGTATTTAAGCCCTATTCCCTTCTCTCCCTTTTTTCTCTCTCTATCTCTAATTCCTTTCTTCCTCCTGTTTGTAATTAAAACTCCATAAAAGGTTGACGGCTGACTTGAGTTTTCATTAAGGAATTACATAGCTGAATTCCTTGGCGACCTTAAATTAATATATATCAGTCTTTTAAAAGTGATTTCCTTGTCACAAATAATTGGGAATATTTCCCTGGTGACCACCTTATATTTGATTTAAAACCAAGACACTGTAGTGAAACATATTTTCTGCAGTCACATTTACTCACCCTATCTTATATCTATCACAATTTATATCTTCCACCATTTTAACTCACTACAGTTTATGGGCTTCACTGTTTTAAATCTCACAGTTTTTGGTAAACATCAGAATGATGTGGGGTAGAACACTGTATTCATAGTTGTAGTTATGGTCACCAACTATAAATTTTCCTCTTGTCTGTTTTTACCCCCATTATCCTTCAATTTCTCTTTTCATCCTGTCCTTCCTCAGAAGTCTGTTTGTTTTTTTGTCACTGCCTTACTTAATCGGCTCTCTCTTTTCCTTTTTTATCTCCTTCCTCTCCTCTTATCCTGTTGGTTAAGATAGACTTCTATACCCAATCAAATGTGTGCATTCTTCCTTCTTTGAACCAATGTGAATAAGTGAAATTCAAGCAATGTCTACCACTTTCTTCACTTTCCCTCTATTGTAAAAATTCTTCCAAGTATTCCTCTTTTATGTGAGCTAATTTACCCCATTTTACTTCCTTTTTTACCCCATTTTCCCAATATATCCATTTTTATCTTTTTTTTATACTTTTTAGATTATCCCCACACAATTGACTCACACATCTGTCCTCTATGTATACTCCTTCTAATTGTCCTAATAATGATAAAATTCTGGAGAGTTAGAGAAGTATTATTTTCCATTTAGGTATGTAAAATATTTAACCATATTAAATTTTATGATTTATTTTTCATATTCACCTTATATTTCTCTTGAGTCATATTTGAATGTCACATTTTCTAGTTTCACTATTTTCACTAGGAATAAAAATAATCTATTTCATTAAATATTAATCCCCCCTCTTCCTTGAAGGATTAGACTCAGTTTTGTGGATTAGATTTTATCTCCTTTACCATTTAGACTATCATAGTCTAAACTCTCTGCTTCTTGAATGTGGAATCTGATAAGTCTTATATGATCCTGCCTATGGCTCCGCAGTATTCAAATTGTTTCTTTTTGACTTATTACAGTATTTTCTTTACCTGGGAACTGAAATTGGGCTTCAATATTTATGAGAGTTTTTGTGTTGGCATTCTTTCAGGAGATATTTGGGGGTTCATTTTCTATTTTACCTTCTGGTTCTAGGACATCAGGGTAATTGCTCTTCATATTTTCTTGAAAAATTATTTCTATAGATTTGAGGTAGACTAATAATTCTGAAATGATATTTAATTAATATATTTTCCAGATCGAGTATTTTCCCAATGAGGTATTTTACATATTTTCCTAATTTTCATTCTTTTAATTTTGTTTTACTATTTCTTGCTATATCATGGAATCAATTTTGGACTTGCCTATTTCTCATTAAAAACCATTTTCTTCAATTAGCTTCTTTGGCTCTTTTCCCATAGGCCATTTTTTAAAGTTTTATTTTCTTTCATATTCTTGTGCCTCTTTAGGCTGTTAACTCTTCATAATTTCCTTGCAGCATTTCTATTTTGATTCCCAATATTTTCTCTACCTTCTTTTAGTTTTTTTAAAATAACACTCATATTTTGTCTTAGAATCAATAGTAAGTATTGCATAGTAAGTATATTCTCCAGTACAGTGATCAATAGGTGAAATTCCACAAAGTAGCAGGAGAGCAAACAGACTGATGCTAAGGTCACTGAGCCAATCAGCGCCCAGGATATGGAACACAGCTCTGTGGTTGGTCACCTATCCACAAGTGGTAGTGGTATATTGCATTTCCATTGTGTACAGTATGATATTTATCCACAAAATCCCATGATATAACAAAAACTCTGATACAGAATTAGATCTATATTTTTCAAAAACTCATAACACAATGAAGTCACAATAAGTGAACCATGATTTAGTGAGTGGCAACTGTATATTCTCCAAGGAAGAAAAGCAGTGAACAAGGTAATTTGGTTTAAGTGAGTAGGAATTTACTGAGGCCAAATTTAAACCTAGGTCCTCCCATCTCCAGGTCTCTCAATCCCCTATGCCACCTAGCTACCCTTCAGCCAATTGCTTAATTTGTCTTAGAACACAAAAATGTGTTTCCATGAACTTTCATTGTCTCTGCCACTCCAAAATGTCATATTAGGTGCTATTTTAAAGTTATTTTGAGGGGAATCTTGAAGGAATTTATATGAATTATTGCCCCTAACCTTCTCTCTTCTTCTACTTCTTAAATTCTTTTAATCTGATTTCTAACTTCATTATTCAACTGCAACTTCTCTATGCAGGGTTAGTCATTAGCAATAATCTTTCATTGACAAATCCATTTCCCTCCTGACATTATACATCTTGAAATCTCTGCAGCACTGGACACTATTGATCACCCTTTTATACTTCTAGGAATTAATTTCCTTTTTTTAAGCCATCTCATGATCTTCTTCCTATTGTCATTCTGAACACAGCTTTTCAGTATTGTTTGTTTGACCATCATCTTGTCCCATCCCCTACACATTTAGCCTTCTGTCCTGATCATTTTCCCTTCTCATACTATATTTTCTTTTGATGACTCTTCAAGCATTCAGGTATTAAATTGTGACCTTTATAAAGTTGACTTCTAGATTTTTAATCCAGTCCATTTTCTTGCCTGAATTTTAATTCCATATTACAAACTGGATACCCATTGAACACCTTAAATTGGATGTCTTATAGACTTCCCAAATTCATTATGTCCCAAACAGAGTTCAATTTTCACCTTTCCCAGAATTTTTTTATGTCTGTAGGATATTATTGACTTTCTAATCATTCATATTCTTGATCTCAGAGATAATTCATTTTCTGTCTCACCTCTTCCAATACTCAAATTGTAGTCACTGATATTGATTCTAATTCCATCCATTCTTTTTCTCCCTCTACTTATTTACTACTTTCATTCAGGCACTTATCAGATGTCACTAGTCATTAGAGCTTTCTAATTTATTACTCTATCTCCAGTCTCTCCCTACTCTGATCTGTTTCCCATACAGGTACCAAGTTGATGTTCTTAAATCACAGTCCTGATTATTTTCCTACCTGCCTAAAATTTTCCAGTCACTTTTTCTGGCCCCTTGGCTATGATGGTACAAACCCCTTGGTCTGACTTCTGAGGAAAAACAAAATCCAACTCTGTTTACATTTCCAAGTTATTTTTACACAATATTCTTTTTAAAAAACCCTTACCTTCCTACTTAGAATCAATATGGCATAATGATTCCAAGGCAGAAGAGTGATAAGGGTGAAGCAACAGGGGTTAAATAACCTGACACGGAACAGGGTCACATAGCTAGGAAGCCAAAAGTCAGATTTGGACCCAGAACCTCCAATATCTAACTCTGGCTCTCAATCTACTAAGCCATCTAGCATCTACCTTATTCTTATTCAACTATTCTATATTTTAGCTAGATTGGTCTGCTTACTGTGCCTATTTATGACATTTCATCTCTAATCTTCATTCCTTTTCATAGTTTGTTCCACCATGTTCATCATCATCATCATCATCATTATCATCATCATCATCATCATCTTTTTTTTTAAAGTTCTGCTTATATATCCTAGAAAAGCTTATCCTGGTTCCATCAAATATTAGCTCTTTGACATCAGAAATCTAGTCATGTTCATTTCACCATATTTTACATGTATATTTTTTTCTCCCAAATAGTTTGTGAGGTCTTTAAGTTTGGAAATGTTACTTTTGTGTGTGTGTGTGTGTTTCTATTCACCCAGAGCAGAGCCTGAAATACTTACAGAAAAATAGATGAATGAATTCACAAATCTGTGTTGTTGCCTGGGAAAAAACACAGAAATATTAAATAGTCAAAATCACTCTTTAATCAAGGGCAAAAAGGGGTTCAGTGCTAGTAGGCTCGACAACAGAGCTGTGTGTCACACACAACTGCACAGAGTCCAAGGATTGGACTCTGGCCACTCTGGTCACTGACCCCTGGGTGTGCCACCTCACTAGATAGACTCCTGTGAACAAAAGAATTTGGGGAACCTATATACCTTCTGGGGGATCCAGGGACAAGGAAATATGATTGATATTGTTACAGCTACAAAGAAAATGGGAGTGTTCAAACTACATGGACAGGATACAATCAAGCTGGGGAAAGGAATCATAGCTAGAATCTAGGGTGTAAAGAAGGGGCTAATTGCAATGGATACTAAAGGATGGTCCCTTCCCAGGTGTGGATCTTCTTGGGAAAGGGTCTGATACAATAGGGGAAACTACCAAAGACAAAGAGGGTCCTTAGAATATGCTTAGTCTCACCCAACTAGGATTTTCATTCCCCTGAGGGTTCCTCACTTAGTCTGAAACTGCTAGCCTGAGATTCCCTTCAGGGTAGATTCCCATAGGAAAAGGGGACAAATACAAACTTTGGGATCTCCAACCTATAAGCTAGTCCTGAAACTTGGGGTTCACCAGATGCCACGAGGCCACAAATTTGGGATTCCTAGATTCCATGTTGACAGTGTAAAAATATAGATTAGATTAGACATAAAATAGATAGTAACATAATTAGTAGACCCAATATATTTGTAGAATTTTGTTTTACCTAATGAACTTTGAAACTAAATCAGGTTTTAAAGGATAGAATGTCTCCCTTCAGATTAGAATCTCAAAGTTCTAGATTAACATTATATGGTTCTTAGATTTCCTTGGCACCATGTCTTCTTAATGTGTTTTGTGATAAGAAATTGTTTTAAAAAAGCATAAAACAGCCATGAAATAGAAGCCAATACCTCTGATTTTAAATGGCTAAGTGCAGGTCCGTGGTAGAATGGATAAAACACAGGACATGGGATAAGGAACACCTGAGTTCAAATCAAGCATGAATGGAAAGGCTATCACCCTGGGAGTACAGAATGGATGGAAAAGCTGTCCTCCAGATGACTCCAGTTCTGGGGATTTTATACTTTTTTTCAACAGATGCTGTGTCATGGTATGGACATGACTTTAGAGTAGTAAACCCTCAGGCATTCAGTTAGGGGTTTGGTCATCTGACTGGGGTTTGCCTGGAGACATAGGGAATGACCCTCATAAAGATTCCTTAGTTTTAGGGAACAGATAGATGTCTAAGATGTAGCCTGATAGAATCAAGGTGTAACCTGGAGGTGCATCTCTCTGTCCATCTTAACTCTAAACGAGGATCAAAGGAGGACAGTCATCTCAGGGTCCTATGGGGGTCATCAGAAGGGAGCAAAGGAATTTCCCTGATAGTAATTTGCTTGAGTTTCTGGGTGTACAATGTCCATGTCAAAAGCAACTTCCTCCCAGAGTTCTTATGATCATAAAATGAGTTAATATTTACAAATAACTTTACAAACTTTAAATCACCCTACAGATTTTAGCTATTATTATTAAGTTCCTAAGTCCTCAGTAAAAATTCCAATCAAATGAACAATTTTAGAGAAATATTATTTATTTGGAGGAGAGGGAGATAAGAGTGTTCTTTGTTTTGGAAGATTTTTTATAGTTCCTTATAGTACAAAGGCCTGATATAAATATAAAATACTTAAAATATTTTATAATACAGTCAGATCATTTCTAAATAACAAACAAATAAATTAATTTTTACATCCAAACTTTTAAAATGTTTCTCCAAATTTCAATTTACGTCCCACTTATGGACTTTTAAAAATTATGACTTTCAAAAGGGTTAGGATTATTGCTACCTAACAAGGATAATAGAGTAAGAAAGTGTTCAATTTGTTCATCATCTTTTATTTTTCATGTTGTGAGAACTGTCTAGGTTATAGGAATGCACTCAGCTGTAAATGGTAGAGTGAAATCTGTAAGACCATTAACGTTTATTATAAGCTTTTCAGCAGCCTGATAGCTAAAGTGGTCTATACTTTAAAACTCTCCAGTGCCAGATGGAGTATCAGAAAATGTGTATGAGACTTTAATTATCTGGGAAAAAAAGGAAGTTGAAGTGAACTGAACCTGATACCTAGGGATTTTAATGAAAAAAACGTACATGTGTTCTTGTTGCTAATTGAAGATGAGTTGCATTTTAAGGGATTGCTTCCCAGGAGGATTTAGAGCCAGAGAGAAGAAGGATAGGGAAAGAATGTTAAAGACCTAAAGTAAACTTTAATAATAACCTGTCCTTGAAAAGGAAAATATTGTAGATTCTCCTTTTTTAGCAGTGTTTTCTCATGTATTGACTATCATAAGTAATGCTTATTCTGTTCAAGACCAGGAGACTATAGGCATTATATTCTGTAAACCTAATGAAATAAAGTGAGATTTAATCAATACTTTAGAATTATATTATGACTGGAGAAAATAATAAAACTGAAGTTTCAACTATAGTCATCAAATTAATCCCAATATAAGGTGAATTTGAGACAGTGAAATTAATAGTAGCAACAGAATTGTGCATGATCTAAAACACAATTTTATGTTAGAGTGTAAAACAACAAAACTTTAATAGTCATTCTTTAACATAACTCCAGTTGTTCTAGCATTGTGAAAATGTCTTCTTGTAGAAATACTCTTCAAAGTTATTCTCATCCAATGTTTGCACTGGAAGCTTCATTCTAAAAGGACTATGAATTCTTGAAGTATATTAAAGTGAGAAGACTTGTGGCCTTTTCATATAATCTTGTGTGTCTGATTCAATTTAATTAGATTTTATTACACAAACATAAACTAAGTGCCTACTAAGTAATAGGCATTATGGTAAATACTAATAATATAAAATGGAAAACCTCATAGGAATTCACTTTTGAGGAGGTTTAGAGGAAAACTCTCTTCTAAGGCTGACATTTTTTAGCCAATGGTTTTAGCACTTTTCTGGAAGTCATATAAAATTATGTTGATGTTTTTTTGACATGTCCAACTCTTAGAAATCCTATTTGAGCTTCTCTGGGCTAAGATACTGGTTTGTCAATTACTTCTCCAGATACATTTACAAATGAGGAACTGAGGCAAACAGAAGTATGTGACTTGCTTAGGGTCACATAGCAAGTAAAATCTGAAATGATATTTGAACTCAGGAAGATGAGTTTTCCTTACTCAAGCCTGGAACTCCAAATATCTGTCCATAAATCCAGGTATCATACCATTAACAATGAATACTATTCCCTTTTAAGGAGATAACTAACCTATGTCTATGCTGGATCAGTAAAATTGTCTAGTGTACTATTAAGCTTTTTCTGGGTAGTAATTGGCATTTTTACTCAATATCTTTATTCCTTCATCTGTATTTGTGTGTGTTTTAACTTTTGATTTAAATAAATTGGAACATCATTCCAATGGGTTAATTCGAAAGTGCACAAAAGAAGAAGAAACAATGGATGCTTTTCTTTCATGTTCTTTTGATAATAATAGATATCCATATTATTCCAATCTACCCGGTACTACTTCTCCTCCTAAAAAGGAAAATTTGTTAAAGAGAAAAAAGACTTTTTCTAAGCTTGATTTATGCAGATTTTTTCAATGGTAAATGTTCAATTCTCTACTCTACCTGTTTAAAAGCTGGGCATATGTTCAATTTATGATGCAGTGTAATTCAAAGAGAAAACTTATATCTTTGATCAGGACATTTCATTTATGTAAAATGTATATGTAGATGCTTACACAATGGATTATAAATCCTCTACATATGGATTTTATATGCAAAAGCAGAGGACAAGATTAAGGCTAAGAAAGACAAAAAACAATTTAGTTATCATTTCTGAATATTCTTTTAATCATCCAAGACTACTTCTTTTTACTTTAATGTGCCTGCATTCTATTCATTAATAAACAGATATTAATTGAGCATTTACAATGTTTAACTCAATATAATAGTTTCAAAAGAGTAAATTTTTTTTGCTCTGGTGAATTTATGATATTTCTGGTTACCAAAGGCACATAAAAATTAACTACTATTATCCTTATCTAGTCAGATTTTTGTTTTGTTTTGTTTTTCTGATATTTCTAGGAGTTAAAGAAAATCAGCAAACCCAGGTCTGTTACTCTATCCAGAATACCATGTACTCAACAAATGGAAATTTTGATAGTTGTTCATTTGTTTTTCAATTGTGTCAGTTCTTCATGATTCTATTTGGGATTTTCTTTGGTGAAGAAAAAGTGGCTTACCATTTCCTTCTCCAAATAATTTGACAGATGAGGGAAATGAAGTGACTGGCCCAAGATCTTTCATTCCTATAAAACTTCAAAATTTACAAAACATTGTTCTCACAGCAACACCTCTATGAGGGGCAAGAGTGTTTGTCCTAATTTCATATATTAGGAAATTGAGGCAGAATCAGGTAAAGTGTCTTGTCTATATTATCTGGCTCAGATCAATTTCCACAATAATACATTACCTCTCATGACTTTTGGTCAGGGGAAGGAGGATATAGAGAGATAGAAGCAATCACCTGAGAAACAGTTACTTCCCAAAGAAGTATATACTATATTCCAAAGCCAAGTAGAGATCTGGAGATCTTTGGGAAATTATACCAAATGATTTACCTACTGAAGCTTCAGATCTGAGAGCTTTCTCCTTTCTAACAAAAATAGGATAGAACTAAGATGAATTCCTCTTTAATTGCTAAGGCTGGTAATCAGGGTGGGTAACAAGTGAGGGTGATCTTAAAAAAGACAGTTAGTTTTGAGTGAGAAATCCCAAGTATTATAATCTCAGTGGGACGAGTTGGGATTTTTTACTTACCCCAAAATGGTTCTTTTGCTTCAGACATTTAACCCTATGACCTTTATTATTCATGAGTAATGCACAAATTTTGGTAAATATTCAAATTTTTCAACAGTCTAAAACATTTGAGTGGGACTATCAAGGGAGTCAAAATGTCTTGACTGGTATTTTGGAAATAGCTTAGTTTACATTGAAACCTTATACATTCCTTAGGATAAGGCCAATAAAAAGTTTTGGATTTTCAAGAATCTCAATGTTTTGCCATGATTTTTCTCATGTATCATGTAGACCACTCTATTACTGTTACATAGGGTAGACTGGAGGGAGAAGAAAATGAAGAGTTCCAAAGTTGCCATGGTAATTTCCTGTATAAGAGAGTATGTCCTAGGCTAGTGATAATAAAAAGGAGGAAGTAGTTAGTAGATTAATAGTTTAGTTTAAAAATAATTCCTTAATCAAATTTATCTTTGTATATTTCAAACTTTAAATAGTATGCAATTAATTAAATTTACAAATGATTATGATTACTTTAAAATTAGAAATGGAGAAAGTGTTTCCAAAGTCATTATCATCATCATGATCTTCTCTCTGTATTGATAGCTGACATATATTTCCATATATTTCTATATGTATATATATATGTATATATATACATGCACACACACACACACACATATATATATAGATAGATAGATAGATAGATAGATAGATTTAAGTTTTGCAAAAAAAACTTTACATGTTCTATCTCATTTTAATCTTTCAAGTCTTTTTTTTTTAACCCTTATCTTCAATCTTGGAGTGAATACTGTGTTTTGGCTCCAAGGCAGAAGAGTGGTAAGGGCTAGGCAATGGGGGTTAAGTGACTTGCCCAGGGTCACACAGCTGGGAAGTGTCTGAGATCAAATTTGAACCTAGGACCTCCCATCTCTAGGCCTGGCTCTCAATCGTCTGAGCCACTCAGCTTCCCCCTAATCTTTCAAGTCTTAATAGAAAATACAAATGAAGAAACTGACACAGAGAAGAAGGTTTGTTCAATGTATGATATGAATATATTAAGTTTCTGAGGTACAATTCAAACACAGGCTTTTCCTGACCCCAAATTTACTCCACCTTCCCAATCATAACATACATTTCAGAAAATTATCAGTCTTTTAGGTTATTCTAATGTAATCAAATGCTTGCTTAAAAAAATTCAACAAAGAAGCCTCACCAATAACTTGGCAAGAATTTACAATATTACATGGTTTACATTTGGTGTTCTGAACATTTACATTTTTTTCATTTTCATATTAGATGTAAAATGTAGCTTGCTAAACTTGTGAACATTTTCATTTATTGTACCTTGTCTGAAGAAAGCCAAAGTACCCTTAAGCATCAATAACTCTGACTCCAAGTAGATATATTTACATACTGCAAATAGTTACTTTCCCCTCATGAATCATGCATAGATTCTTCACCTCAACTATTCTGAATATATGTCATTGGAAAATTATAACCCAGCTGCACAGTATATTTTTATGCCTGGTTATAGATTGTGTTTTTATTAAAATTTATCATTTCAGCTAAGCATTGTTTCATTAAAGCAATAACATTTCATTAGTTTAGATCAGATGACTACACAAATAATTGAGTATGAAACTTAAAGAAATAGAGAGCACAATTAAATTTAAAGAATAACATGGTAGAATAATTTAAACCTAAGAAATTTTAACTTTTAAAAGTAGAAAATAAAGAAAAATATGGGGAAAATTTTAGTGATAATATATTTATTTATGGTAAGGTATTTGTTATTTTCCAGTGTCAGGGAGGTAGGGAAGTTAGAAACAAAAAAAAATTAAAGTTCTATTTAAAACCTTCATGTTTTTCAGATTAAAAAACTAAGGTCTGGGAGATTAAATGACTTGTCTCTTAGTACAATCTCTCCTGATCCTGATAATGAATTCCCTCTTCATTTCTAACTATAGAAGAGCCTAGTAACTTTCAAATTTTGGCTAATGTATCATTTTCTACCTTGGATTTTTACTATTTTCTCTAGTAAGTATAGAGCTTTAACCACTCCTGGCCCACAAAAAATAATTATTCTGTTCTTTTTATATTGTTCTTCTGCATGTGACACAAGAGGTACTTTAGTATTCCTTGGAAGCACAGTTCAAATTTGTATTATGTGATGATTTATTGAAGTGTACAGGATGACAGTGTGTCACCAAGCAAATTATCCAGCAAGGAAATATAAGTAAGCTCTCTAAAAATTGTGATTTCTTGAAGCTAATAATCCATTGGTTACCTCAGTTCCTGACTGGTATATGAGTAGAATTATCTCTCTAAAATTCATTATCCACCTAAATAAGCAGAAGATGATCTATTGGTAAATGCTGAGGCTCATCTCTAACCACAACTACCTGGGACTTTAAGTGATAGCACTGACCAATTTATATCTATAATCCCTGCATTCAGAATTTAAATAGGGAATTATAGGGAATATTGTTCTAATTGTTTTTAATTGAATTCTAAATCTCTAAATACTTCTCTCCACATCTAGACTGTCTTTGTTGTTATAATCTCATATCCATAGCATTAAAACATACTGCTACTACAGTTTGTTGCTACTGATTGGAACTTTCTACCTCCAGCAATGTACCAGTGCATTCTCCTAGTTGTTTCCCAGAGCCTTCATTAATAGAAACTTAGTGAGGGTGGAATTTGGGAATTGTCTATAATGCTATATATATAAATCTCTTTATCCTGGAACCTCAAGTCATGCAAGGACTTCGTACATTGGAAATATTCTTCTCTCATGAGACTTTACTCTAATTGGCTGATTCAGAGTTTTCCCAGTATTGCAGAGCTGTTATATGTAGGAAACAGGACCAGAATAGAGGTTTCTCTGGCACTGGGGACAGATCAATCTTTATTATTTATTGTCTTTTTCCTCTATATATTTATATAACCATTCAGAAATGTCACTAAGAAGAAAAAAATGAAATTTAACATGGAATTTGCCTTTCCTATGATGTAGATGCCATAGATACAGAAAGTGCTTGATATGGAATCAAAGGACTAGGATTCAACCCTGCAATGTATGAACTGAATCAACTTGGACAATTCAACAAATGTTTAATAATTGCACAATTGAAGATACTCTCATATGATGTGGAAATATAAACATAAAATGAAACAGACCCTTAGAAAGTCAGTTCCTTGATACAGGAACTGTTTTGTGTTTGTTCTTCTTATCACCTATATTGCACAGAGACTAGTTTATAGAAAGCCTTAACAAATTATTTTTTTAAATAATTGATTACTTACCCCATATGATTAACTGACAATTATAAAATATAAAATATAAATTTCATACTCATAAATAGATAAACAGAGACAGAGAGCTAGATAGACATAGACAGATTGCTGGACAAAGATAGATCATATAAATGCTAACTGGAAAGAAATATATTGTGGTAGAGAAAAATAGAACTCAAAATATTTGTATATATATGTATTATAGGTAGAGTGATTTATATTTTTCAATCTCTATATATTTATGTATCTTTCTAGAAAGAGATATATGGGATCTTCATCAAAGTTGAAAATGACACAAAGATTTAATGACTGCTAACACACTTTAAGACATGCTTCAAAAATTTCTTCATGGCTAGATTCCTGAAATGGATATAATTGAAAGGGATTTTTTGGCATTTATATTCAGGTTTAAAAATTATAAAAAATGGACAGTCAATATTTGTTAAGTTCCAACTATATGTTAGTCACTATGCTAAACACTAGGGATTCAAAAACATCATTCTCTGTCCTTAAAAAGCCTACAGTTATATGGAGGACACTAGAAATAATTAGAGATTTGTCTGAAAAATATAAGGGAATTTCAGTTGACTATGAAACCAGTATAATTTGGAAGTGCAATATTGCAGCCCAAAACTAATGCCATCTTGACATTCATTAAGAAAGGCATAGCTTCTAAAGGATGAGGAAATTATAGTCTTTTTGCAATTTATCCTTGTCAGAACACATCTGAAGTATTGCATTTAATTCTTGATATCTACCCAAGTATGTGAAGACTTCCCAGTTTAGAATGGTTGAATGAGCACAATTTGTTCCAATGGCCACAAAGTCAGATGGAACAGGTGCTATGAAGCACTTACGAGTTTGGTCGTGAATTGAAGTCATCAAGGTCACTCACTATATCCCAGGTCATTAACAGTCATCCTGACTTGTCTTGCCACTAGACTTCACTGACTTTCAGTAGAGAGATGATGATTTTGTTTGCCGCACTTAAATCTAATTCAAGCTTAAGTCTAGACATCATCTTATAATTTCACTAGTTCTGTTAAAAACAAAGGACAAACAACAACAGTATATCAAATTTAAGATAATGATGATCTTAAGAGAACCTGGAGGTTCACAACTAGGAACATGAAGGGAATTGACTCAGTGTTAGATGAGGATAAATTGAAGTAACTGGATTCATTTTTTAAAGAAGAGATCATAGTGGGAATATAATACCTCTTGTCAAATATTTAAAGGATTTGTCATTTGGATAAGAGATTTTATTCCAAGAGCAGAACAAGAAACAAATTACCAAGGTAGCAAATTTAGGCTTGCCATCTGAAAGATTTTCCTAACAATTAGAGTCATTTAAATGTGGAATGGATGGCCTCATGAAATGATGAAGTAATCCTCCATGAATATCATAAATTAGAGGCTGTAGAATCAATCTCCATATATGTGAGTGATGCTTTCTTTGGGCCTTGGCTGGACTAGACAGCTGCTGAGATTTTAACTCCACTTCCAAAATTCTGTCATATCCCTTAAATTCAGGGCTAGTTAATAGTTTTTCTTTTCTTTCATGACTTGTGACCTTTCCTTATTCCCCCTCATGCATGTATATTAGACTTGCTATTCTAATAGGTTTGAGGACCACCATAGAGGAGCTATGTACCCATCTTCTAGAGTTCCATTATTTCTACACTGGTGTTTTATTCCTTATATCAGTACCACTGGAAGCCTGGAGAGAATCAGTAATTATGCTAATTTTGTAAGGAATGTTACTCACTTCATTACTCCTTGCAAACCAGATGGGATTGCCTATTTTCTGGATTATCGTTTCACTGGAATGCTTGTAAAGCTGGCTGGAAGCAAATTGAGAAAAATTATCTCAAAAATCATAGACTCAAAATTTCTAGAGTTCATTATACCCATTTTAATTTCCTTTTCTTAGAAAATGTGCAAGGTTAAAAGGGAAATTTTCATTTCCAATACTAAAGAATCTTTAGGAGCCACATAAATTTGTAGGAGAAATTGGTCGAGGGAAGGAAATGTTGGTTGTCATAAAGAAAATGTTTTCCGCAAAATTAATATTTTGATAATTACCAGAATTAGCTTTACACCTTGAATGAGGCAGCTGCCTGCTTAGTGGATTTTGGGGGGGTGCATTCCCAGGACACCTTACCCTACAAACTGTCACAGTTAGAATTCCTGCATCACTCACTTCTTTCTTTTAAAGGATAAAAGACAGGTGTTATCATGCAAGTGCTATCTGAGAAAAGTAACATATTTTGGTATAATCATTTATTACAGCCTTAGTTTAAATGAGTTTATCAGATTATTTAGCAAAGCACATGCAGTAAGTAATAAGGACCTAAGAAGACTGGTGTCAGAATAGCTAAATTCAGTTGAAGATTGAAAAGTGGGAATAATAGTCATTTGAAGATTATGTAGCCTAAGATCTCAGATAACCAAAGAAGTACATGAAGATATCAGTGCTTTATGAGGCAAATAGGAAAGGACTGAATAGGAGGAAAAGTGATGGCAAAATAAACTTTAGCTTCTTGGTAAATTTGCCTAAGACCAGACTGTTACTCAGTGAGGTAATATTCATCTCCATAGAGCTGACTAAGGTTCTAGACACATTAAAGTAAACACTTAGGTATAAGCCAAATTATGTATACCACATCCTCAGGGACCATTTCTTATTTCTCTTTGTCTTTTCTAAGCCTTTATTTTGAACACTACAACAGATTCTCATATAGAAATGGAATATAAACAGTTTGAAAACAGGTACACTTTTGTTTTTTGTTTTAACATTTCTAATTTGTAACACAGAGACCAACACACAATGATTGATAAATACCTATCAAAGTTAATTGAATTAGAAAGAATGTCTGGCAGCCACAACTTCCAATTGTTACTAATTGATTTTTTTTCCACATTTCACTTCTAGTGTCTGATCTCTTTTGAGACTTCTCATAATCCACACAGGTGATTATGAAAAGCTTCTCAAATCCTGTTAGGTCACTTTGTCCTGTTCATATTCTACTTTACTGCATATCTATTTTTGATTTTGTATACATATCTTATCCCTTTATTAGATAATAAGCTCATATATTTCAAGGCTTAACTTTATTTCTCTAACACCTATATGCCTAGCATATAGTATCTATTGAAAAATGTTAAATTTGCTTTAATGTATTTGAATAATAAATAATAATAAAGAATTCTAATAAGTAATTAACAAAATATTATTCCCTTCCATCTATATGACACTTTAAAGTCTATAAAATTTTACATTTTACAAATATTATCTCATCCTCACAACAAGCTGAGGAAGTAGGTGATATTGTGATCTACATCTCACGGATGAAGAAAATGCACTTTACAGTGGTAAATTGCCTTGGTTAACATGACATAGCCAATAAGAGTTTGAGACCAAATAGGAGCAAACCTTTATGTCTCAGTTTCCTCAAATGCAGAATGAAGATAATAACAGTTCCTATCTCATGGAGTTCTTTTTGTAAATGAGGATATTGGACAATGACAAATGCATCTGCTAAAAGAAAAGGAGATCAGAACTTTGTGAAAAGCCAATCAACTGAGATGGGGAGACAGTTCCCATGGAACCCTGGGAAAAAGCAGTTAAGAAATTTCAACTGGCTGAGGGAGATTCCCTCTCTGGCTATTTGACCAGAAGGGGGAAGATAGACTACTCTCTAGCCTTTGCCTTATCCATAAGACTGTGAGCTAAAAAGACATTTGGGTTTTAGCCCAGAAGAAACCTGTCAGCATTGCTGTCAACATCTCCCCTAAGGGAAAGATAATTTTGTTTCCTGAATTTGAATATATCTTGAAATCTTCAATAAACAGGATAACAGAGACAATTTAGTGAGACCTATTTTCCTCTAACAACTTCCCTCTCCTTACCTCCTCTACCCAAAAGAATAAAAGAACTTTTAGTTGAAGGATTTGATTCTGGGATTTGGTTATTAGGAGAAATCTTCAAGCTTACCATCTGTGAGAAGAACATTTCTAAGATAGTTCAAAGGGAGCAGGAAGTAGTGCAGGGGGAGGAGCTCAATATCCAGTCTTTTCCCTGGCTTGCTTCCTCTCTAACATTTCCCCATTACCATAATCCCCCTAGTAAAATTATCTATTACATTATGAGGAGCAAATAGATAATATTTATAAAATGCTTATTACACAGGACAGTGATATAGCTCAGTTGTTTGAGAGCCAGGCTTGGATATGGGAGGTCCATGATCCGGATTTGGACTCAGGCCCTCTGTGACACTGGGGAAGTCACTTAATCACCTAGCCCTTACTGTTCTTTTGCCTTGGAGCCAATACACAGTATTGATTATAAGATGGAAGCCCAGAGTTTTTAAAAAATGCTTATCATAGTGCTTAGCACATCCTAGGTGCTTCATAATGTTTATTCCTTTGCCCTTACCTCACACCCTCCTTTCCTGATATAATGTCCAGAGTGCAATCATCTGTACTACTTAGCCATGGAATTTTTACAGACCTTTTTTCCCCCTCCCATTTTTTACATGGAACATGTGGGTTTTTTCTACTAGGGTTCTTTATATTTTCCAAGTGTTTATAAGAATAATCTTTTGTATAAAACTATGATTCTTGAGGGGGAGAGGTGGTATTGGAAAAGGATGGGAATGTGACCAAACTCCTGTGTCTACAAAAAAAATCTCTTGGTAAATGATCCCTCTGTAGCCAAGGGTTGAAAAAAACTTCCATGAGTATTCAACATATAGGGCAAAGGTTTTGAGATTGTATAGTTTACCTAAACAAGGCATATATGTATGTGGTTGGAAAAGTGGATAGCAGTATAAACTGTCAAAGTTCTTCCTGAGGCTGATTAGTAAAATACTACAATGGTGTATGGGGTGTTCAGGGAGGGGTAGTATCTCTGACATGGAGGGCTTGTCATACCCTCTTAGGGCAGCTCTCCAGCCTCTGACCCCCTCCTGACACCCAGCTCTCACTTGTGGCTCCTAGTACCTGCTAGCATGCAGCAGCAGCCACACCCCGGGCAATGGCTTCCACAGGCCAGCTAAACCTTTATGAGGGTAGCCATCGGGTAGTCAACCCCTGGTGAACCAGGGCTTTTGCTCACCCAGCATGTGAAGACTGCTTCGGCAAAACAGGCATAAGAAACCAATAAGAAGGTTCAATGGCTGAGATGGTGATGCAGCAAAGCACTGCGGAGTGCTTAGGGCGTGTTGGAACACAAAAGACAACACGGCCATCCAATGCAGCTGAGGAAGTCTCCAGGCGTAACAATTTTCCGTGCCACTGGACCCAAGCTTTCAATGCCGAGAGAGTGGGACTGTCTCTGTGCATCGACTTTTCCACTTAAATCTCTTTCACCCACAGGTATCTTTGTGGTCGCTAGGCTCTGTAGGGCAGTAGAGATGTTCGGCAGCATCAAGAGAGACGGAGCAGACCTCCCTAGGACAGCACTGCTCACCCTAATCAAGGGAGGGGACTAGAAAAGTTGTCCCAAATATTGCCTGCCTTACAAACACCCGGTCAGCACACCTCGGCTGGTGGGTCATCCCTTTAAGCGGTCAAAATCAAAGGAAACAAAATACAAAGAAACTCCTACTAGGAGCATGGAACATCAGAACATTACTTGATGGAGAGAATGCCCCAAGACCTGAGAGAAGAATAGCTTTTATCGGTAAAGAACTGACGCAATATAACATCAACATCGCAGCATTAAGCGAAACACACTTACCAGAAGAGGGATCACTCAGGGAACCCACCACTGGATACACCTTCTTCTGGTAAGGTAGAGCCACATATGAAGACAGAATCCATGGTGTTGGCCTGACTATCAAGACCAGTTTACTCAAACACCTGCCAGACTTGCCTGTGGGCATTAGCGAGATGCTCATGAAGATCTGTTTGCCTCTCAGCAAAGACCGGTATGCCACAATCATCAGCACATATGCCCCTACACTGACCAACACAGAGGAGACCATCGAGCAGTTCTACTCTGACCTGAGTGCCATCCTGCACTCAGTGCCCACAGATGACAAGCTGATACTACTGGGAGACTTCAACACCCGCATTGTCCAGGACCATGAAAGATAGAAAGGAGTGCTCGGCAAACAAGGCATGGGCAAAATGAACAACAATGGCCTACTGGTACTCAGAACATGCTCAGAGTTCAAACTCACCATCACGAACACTGTGTTCAGAATGGCGAACAAATATAAAACAACATGAATGCACCCACGATCAAAACAGTGGCATCTCATTGACTACATCATTATATGCTGGCGAGATATCCAGGATGTACAGATCACCAGAGCCATGAGAGGAATTGAATGCTGGACAGACCACCAATTGGTTAGAGTGATCTTGAAATGTGCATTTTCGCCTCACCATCCAAAATGCGCCTAGAAAGTTTGCACATTTTACAAGGTGAGTCCTCTTAGAGACCCATCTTATTTGCAAATATACCAGTCCTGACTGGATGACAAGCTGTCTGTCAAGGGACCACTCACTGGAAGCTCAACCGAGAAATGGAACCAGTTCAGAGATGCAGTGAAGGAAACATCAAATGCAGTCCTAGGCCCCAAACAATGCAACCACCAGGACTGGTTCTACGAGAACAACACTGCTATTGAAGGCCTATTGAGCAAAAAGAACAAAGCCTTTATGGAGTGGCAAAATAACCCAAACTTTGCTCCTAAAAAGGACAGATTCAAGTCTCTCCAAGCCAAGGCGCAGTGTAAGATCAGGAAGATGCAAGACCGATGGTGGGGAAAAAAAGCCAGAAGAAATCCAGCACTTGGCTAATAAGAAAAACTACAAACAATTTTTCAGTGCCCTCAAGATTGTCTATGGGCCATCAAAAGCCACCACCACTCCCTTGCTATCCTCTGACAGTGACACTCTCATAAAAGATGAAAAAGGCATCAGCAACAGGTGGAAAGAACACTTCAGTCAGTTTCTCAACCGACCTTCTTCAGTCGACCAAAGCACCCTTGACCAGATCCCCAAAATTGCACTTTTGAACAACTTGATGTCCCTCCTTCAATAGAGGAAATCCAAAAAGCCATTAAACAAATGAGTACAGGAAAGGCACCCGGTAAAGATGGGATCCCAACCGAATGCTTCAGGCATTCCACATAATGCTGACCAGCATATGGGAAGAGGAAGACATGCCCCCAGAACTCAGAGATGCCTCCATTGTAGCCCTATAAAAGAACAAAGGCTCACGAGCAGCCTGTGACAACTACAAAGGCATCTCACTACTCTCCATTGCTGGAAAGATCCTCACCCTTGTTATACTGAACAGACTCCTGTCATCTGTTTCAGAGCAGAACCTGCCTTAATCACAATGTGGCTTCCGACCAGATTGCAGCACTATCAGCATGGTCTTCACGGTGAGGCAAATGCAGGAAAAATGCCTTGAGCAGAACCGAGTCTCTACATTATCTTCATAGACCTGATGAAGGTGTTCAACACAGTGAACAGGGACACATTGTGGGTGATCCTCAGCAAGCTCAGTTGCCCAGCAAAATTCATCAAACTGATCCAGCTCTCTCATGTCAACATGACAGGGGAAGTCCTATCTGTTGGAGAGACTTCCGATCACTTCAACATCTCCAATGGTGTGAAACAAGACTGTGTCCTCCCTCCGGTACTATTCAACCTATACTTCACCCAAGTATTACGACATTCTGTGATGGATCTAAATCTGGGCTTCTACATCAAATACCGACTGGATGGCTCACTATTCAATCTTCGCCGCCTGCTTGCAAAAACAAAGACAACAGAGAGACTCATCCTGGAAGCTCTCTTCGCAGATGCTCTCATGGCCCACCAAGAAAATCATCTTTAAACCATTGTGGACAGGTTCTCTACTGCAACAAAACTGTTTGGCCTGACTGTCAGCCTGAGCAAAACAGAGGTGCTGTTCCAACCCACACCAGGGAGGCCAACTAACCAGCCATGCATTACAATCCACGGCACGCAGCTTTCTAACATCAACACTTTCAAGTACCTAGGCAGCACATTTGCCAATGACGGGTCCCTAAACCAGGAGATCAATGCCAGGATCCAAAAGGCCAGCCAGGCACTCGGGCGGTTGCGCTCCAAAGTCCTCCAACACAGTAGTGTAAGCACTGCAATGAAGCTCAAAGTGTACAATGCAGTGGTCCTCAGCTAGCTCCTATATGGTTGAGAGACATGGACATTGTACCAGAAGCACATGAAACAGCTAGAGCTGTTCTACCAACTCTCTCTCTGGTCAATCATGAGGATCTGATGGCAGGACCAAATCACCAATCAGGAAGTCCTCGAAGGAGCCAACTCCACCAGCATCAAAATCATGGTCCTCAAAACGCAGCTACGATGGTCTGGACACATCATCCACATGGACCCACAGTGAATACCAAGACAGGTATTCTATGGTGAACTGTCAGCTGGACTCAGGAAACAAGCATGACCAAAGAAAAGATACAAGGATCAGCTAAAGTCAAACTTTAAGTGGGCTTGCATTACATCAAAGCAACTAGAACTCACTTCCTCTGACAGAAGCAGCTGGCTTACCCACATTAACCATGCTGCCACCACCTTTGAAGATGAACGACGCTGACATCTTGCCGCTGCGCATGAACGCCGACACCAGGCCACAACTGCACCTCCCATAACAACTGGTGTTCCATGCCCCATGTGTCACAAACTTTGAGCCTCAGTCTTTGGACTCCAAAGCCATATGAGAGTATACCATAGATGAACACACACAATGACAATTGTCATTCTCTGACACCGAGAGACTATTACTACTACAATGGTGACTCCTCTTTATTGGGAGGTTTTCCCAGATCCTCAAAAACAATATTACAGTGAAACTAAAAATCCACAAGTTTTCATGAATAATTTATATATGTGGCACATCAAAAAGTGTTCTGAATCTCTTATAATCAGAGAAATGCAAATCAAAACAACTCTGAGGTATCACCTCACACCTAGCAGAATGGCTAACATGACAGCTATGGAAAATAATGAATGCTGGAGGGGATGTGGCAAAGTCGGGACATTAATGCATTTCTAGTAGAGTTGCGAAATGATCCAACCATTCTGGTGGGCAATTTGGAACTATGCCCAAAGGGTACTGTCTGCCCTTTGATCCAGCCATAGCACTGCTGAGTTTGTACCCCAAAGAGATTTTAAGGAAAAAGACATGCACAAAAATATTTATACCTCCACTCTTTGTGGTGGCAAAAAATTGGAAAATGAGGGGATGCCCTTCAATTGGGGAATGGCTGAACCAATTGTTCTATATGTTGGTAATGGAATACTATTGTTCTCAAAGGAATAATAAAGAGGAGGAATTGCATGGTAACTGGAATGACCTCCAGGAAGTGATGCAGAGTGAGAGGAGCAGAACCAGGAAAACATTGTACAGGGAGACTGATATACTTTGGTACAATCAAATGAATTGGACTTCACCATTAGTGACAAT
This sequence comes from Monodelphis domestica, assembly GCF_027887165.1. Classification (NCBI taxonomy): domain Eukaryota; kingdom Metazoa; phylum Chordata; class Mammalia; order Didelphimorphia; family Didelphidae; genus Monodelphis; species Monodelphis domestica. The sequence continues at coordinate 355,210,538 of NC_077229.1, read as the reverse complement.
GTAGTGACCCTGAACAACTCAGAGGAATCTATGAGAAAAACCACAATTCACATTCAGAGGAAACACTGTGCGAGTAAAAACACCGAAGAAAAACAACTGCTTGAAAACATGGGTTGAAGGGATATGGTTGGGGATTTAGACTAAATGAGCATCCTAGTACAAATACCAACAACATGGAAATGGGATCTGATCAAGGGCACAAGTAGTACCCAATGAAATTGTGCATTGACTGCGGAAAGGGTGGGTGGAGGGGAGGGAGGGAAATAAAGTGATTATTGTAACCAAAAAGTAAATTTATTTAAAAAAAGAATGATGTGAAAAGACCTGTTTGATCTACATCTAGCTAAGCCCAATAGTAAACCACATTCGCCACATGAACCCAATCCAAAAATTGTTGTGATTATTATATTATGAAATTGTAGTTGTCATCATTATTCATAAATAATAAATTATTTTATAATATTATAAAAATAATTTGTATATTGTCTGAGGACCAAACTAGTAGAATATAGAGAAGCTCACCAGCAGCTTGACTGAAAGGTGTTGAAATGTTTCTAGCAGCAAAAGCTCTGAATTTCATTAAGTTACAGATAAAATAATCACTTTTAGTGAATGAAGTATCCTCAGCAATTATATTGGTTCCAAGTCAGAAGAGAGGCAAGGGCTAGATAATTAGGTTTAATTGAGTTATCGAGGGTCACACTGCTAGAAGTCTGGGTCCAGAACTGAACCCTGAACTTCTTATTGCCAGGCCTGCCTCTCTATCAAGTGAAATAGCCTGCTGCCCCTGAAAGCCTTAAAATTTAAAGCATAATATAATTAAAAAATGTGTATCAAAAAGAAAAAAAATCTTGTGTATCAATATGTATGCAGCTATGTAGTATAGTAGAATAAAAGATTTGGAATAAGGAAGGCCTGAGTTCACATCCCCTCTGAAACAGTTAACTTTATTACCATAGAAATGTCACTTGAGCTCAGTTTCCTAAAATGTAATATCTAATAATAATAATAATCTCTACCTCTAAAAGTTGTTTTGAGAGTCATCAGGTAATTAAATATAAATAAAATTTGGTTATTATTTACTGTTGTTATATTTGAGGGCTAGATGACTTGCTAAATGCATTGTCCCCAGTGAAAAACACAAGTAGATAGTGAAGGATATTTTTAGGAGTACATAGATAGGTTGAAGCATGTTGACATGATAGCTAGCGAACTGGTCTGGAAATTAGGAAGGTCTGAATTCAAAGTTCTGCCTTTGGCACATTCTTGCTTGGGATAATGAATAATTCATTCAGTCTCTTAATATCTAAGGCAGTTCTCTAAAACTATAAATTACAGAGAAGTGCCAGAATTGGTAAAACACTACACAACCTAAAATTCCTTAGACAAATGAAATTAAAAATATTGTCTGTACCCTGTTTAGGCATGATAGGAAGTAAAAATTTAGTGCTGTCATGATTAATAAAAGATGATAGATTACTTTGTGTATTGACTTTCTATAATATTACATTTCAAACTTAGGATAAATGCATAGAGTATTTTTGTATCTAATAAACATGGATAAATGTGTCCATATGTCTTTTGTAGAATGAAAATTAAATTCAATGCACATTAATATAATCAATACAAAATTACTGACAAATCACATGCATTTTTCCAATTTAGACTTAAAATAAATTATGAAAAAGATAGCCTAAAATGTTTACTAGGAACAATAATTCTCTATTATGTAAAATGATCAAATCCTTTAGGATGTTACAAAAGTAACTGAATAACCAGCTTATTAAGTGTCCATGGATTTTCCATTGAATTAATTTTTTCACAATAAATGGAGCAAGTAAGGATTATGTTCCCAATTCAAAAATGCACATTGCCCAAAGTTTCTCACTTTGCTAATATACTACTGAGGAGGGGGAAATAAACCTAGAATTCTTCATGAATCAATCCTGTCCCTAGTCACTGCTGCAAAGAATGTCAGTAATGAGCCCCTGAAATAGGCTGACATTTAATGTGTAGCATCAATTAATTCAAATGAAAAATTGTCTGTCTCACTTGATTAAAATAGTCTTTTCATTTAATTTAATATTTACTCTTCTTTCTTCCTTATCATGTTTAGAGCAAGAAAGAGCAAGCAAAACTCAAAACCCTAAAACAGGAAGAAAAACCCTTCTTCAGAGAAATAAATGATAATATTGACATTTATATCAGGTTTTAAAGTTGCAAAACATTTTACAAATGTTATCTTATTTGAGCACTTGGAAAATATTTACTATAAGTAGGATCTAAGAAAGGTCATTTAGTTATCAAGTCTTTGATTTACTCAGTTGTACCATTTATAATAAAACAACAACCTTTGAAATTTGAAACATATGGAAGGGAAATTTGATAAGCTTTTTCCATCCAAACACACAACAGACATCCAGGCAGATTCTGATGGCTTTACTGAGCTGTGTGGAACACCATATATTATGATGTAAATGCCATCGATATGACATATGCTTGAAGTTCTGCAGAGAAATAAATAAAAAATATATTCAAAAGTCTGCTGTTTGTACCAGCTGTTTATTTCTCAGGACTCATAAATGGAAACATTGATATATGGTGCATCCCAAGCATTTACATGTTGGAGTTGCACTTGGATGGAATAAAATTTCTCCAAGAAACTGCTTTCCTTTGGCTTTGAACTGGAACAATGCCTTGTTTTTTGTTTGTTTTGTTTAGTTTTTCTCAAGGGGAGGAATTTTGGGGAAGAAAATAGTTAAGCTATTAGGGGAAAGGGATAACAGTTTTTAAACTTGTCTATTTTAAATCCATAATAGCCTCTCATACTTACATTCACTTGTTCTGGTATCATTGGCAAGGAGATAAGGATGACAGTGAGGCAAGGGGGATATAAAATGGTGTGCTATAGTGGACTAACTGAAGAAAATTTAATCATTATATCAAACTGAGGAGAGAAAAGATGACTATTAAGTGTGAAGTATGAATTGTGACTATTGTGAAGGAGTATTTACTATTTCATCAGATTATCTAGTTGAAATTTCATATAATACAAGAAAATTGTTTCTCCTCTGTGATAATTCTAGGGTAACATGACTCATTAGGCAATATGTTAATGTAATCGATGTATATATCTATGTATTTATCTATCTATATCTATCTATCTATCGATCTGCCTGTCTTTTTGTCTGTCTTTCATTCTATCTACCTTTTTATTTATTGATAGAATTTTAAATATGGATATAATGAATAAAGGAACTGTACAAATATAATTTGCATAAGATCAGCAATAAGATACTTTGCTTTCAATTTGCAGCACAGCAGCTTACTAATTATATAGAATTACAAACATATGTTTATATTAATGACTGACCTATAAGATTTATAATGTATTACATGCATCATCCTACTTGATCTGATATTAGAACATTTAACTTGAGAACTACAGGCCCTGAGTTTGAAATCTGACTGCCATTTTTTACCTTCTTGAAAGCATATAATTCATATCATTTTGCTAATTCTCAGATGTCATTTGTATAGTGAGGATGTTGTATTAATATACCTTTGACACCCCTTCCAGCTCTATAACTTACATTCTTTAAACCTTTGATCTAATGCTCTTTACTATAATGCTGTAAGGTAGGAACTACATTCAACCCCGTTTAACCTATTCAATAGTTAAAGAGGAGCTTAGAATGATGAAATGATTTGTCCATGACTACACTGGCATTTGAGGAAGAATAAAACTCATATTTGTATTAGTGCTTAACTCCATGTTCTTTTACTTCAAATTCACTCATTTCAATGGGCATTTAACATCCCTGACATTTTTTGGGGGTATGTTTGTTTTTTAAAGTCATGTAAAATTATCTCTATATTAGCCATGTAGCCAAAAAAATAGAAAGAAAAGTAAAATGAAAAAAAAAAAGTATGCTTCAATCTGCACTCAGAGAGTTCATCAGTTCTCTCTCCGGAGGTGAAGCATAATGACAATACTGTCATTAATATGTACAGTGTTTTCCTAATTACTTCAGTTTGCATCATGTCATATAAGTCTTCTCTTATTTGATTTTCTGAAACTATTCTGTTCATCATTTCTTATAGCACAGGAGTATTCCATAATAATCATATATAAAAACTTGTTCAAACATTTCTCAATTGATGTGTATCTTTTCAGTTTCCATTTTTTTACCACCACAAAAACATCTGTTTTAAATATTTTTGCATACCCTGATCTTTCTTAGATTTGCTCTTATTTTTGGGATAAAGATCTAGTAGTGCTGTTACTGTCTTCTCCCCACTTCCCCCATTAGAGAAGGCATCATTACACAAAAGGACATATACATATATAAAAGCATATCTTGCTTATTTCTATTTTTCACTTATTCCTCTGGAGAAGGATATATACATATATATATATATATATATATATATATATAAGTGTGTGTGTGTGTGTATGTATACAAGTTAGTCTTCAAAAAATATTTCTGTTTCTATAGAGAATGTTCTCCAGACTCTACTCATTTCATTCTTCATAACTATATGAAGGTCTTTTGTCTTTCCATGCTTATAAAAAAATACCCTTTTAAAAATAGTATTCCACCACAATCACAGAATTTATTTTTATTTGTTTACATATCTGAGTTTTCACTGATCCATGAACCTATTTCTTAGCCAGTACCAGATTATTTTGATGATTATCAGTTTGCAATATAGTTTGAAATATAGAACTGCTAGGCCACCTTCCCATGTTTTTGGTTACAACATTCTTGAATTATTGTTCTTCCAGATAAATTTTGTTATTTTTTCTATCTCTTCAAAATGTCTTTTTTTAGTTTACTTGGTATGGCATTGAATGAGCAAATTAATTTAGATAGAGTTCTCATTTTTATCACATTGACTTATACTATACATTAGAGATAAATGTTTTTTCAATTATTGAGATCTCATTTTATTTATTTAAAAATGTTGAAATTGTATTCACATAGTTCCTGAATTTGTCTTAGCTCACAGCCTCACAAGTATTTTATGTTTTCTGCAGTTATTTTAAATAATTTAAACTTTTTTCCTTCTTTTTTCCCATTGGTTTTATTTGGTAACATAAAGAAATGATAATGATTTATGAGGGTTTATTTTATGTCTTGTAACCATGATAACATTTTAATTGTTTCTACTATTTTTGTTTATTTTCTAGTATTCTGTAAGTATTTCATAACATCATCTACATGAATCAGTTTTAATAACAAAATAAACTCTAGCATTGATTCATTCATTTAATTATTCATTCAATATAAATTTATTGACCATTTCTAAGTAAAAAACAGTTTTGGAAAATAATAGTCCTTTATAAGTAATAGAAAAATGATGAGCCCTCATAATAAAAAAAAGTTTTTTTTAATATGACAATCAAGATGTATCCAAACCCATGTATTATTTTAATAGAAGTAAACAATAGGAGAATACAATGATTTGAGTATGAATAGAAATAATAGGTATTAATTATACAGTTTCAATGTTTATAAAATTCTTTACATATATCAAGTCATTTGTGTCCCATGTCAAACCTTTGAAGTGGATGCTAATATTATTCTCATTTTTTGGTTGAACAAAATTGAAATTGAATGATTTATCTAGAGTCACTCAGGTAATAAATGTCTGAACCAATATGGGATTGTAAGTGTACCTGAAGCCAGATATGGCACTCACATTACTATGCAATGTAGTTTTCTCTAGATGCCCCAAATGAGGTGAAGATCATTTTCATTGATGAGTTTAATTTAATTTCATCTCCTTCCCCCAACTCTATTCTTTCATCATTATTCCTTTTTTCAGTCAATATTTTTTCTAGATTATTTTGATATAATTTTAATAACTATTTTCTAACATATTGTACTCTATATTCTCTCTGCTTCCCAGCTTTCCATCCTCCACAAGTTGGCAGCTAATGACATAGCCTGTACATGTATCGACATGCAATGCATATACCCATGTTTGTCATATTTTGAAAGAAGACACATACAGCTTACACTAGATAAAAATTAATGAAGGAAACAAAGTGAAAAATGGTATGCTTCAATCTGCATTTATAAACTCTTAGTTCCTTCTACAGTGGTGGATAGCCTTTTTTCATCACGAGTACCTTAAAATTGCTCTGGATTCTTCTTTTGCTTTTAATTGTTAAATCATTCACACTTAATTATCTTAATGCTTAGTTATTAATATGTACAATTCTCTTGGTTCTACTCACTTAATTCTGCATCCTTTTCATAAAAAAAAAAACTTTTCAGGTTTTGTTTTGTTTTTTTCTGTGATCATCTTGTTATTTCTTATGTCTCAAGAGTATTCCATTTCAATCACATACCACAACTTGTTAAGCCAATTCATGGATATCCCTTCAATTTCCAGTTCTGTGTCACCATGAAGGAGTTACTATAAATATTTTTGTACAAGTAGGTTCTTTTCTTTCATCACTTTTTCAATAATAAAACAAACAGAATATAGATTTTCATCTTCTCTGCCCTCCCCCATAACACTTCAGGATATTCTTTTTCATAGACAAGCTTTCTTTTGGGCCCATTTGAAAATGTAAGTGGATTTTAGCTAATTTAAGATTCTTTGTGAAAACTTAGATAATGAGCAGAGCATTTTTTAAACTGCTATGTACTTTGCGCATTAGGAAAATACTAATTATCATTGCCATCATTATTTTATTTACTTTCATTTCATGAGGGAACCTAGTTAGATTTGTGGGCAATTGCTTTTTCCAGATTTTTAAGATGTCATTTGTCAGCATGGAACTCTAATTTAGATTTCTGAAGGATATAGTCATTGTCTACTACAATTTCCTTCCTCAGAATAGTATACATGCTTAGAGAGATAAGTGCAAAGAATATACAAAGTAATTTTAATCATGAAAGAATAATAATGACCTAGAAAATCAAGGAAAGTTTTATGTAATATTTGACAACTTAACTGTGCTTTGATGGAAAAAATGGATTCTAAGATTTTGATCTATGAAAAGAGTTGATTTTAGAAAGAGAAACATCTGTAAAACAGTTTGGAGGAGGAACTTGGAATGGCATATATAAGGAATAAGTTTCAAGCCAGTTTGACCTGAAAAGAAAACTCAAGTTTGAAAACACAAGTAATTTTCTTTGCAATAACTTTTTTAAATAAACATCATGAGTCTTTTTACCTCAATTTTACAGAAATGGAAACTGAGACTTGGAAAAGAGAAGTGATCTTCCCCTAGTAAAACATTGACAAATGGTAGAAGAACTCTGCCCAAATTTTGGGCCTTCCAAGTTAAATGTTCTTTTACTTGATTCTGTACTTTGTCCTGTAATAATATGCTGCTTATTGGATTTTCATAAAATAGTAATGAAATGGTATCTTTTGGAAAAAGAATGCCAGTATTAATATTTGTATGAATGTATTTTCTTTCATGTATCATATTGTTGGCTGGTTTAAGAACAAATGTACTTATCAGGGTTTTTCTGTTTTTTAGATTTAATTTTTTAAACTGATACCACTTTTAAGTCTGGTAAAAGGAATAATGAATTCAAGGTACAACATTAATACTTAAAATATCCTTGTAGAAGAATTGAATAGATATGCAATGGTACATTTTGAAATTCATATAACATTCTTCTCCTAGTAGCTGCTAGCATGTGGGGCCACACCCCGAGCAACAGCTTTGACAGGCCGGCTAAACCTTGTGAGGGTAGCCATCGGGTTGTTGACCCCTGGTGAACTAGGGCTTTGCTCACCCACCATGTGAAGACTGTTTCGGCAGAACAGGCAGAAGAAACCAACAAAAAGGTTCAATGGCTGAGATGGCAATGCAGCAAGGCACTATGGAGTGCTTAGGGCGTGCCGGAGCACAAAAGACAACACGGCCATCCAATGTAGCTGAGGAAGTCTCCAGGTGTAATGAATTTTCGTGCCACTGGACCCAGGCTTCCAACGCTGAGAGAGAGGGACTGTCTTTGAGCATCGACTTTTCTACTTAATGGTTACTGAGAAACTACTACATAACATTCATAGAACGCATGGAAAGAATTATTGGTCTTTGTTTTAATATGAAACACTAATGAACTTCTTACCAGCTTCTTAGAAAATTCATAAACCAAGCAATATGTAGAACCCTGAAACCCAAATGGAAAAAAAATGCCAACTTTAAATTGTATGTAGTTATTTTCTCTTTTGGATTATTTTATTTTAATTAAATTCTTGTACTTTTCTTTCATGATCATTTTCATGAACCAATCATACTCCTCTCAATATCATTTTTGTTTTATCTATATAAAATATATATGTATAGAAAAATATATATACATATATAAATTTGTGCATATGCATTAATAAATGTACATGTATGGAAGTACCTTGACTCATTTTCCACTCTGTATTTTGTGAGCTGAAGATATTCTCAATGGAGATTGTAAAAAGCAAATCTAAAGAGTTTACTTCTGATAAATCTTTGTGTTATTTGGGGAGGCTTTGGCATCATGAGATGTTTTTGCTATTAGAAACTTTGACAAATGCCTTGTAACCATAGAGATGATTTCTGAGACAGCAGGAGTAGCAAAAATAGATTAAATTAATGTGTTAGGTTCACTTTCCTCACAACATGCTTCACTTTAATTGATTACTCTATAGCCAAACTTAAATTACTAATATAAGTGCTGATGGAGCAAAATGAATATTTAATAAAACACCCTTTCTGTCATAATAGCAAATTAATCCATTTGAATATGCCATAATTTGGGGTAAACTTTTCAGGTGATTTCGATATTTCAGATGGTATTAGGGTTAAAAAGTTAATAAATAATGAAGAATTAAAGAAAGTGAAATAATCCAACAAGGGGGGAACCCAGCTAATTCTGAGATATAATGTATTTATATTTTGAGATTTAGAGGTCATGGTAAAAAAAAACAGTAATGCTATCATTTCCAGTCTTCATGCTAAAAAAACATCCCATTCATTAATGCACTGGCTACATTTATATCAACTATGAAGCAGGGGAATTATTATTACATGATGTTTAATCAATATGCTTTGTTATCTCTTAAAATTTAAAGAAGTACTGACATTTTTTGTATGGAGATAATCTCCATAAATCATTTCATTGATGTCATATTCTAATTAGGGCCAATGTGAATATCAATGTAAGTATCAAGTAAATCTCTAGCTATTGATAAATAAAAGTGTACTGGGATAATGCGGTCATTCATTGACTACCCAGAAAATAATAATATAGATATTAATTCACAAAATCAGAAAGGAGACATTAAAAAGAATGGAAAGGCCAATTTCACACCTCCTCAACTTCTATTATCCCCACCCACATTTATGTGTTTATTTATATCTATGCATATCTATTTTAATCTATAATAGATGGACTTTAATATATCATAAATCACTTTTAGGTACTTTTAAATGTAATTTTTAAAAAATTAAAAAAATTTAAAAAACATTTTAAATTTGTTAAAAAAATTTAAAAATTTAAAATTTAGGTAAATTAAAAAAATAAATTCAGGTATTAAAATGTCTTTAGAAATGCATATTGTCTTTATATCTATATAGATTTAGAAATATCCTTTAAATTAATGAAGGTATTCAATCTTGTGAAGAAATGCATTGGAGGGACTTATTCTGTCTACACAGAATCAGCTTTTGGAGATTGAGAATTGCAAAGCCTCTGATCAAACAAGTGGAAACAGAAAATTTTCTGAATAATTCTGTGACCTATTTTGAATGTTAATTTTTACTTTCTGGATTTTATTATCTGCAATTATTTTTTCTTTACCTCCTTCAATATAAGGCTTTACTTAACACTGTAACTTTTTTTCCCCCCTTCAGCAATATAAATTCATGGAAATAAATCTGGAGGTGGGATCTGAAAATACTGGAATACAAGTAGTATGATGACTTACCCAACTGATCTGTATGTGGTCTTTCATATGTAAAACACAAAGGGTTAAATTAAGGTTTTTTTTCTCTGTGACACATTCAATATCTCAATGGGACTCCGAACAAGGCCAACTAAGAGTTCACTGTGTCAGGGACAGATAGTAAAGAAACATTTTGAGAGACAAGATGTTTTGAGCCTGTTAGAGGTAATAAAGACAATATAAGACAAAAATCTAAAGGAAAATGTGCAGAAATACAAAAAAATCAGATAATTATTCATGCCACCAACTAGCTATGTCAAGTCAAAAGCAGTGGTTTATGTCCAGACTGAGCAAATATGTAAACTGTCCACATCAATACAAAAGAGGAAGGAATTATAATGTATTGTGAATGGAGGGCTTCTATCATTCTTTGATATATTATGCATAAATTTATGCATATTTTACAATTCATAATTATGCATATTTCATTCATTTGTTATCTCTCCAGTTATTAGTGTACTCCCTCCTTAAATACCTTAAACTTAACTATCTTTGTGTCTCAAGACTATGGGTAGCAATGATAATAACCCTGAAATGGAAAACTATTTGCTTCTAGTAATGGGCTATTGGGCTAACCTCTTAAGAAATATAATGTAACTCATACTAGAATCCTGTAAAATGCAAGGGTGCCCAGTGATAAGGGCTGACCTTAATTAGAATTGCTTTGAGGATTAGTTTAACATTAAACTTTGATATTTTTCATTCTGGTAAGAAAATGAATCAAACAGGAAGCATTTATCAGTTACGTACTCTATGGCAAGTACTGTGACATTAGGGCTAAAAAGACAAAACATGAAGTAGCTCTTCTTACATAGGCAGTTATGATAAAATGTTCACATTTTAAAAATATACAGAATACATAAAAATCAATTAAAAGTAGATACCTATTTATGGCCTGCTTAGAGAGTGATTATACTCAAAGTTAGTATGAACAGGAGAAAGATGATGCTTCAAGGGCATTTAGGTGACTTAGTGGATGGAAAGGCCGGCGTAGAGATAGAAGGACCTAGTTTCAAATATGGCCTTGAATATTCCCTCACTGTGTGACTCTGGGCCAGTTGCCTAACCCTTATTTTTTTTTTTTTGCTTTGGAATCAATACTTAATATTGATTCTAAGAGAGGTTTAAAAAGAAGAAGGTGATGCTTAGTCTGAGTCTTGAAAGATGTGAGCAATGATTTAAGCTAGTGGAGAGGAGGGAGGTCATTTGAAATATTGGGCTCAAACAGGACAAAGTCACAGAGTTAATTCATGGAATGCTTTTTGCTTCAGAGAGAAACATATAGTTTGATAAAACATTGTAAGAAGAGGATAGGTCAAATCAAGATAGGCAGGATTCATGTTGGGAAGGGCTATAAAATAGCATACAGAGGAGTTTCTATTTTTTCCTCAAGTCACTAGGGAGCCACTGAAGTTTATTGTTTCAAGATGTCACATGGTCATATATAGTTTTAAGGAAAATCACCTTGGCAACTGCCAGGAAGAAGGATTGGAACATGGCAAGGTTAGTGTCAAGATAATCATTATGAGGCAAAATATACTTAATAAAATCAGAAAACCAATACCTTGCTAAGTGTAAATAATTCAATATAGATTACTTGATTTTAAAAACCTTAACATGGGAAAACAATGAGTATGCATTGTTATTAAGGTTATTATTAAACTAATAATTTATTAAAGTTATAAAGATTTTATAACACATCAAGCATATAAAAACAGGTTTTCAAAATAACTGACAACATATATATCCATGAATCAATATATTCTCTTACATTATTAGACAGGGAATCAAAAATCTGAGACTCAACATACAACAATATTGCCATGTTGCCAAGATAAGGACAAAAGGAGGGAATGTGGAACTAGGACTCAAATACTATCATGATAGAAATAATTTGGGGAAAATGTCTAGCAGAAAACATTGAAATTAGAAAACCACAACAATGTGTTTTAATACAGAGTAGAAAATGATGAGAGAAAGATGAACAGGAGAAGAAACATGTAGAATGAAAATCAGCATGTAATAAAGGTATTTCAAAAATTTTTGATACCATAATCATTCAACAAAAAGCAAAAGCCAAAACATTAAAATGAAAAGCCTAAGAGAGAAATGGTAAAAGAATGTAACCAAATTATTCTCAAATGAATAATTTCAAACTATTGACAACCATATGAAAGTGTGTTCCAAATCAATAATAACAGGTTTTACTTATACATAACAAATTGACAAATATATCAAAAGGTAATAATAGCCAGTTGTAGAACCAATCTGGAAAGTAATTTGGAATTTTGCCAATAGTCTACAATTTCTAAGACATTTGATTCAGACATTCCATTCCTCAGTCTATACTACAGTGACTTTACTGACCACACCATCTGCCAAAAAAGGGGGCTCCGTAGACACAAATTATTTTGCAGCACATTTTCTGTTACTAACAAAGAACCAGGAACAAAGTAGAACTCCATTTGCACACTTACTGAAGGAATAAATAAATGCTAGTTCATGCATGTCATAATCCTATATCCTATTATCCTATAAGAAGTGACAAATGCCATGAATGCTCATACCTGAAAAATTATTCAATATAATACAAATTAAGAAGAGCTAAGAAAACAATTCAAATAATTTCAATGCTATAAATGGGAAGAATAATGAACAAAAATATTTAATGTTGCAAAATTACAAAGATGTTCTCTGATTACTTTCTTGAAGTAAGGAAGTCTGGAGGCATGCGCTATTTCATATAATTACAGACATTTCAATATTTTGAATTGAGCAGTTTGGTTTATTATTTTTTTTAATTAAAATATTTATTATAATGAATGAAAGAGAAAAAGTGTGTAGGGTTTAGATCTGTTTGGAAATATTTGACAAAATCAAATTGCATCAATAAATTTTGTTTTTAAAGTTTAAGGAGTTTAAGTGTCATAAAGAACTATCTGAACAAAAGATTTTGTAGCGATCTAAAACTAATAAAATATAAGAAAATTGATATATAAAATACTAATGTATATTTAAATCTGTTTATGTCTGTCATTATTATCCTCTCTGCTTATCTCTCTCTGTCCCTGCCTGTGCCTTCATAGCTTTCTCCCCCTTCTCTATGGCTCTCTTTATCTTCTCTCTCTCTCTCCATCTCCCTTTCTTTCTCCCTTTTTGTCCCTCCTCCATTCAGTATATTTAACAGATTGTTTTCCATGGCATATCTCAATATTTTAACAAAGCATCAGAAGAGTAAGCTTTCTAATCATCCTGAAAAGATTATAAAAAAAATGTTGCTAATCTGTTCTTGGCTGTGTCACTGACATCATATATCATTTTCCACATAATGAAAATGACAAATTACCACCTACCTGACCTGTGAAATAAAATATCATTTACTACTAGTCTTCCTCCTAGACTCTTGAACAGTGGGATAAATAGATGGTCATTTTAAGAAAGGGACTTATGAAACTGCTGTTCAGCAGTGCCCTGTTTCAAAACTCCTTTCTTGAATTTACAATTTAAGAAAAAGTATGTAGCAGCCTTCTTTTTTGTTAATTGTGTCCTGTTATTGATTCTTAGCTAGATTTCTTTGAAAATAAGCTTTTAGTGATTATCTATATAAAAGTCGCAATCCCAAATTTAAACCTTGAGAAGACAGATGGGGTAGTACTAATTATCAGTTGGAAATATAAAGAAGAAAGAAGGCAAAAATTTGAATTAAGTAAGTCATTCTTTAGGAAGTAGAGTGTTACTGAAATTAAGGCAAAATGAATTAACAAAATTATACCAGCCTGATATTGTGAAGCATATTAACGACCTCAAAAATTAAACAAACAAACTAATGAAGGAATGAATGATTAAACAAATAAATATTTTAATATTCATAATACAAAAAAAGAATATTTACTTTAAAAGGGAAATTGAATTTATAGTATTTTTTTTATTTAAAGGGGAAATATATACATTTTGACCCAATCTACACATTACTATGCTTTAAGTTACCTAAAGTTTAATATTATTTAACAGGTTCTTTTTTCCCAATGGTCTGAGATAAGGTCTATGCAAAAGTAGCAGAATATAATTCAGAGAGTACTTTCTGTTGAATTATGAATATTATCTTATCAACTATAAAACCATAATTTTTACACAGCAATATCCACTGGCAAAATTCTATAAGCAGGATATTTGTTTCCACCCACCCCAAATTCTATTTCCTTTTGGTAACTTCCATCTGAACTGTAGAATTTCAGAATAGAAAATCACCTTCAGAATTATCTTGGCTAACTCACTCATTTCATAGATGAAGAATCTCAGATATCCAGAGGTTAAGTTACTTGACCAATTTCACACAAGTAAATGTTAACTGGAATTCTCTTAAGATGATTCCATTTTAAATCTCTAGGCATCCAGGTGGATAGCTGCCCTTTCCTTTGTCCTTTTTAAGTAAAGGACTATGGACTCCAAGATCACTATTTAAGGATCCTCAATTCTCTGATCTATAAATTGAATGATAAATGAGAATTCAGAATAATAATTGAATCAATTTCCTAGAATTCTTATGTGCATCAAATAAGATAATGTTTATAAAGGTCTTCACAAATCATAAAGATATAGAATCATAGTTATAATTTTATTGTATTTATTATAATTATTTTTTCACTATCCCTTTAGAGGCAACAATTTTTATGTTTGATCAAGTATTAGTTTTGACATTTTATTTAATAGATTCAAATATCATCTTTGCCATTATGTAACCACGGACAAAATTTCTAAGCCTTGGTTATTTCATTTGTCAAATTGAGCTATATATGAGCTACTTATTATACTATGTTGCTGTGAGATTCATGTAAGAATATGTATAGTTGGATAGTAATATATTTATATATTTATTTGCAAGTTGTTCACATAGAAAATCCAGTTCACCCAATGCCAAATCTAACATTTGATGAAAAATGAAAATCATTGCCTCTGAAAGAATATGGGAAATAAAACTTAAAATGAAACAACAATAATATATATATATATATAATTTAATCTACTTCACTGTGAATTTAAATGTTAATTATGGTGCTGATTCTACTCTCTGCTATCTCAAAATGTCTCCATACCATTCCTCCATTCTTAGTAATCCTATTCATTTTCCTTTTCCAAAGCCTAACCTCTAATCCTAGGGAATATTTCTACTTCCTGGTGTTAGCTTACTATGGATATTTTCAGTTTTCTACAGTTTAACAGGGATTAATTAAAGATCCAAAGACATTCAATATGCCACTATATATAAAAGGGATGAGGTAGTGAAGTAGAATTAATTTTTTATTTGGGTTTGTACTTCTGTTTCTTGCACTATGCTACAAAACTAGTTTAAATGGAGGTTGCTTCTAAAAACCCTTCCGTAGATGAATTGAGTAATGATAAAAGTACATGGTCCATACTTTCATATATATGCATATAATATTTAAATATATACAATATACATATATAAATTTATATTCATACATGTATATGTATACATATATACATGCATTCTCCTTAGGGACCTTCATCATAAACCTCATAAACAAGGGGATTCTGCCATTCATTTAAGAGGTTCCTTAGGCTGCAAATTTTGACACGATAGAACAACTCTGAAATCTAAGTAGTCATAATCTATAATATATTATTCAAGTATAATAACTATAGGTTGTGAAATTAGCGATTCAAATAAAAAAAGAAAATGATGTTTCTTTTTATTGTGTATTCACTTAGGTGAGAATGACAGGCCGTATAAGATGCATTTTTGACATTTATTGGTATTATTATTGGGCAGTCAGTTGGCAAAGTGGATAGAACCATTGGGCCCCAAGTCAGAAAGATGGGAACTGAGTCTCCTGAATTCAAATCTGATCTCAGACACTAGATCTATGACTCTAGGAAAGTCACTTAGCCCTGTTTGCCTCAGTTTTCTCATCTGCAGAATGATATGGAGAAGGAAATGGCAAATCACTCCAGTATCTTTGCCAAGAAAACCCCAAAAGGAATTGTATGGCTGAAATAAATGAACAACAAAATTACCATTTACTACTATAACATGCACTATTTTTTTCTATTCATTTATATATAAAATAATGGTTATCCACATCTAGGTTCTAGGTGTTTCTGGAAGGAAAGTCTGGGTTAGTCCTTCTGCTATTTTCTAGGAGTATTGACTATCCAATTTTTTCAGGCTTTCAATGACACTGATTGGGACTACAAACCTTTGATGCTAAATAAATGGTCTGATACAGAGCAAAGTAAAATCCCTTTCCATGTGCTTTAAGATTTTTAAGTTCCTGACCTATTTTTTGGTCTGAGTGATAATAGACTGTTGCTGAATTTTGTCATTCAGACTCAAACATGAGTTCTTTCTTTTTTGGAGGAAGAGAAGGAGTTAGAGAAGTTTTGGAATTCACTATGATGAATTTTTTACTCTGCCCCTTACCTTGTTTTCTAATACAGAAGAGCAAATGGCATGCCATAGATGAAGCAGTTTTCATTTAATTGGATATGAGATGAATATGTATGTATGTGTGAATGTAGGTGTATATATGTATACAAATGAATGCATATATAAACATGTTTATTATACATATGATATGTACATATCTAATGTATCAATGCATTTATGTATATATGTATTGACATGGGCACTGTACCCCCAGAAACCCAGGCAAACTATTATCAGGGAAACTCCCTTGCTCCCTTGCATCCTCATGACTCTGAACCTAGAAACACCCAATGACCCCCCCTAGGCTCCTGAGATGTTTATCCTCTTGGACCATCCTCTAGATTTAAGATGGACAAAGAGATGAATCTTTATGCCTCCAGGAAGACCCCAGTCAGATGTCCACCTCACCCCACCAAATGCCTGAGTAACTAGCACTCTAAGCCACGTCCACACCATGACATAGCATCTGTTGTAAAGAGTATAAAATCCCCAGAACTGATGTCATCTGGAGGACAGCTTTTCTATTCATGCTGTCCTCCCAGGGTGATAGCCTTTCCATTTATGCTGTATTTCCAGGAACTGCTCCCCATCTTGCTGTCCCACCTTGCTATCCTCCTGGCCATTCTCAACATTACTCTCTAAATTAATAAATTTCTCTTTTTGTTTTTAAGCTAAGTTTTGGAGTCTTGCATTCTTGCAAAAGGTATCCTTCCTGAACCCCCAGGGTACACATATGAACCCCATAACAGTATGTGTATATACATGTTATATACCATTCCATATTCCAGGATTCCTGAATAAAATAATTTCTCAATGGATATAAATTTCCAAATGTGGAATGGTCGATGTGAGAAGGTAGTGACTTCTACTCTTTAGAGGAATTCTTTTTAGTTATATAATAGATAAGATTATTTATCAGAACAGGGATGGATGTAGGGTCACTGAGAATACTTTGAAATTTAGGATTCTAGAGTTCTATGACACACACAAATCTCAAATTTCTTAAATGCCCACTTAATTCCCTCATATCTTATAGGCAAAGTAAAATTTCCTGAAAATATGGTAAATTTCAAGAAACAAGGAGATATGTTGCCTTTTAGCATTGTTTATCCTCTCCATAAGTTATTTTTGCAAAACACTGAAAGCATTTTCCTGAGGTAGCATTATCAAATGTCACATGGCTACATATGGACCATCTAAAAATGAACCATACTGCTCCTACACTGTAGAGGAAATTAATATAGAAAATAGCAAGAACAATGCAATTTTGTTTTAAACCTCCATTTTGTGATTACGTTTTTATTTAATATGCTATAAATTCATATAAACAATAAAAGATGTATTTAAAGATTATAATTTGTCTGTATTGTATCTATGTCCTCAATCTGGTAAACAACTATTTATTATGTATATGTTTATCCTAAATTTGGTAAAAAAAAAACTGATGTTAAAAGCTAAATGAAATAAAGCTATTGATGTTAGTAAACTAAAGACTTGGTTGTTTCCTTTTATCCTAAGGTTAAGTAATTAATCTCCAATCAGAATATATGTATATATCAGAATATGTCTACATGTATATGTGTGTATAAAAGCTTGTATATATGCATATATGTATTTATGTGTGTGTGTGTGTGTGTGTGTGTGTTTAACTTCTTAGTGCCCTTAGCAAGAACCACAAAATCCCTCAGAGGCTTAGATGTCACTCTCTTGGGACCAAGAGAACTGATTTCTATCTTCCTTACACTTGGAAATTAAAGTATCCCATATCCTCTTGAGAGAAAAGCAGGATTGGCAGTCTTGCCAGAACATGATCTCAAAGGAAGCAATGAAAACTAGTAGGTCACAGAGTAGCAGAACAAGACAATATTACAAGGAACTTTGGAAAGCAGGTTTTCATCTCATTTGTAGAGAGGTTGATAATTGATTAATATAATCTAGATGCCTTGTTCTTTTGCGGTTATGTGGATTGGAGAAGGTTCCTACCATTAAGATACAAGCCCACATTAAAAGAAAAAAAGAGAGAGATAAATAAAAATTAGCTTGATAATTAATAGTGTCAATGTGAAATCTGGACATCTCAGTTTTACCCCTGCCCTTGGAGAAACCCCAGTACCAGGCACTCCTGTTTGGGGCTGAACTATAGACCTTGGACTGTTTGGGGAACATAGTTTGTGTGAGATTAGTAAATATAGTCAAAATGTTGAATGCCTTTATTTCATTAGAAGCTTCTCCCATTGTATTAAAGTTCTCTCTCAGGAATCCCAGCTCTTAGTTTGACCCTTTCATTTGTAATTGTTAACAGACCTCTTAGCAGCCTGCTTGCAATTTGCCTATGCATGCTTGTTGTACATAGGTCTCTACAGAATGAAAAAAGATCCCCAAGTTCTGCCCCTCTTTGGAGCTATTACCTAGCATGGTGATCATCTCAGGGATATGTCCCCAGAGTCCCAGGGTGTAGGCCCTCAAAAGTTCTTGGTGCTAAGCTCTGCACATGGCCAAAAATTGAACTTATCCCTATCCTGATTAAAAATTTGCTTTTTTTTCTGAATATTAAATAATTCTGTGATTTTTTTCCAAGTCATCGATATATTTAAAGAGATAAACTGTGAATTTACCTGTCATATTATATGGTCTAATTCTGAGTCACTTGATTATAGATTACAGGAACCAATTGGAACAAAATGAAGAATTAATACTGGTCAAAGAGCATAGCAGACATTCTAAGCCACTTTTCCACTACCGGTTTCAGAAGATATGAGAATTTGGGTTTTATGTGTTTGGGTGGGGCTTATACCTCTAACTGAAATTTAACATTTTTAGTCCTGTAAAATGTTACTTTGAAAAAGATTCTATTGGTAAGATTGCTAAAGGGGTCTATGACATTAAAAGGTAAAAATCCCTGATTTAAGAAATTCCATTTAAAATAACCATAGGGAAAATACCTGGGTGTCTACAAACTGAGAGAAATCCAGGAACTCTATGATCATAATTACAAAGCAGCTTTCACAACAGTGAGTTGTATCTAAATAATTGGAAAAAAAGATTAATTGCTCATGGGTAAGTTAAGCTAATATAATAAAAATGATGATTATACTTAAAATAATTTGCCTATTCAGTACCATGCCTATTAAACTACCCAAAATTATTTTATAGAGTTAGAAATGTTCATCTGGGAGAACAAAAGGCCAAGAATATGAAGGGAAAAATGAAAAAAAATATGAAAGTGACTTAGGTGTACTAGATCTCAAACTACATTATGAAGTGGTAACCACCAAAACAATCTGGTAATGGCTAAGAAATAGAATAGTATGTCAATTGAATAGATTAGGTACTCAACAGTAGAAAATGATATTAATAACCAAGTTTTTGACAAACCTAAAGATCTAAGTTAATTTTATATATATATAACTCTCTACTTGACAAAAACTGCTGGGAAAATTAGAATGTAGCACATGAGAAACTAGGCATAGACCAACATGTCACACTATATATACCAAAGTAAAGTTGAAATGGATACTTGATCAAGAAATAAAGGGGCATACCATGAACAAAATAAGGGATCACAAAAGTTTACCTTTCAGACCTCTAGATAAGGATAGAATTTATATGTAAACAAGACATAGAGATTATTAGCTATGAACTAGACAACTTTATATTAAATTAAAAATGTTTTGCACAAAACAAACAAACAAACAACTCCAAAGCAACCAAGACCAGAAGGCAAACAACAACTGGGAAAAAATCTTTATAGGAGGTATCTCTGTCTTCATTTCTCAATATTGAATTGAATCAAACTTAAAAGAATTAAAAGCATTCCTCAAATGACAAATGGTCAAAGGATAGATATGGGCATATCTTAAAGAAATTAATATTATCTTAGTTATATGAAAAATGTTCTAAATCATTATTTATTAGAGAAATGCAAATTAAAATAACTCTGAGGTACCACCTCATACCTATTAGATTGACTAATATATCAAAAAAGGAAAATGATAAATATTGGAATGGATGTGGAAAAATTGGAACATTGATACAGTGTTGGTAGTGCTATGTACTGATACTAATATTCTGTACAGCAATTTAGAACCATGCCCCAAAGACCATAAAACTGTCTACATCCTTTGATCTAGCAATCCCACTATTGGGTCTGTATCCCAGAAAAGATCAGAGATGGGAAAAGTACGAAGTTGTACAAAAATATTCATAGCAGTTCTTTTTGTGGTGGTAAAGAACTGGAACCCTAAAGATTGCATATCAATTGGAGAATAGCTAAGTAATTCATAGTATATGATTGTAATGGAATACTACTGTGCCATGAGAAATGGTGCAAAAGAGGATCACAAAAAACAAACAAACAAACCAAAAAAATACCTGAAAAGACCTAAATGAAGTAATGGAAAGTGAAATTAGCCAAACCAGGAAGATGTTGGACACAATAACAAGAATGATACGTGATGATCAACTGTGAACTACTTAACTGTTGTCAACTGTGCCAGGACAGGGAATGACTCCAAGAGACTCATGATGTGAAAGGCTAAACACCACCACAACAGGAACTGATGGAGTCTGAATGTGGACTGAAATATGCCAATATTCACTTTATTTCCTCCATAAATTTTTCTCTAGTGTGGTGGTGGTAGTAGTCTCTCGGTAACCGAGGATGACGATTGTCATTGTGCGTTTTCATCTATGGTGTATAGATGAGTGTGCACAAAGTAAGTATGTTGTATCTTGTCTCACAACTTGAAAAACCTGAAAATAAAAATTTTATTATAACACATGTACAATGTATATCAAAATGCCCACCAACTTTGGTTGTCAAAAGTGGTAGAAGAGATTGAGGAAACAAAAGTCACAAAACAATAGTTGAAAATTGTATTGACACATAATCAGAAAAAATAATTTTAAAAGAACATGATTTAGAATAATACATAATTTAGAATTTGACGACTTAGAATCTAGTCAATACTAGATAGAATTTGCACCAATTAATGGAACATCACTCACTAAGTGCACTTAAATTTTCTGATTAAAATAACTTTTCTGAAATAGGAATTGATAGGCTCCTGAGTTGTTGGACCCCTAGGAATAGGCCCAAATACATTGAATAAGACTGAGTGACCTAGGAATGACCTAGGACAGGTTTGTGTATTGTATCCCTAGAGACACTAAAGGAATCGTAACAGAAGAGACATGATCTTAAGTATGTGTTCATATATCTTATGGATACCTTCATATCCTCCAATCACCATGCAGTTGTTACCCAATAGATCAATATCTTGACAGGATGCATTTTTCTCCTCAAGACTCTATGGTTGTCTATCTGTTATTATGAAAACATTACCTGTAACCATGTGGATGGATATTTTTGGATAGCAATCCAGATTCCTATAAATATCATCCCCTCTCTCAATAAAATTGCCATTGGCCACTTGACTTCCATCAGCCCTCCTGAGTCCATCTGCATTCTTATTCCTTGGGACCCCCAACCTGATGGTCCCCAGTGGGCCTGACAAAGAATGAGTTACTTAAGTATCTTAAGTTGAGCCTCCAAATGTCTATTATTTTCTTTATTTATTTTACTTCAATTGAGACTTGGTAACACATAAAGCAAATATTTTCAGTGAAAGTTAATTTCAAAAGGGATTGTGTATGTATATATATGCATATATAGTCATATATATGTCATCTTAGTTTCTCCCAAACAAGTTATACAAAATGTTACTTTTTCTTTGTTATATTCTATTGATTTATTCTATTTATTTATATCCAAAAGGCCTACAATAATCATAATAAAGAAAATATTTTTGTTTTCAATTTCTAAAATCTAGGCTCAATATTTAAATTATTTTTCATTGCTCAGTTAAAGTATTAAATAAAGGACAAAACTTTACATCTTTAGTTTTGAAAGGATATTAAAATATGCCTATTTTTGGCAATTCCATGAATTTAGTACTTCATATTAGTCATTGTTTTGAAAGGACTCAAAGTGAAGATAATCTGCTTTGGAGTATTATCATTACAATCAGAGGAACAAGCATTGTGTCCCCAATTACTTCTTTGACAGAAGAATTAAATTCTAAATATCCTTTTTATTTCTCCTTTTTTTAGCTGCTTTGATAATTTTATATACTTAAAAGTATATAGTATGGCATTTTAATGTGGGTAATGTCTGAATAGGGCTTATAAGGAAAACAAGTTGGTTTAATAGAAAGAACACTAGAATCAAGAGACCTAGATTTTAATTTTCCTTTGTTCATAATGGGTTATTTGACTTCTAGCAAATTATATAAACTTTTTAAGCTCAGTGTTTTCATCTAAAATATTCATTTGGAAGAATATCATGGTAGTTAGGACTTTATTGGAAAATGAATATACTAGAATTTCTAGCCCCATTGAAAGTATCAGTTTTTCGTCTCCATCTATTGGTCATCCCTTCAGTTAACAACTATCAATTACACTGATATTGTCCTGTTAGTAACCAGTACCTGTTTCTATTCCTGAATCTTTCACCTGTAGAAAGCTGCTATTCCTTCAGCCTCATTTGAAGCAAGCAAATGTGTTTATTTTTCTGCTCCTGTCACCATGACTACTGCAAGAACCTTCATATGAGCGATCTAAACATTCTCCCTTTCCTCATCATAAAATGGTAAAATAAATCACCTGCTTAAATTATACACATTTGTATATACTTATTTTGCCAATCTTGCCTTGTTAATGTAACTTCAATAACTTAACACTGTCCCAAATGTAACTCTCTTGATGAAAAAAACTAAAATGTGAACAAACATGAAGACCCTAACTAAAAAGCTGAATTCAACTGAATTTTATCCCTAGCACTTCAAAAAAGTACCTAACACCTAAACATGAGGGTATCTCAATACCCAAAAGTCATTCTGATAACTAAATGAGAGCCATGAAATACAATCTTTGGAGACATATGACCTGTATTATAAATGACCTCCAAAAATATTAACTTTAGCTCAATAATTCAGAAAGTTTTGTTTTCTAAAAATGAAAATTGAGAGTAAATTAAACAGTTTAAACATCTTTTCTCCATAGATGAAAGCTTCTTTTGTAGTGCAAATGCCTCTTAATTAAAAATCTACATTTAAGAATCACATTACTGGGAAGCTGACTTTACTGATAGTAGCCTCAGGATAAATAGCATTAATGCTAAAACATACATCTTCCTGAGAAATTATAAAATGTCCTATGAAGTAGTTCTATACAAAGAGAAGGTAGCAATGCTCCTCATTTGTCTCTTAAATGGAAGAAGGATCTCAACTGCTTTGTTCTTAAAAGTAGCTTGGGTGCATCAAACCAACTATAACCAAAAGGTAACCAATGGCTTTTTGATGCTTTACTTCAAAGCTACTGAAGAAAATTATTCAGATCTGTTTATCCTACTTTTCTCTTGCCAGTTAAAAGACATTTTGCAGATGTGAGTATTTCTACAACCTCATTGATGGAAAAGAGTAAAATGTGGTGGAATTAAAGACAAGAAAAATAACATTTCTTCTTAATAAGCCTACTTTAGCTTCTCAGGCTATTTATATATGTATATATACATTAATTTTCACTAACATTAAGAAAGAATTTGAGTCAAGGAAGAAAGCAAGAATCAGTGAACTTGTGAACAAGGCAAGTCAAAGGTCTGAGGACCACCAAGAGTTTATCATTATTTGGCATATTTGGTGAGCATATGTAAACTTTTGTAACTTCCTCTAACTGATTTTCCTGATGAGCTAATACTGTGGAAGGCACCAATCTATTTCTACCCAATCCAAAATACATGAGTCAAGACCAACATGGTAAGATTTTTATCATATTTGAGATTCTAAACAGGAGTCAGAAAAAAGAGGACCATATCACTATACAGAATCTTCAATATCTGTATATCTAGTAACTTATAGATAAACATTTCTCTAACTTTTGTTCTCTATCCCTGCATACTCTTAAAAATTGCTGTGTAAGGGTAGGTAGTTGCCTCAGTGGATAGAGACACAGACCAGGAGATGCCCATTCCTTGAGTAAAATATAGCCTCAGGGACTCTCTAGCTGTGTGGCCCTGGGCAAGTCATATAAAACCAAATGATTGGCCCTTACCACTGTTCTGCTTTGGAACCAATACTTAGTATAAATTCTGAGACAGAAGCTAGGGATTTAAAAAATGTGTACTCCACAGAGTTTTGTTCATGTTGGTTATATTTATTAATATTTACCATATTAGAAACTGAAACTCTTAGTATTATTTTGAAGATCATTTTGAGCTCATGGAACCCCTAAAAAGAATCTTTGTGGTCTTCTCAAGGTTCCCAGACCACAATTTGAGAACTGCTGTTGTAGACATTGCATTGAAATACATTATGATAATATTAATATTTTGTATTAATGTTATTATTATTATTAGCATACTTTTTATCCAAATATTTGGCACAATAAACATATAGTCAAACAATATGACAATGATAAAATATCAACAGCAAACTTTATTTTACATGCATAAATGATGAAAGGTCAATTCATTTATTTTGCTTTTCCTAGATAAATAATTTTCAAATGTCACATTTGCACACCATTAACAATTCTAAGTAGGCACACATGAGAAGTTCCTGTTTCCCTAGTTATTTTGTTGAACCACTGTCTCCTTTTGGAGAAGGATGCAGTGTAGATATGTTAACTTAGAAAAACAAAGAACCATTAAAATGATCCAAATAACCAAATCTTTAATAGGGTAAAAGACTAGTTCTTAATATTCGGCCACTACACAGAGTTAAGCACTTAAAAATCATATAGAGTCAAGGCTCTGGAACTCTGGGAACAGTGTCTGAGAGAATGCACTGTCAAAGATGATTCTCCAAAGAGTAACAGAACTTTGGGGTCTTATATACCTTTTTGGGGAACAAGGGCATGGAAGAGTGACTGACTAGCTTGTCAACAGGAAATTTGCATGATTCAATTTACCCCTGCCCTTTGAGAAACTCCAATACAAAGGGACCCATGTTTTGGGGTTGAACTATGGACTTTAGAGCTATTTGTGATCCCCTTGAGTAGGTGGGATTTGTGTACATAACTAATGTTAAGTGCCTTTTATTTGTTTTGGAGGCTTCCCTTATTGTGTTAAGCCTCCTCTCAGGAGCCCAGCTCCAGAGTTTGAACCTTGCCTTGGATGTGATATAGCTGATCCCAAGGTGATGCCCCTGAGGCTGGCTACAAAGAGGTTTACACCCTTTTTGTGGTTTGTCTCTGTAGGCTTACCAAAGCAAATTCTCCAGAGGGTATCAGAGACCCCACAAGTTCCATTTGTCTTCGGAGTCGGCACTTACCATGGTGTTTTCTGCCTGGGTGGAGTAGGCATTGGAGCTGGTATTTTGTGAGGGGGGTTCTCCCAGGAAGATGGTTCCCAGAGTCCTCAGGGTGTAGGCCCTGTGTGGTATGTGGCACTGGACTCTGGGTGGTGGCCAATGTTGGACACTATCCCTTTTCCTGATTAAAGACATAGTTTTTTTCTGACTACTTTGGTAGTTCAGTGTTATTTTCAAGTTAACAAGTTCTACATTGGATACAAAGAAGGGAGGAGGCCAGGGCATGACTGACAGGAAGAAGCAGATGTTTTGCACTAGCTATAAAAAAGATATTTCCAGCAAAGGACTTGACTACACTGTTAATGTTGATAATCTTTTAAAACAAAACAAAGACACCTAAGGCTTGATTGACTACAAATTTTATCTAAATTGGGGTCATTAAGATCCTCAAAGTCTATTGTTCAGTTCAGAGATAGAGTCAGTCAAGTCACTCAGGTCAGTCAGGGACTTCCTCCAAGAAGAGTTCCTAAAAGACAAGGGGTAAAACTTGGATTTTCCCATAATAGAGTTGACAGATACAATATCTAGTTGTAATAAAGAAATCTGTCTGACTGGATAATGTATTCTGGAAAGATGCCACTTTAACGCCAATTGAATGTTTTTCTAAAACAATCTAAAGTTGAACTTTTCATGCCATTAAAGGAATAATGAAAATAAAATGCTCTGTGAACTGTTATTTGAAGCCCACAGCTAGAGTATAAAAGTTATGTACTGAACTTTAAATTGCTTTCTCCTTTACTCCTCAGCTTTTGGCATATGTTAGTATGCTGCAGGTTGGCAACTTTAACATTACACAATACATCCAGCTAATGAGATTGCAAGAACATTGTGCTCCTCCATCATTTTCTTATCAGTGACAGCCAGTCTATTAAAAGCTGTAACCCTGGGAAGTGAACTCCAGTCTCAAACTTTTGCATTCTGGAAATGGTCTTCCCTTGGTTGCTAATAGATAAGATGGATGCAGTATTTTGTGACAGTTCAAGAAACACACCCTCTAAGAAGCATTTTGAAAGCACCAACAGACATATTATCTACTTTCATAAAAGATTTTTCTTCTTTTTTTTTTAAATGGCATGTTACTTGGTGACTTGTTTTATATATAATGCTTTTTTGCTGTCATATGTATGGGTTTAATATTATCTTCTATACTATATAATACTTAATATTTTAATTTCATATTTCAATGAAATTTGAAAGGTAGATGTCATAAAATTCATAGAATGAGACTACTGAAAGGGCTAATGTGATATTTAAAAATAAAGGAATATTATTGCCCTATGCACTGAAATCAAGAATTTTTCCAAACAAAGAAGCTAAATCTTTGTTGATAGTACTCCTAGAATGCTGGAGTATTAGGGAAAAAATCATTATTTTACATCAAGTAGTGATTAACAAGCTGAATTGTATAATATTTCATTCAACTCTCTATCTGTCAAGTCATTCTTTGGGGGAATTTTAGGCATAATCCACAATAAACCATATTTTGGAACTAATCAGTACTAATGAAGCAAGAATAGAAAGGGATCAATATGATTTCATCAAGGAGTTTTGTATTACATAAACATAATCCTGAGAATTATAATAATTGTGTTACTAGTGGCTTTGCCTGGCTTCCCCTCAATATCCTTAGACATCCTTTCAGAATGACCTTTGATCATTATTACTGGATAATGAATGTTTCAATAATAATAGTAACTGATATTTGTAGTATATTAAGTTTATTAAATGTTTTGCATACAGTTTTATTATTAGAGTATCATGCTATTAGTAATAATAGATCTTATACTCATTCTTTGAAAAAAGAAACTGAAATTTAGGTGTATAAAAAGATGATCTGAGACAAAGAGCTGGCTTTATTGTCAACTGAGAAATCAGAGTCAGAGCTCTACACATTCCTGAGATGAATTTGAAACCCTGATCATTGACACTGACAGGTTTTTAAAGGCAAAAAAAGATAAACTTACAAAGTGGGAAGTGAAGACTTTTGACCTGGGCTTCTTAACAGATCATTCTTGAAATAGTACATGCCAACCCCTACAAGCCCTCCGAGAGCCCCGTGCCACCAAGTCATCAGCCCTCTGATGCTTAAGCATAGAACAGGAAGTTCTTTGAGTCATGATTGATTTTAGAATTGATACAATAGAGATACTTGGAATGACAGAACCAGGTCTTGGAACTTCCAATCTCCACCCTACTCAGAGTAACAGGATTTAGGAAGGACTGCAGCAAAAATCAAGATTTAATTATTTGAGAATATGACCTTCAACAGACATGTGCAAAGGAAACAGACCTCTGGGAAGTCCTGGGTTAAGCTAGAGCCACCATTGGCACAGGGGAGACATTGACAGTGATTGGTAGATGTGAGAACTGAGGGGAGGGGAGTTAGATGGTTTCCTTAAAGATAGCGGGGTCTGAGGACAGGGAGGGGGTTTTTGCTCTGAAGGAGGTCTGAGAGGGGGGCTTGCTCTGAAGGAGGCTGGAGGTGGAGGCCCCTTAGACTGTTTCTCCATTTTGGTCACGTGAGTGATAGGGACTGATCTCTTTTCTTTGCCCCAGCTATCTAAGGGCTTGGGCCTTTGGTCCAGCCTAAGCAGAGGGGGTATTTAAGGCCCTATTCCCTTCTCTCCCCTTCTCTCTCTCTCTCTCTCTCTCTCTCTCTCTCTCTCTCTCTCTCTCTCTCTCTAATACCTTTCTTCCTCCTGTTTGTAATTAAAAAGTCCATAAAAGGTTGACTGCTGACTTGAGTTTTCATTTAGGAATTACATAGCTGAATTCCTTGGCGACCTTAAATTAATATATATCAGTCTTTTAAAGTGATTTCCATATCACATGATTCCTGTCCTTCATTACCTTGGGTGACCTTCTGGTCCCAATAGCCTTTTACATGAATTAGTTTGATAAAATTTACATTATAACATATATTCCCCTAGGATTAACACAGTAACTTATGATTACTATGACAGCACACACTTAAAATCACTATAATAACAAATACACTTGATATTATAACTCAAGTATTATCCTGGTACTACATTCTTAATCTGGTTACATACACAGACTCTTTCCTGGGACTATAATCTTACTATAAATCACACATTTACAAAAGTATCAAACTAAAGGGATTCTTAAATTTCTTAAGATTTTTAAACTAATACAAATGAGGGGCTACTTAATTAATTTCCTTCTTGCAGGTAGAATGATTCATCCCTGGGCAAAGTGCTATTTTGGTTCAAGAACAAAATATAAACTGAGGCCCTTGACTCCAAATATAATTTTTCCATTAGTGAGCTTCTTGGAATGGTGGAGGATTGCATTTCTCTTGCTTTCATGTAAGTTGACAACAATCTTGTCTTGCCTACATGGAAAAGTTTAAGAAGGCTTTATGTGTGTATACCTAAGAAAAGATATATATTTTAATTACTTAATATGGGAATTAATAAAGGCAGCTAGATGACACAATGTGTTATATTAGTCAATCTGCTAGGTGTGAGGTGATACCTCAGATTTATTTTCATTTGCATTTCTCTAATTATAAGGAATTTATAGCACTTTTTCATGTGTTTATTGATAGTTTTGATTTCTTTATCTGAAAGTTGCTTATTCATGTCCCCTATCCATTTATCAATTGGTGAATGGCTTGATTTTTTACACAATCAATTTACCTCCTCATATATTTGTTTAGACCTTTGTCAAAGGATTTTTCTTATACTTTCCCCCCAATCTGTTTCTTCCCTTCTAATTTTGGTTGCATTGGTTTTGCCTGTATAAAAGCTTCTTAACTTTATTATTTTACATTTTGTAACATTCTCTACCTCTTGCTTGGTCTTAAAATCTTTTCTTTCCCATAAATCTGACAGGTATATTATTCTATGTTCACCTAATTTACTTATAGTTTCCTTCTTTATATTTAAGTATTTAACCAATTTTGAGTTCATCTCAGTGTAGGGTGTGAGATGTTAATCTGAACCTAATCTCTCCCATACTGTTTTCCAATTTTCCCAGCAGTTTAGTGTGTTTTTGTCCCAAAAGCTGGGATCCTTGGGCATATTGTACATTATCTTGATGAGGCCATTTACTCCAAGTCTATTCCATTTGTTAAATTTAATTGTGGTTGGACTCTGAATATTTTAAATGGTATTTGCTAGGGATTTAATTTCTAAGTCCCAAATTAATTACTAAAGTAAATGGAATTCATGGTAGTCTATTTACAATAGAGGGAAGATCTTAAGGGGGGAGAGAGGGAGAGAGAGAGAGACAAAGAGAGAGAGAGAGAGAGAGAGAGAGAGAGAGAGAGAGAGAGAGCGAGCACGCTCTGGCTTCCTCTGACACCAATTAGAATTTCTAAGCCCCAGCCAGGGGGAAAGAGTCTCAAGACAATGAGCCTTTCTTGGAGGTTTAGACCTCTGAGAAAGGCATGGTCACTAAGTCAGCCTTTCACTTACCAACAGTAACCATATAAAATGAAAAGCAATCTGAGGTCTCCTGCACAAGTTCCTCCAGGGGTCCACTTCCTCCAGTCCAACTTCAAGTCAGAAAATCCTCCATCCAAATCAAATCTCCAATCAAATATTGAATCAAATGTATATCTTCTTCTGGCCTCTGGTCCTCTTTTTCAAGATCTTTTTCTCTTGTGTCACCTCCCCTAAATTTCAAGTCTAACAATCACAGTAGATGTTCTTCTCCATAACTTCCCACTCTTTAGTTCACACCTTCTTTGGTTAGATTATAACATTTTTGGTTATTAATACCGTTTTTGGTTAGTTTACCTTTTGAAGTCAGTTAACACCCTTTTGTACTTAAAATGGGTAGATATACTTCAAATACTGAGTTACCACTTTTTGGGGATTAAAATATAAAAATAGTTTGTGGATTACAATTCAATCTTCCCAATAAAGGAAGCACTAAGAACCTTCATTGTTACAATCAGAAGATAACTAAATCCAATCTTCACACACTGATCCTCCTTTCTTTCTCTTAGTCAGTACCATATTGTTTTAATTACCACTGCTTTATAATACAGTTTAAGATCTTGTACTGGTAATGCCCCATCATTCACATTTTTTTTCATTATTTCCCTTCATATTTTTGATCTTTTGTTCTTCCAAATAAATTTTGTTATATTTTTCCTAATTTGTTAAAAAAGTTATTTGATATTTTGATAGTTATGGCACTGAATAAGTAAATTCATTTGGGTAGGATTGTCATTTTTTATGTTAATTCATCCTACCCATGAGCAATTAATGTTTTTTCCAATTGTTTAGATCTAGTTGTAATCACATGGAAAATGTTTTGTAATTGTGTTCATATAATTCCTGTATTTGTCTTGGCAAATAACTTCCTAAATATTTTATATTGCTTAGGGTGATTTTAAATTGATTTTCTCTTTCTAACTCTTACTGCTTTGATGTGCTGGAAATATAAAAAAGTTTGCTAAAGTTGTTGATTATTTCCAGTAGCTTTTTAGCTGATTTTCTAGGATCCTTTAAGTATACCAACATCCTCATTGCCTATTTCATTACTTTCAATTTCTTTTTATACTCTAATTGCTACCACTAGTGTTTCTGGTACAATGTTAAATAATAGAGGTGATAATGGGCATCCTTGTTTCACTCATGATCTTATTGGGAAATCTTCTAAGTTATCCGCGTTACAGATGATAATTACTAATGGTTTTAGATGTATACTGTTTTATTATTATTAGAAAAGGACCTTCCATTCCTATACTTTCTAGTGTTTTCAATAGGAATTAGTATTGTATTTTTTCAAAGGCTTTTTCTGCACATGTTGAGATAATCATGGACTTTCTGTTGGTTTGGTTGTTGATATGGTCAATTATGTGAATGGTTTTACTAATATTGAACCATCCTTACATTCATCCCATCTATTCATTGTGAATAATCCTCAGAATCACTTGCTGGAGTTTTTTGCTAGTATTTTATTTAGGATTTTTGCATCTATATTCATTAAGGAAATTGGTCTATGGTTTTCTTTCTTTGTTTTTGGTTTGACTGGCTTTGGAATCAGTTACCATATTTGTCTTATAAAAGGAATTCGATGGAAATCCTTATTTACTTATTTTGTCAAATAGTTTTTTGTAGTATTCTTATTCCCCTCTTATTTTTCATCATGGTCAATTAAATTACCTCCCCCCTAAATTTCCCTTACTTTTGTGAAGATTAAAATTTGGGGGATACTGAGGCAGGTAGAAATTAGTTTCTCTCTGCAAGGAGTATTATATTTTTAGAGGTTTATTGAAGATTAAGGATTAAAGCAAATACAGCAAGAGAAGCACATGCTAGGTGGGCCATGAAGCCCACCCAAATTTCACTCACATCATGAGATGTGTCTGTTTGCCAATGGAGCCAGGAAGAGAAGAGACTTGCCATGGGCAGAGACCCTCTAAGTAATGATTTTGCTTTCTGCCCAGGAGAGAACCCAGTGTGATTACAAAGCACTCTGGGGAAGTGGAACAAGGATTTCTGGGGATTTAAGTCCTGGATTCAAGTCTATTTTTACACTTTAGGTACACCCTATCCCACTTCTCACCTTGGTTTTTCCCTCTCAACTTCCCTGTAGGCTAAGATAGATTTTGACCCACCATTGGATCTAGATACTCTTCCCTCTCAGAATTCATTCCAGTGAAAGTAAGGTTTAAGTATTACCTATTAGCACTCTCTTCCTCTTATTTTTATAATAGTATTTATCCCCTCCAATTTGTATGTGCTTCTTCATGTGGTATAATTGTCTCTCCTGTACCTTTTTTCCAGGTCAATCAATTTGTCAATGAGACATTTCATGTTTCCTTCTATTTTATCATTCTTTTGAATTTGCTTCATTAATTTTTTCTGTCTTGTGACACCATTAGCTTCTATTTGCCCAATTCTAGTCTTTAAAGACTAGTTTTCAGGTATGATCTTTCGATTTTCCTTTCAGTTTGGTCTATCTTGCATTTAATGACTTTCATCAGGTTAATTCTTGCCTACAATTTGCTGATCATTCCATTTAATTTCTCATCTTCTTTTTCCAAGAGGGAGATTCTTTCTTTTAAACTGTTATTTTCTTTTTCTTAGAGAGCCAAACCTACAGTCTCTCAAGGTTCAGGTCCCTCTGTTTAGGTGTGGTGGTCAGTTGAATAAGTGTTGAGAGATGCTATAAGCTCAATCCTGTGTTTAGTCATCATACAATGTTCTGCCATGCAGAGGGTTTGCATTTATTTTATAGGTTCAGTGAGTACATACTTTTCTGGCACACAATCATTTCTCAACATACATATTTCCATAGAACCTAACAGCAGACATCAAGCCTAAGGAGATAGTCAATGAAACCTTGTTGCTATAATAGAAATAGATAAATTACATAAACAGGTTGATCTGGAGGTTAGTTCCCCCTGACCTGTGGGATGACCAGCTAGGAGAATCATTGTTGATTTTGATCAGCTTTCACAATCAATCACAATTACTTATAAGAAGAGTAATAAAACATTTTGTAGCTAGCTATGGGGATAGAGGGTAACTTAAAGCAGACCAGAAGTGGAATTTTTCTCAATTTCCAAGATTTGTGTGTGTGTGTGTGTGTGTGTGTGTGTGTGTGTGTGTGTGTGTGTGTGTGTGTTTTGTGTGTATTTGATCCAAGCACCTGGCAAAGTTGTTTGGTTGTGGTAAACATAACAAACCAATGAAGTGTGTCTGTAACTTGTGTTTCAAAGGAATAATTGATGTATCATTTATGCTTGGCTAGCAATGGATGTGGGGCCTCTGAATGAATGTACCTCTGCTAAGAGAAAGAAAGGAGGGGTAGTGGGTAGTGATCTTTGGGTTCTAATTCTGTGAATGTAATCTTTTGAGGGGTACTATTTTAAGGGGGTTAAAGTGGGACATATATGCGTAAACCCTATAAGTATTTGCTCTTATATTATTTCTTTTGTATTCTGTAGAGAACAAAAATCATAACAATTCCAATAGTAAGGGAAGTTAGAGAGAGAAATCATACAGAGGGGTTTCTGTGGATGCCTTATTTTCTGAGGGCTGCTTTGCAGTCTCCATTTCCCCAGAGTGCAACTCTGTCAGTCAGTGGGGGGTATGATGACTTCCCACACTTTTTGAACTACTTCCCACTTTTCTTGCCAAGTTTCTTCTATCTTTCTTATATGGTTCATGAATTCAAATTTGAGTTCATTGAGAGCTTTGACCAGTATCCATTTTTTGGTAAATGTTTGGTTATGTTTTCTTGTTTGTCACTCTCTGCTGTCTCCTCTGTAGTCTGCTGTTTTTCTCCATAGAACTTACCCAGTGTCAGAGTCTTTTTATTATTATTTTTGGTAGTTGTTGGTGGCCATTGCGGTGCTAGTTTTTTCTTCAATTCCCAGTCAGAACTTTGAGTGAGGAGGGTAGGCATTTCTCTCATTATTAGGCTACAGAGAGGTTATTGCCCTGAGGCTCTTTTTCAATCTCCACTCTGTCTGCTTTGAGTAGCCCTTCTCTACCCTATCTCTGGCTCCAATCTCCATGTTCCTCAGCCTTCTTGGGTCCCAAGTTTTAATGCCTTCTGGGGTAAGTTTGTGGTATCCTCAGTAGCCCCCTGAGAATCTAGAGATTGCCCTGAGCTTGCACTGATTCTGGCTCCTTAAGTGGAATGGAGGAGAGGTGATCACCTCACACATTGGTAGCAGTGCTTTATTACTTGTTTTATAGTGCTTTATCTTGCTTTATAGTGTGGAAATGCTCAAATCCTGCCTACCTTCAAGGCTGTACACTATAGTAGAACTGCTGAGCTCATCTGATTTTGATTTTTGTCCTCTTGAGGCTCTTTATATTTATTGTTGGTGTATAATTGAAAATCTGTTACCCTAAAAAAGACCTGCATTCCCAGGAGCCCACCGACTTCCTGTCATTATGTATGTCCTTTAGACAGGGGATATTAGGAGAGGATGTGGAGGGTCTGTATTAGAAATAGATACTGAGGAAGATATTTCTAGTTGGAATAAATGAGATACTCTGTCTGTGACTAGAGAGATACTAGGGGAAACCTCAAGGGTGCCTAGTTGTATTGGAGATAGAGATATTTGTGAGAGATAGAGAGATACTACAAGAGGGGATACCCTGGGGTTGCCTATTGATCACTACAGATGGCTAATAGATCAAGATGTTTCCTACCATCCACCCATCACCTCCCAGTTTTTCACCCACACCCTCCTGCCTCCCTTCCTCTCCCCCCTGTTAGTCATCCACCTTTCTATGTAACTCAAAGGTGAACTGTGAGCTTTAGAGAAGATACTTTTCCCCTGTTTCTCAGATAAGGGGGCTTATTGGGAAAAACAGGACAAGGATGGAATTTTAGGTGAGAGGGATAGGGTTGTCCCTAATCTATAAGGAGGGTTAGGAGGATTTTGAGAAATGTCAGTCCTGTCACAACTATGACAAGAATCTGTCAGGGAGATGGGAGGACAACTTTTTAATCTTCTTCTTCCATCAAACTCAAATCTCAAATATATAATCAATTATTCACACTCTAAGCCACCAACAAAAGTTAACTTCTTTTCAGCCTGGCTCCAGAAACACCCCCCCCCACAAGGGTCCTTCAGCTTAGGACAGAAGCTAACAGGAGACCTGTTCCCAGCTTCTTCCCCCTTCAGCCTGGATTGACTCTCCAACCATCTTTCCTGAGAACATTCTATTTGGAATGTTCACCTTGATTGACAGATGATGTTCCCAGCTTTCTGTCTTGCATGCAAGAAGTTCTCTCTTCCTTCATGCCTTTTCCATATCCCCCCTTTTTTTCTTTGAAAAAATGTACCTTGAATTTTTTAATGATACTTACCTTGTATATAACCCTATCTATCCATTCTTAACTCTGTGCTATCTTACATATTCCCTTACCCCCCCAACTAACAAAATCCTAACTAATCTAATCTATTCTGTCTACCTAGTGCTAAGCTAAGAGTGGGTATAGGAAAATGGTTTAGGTAAGGGATGTACATGAAACTAGTTTTTACATAACAAATCCTGTAATAATTTTCAAATCATTCCAACAATTTCACTAACATTCAGAATATACAATTTTCCTATTTCCTAATATCTATTAATTTAACCAGGAAAATTCTTACCACTAATGTACAAAAGAATGCAATCTAACTGCTATAATTAAGAACTTCTATGTCTCTCTCTACTTCCTTAAGACTTGAACAAATTCACTAGGCTGTCACTATTGTTAGTAGTTAGAATATTAGTAAACTATTCCAATAAAGTTAGTTTGTTAGTCAATTAGTATTTACCTGTGTACATAATTCTAGATTTCTGTGCAAAATCATGCAGATCAGAAATATCTTTATCTGTTTGAATTTTCCACAGAAATTTTTATCAGTGTCTTTTTGTTATGCAACTATTTATGTTGTATACTTATCCATCCCATGAGATATCTTCCTAAAGTGTATTCTATGTAGCATGTGCATGCATATATGTGATGTTAACATGGATGACACATTCTTACATATCCTTATGATCAAAAGTTCCAAAATTTCAAAGTTCCAAAGACCTTCCATGTCCTTTTATGTTGCTTGAAGAAACTCTTTTTTCCTCTCTGGTCAGCATATCACTTTTCTGTCTTCTTTCACTTTTGATTGAAGACTTGTGTTCTTCAAATCAAGATCCACTGGAATAATTGGGAACCAGGAGCACACAGAAACATGTGTGCATGCATGTAAGAGTGAAATTTACATGTGCATGGAAGTAAGTTGAAATCTTCATGAATGTCAGAAATTATCAATCTTCATGTGTGAAAGTAACAGTTACATGTGTTTTCTTCATGCATGTAAGTAAGTTGTACATGTGTTTTTCATGGGTGGGTGTGAGCATTATGCATAGGTTCTCAAGATGTTGCTAAAATAGGGATTTGAAGTTGTTTCTAATCTTTTGCTGTATGACTGTTTTACAGGAAGATTTATTATATGGTTAGTGTAATCATTTCTTGGATATTTACTGTACTTATTCCTTGGAGAATTATGTATTCATTTGAAATAACATTGTTTCTTTCTTTCTGTTCAGTTACTGTGTGGCTGGCAGAGACTATTTTATATTTTATATGGCTGCCCATCTTTTCAAATGCATGTTTTCCTTCACCTGTGTTACTGGCTATATTTGCTTCAGGGGTGCTATCCTTTTATCATTTTAACATGTGCGATGCTCTCTTATCTGTATTCTGGCGGCACGTACTCTCATGTGTTTTCAGTAGGCTTTCATTCACAAGGACTCCTTTTGATTTCTTCTTGGGCTATTCATGTTGCAGTTCATGACTAGGGCTTTTTTTCAGATGTCACCTGTATGTATTTTCACATATGACATGATTACATTGTTGTGTCTAGTGAGGAATCTGAAACTTCATGGTATACCCTCTCTCTTTTCCTTCCCCTGGTAGAGATTGTTTTAAGATGAAGGTTGAGAGATATGGATAACCTTTTTCAGTTCTCATCCATTACTTGCTGTTAAAGTCTTGTTATAACAAATTCATCCAGTGTGAATCCATGCTTCTCTAGCATTCTAGGTGTATGTGTCTGTCCTAGTTATGAAGTTGGAGTTTCATGCTACAAGGTTAGGAGTGTTTTTGTTGTTGAAATACTTGTTCTTCTTTTGCTGGAGTAACTTATTTTCTATGCTACCCCAAAACTAGTCTTTATTCTCATAAGGTTTTGTGTAGAATGTTACCCTATGGAACTCTAACAAATCTTGGTTTAACTGTTACAGCATGAATGGTATTTGTCATGTTTTTGAAGTTAGAGAATAGAAGTGAAATTGTGTATCTATCTCTCCTCCTCCAGTTCTTAATATGTTTCTTGATATCCACCTTCCCACTCAAAATCGGTATCTGTATAAGCCATGTAATTCAACTTCTATATAAAATCATCTTCATTATCAACACCTACTCTAACATAAATTTCTTCCAATGGTATACAACTTGTTCTGTGACCAAAAAACATCTCATCATAGTCAAAGAAAGGTTTCGTTTGCACTGGTTGCCTGTACTCAATCTTCTCACTAGTGTCAACACATCCCCTTCTTCATCTACCTCTTCATAAAGCTTATAAAAATGATAAGTCATTTGTCCTAAATCATTTTCATTCATTATTATCACGCCTTCTGGTATTCCTTCTGATTCAGTATCTGAATCTGATTCACTAAATCCAATTACTATGTTCTTTGGATTTTGCTCAGTGTCATGTAAACTTTTGTCAGATGTTGGTAACTCTGACTTTGCATGTTGAGCCAAGCAAATGTCCCCAGCTTCTGTGTTTCTCAAATCAGTTCCTGTTTGTTTTTCACTACTAAGCTTTAGAATTTCATTTGGAATTGGTAAACTTAATGGTATGGGATTAGCTTCTTCTTGCAGATCATCTATACTGTTAAAAGTCATAGATCCTACTCTACCACTAGTCTGAGGTTTATGCTTATCTTCATTCTGATTTGACTACAGATATAGGAATCTTTCCCTCTATTTTATTATTTTTATCTGGGAATAAGTTTGGAATGTCTACATTTCCCCCTGCATCATCAGTAGGATGTGTGTCTTCATTTTGTCCCACACTACATACAAATGTTTTTGGCTTTGTAACTAAGGTGTTCATAACCACTAAATCATTGTCCATTTCTTTGCTACTCTCTGCCAGGTATATGTGTCTCAGCTAATTCTTCTTTATTTGATTCATTTCCTATGAAGTTTACATTTGAAGTTGTATTCTCTACAACAATGGAACGTGAATCTAAATCACAGCTGTTGCTTTGGCCAGATACCCCTCTGCCACTTAGAACAATGGCACTAACTGAATCCTCCATTGTTACTAAGACTGCCATTCCATCCTCCTTTTCAAATTTCAGATTTAACTGTTATTCCACCTGCATTACATTAAATAGGACTAGTGTTTTCAAAAGTAATTTCAGCTTCATTTTCAGTTAATTTTTTTATTAACTATATCACTCATTGCTGGATGGAAGTATCAGCTTCTGGATTCAAATTAGATGTATTTTCTATGGGTACCTGGGACAAATAGTTATTGGAAGAATTAACAGAGTTTGGTGGGATTTCATCTGTGTATGGTTTTAAAGCCTTTATATTTTCTTCTTTAGCAACAGTAACATTTAGGGAATTGAAATTATGTTCCTTTGTATCTGTCACAAACTCTTCTTTGAGTTCTTTGTACTTATTCATTTTTTCTCTTTTGCATAATTCAATCCCACTATCCACTCTACACTGGAAAAAGTTCTCTAGTAAAAATTTTATTTCATTGACACTCTTTTCCTGTTTGGTTACTGTGCAGCTTTTCTGTAAATCTCTTATCTCAGTTACTATTTGAGATACCATTTCCTTTATTTCTGAATCAATTTCTTTAATATGTCTCTGCCTTTCACTTACTTTATTGCAATGGCTATTACTCACAGATTCACTTTCTTGAACAAATTTAACACCATTTCCCAACTTTTTTCTATTATTTTCAACTACAGCCTCACTCTCACTATTTCTTCTATCTCCAAGTGTCACACTATATACTTTAAAGGCCTGGCTTCATAACTCTTTCCTAACCATATCTGAGTATTTAGGTTTTGCTCCAATTTTATGGCCTGTTGCATTTCATGCAAGTCCAGAGCTTGCTTTGAAGATTTTAACATGCAATGAGATCAACAATTCTACTTTTTGTATCTAGTTTGTGAACTATGTGTGTTCTTACTGTTATTGGCTTCATATTTCTTCTTTAAAAAACAATTTTTAATCAAGTGACCCTTCTTGTGGCAAAAGAAATATTCCCTAGTCTCCCTCTGCACTGGTTTTTCCTTGTAACTAGGTTTCTTATAACTAGAAGTTGTGTAAGTATTAACTGTGTTTAGTCTCTTGATTTTTTCAACCTCCTTTTGTTTAAGATTATTTTCTGTCATTTCTAACTTTTCTTTTAGGTGTTGAACTTCTTTGCTTCATTCTGAATTACTATCATCTAAGTAAGTTGCTGCCTCACACAGTTCTATCACAGTGACCAAATTATACTTAAGGAAATAGTGCTTGAAGAAATGTTTCAAATTAGGTGTGCAACCCCTTAGAAATTGCCTACGGACATGGCTTGCAGATTCTTCACTGTCAGATTCTATTCCCAAAATTGAATCTGCCATCTCTGAGAGATGGTCAATGTATGTGGCAGAATATTCTGCAAGATCTTATCAAACCTAGCCCATGCATTTGGTTTTGAACAGCATAGTTTTATGGCCTGAAGCAAATCCTCCTTGCATTTTTTTTCACTTTAAACATTATTTTATTTGGTCATTTCCAAACATCATTCATTGGAAACAAAGATCATTTTCTTTTCCTCACCCCCACCCCCTTCCCACCACCTCTACCATAGCCAACGCACAATTCCACTGGATATCACATGTGTTCTTGGTTCGAACCCATTTCCATGTTGTTGGTATGTGCAGTAGAGTGTTCATTTAGAGTCTCTCCTCAGTCATATCCCCGTTCCCCCTGTAGTCAAGCAGTTGCTTTTCCTCGGTGTTTCTACTCCCATAGTTTATCCTCTGCTTGTGAATAGTGTCTTTTAGATCCATGCAGATTGTTCAGGGACATTGCATTGACTTTAATAGAGAAGTCCATTACATTCGATTGTACCACAGTGTATCACTCTCTGTGTATAATGTTTTCCTGGTTCTGCTCCTTTCACTCAGCATCACTTCTTGGAGGTCGTTCCAGTCTCCATGGAATTCCTCTACTTTATTATTCCTTTTAGCACAAGAGTATTCCATCACCAACATATACCACAATTTGTTCAGCCATTCCCCAATTGAAGGGCATCCCCTCATTTTCCAAATTTTGGCCACCACAAAGAGCGCAGCTAGGAATATTCTTGAACAAGTCTTTTTACTTATTGTCTCTTTGGGATATAAACCCAGCAGTGCTATAGCTGGATCAAAGGGCAGACAGTCTTTTATCACACTTTGGGCATAGTTCCAAATTGCTCTCCAGAATGGTTGGATCATTTTCTAAGGTAGGACATGCTAGTAAGGTTAGCAAAGTCCATATCTACCATTTGTTCCACAGTTAGAGAAAGGAACTTGAAAGAGACTGGAGGTGAAAATTTTAAGCCTCTTCAGACTCCATTATTTTATGAAAGTCTTTGTATTTATTATATTTTGCTGATTATATACTTAAAGATATAATTTTGTCATTTTAAGTTCATATATTTATCCACTCAAATACTATTCTGTTACATTGAATCATTTTGATATACTATGTTTTAACTATTTAACTATATATATATATATATATATATATATATATATATATATATATTTAACTATATTCCTTTACCTTTTGTGAATCTTAAGAATTCTTAGACCTTACTTCAGGACACTTGGTTAAGACCATTCCCCATTTTTAACAATGAAAGGACTTAGTCAGGAATGTGAGAACTCTCCTCCACCCATACTTAAGCATACTTTAGGGGAAGATAAAGTTGTAAACTCTTTACTGAACAATGAAAAGTACTTAACCAATACTTAAAGTAAAGTTAAAAAACCTTAAACTAAGTCTAATTTTAGGAAGGTGCTAAGTACCTATGAAGGTCAGGCAACTTGCAAACTTGTAAGGGACAAGCCTTAACAAAAGAGGTGTGAGGTTTTAGTCTACGCAGGTGTGAATTAAGAATGGTCTGTCCTTTGGAAAATGTATACTGTGATTGGTACATGTGAGAACTTAGGGGAGGTGACATAGGAGAAAATTCTCTTTAAAAGAAGGTCAGAAGCTGAGTGAGGGGGACTGTTCTGAGAGAACTCACTGTAGAGTTCAGGAGAATTCAACCTTGGAAGCTGAAGTGGAGCTCAGGAGCTGAACGGGTGGGTCTCTCAGAACACTAGAATCTTGCTTGGGACAAATCTTGTGGTGAGTGGATTAAAGACTGACTGATCTTCTTAGGGCTTGGGCCTAGGCTGGCCTGGGCTGGCCTAGCCTTTTTCTCATTGTTTCTTCTTACTCTCTCTCTCCCTTTCATTAATTCCTTATTTGCATTAATTAAAATCTCCAAAAAAAACCCCAGCTGACTTGGATATATTTCATATTTGGGAATTTTTCCCTAGAGACTTTATTTTTTATTTAAACCATATTTCCAGTCACAGTTTAAGGAAACCACTCTTTTATCTGTAACAGTTTATGGCAAGCACTAATTATAACACTTTCCCCTATGACTACCGAACAAAATATCATAAAATATTTAAAAGCCCATAAACACCTTTTTTTCCCCATTTTGCATTTGTTATTTGTCACATAAATGATGGATGGACTCAACCTCACTAACAACCTTTGAAAAATTTAATGAACTAAAAAATTAAATGGTAATTCTAAGGGGTCTTCAGAAATAATTTTAATTAACTGAATGGATGATTTTTTAATATTCATATTATAAAGAATGTTGTATTGCAAATTCCAACAACAGGGAAATGGGTTCGAGTCAAGAACACATGTGATAATCAGTGGAATCATGCATCGGCTATGGGAGAGGGACAGGTGGGGGGGAGGGGAGAAAAAGAAAATGATCTTTGTTTCCAGTGAATAATGTATGAAAACGACCAAATAAAATAATGTTTAAAATTAAAAAAAAAGTTAAAAAAAGAAAGAAAAAAAACAATTATTGTCCACTATTTCTAAAACATCCATTCCCTAAAGATTTTATAATCCAATAGATAATTTCAATCCAATACAATAGGTAATAATAAAGGTTTTCTCTAGTAAAAAAAAAGAATGTTGTATTAAAGGTAGAGAAACAAATAAATGTTCCTACAAGGTGCTTTTATGAAGCAGGAAACTTAAAAAAGAGCTCTTGCAAAACTCTTCAGTTTAATTTACTTCCAGCAGAACAATAGAGATTTCTTGGTGATGTTCTTGACACAAATAAGTTTTACATTGTTTAAAAATATATTTGCCAAGGTTGAAAGATATGTTCCATCTGTAAAAGTTGTGAAAAATATCCTTCAGTTCATAGGTTTGATTTTTTTTGGGTCATATAGCAACTTACATGAAATATAATAGTGGGTTTGTTTGCTATAGTAATTAATCGGGCTATTGTGAATTTTGGGGACTTTGGTACTTCTTTGAATGTGCATAATTTACTGTATAATTGTTTTATTCTGAAAATCATTTGTATTCACACAGTGGTTAAGCTAAAAAGGAATTGGATCTCAGTATTTTTTTTTATGAGAACAGTTGTTTTTTACCTCTTCTTTACTGACAGAGAGTGTCACTGATTGCAAGCTATATATATTTTTTATTTTTAAAAGTCTTTTTATTACTGTCTTTTCTTGCATCTGCAATATAGTATGTGAGTTTTATTTTTTCTCTCCTTTTTGTATTTGAAGCACATGTTAACAGTATTGAGAAGATTTTTCTTTATTTTCTATTTTACAGTAATATAAGTTTAAAATACCTTTGTTTTTATGTTAATGCACTCAGAAAGCTTTATACTATGAAATTATGTCATTGATTGTTTAAAAAAGTTATGGGCATTTTGGAAATAAATATACCAATCTAGGTGATATGGATGAATATTTACAAAAATATAAATTGCCTAGACTAACAGAAGAAGAAATAGATTTCTTAAATAATCCCACATCAGAAAATGAAATCTAACAGGCCATCAAAGAACTTCCTAAGAAAAAATCCCCAGGGTTTGATGGATTCCCCAGCCAATTCTATCAAACATTCAAAGAACATTTAACCCCAATACTATACAAACTATTTGAGATAATAAGCAAAGAGGGAGTTCTACCAAATTCCTTTTATGTCACAAACATTGTTCTGATCCCAAAGCCAGGCAGGCCAAAAGC
Organism: Monodelphis domestica; assembly: GCF_027887165.1. NCBI lineage: Eukaryota > Metazoa > Chordata > Mammalia > Didelphimorphia > Didelphidae > Monodelphis > Monodelphis domestica. Next base: position 355,166,922 of record NC_077229.1, on the reverse strand, counting down.
AGAGAAAGAAAATTATAGACCAATCTCCCTAATGAATATAGATGAAAAATCTTAAAATAGGATACTAGCAAAAAGACTCCAGCAAGTGATCAGAAGAGTCATTCACCATGATCAAGTAGGATTTATACCAGGGATGCAGGGCTGGTTCAATATTAGGAAAACCATCCACATAATTGACCACATAAACAAGCAAACCAACAAAAATCACATGATTATTTCAATAGATGCAGAAAAAGCCTTTGATAAAATACAACACCCATTCCTATTAAAAACTTTAGAAAGCATAGGAATAGAAGGGTAGTTCCTAAAAATAATAAACAGTATATATCTAAAACCATCAATTAATATCATCTGCAATGGGGATAAACTAGACACATTCCCAATAAGATCAGTAGTGAAACAAGGGTGCCCATTATCACCTCTATTATTTGACATTGTACTACAAACACTAGCAGTAGCAATTAGAGAAGAAAAATAAATTGAAGGCATTAAATTAGGCAAGGAGGAGACCAAGTTATCACTCTTTGCGGATGACATGATGGTCTACATAAAGAATCCTAGAGATTCAACCAAAAAAGCTAATCAAAATAATCAACAAATTTATTTTGTTTGAGTAGCTCTCTTTTTTTTTATTTTTATTTGGTCATTTCCAAACATTATTCATTGGAAACAAAGATCATTTTCTCTTCTTTCCTCCCCCCTCCCACCACATCTCCCATAGCCCACACACAATTCCACTGGCTATCACATGTGTTCTTGATTCAAACCCATTTCCTTGTTGTTGGTATTTGCATTAGAGTGTTCATTTAGAGTCTCTCCTCAGACATATCCCCTCCACCCCTGCAGTCAAGCAGTTGCTTTTCATCGGTGTTTTTCCTCCCATAGTTTATCTTCTGCTTGTGGATAGTGTCTTTTAGATGCCTGCAGATTGTTCAGGGACATTGCATTGCCACTAATGGAGAAGTCCATTAACTTCGATTGTACCACATTGTATCAGTCTTTGTGTACAATGTTTTCCTGGTTTTGCTCCTTTCTCTCTGCATCACTTCCTGGAGGTTGTTCCAGACTCCATGGAATTCCTCTACGTTATCATTCCTTTTACAACAATAGTATTCCATCACCAACATATACCACAATTTGTTCAGCCATTCCCCAATTGAAGGGCATCCCCTCAGTTTCCAATTTTTGGTCACCACAAAAAGTGCAGCTATGAATATTCTTGTACAAGCCTTTTTCCTTATTATCTCTTTGGGGTACAAGCCCAGCAGTGCTATGGCTGGATCAAAGGGCAGACAGTATTTTATTGCCCTTTGGGCATAGTTCCAAATTGCCCTCCAGAATGGTTGGATTAATTCACAACTCCAACAGCAATCAATTAGTGTCCTTACTTTGCCACATCCCCTTCAGCATTCATTACTTTCCAAAGCTATTATGTTAGCCAATCTGCTAGGTGTGATATGGTACCTCAGAGTTGTTTTGATTTGCATCTCTATGATTATAAGAGATGTAGAACACTTTTTCATGTGCTTATTAATAGTTTTGCTTTCTTTGGCTGAGAACTGCCTGTTCATGTCCTTTGCCCATTTATCAATTGGAGAATGGCTTGATTTTTTGTAGAATTGATTTAGCTCTTTGTAAATTTGAGTAATTAAACCTTTGTCAGAGGTTTTTATGAAGATTGTTTCCCAATTTCTTACTACCCTTCTGATTTTAGTTACATTGGTTTTGTTTGTAAAAAACTTTTTAATTTGGTGTACTCTAAATTATTTATTTTACATTTTTTGACTCGTTCTAAGTCTTGCTTGGTTTTAAAAACTTTCCCTTCCCAATGTTAGGACATGTATCCTATTCTGTGTTCACCTAATTTTCTTATAATTTCCTTCTTTATGTTCAAGTCATTCACCCATTCTGAATTTACCTTGGTGTGGAGTTTGAGGTTTTAATCCAAACCTAATCTCTCCCACACTGTCTTCCAATTTTTCCAGCCGTTTTTATTAAGTAATGGATTTTTGTCCCAAAAGCTGGGGTTTTGGGGTTTGTCATAAACTGTCTTGCTGAGATCATTTATGCCAAGTCTATTCCAATGATCCTCCTTTCTGTCTCTTAGCCAGTACCAAATTGTTTTGATAACCACTGCTTTATAGCATAGTTTGAGATCTGGGACTGCAAGTTCTCCTTCCTTTGCATTTTTTTTTTCATGATTTCCCTGGATATACTTGATCTTTTGTTCTTCCAAATGAACTTAGTGATGGTTTTTTTCTAATTCAGCAAGGAAGATTTTTGGTAGTTCTGTGGGTATGGCTCTAAATAAGTAAATTAATTAATGTAGGATTGTCATTTTTATTACGTTAGTTCATCCCACACATGAGCAATCAATGTTTTTCCAATTGTTTAGATCTAGTTTTAGCTGTGTTGAAAGTGTTTTGTAGTTGACTTCATATAGTTCCTGTGTTTGTCTCGGCAGATATATTCCTATGTATTTTATATTGTCTAGAGTGATTTTGAATGGTATTTCGCTTTCTAATTCTTGCTGCTGAAATGGGTTAGAGATATATAGAAATGCTGATGACTTATGCGGGTTTATTTTGTATCCTGCAACTTTGCTTAAGTTGTTGATTATTTCGAGTAACTTTTTGGTTGATTCTCTAGGATTCCTTAAGTAAGCCATCATATCATCTGCAAAGAGTGATAGCTTGGTCTCCACATTGCTAATTTTAATACCTTCAATTTATTTTTTTCTCTAATTGCTACTGCTATTGTTTCTAGTACAATATTAAATTATAGAGGTGATAATGGGCATCCTTGTTTTACTCCTGATCTTATTGGAAAGGCTTCTAGTTTATACCCATTGCAGATGATGTTTGCTAATGGTTTTAGATATATACTGTTTATTATTTTTAGGAAAGGCCCTTCTATTCCTATACTTTCTAGTGTTTTCAATAGGAATGGGTGTTGTATTTTATTAAAGGCTTTTTCTGCATCTATTGAGATAATCATGTGATTTTTGTCAGTTTGCTTGTTACTATGGTCAATTATGTGGATGGTTTTCCTAATATTGAACCATCCTTTCATTCCTGGTATGAATCCTGCCTATTCATAGTGGATGACCCTTGTGATGACTTGTTGGAGTCTTTTTCCTAGTATCCTATTTAAGATTTTTGTGTCTATATTCATTAGGGAGATTGGTCTATAGTTTTCTTTCTCTGTTTTTGACCTGCCTGGCTTTGGGATTAGTACCATGTTTGTGTCGAAGAATGAATTTGGTAGAACTCCTTCTTGGCCTATTCTGTCAAATAGTTTGTTTAATATTGTGATTAGTTGTTCTTTGAATGATTGATAGAATTCATTTGTGAATCCATCTGGACCTGGGGATTTTTTTGTAGGCAGTTCTTTGATGGCTTGTTCAATTTCTTTTTCTGAAATGGGGTTGTTAAGGTAATTTATTTCTTCCTTTTTTATTCTAGGCAATTTATATTTTTTTAAGTATTCATCCATATCACCTAGATTGCCATAATCAACAACTTCAGCAAAGTTGCAGGATACAAAATAAACCCACATAATCATCAGCATTTCTATATATTTCCAACACAGCTCAGCAGCAAGAACTAGAAAGAGAAATCCCATTCAAAACACCTTAGACAAAATAAAATACTTAGGAATCTATCTCTCGAAACAAACATAGGAACTATATGAACACAACTACAAAACACTCTCCACACAACTAAAACTAGACTTGAACAATTGGAAGAACATTAACTGTTCATGGGTAGGATGAGCCAATATAATAAAAATGACCATCCTACCCAAACTCATTTATCTATTTAGTGCCATACACATTGAACTTCCAAATTCTTTTTTACTGATTTAGAACAAAACATAACAAAGTTCATTTGGAAGAACAAAGGATCAAGGATATCCAGGGAAACAATGTAAAAAAATACAAAGGAAGGGGCCCTTGCAGTCCCAGATCTCATATATATATAGTAGTCTCTCGGTGATCGAGAATGACTATTGTCTTTGTGCAGTTTCATGTATTGATGTACCCTCATGTGGCTTTGGAGTCCAAATGGTGAGGCACAGAGTTTGTGGCATGTGGGACATGGGTTGCCAGTTGTTAAGGGGGGGGCGGTTGTGGCCTGGTGTTGGCATTCACGCGCAGCGGCAAGACGTCAACGTCGCTCATCTTCAAAGGTGGTGGCGGCATGGTTAATGTGGGTTCGCCAGTTGCTTCTGTCAGAGGCAGCGAGTTTTAGTTGCTTTGGTGTAATGCCAGCCCACCTCAAGTTTGACTTTACCTGATCCTTGAATCTTTTCTTTGGTCGGCCTTGTTTCCTGAGTCCAGCTGACAGGTCACCATAGAATACCTGTTTTGGTATTCTCAGTTGGTCCATGTGGATGACGTGTCCAGACCTTCATAGCTGGGTTTTGAGGACCATGACTTCGATGCTGGTAGAGTTGGCTCTGTCGAGGACTTCCTGGTTGGTGATACGGTCCTGCCATCTGATCCTCAGGATTGACTGGAGGGAGAGTTGGTGGAATTACTCCAGCTGTTTCATGTACTTCCTGTACAGTGTCCATGTCTCACAACCATACAGGAGCGAGCTGAGGACCACTGCGTTATACACTTTCAGCTTCGTTGCAGTGCTTACAATGCTATGTTGGAGGACTTTGGAGCTCAGCCGTCTGAGTGCCTGGCTGACCTTTTGGATCCTGGCATTAATCTTGTGGTCTAGGGACCTGTCGTTGGTGATGGTGCTGCCCAGGTACTTAAAAGTGGTGATGTTAGAAAGCTGTGTGCCGTCGATTGTAATGCACAGCTGGTTCGTTGGCCTCCCTGGTGCAGGTTGGAATAGCACCTCTGTTTTCCTGAGGCTGATAGTCAGGCCAAACAGGTTTGTTGCTGTGGAGAACCTGTCCACAATGGTTTGGAGATGATTTTCTTGGTGGGCCATGAGAGCACAGTCATCTGCAAAGAGAGCTTCCAGGATGAGTCTCTCTGTTGTCTTTGTTTTTACAGTCAGGCGGAGAAGGTCAAATAGTGAGCCACCCAGTCGGTATTTGATGTAGATGCCCAGGTCTAGATCCATCATAGCATATCGTAATACTTGGGTGAAAAATAGGTTGAATAGTACCAGAGAGAGGACACAACCTTCTTTCACGCCATTGGAGATGCTGAAGAGATTGGAAGTCTCTCCACCAGATAGGACTTCCCCTGTCAGGTCGACATGAAAGAGCTGGATCAGTTTGATGAATTTTGCTGGGCAACCGAGCTTGCTGAGGATCACCCACAATGGGTCCCTGTTCAATGTGTCAAATGCCTTTGTCAGGTCTATGAAGACAATGTAGAGACTCAGGTTCTGCTCAAGGCATTTTTTCCTGCATTTGCCTCACGGTGAAGACCATGTCAATGGTGCTGTGTTCTGGTCGGAAGCCACATTGTGATTCAAGCAGGTTCTGCTCTGAAACAGATGACAGGAGTCTGTTGAGTGTAACATGGGCGAGGATCTTTCCAGCAGTGGAGAGTAGTGAGATGCCTCTGTAGTTGTCACAGGCTACTTGTGAGCCTTTGTTCTTGTATAGGGCTATGATGGAGGCATATCTGAGTTCTGGGGGCATGTCTTCCTCTTCCCATATGCTGGTCAGTACTATGTGGAATGACTGGAGCACCTTTCCATTTAAGGCCTTGTACACATAGGTTGGGATCCTGTCTTTACCAGGTGCCTTGCCTGCACTCATTTGTTTAATGGCTTTTTGGACTTACTCTATTGAAGGAGGGACATCAAGTTGTTCAATAGAGCAGTTTTGGGGGATCTGGTAAAGGGCACTTTGGTCAACTGAAGAGGGTCGGTTGAGAAGCTGACTGAAGTGTTCTTTCCACTTGTTGATGATGCCTATTTTATCTTTTATGAGAGTGTCACCATCAGAGGATAGCAAGGGAGTGGCAGTGGTTTTTGATGGCCCATAAACAGTCTTGAGGGAACTGAAAAATAGTTTGTTGCTTTTCATATCAGCAAACCGCTGGATTTCTTCTGCCTTTTTTTCCCACCATCGGTCTTGTATCTTCCTGATCTCACCCTGCCCCTTTGCTTGGAGAGACTTGAATCTGTCCTTTTTAGGAGCAGAGTTTGGGTTATTTTGCCACTCCATGAAGGCTTTGTTCTTCTTGCTCAATAGGTCTTCAATAGCAGTGTTGTTCTCGTCGAACCAGTCCTGGTGGTTGTGTTGTTTTGGGCCTAGGATTGCCTTTGATGTTTCCTTCACCACGTCTCTGAACTGGTTCCATTTCTCGGTTGAGCTTCAAGTGAGTGGTCCCTTGGCGGAGAGCTTATTGTCCAGGCAGGACTGGGATGTTTGCAAATAAGATGTATCTCTAAGACAATTCACCTTGTAAAATGCCCAAACTGTCAGGGCGCATTTTGGATGGTGAGGTGCAATGCGCATTTGAAGAGTCGCTCTAACCAATTGGTGGTCTGTCCTGCATTCAGCTCCTCTCATAGCTCTGGTGATCTGTACATCCTGGATGTCTCGCCGGTGTACAATGATGTAGTCAATGAGATGCCACTGTTTTGATCTTGGGTGCATCCACTTTGTTTTATATTTGTTCGCCATTCTGAACACAGTGTTCGTGATGGTGAGTTCGAACTCTGAGCATTTGCTGAGTACCAGTAGGCCATTGTTGTTCATTTTGCCCATGCCTTGTTTGCCGAGCACTCCTTTCCATCTTTCATGGTCCTAGCGAACGTGGGCGTTGAAGTCTCCCAGTAGTATCAGCTTGTCATTTGTGGACACTGAGTGCAGGATGGCACTGAGGTCAGAGTAGAACTGCTCGATGGTCTCCTCTGTGTTGGTCAGTGTAGGGGCATATTTGCTGATGATTGTGGCATACTGCTCTTTGCTGAGAGGCAAATGGATCTTCATGAGTCTCTAGCTGATACCCACAGGCAAGTCTGGCAGATGTTTGAGCAAACTGGTCTTGATGGCCAGGCCAACACCATGGATTCTGTCTTCATTTGTAGTTCTACCTTTCCAGAAGAAGGTGTATCCAGTGGTGGGTTCGCTGAGTGATCCAAGATCTCAGACTATATTATAAAACAGATGTCATCAAAACAATTTGGTACTGGCTAAGAGACAGAAAGGAGAATCAGTGGAATAGACTCGGGGTAAGTGAACTCAGCAGGACAGTATGCGACAAACCCAAAGAATCCAGCTTTTGGGATAAAAATACACTATTTCATAAAAACTGCTGGGAAAATTGGAGGGCAGTGTGGGAAAGATTAGGTTTAGATCAACACCTCACACCCTACACCAAGATAAATTCAAAATGAGTGAATGACTTGAACATAAAGAAGGAAACTATGAGAAAATTAGGAGAACACAGAATAGTATCCATGTCAGATCTTTGGGAAGGGAAAGATTTTAGGACCAAGCAAGACTTAGAAAGATTCACAAAATGTAAAATAACTAATTTTAACTACATCAAATTAAAAAGCTTTTGCACAAACAAAACCAATGTAAGTAAAATCAGAAGGGTAGCAACAAATTGGGAAGCAATCTTCATAGAAACCTCTGACAAAGGTTTAATTACTCAAATTTACAAAGAGCTAAATCAATTGTGCAAAAAATCAAGCCATTCTCCAATTGATAAATGGGCAAGCGACATGAACAGGCAGTTCTCAGCCAAAGAAATCAAAACTATTAATAAGCGCATGATAAAGTGCTCTACATCTCTTATAATCAGAGAGATGCAAATCAAAACAACTCTGAGGTATCACCTCACACCTAGAAGATTGGTTAACATGACAGCTTTGGAAAGTAATGCATGCTGGAGGGGATGCAGCAAAGTAGGGACACTGATTCATTGGTGGTGGAGTTGTGAATTGATCCAACCATTCTGTAAGGCAATTTGGAACTATGCCCAAAGGGCGATAAAATACTGTCTGCCCTTTGATCCAGCCATAGCACTGCTGGGCTTGTACCCCAAAGAGATAATAAGGAAAAAGACTTGTACAAGAATATTCATAGCTGTACTCTTTGTGGTGGCCAAAAATTGGTAAATGAGGGGATTCCCTTCAATTGGGGAATGGCTGAAAAAATTGTGGTATATGTTGGTGATGGAATACTATTGTGCTAAAAGGAATAATAAAGTTGAGAAATTCCATGGAGTCTGGAACAGCCTACATGAAGTGATGCAGAGCGAAAGGAGCAGAATCAGGAAATCATTATACACAGAGACTGATACACTGTGGTACAATCAAAAGTAATGGACTTCTCCATTAGGGAGAATGCAATGTCCCTGAATAATCTGCAGGGATATAAAAAAACACTATCCACAAGCAGAGGATAAACTGTGAGAGTAAAAACACAGAAGAAAAGCAACTGCTTGACTACAGGGGTTGAGGGTATATAACTGAGAAGTGACTCTAAATGAACACTCTAGAACAAATACCAGCAACACGGAAATGTGTTCGATTCAAGAACACATGTGATACCCAGTGGAATCATGCGCCTCTTATGGGAGCGGTGAGGTGGGGAAGAAAAGAAATGATTTTTGTTCCCAATGAATAATGTTTGGAAATGACCAAATAAAATAATGTTTAAAAAAAAAAAAGTTATGGGCTTTTGATTAATGATTTTGTCTGATTCCAGGAGAATGGGAATACAAAAAGAGCCATTGCACAGTGCCAAAGAAGTACAAAGCTAATCTTCATCGTGTCAATTGAGCACAAGTTCAAAGAGACCAACCAATTCCAATGGGATTAATGAAATTTTGAGCCAAGAGAAGTGGATTTGAACTTATTTGGAGTTTGAGGTTGTGTCTGTTTTGACATATGTCAAAGGCAGGTTTTCCTTGTCCCACATTCTACCAAGTATCTCAACTTTCGTTCCTAGCTGGTTCCTATAATGTAGTCCCCTTCCTGTCTTTCATTGTGTGGCAAAACTTTCTGTAGACCTGGCTGCTGTTTGGGTAAAAGCATAATTGCTTAAATCACTTTAATTAGGCCCTTATTCAAGGACCTGTTATAACTTTATTTTTCCTTTACTTAGAAAGTTTTCAAATGAGATTTTGATGGTCTATACTTCATCCACAAATTATTTTCACTTATATTTGGATTTTTTTTTTAAATTTCTCTTGCCAATTTTTCAATATACCTCATAACTCAGCCATGCTGATATGTTTCATCCTAAGTGATCCTTATATTTTTCAAAACCCTCTTCAGTGGGGGAATATATTATTATTATTATTATTATTACTGTTATTCTAAATTGAAAATTTTAAATTCCTTTTGAGAGTATTTTTTGGATAAGCAACATGCTACCTCTGCGAATCCAGAAAGTGAACTGTTTTGAGAAGGCACCATTAAGATGCCTGCACAGACCTCAAACTGCACCAGAAGATCCAGAATGAAATTTGGAATATGGTGATTTGAACTGTGTGGGGTTGAATGCATTTGTTTTCTATGTATACTCTTATGCTGAAGGGGGCTGCCTGCCAACTGGCTTTTTGTCACTGCACCTAGAAATCATTGGTTTTGTTTTTCTCTTTTCCTTTTATCCACAAATTATTGTAATTTCAATGTTGGTTATGTTTACAAGATCCATTGGAGAGACTAGTCTTCCACAGATCTCAGGGGGGCATGTATAAACTGAAAATCTGTTACCCTAATAAAAGACCTACATTTCCCAGGAGCCCACCAACTTTCTGTCATTAAATACTTCCTGTTGACAGGGGATATTAGGAGGGAATATGGATGGTCTTGTCTGTTTACTTCCTATTCTGAGTTGGCAGTGGTAAGGCAGGTGTTTGAAATGGCTCATCAACCATAGGCAGGTGGTCCTTATTTTGTATCCTCTTTATTCCTTGATTTCTAATGATCATTAATAAATCTCCTAAAATATAATATTTTATTATTTGAGATTAATTTTAATTTCTACAGTGAGGAAAATAAAAAGGCCTTTATTTCTACTCTGTGGACATTTTATCCTGGAAGTAAACCTCATTCATTTTTATAAGCACCCCAAAGAAGTAAATGCTCATGAATCTTCCAATTTACCTATGAAGAAATGGTGCTTGAGAAATATTGTTACTTGCTCAGGATCACGAAATTAAAATGTACCTGAGGTATAACTCAAATTCATATCTTCACTATAGATTCCAAAATTTCTGCATTAGTCCAAAGATATTAAAAGTAGGCTTCCAAATTGTTGTGAGTTAAATTTCTAAAGGAATTAAAAAATAAATAGATTAAAATGCCCCAAACTGAATGCTAGAGAATGGATTTTAGGTCTGCATTATGAGAATGTTGACACCCTTTGTAAAATCATAGATCTTTCAAAACATCAAATGCTTTTGTGACTTTAGAAATTCTAAGTCTTTTGGCATATTATTTTTTTCTTGGTGCAATAAATTATAATTTTTACATTTTGCATATGCATTTCCATTATATATAACATGTCATTAGAATGTATTGTGGTATTTGACTCCTATCAAGCTCACTGTTTACTCTTGACCATTAATTCTAATCCACTGAGAATGTTTCCTAAATGAAGCACATTAACCTTCTATTCTCAGTATGGAATGTATATTGTTATGTCTGTAGAAGCTACTCAGAATGTTGAACTGATAAAAGGCATATGAACAAGTAAAGGTGATATGCTTTCTAACAAACATCATACTATATATATATATATCAAGTAGTACTCATAATATGTTGTGTAGGTTCCTCTTTGTGTGCATGTTTTTGTTGAGACAGGTCTGTGTGTGTGTGTGTGTGTGTGTGTGTATGTGTGTGTGTGTGTAATAACAAAGTCCACTATACCTAATGACTTCCTCGGCTTTCTTTAAGTCCTAATGAAAATTCCTTTGTTAAATATAAGCTTTTCCTATTCCTTCTTTTTTTAATACAGTTCAACTAGTCTTTAATTCTAGTGTCTTCCCTCTATTAATAATGTTATATTTTTCCTTTATATAGTTTGCTGTTCATATATGCACATTTACATTGTGAATTTTAATTTACTCCACCCTGCTTAATCTTTATAATTTTAGCAACCAGGAATGTAAACACCCCCACTAAAGGATTAAGTATGGGGGAGGATGGTCTGTGAACTGCGTGTGCTAACAAGTGAGAAATCAGAAACAACTGACTGAACCCATGGGCTGTCCTAAGCCAAGTTTAAGTCACCATTGATCCATGTGAGACACAGGTAGTTATGTATAGAACTGCCTTTATATTTCCTGTGAGAGGAACTTTGGTGGCTTTTTGTGTTGGTTCTCGACTTGGAGGGCTGGAGCATGGAGACTTGTGATTGCTTCCCTTAGGCAACCACGTGGTGAATGTTAAGGCTGAATCCTCTTTCCCTGGCTTTCTGAAGGCACCAGCCTCCAAGGAGGCCCCTCATCTTGGAGGCTGATAGCTAGCTAGATTTAATCTCTGGGAAGGTCCCTTGGCTGAGAACTCTGAACTCCCTCTGGCTCAGGCCAGGCCAAAATAGATCTTCTTCCCTTTTTCCTCTTTCACCCTCATTCTTAATTTCTTCCTTCTATTGTAAATAAACCACCATCAAATTTTATTCTGACTTGAGTATTTCATTGAGATTTAGAATTTAAGTCTCTGGTGACTATTAAAAAATATATTCAGTCTCAACCGTAAAATTTACCCTTAACAAAATACTATCTCTTCCTTTAGATTCTGAGCTCCTTGTTGGCAGGGAATATCTTTAGCCTCTTTTTTATTCCTAACTCTTAGCACAGTGCCTAGCATATAGTGGGTGCTTCCCAAATGTTTATTGATTGATAAAAATAAGAACAGAATATACAGTGTCCCCTGTTTGATAATCCTTTTGATTTGGTCTTTCTTTTATTTTGAGAGAATAAATGTCTTCCTTTTACAAATTAAGTCTAATAAATTAAATTTATTTGAAGATCTATAGTACTTAAGTTAATTTATTTTAATTTTATAAATACAGGAAACTGTAAGACAAAAGCAAGGAGAAAGAACAGAATTGAGGAAATATAGCTTATTTGGTGTTGTTCATTATATTTAACTGAACTAATACTTAAAGCATATTAAGTGAAAGAAACTATCAACATACATAAGAAATAAATTAGAATAATTTTGTCTATCAAGGAAATTAATGCATATAGAGAGATGCTAAAATTATGTAAAAATATATTTATGTTATAAAAACCTTGGACCTATGTTCAAATGGAAATTTATATTATAGAGATTCTAGGAAATTCAGACAGATTGTGTCAATTAAAGCACAGATTAGGGATAAGTGTTGCTTTTATTTCTGGTCATTATAACAAAATAAAAGCAATTTTGGAATATTTCGGAATATCATTTCATATCTAGCCAAAATATCAAATTATATATTAATCACGAGTTGAAAAAATTCATTTCCAACAATTTATTCAGAAGCATACTTTCCTTGCAATTAGTTTCAATGTCCCTCTACATTAGGCTATTTTTAAAGAAGTATTTGATCTTCAAAAAACTTTTGCTGTCTTAATAAAACTTATTAAAGTCTTTCTCCTTTGAAAACAAAAGCCTTTATTCCTATGTGTAAACCAGCTTAGGCCCCTAATGGTCTAAATTTAATTCTGAAACAGAACTTCTAAGTTTGTTCTATTTTTAGTGAAACAAGTTGTCCTGGAAACACAATTGCATATAAAAATAAAGGTACGATGATTTCATATATTTATAGATTTCACAGTACTACTAGGAGAGTCTGGTCAATATGATAGATGAATCTCAACCATTTTTGAACTCTTGATTATCCTCAGCAACAACTTATTTGGGAGATATAAAAATATCTAGTAGTTCCTCTTTCCTATTATCAAGTTGACAGGGATCTCTGGATTTCACTTTCTAAATATATCACAAATCATATTTCTGTTTATTAATATCCAACACTGATGCCTCATACATGAAATGACATTTGTGTTAAGGTGTCTATGCAATAAGGGCAAGCAATCTAATAGCTCCCATTAAAGGCAAAGTGTTCGAAATATGAGAGTCAAATATTATCCTGGAAATAAATCAAGCAACCATCCTAAAAAAGCTCATCATTAGACTAATGAAGGAATTGCCTATATAGGTGAAAAATCAGCCCTTCTAATATATTAAATTTTATTTCCCAATAGAATATAAATACCATACTAATCCAGCTGGGATGTTGCATGGTGTAGTGAATAGAGAACTGCTATAACCAGAATAACTTGGGTTCAAATTCCATTTCTGAGATATAAAAGCTTTATTACCTTGGGTAAATAATGGAACTCATTAGTGATTGAGGGAACTGTTTAAAAGTATAAATTGTCAAATACATGACAAATTGCTTTGGTATAGATGGTTCTTTATTGTGACCTCCCTGAATCACCAAATTTTAATTAAGTTACTTGCTATTTCTATCTTTGATGAAAAAAGAAATGAAATGCAGGGAAGTACATGACTTTTCTAGAGTCTTATTTTTATTTTTTATCTACATTGAAATGCATTTTTCCTGTATCTCATGGTATGTAGTTTTATAATTTCTATGAATAATTCTTCACTACTAGCCCTTAAACTGTAACATATCAAATAAAGACATTAAATTGAAGATAAATAGCAAATGAATCTAATAAATTAATTTTTGTTGCAATCCTTAAGGAGAAAAGTTGTAAGTTCCGGTCAAGATGGCAGCATAGAAGCAGTGAAAGTTCAGACCTCAGAAACCCTTCCTTACTGATCGCAAACAGAGTGCTCCTAGGACACCGAAATTCAAGCTGAACAACAGGATAGACCTGGGGAACCCTCCTGCTGGACCTGGATCTAAAGGTACCACACCCCAAAAACCAGAACCCTAGATAACTAAGATCTAAGGGGTTGGCAGAAGGAAGGTCCCAGGACCCATCCCCACAACCCAGAGTGCTGAGCCCACTGCAGCAGCGGGAACCTCAGGACTCTGAGGACTCACCTTGAAAGCAACCTGAGCCAGTCTCCGGGGTGCCCAACACAGATGGCAGGGAAACAAGGAGAGAAGGTGGAAGCCTGTAGCTCTCTGGATGGGTCCTTCCATCTGAGTATCAAGGGAGGTCCCAGCTTTAGGACACCAGCTGAACCCAATCCCATCAGGGGCCCTCAGAGCTACTGAAAGGTCAGAAAACTCAGGGCTGGCAAAGGGGTTGCTCCGAAGAGCTTACCTTGAAAGTAACCTGGGCCAGTCTCCGGGCATTCAACACAGACTGTGAAGGAGGAAGTTTTTTTTTCTTCCTTTTTTTGGCTCAGGGATCATTAGACCCACACCACCTGAACCTAATCCTATCAGGAGCCCTCAGAGCTTCTGAAAGAACAAAAACCTCAGGGCCAGTGAAGGGCTTACCTTGAAAACAACCCAGGCCAGTCTCCAGGCATTCAACACAGATTTTGGAGGAGGAGGTTTTTTGCTTCAGGGCTCATTCGGCCCAAACCAGGTGAACCTAATCCCATCAGTAGCTCTTAGAGCCCAGGCAAGGCATGACCCCTCCCCCCTTAGAGAGCAGGGTCTTCTGAAAAAACAGAAACTTAGAGGCGAAGTCAAGATGGCAGCTTAGAAGGAGCATAGACCTGTCAGCCTGGCCAGAGTTTTGGAGATCCTCCATATTTGCTCCAGCTGTCCAGGAAGTTTAAAACTCAGAGTAAACCCAGCCCAACTAAATTGAACTCAATCCCATCAAAAGTCTCCAGAACACAGGGAAGCCCAGGCTCCCCATCCATCCTCATTGACTGCTGGACTTTAAGCCAATCAAAAGCCTCCAAAGGACAGGAAAGCTCAAATCCCCAACAATCCTCCCCCAGAGATTACACCAAGAGATTTTCTGTTAAAGTTCCATGAGGGGAGACCAAAAGAAGTCCCCAAAAAACAAAAAATGAGAGGAACAAGAGCACAGACAAATACAGGGAGTAAAGAAGGGGTGAATTTGAACAAAAAACAGAAAAAGAAGAAAGAAACTACAATAGACAGCTACTACTCAGCAAATGGAACAGAGGGGGAGAGATCAGCAAATGATAAACCAGAAATCCCAGAGAATTGGATACAGGCTGTGGAAGAACTCAAAACACAACTAAGAGAGGCTGAAGACATTTGGGGAAAAACTTAAAAATTAAGATAGGTCATTTGGAAATAGAGGCACTTGAACGAAAACAAGAAAATAGTGTCCTGAAAGCCAAAATCATCCAGCTAGAAAATGAGGCAAAGGAGATGAAAGATGAGGCAAAGGAAATGAAAGACGAGGCAAAGAGGATGAAAGACGATTTTCAAAGACAGTCAGACCAGAAGGAAAAAGATGACCAAAAAGCCAGAGATGAAATCCAATCTTTAAGAACCAGAGTAAAACAACTAGAATCAAGTGACCAAGTGTGGGGTGGGGGCGAAGAAAAGAAAATGATCTTTGTCTTTAATGAATAATGCATGGAAATGATCAAATAAAATATTATAAATTAAAAAAAAATAAGAAAAGTTGTTTCATACCCAAATTACACTTTAAACCCTCTGAACTTTTACTAAAATGAGTGTCTTCTGGCAATTCTATCAAGAAAAAGGGCCCTTTTGTGTTTAATCCAAAGGTGTAACCACAATGGAATTCTAATGTCTGGATGCAGGTTGAATTTTTTAGACTTCTTTAGTTCATAGTGCTGGAATGACTAACAATTTACCAATAATACATAAGAATGAGGGATGTACTTACAGATGCTTCAGTAATTTCTTGGAATATTCTTCAGAGTGAAATAAGGTCATTGTTTTAATTTTTTTTATTACTATAGATATAAATCTCAAATCTATCAAAATTAGGAAAAATGTTTTCCAAAGTATTACAGATAATAGGTCTATCACTGGCTTATGCCAAATTAAAGAAAAGAATCAGATAGCTAGAAAGCTTATTGTGTTTTGGCATACCCTGATGAAAAAAGTTTTGGTAAAAGTTTTGTAGTATGATAAAATTGGGTTCAAGAAATGTGTGTTATACAATCCTATGTATCTAACTTTGCATGTCTTTCCATTTAAAAGATGGTAACACCATCACAACATTCTGAATACTGGAAAATTCTATTTAATTTAGGTATTGTTTTTTAGAATCTCAGAATAATATCAAACATATAAACAGGAAGATATTTCAATTAACATTATTTCTATTTTGATGTTCAACATTAATGAAAGAAACCTTCAGTTCCTGAGGCTTTAAATCTCTTAGCTATGTATTAAGATGCTTTGTTGTTTTGTCTGGGCCCTATGGGAACTGAAGATGAAAATAATTTCAACCAGCAGATCCAGTCTAAATATTGATTTTTTTCTCATGATTTTACTAAAGTCCTCCTGAAAAAACATTTTTTTCAGAATAATTTTATAATTCTTCTATTTTCTCCTTATACTTGCATTTGTAATCAAAGTAATGAGCTCTGTGTTGGCCTAGGTCAGCTTACTGTTATCTTGAGAGTTCAAAATATTCAACATCTGGAACTCTAATACTGTGTATCTATTAGTCCACGTTGTATGCTTTTTTTAAAATTTCAAAATAATGATTGTAGTATTTCTTTTTACTTTATCATCACTCAAAACTTTGGTGTAATAAACTAATTAGTATGTTAATATTATTAGCAGAAACATCAGAAAGACTATTAATTAGTCAAGCTAAATGAATCATATTTAATAGGAAATTTTATGGACCAGACAAAAAAAGATAAAATTAAGGCTTCAATTGTTCAAATTAAAATACTTATTGTCTTAAAGCATTATATTCCCTGATCTTGGATCATTACCTTGTTTGATTCTCTAATTTAAAATACTTGCTGAATTTAAATAATGCTGCTCTCCCTGTAACTGAATGTCTGATCCTAGATAAAAATTATATCAATTCCTACCTCACCCTGATACATATTTCAGATGATTAGAGTATTTTCCATAAGTTTTATCTAAATTCATGAATTTGTGGTAGCCTCTCGGTGACCAAGAATGACAATTGTCTTTGTGCATTATCATCTATTGATGTACCCTCATGTGGCTTTGAAGTCCAAAAACTGAAGCGCAAAGTTTGTGGCACATGGGGCATGGGACACCAGTTGTTAGGGGAGGTGCGGTTGTGGCCTGGTGTCGGTGTTCATGAGCAAGACGTCGACATGGCTCATTTTCAAGGGTGGTGGCGGCATGGTTAATGTGGGTTCGTCAACTGCTTCTGTCAGAGGCAGCACGTTCTAGTTGCTTTGTTGTAATTCCATCCCACTTCAAGTTTGACTTTAGCTGAGCTGATGCTTGAATCTTTTCTTTGGTCAACATTGTTTCCTGAGTCCAGCTGACAGGTCACCATAGAATACCTGTCTTGGTATTCACTGTGGCTCCATGCAGATGACATGTCCAGACCATCGTAGCTGGGTTTTGAGGACCATGACTTTGATGCTGGTGGAGTTGGGTCTGTCAAGGACTTCCTCATTGATGATTCGGTCCTGCCATCTGATCCTCATGATTGACTGGAGGGAGCATTGGTGGAATTGCTCCAACTGTTTCATGTGCTTCCGGTACAGTGTCCATGTCTCGCAACCATATAGGAGTGAGCTGAGGACCACTGCCTTATACACTTTGAGCTTCGCCACAGTGATTACACCTCTGTGTTGGAGGACTTTGCAGCGCAGCTGCCCGAGTGCCTGGCTGGCCTTTTGGATCCTGGCATTGATCTCATGGTCTAGGGACCCGTCGTTGGCGATGGTGCTGCCCAGGTACTTGAAAGTGTTGACGTTAGTAAGCTGTGTGCCATCGATTATAATGCACAGCTGGTTAGTTGGCCTCCCTGGTGCGGGTTGGAACAGCACCTCTGTTTTGCTGAGGCTGATACTCAGGCCAAACAGTTTTGTTGTGGTGGAGAACCTGTCCACAATGGTTTGGTGATGATTTACTTGGTGGGCCATGAGAGCACAGTCATCTGCAAAGAGAGCTTCCAGGATGAGTCTCTCTGTTGTCTTTGTTTTTGCAGTCAGGCGGTGAAGGTTGAATAGTGAGCCACCCAGTCGGTATTTGATGTAGATGCCCAGGTCTAGATCCATCACAGAATGTCGTATTACCTGGGTGAAGAATAGGTTGAAAAGTACAAGAGCGAGTACACAGCCTTGTTTCATGCCATTGGTGATTTTGAAGTGATCGGAAGTCTCTCCACCAGATAGGACTTCCCCTTTCATGTCATGTCGACATTAAAGAGCTGGATCAGTTTGACGAATTTTGCTGGGCAACCGAGCTTGCTGAGGATCACCCACAATGCTTCCCTGTTCACTGTGTCCAAAGCCTGGTGAAAAAAGAAGAAAGGTGAAAAAGAAGAACATCCTGCCTCAGATTTGGTACTAACTAAGCTTCCTAGCTAATCATTATATGCTTTCTTATTCCTCATGATCATATTCCTAATGTACATTCTATAGAACATTAATCCAATTACTCCAAGAATTGTGTCTACTACTTCAAATCACATGAATACTTATTGATAGAGCTCTGAGAGTTTTACCTACCATGTTCAGAAGATGAAGACACTGGTCCAGGCTGAGCTATTTACAAATACCTGAGTTAGGTGTTATTTTCCAAAATCTACTGTCAAGTAAAGCCTTCATAGGGGAAATGAGAATCTCAGAAGAGGGATGCCCTCTCCATTTTTATTGTTTTGCTTTAATTGATTTTCCTTTACTTTGTCCCTTTTTTGTATTATTAAATCTCTTGAACTTTAATTTAGGAAATACTATTCCAGTTCTTTGTAAATGACATTAAATTTAAAGTTCATAATATTTTATTTCAAATTTGTATATGGAAGGTAATATATTTGCAGTCCTCAACTTAAGATATAGAATTGTCAAAATAAAATGTATTAAAAAGCTAAACAATAACAACAACCAACAACATAAAAATAATCTGCTTATATCTGCATCCAGACACCACTTATCCTTTTTCTGGAATTGGCTAACATTTTTCATCATAATTTCTTGGTTTTGTTTTAGATCATTATATTGTTGAGAAAAGTTGTCATTCACAATTTTCATTGTACATTATTGCTTTTGCTTTGTATTATGTTATGATTATGTTCATTTTTCATGTAGGTCTTTTTAGGCTTTTTTCTGAAATCCTCCTGTTTATTTCTTAAATAACAATGATATTCCATTGCAATTGTATAAGACAATTTGTCCAGTCATTCCCCAAATCGTGGGCATCTCCTTAGTTTCCAATTCATAGGTAACACACACACACACACACACACACACACACAAGCCATTATGTCTCCTTTTCTCTTTTTATTGATTTGTATGAGATACAAATGAAATAGTGCTATCCCAGGATCAAATGATATTTACAATTTTATTGCCCCTTGGTCATATTTCCAAATTATTCTCTAGAATGGTTTGATCAGTTCACAACTCCATCAGCACTACATTAATATCCTTCCTACATCCCTTCCTGCATTTATCATCTTCCTTTTCTATCATATTAGCCAATCTGCTAGCTATAAGGTGGTAATTCAGAGTTGTTTTAATTTCAATTCTCTAATTAATTGGTGAATTATTTCATATGACTATAGATAACATTGATTTCTTTCAAAACTTCCTGTTTATATCATTTGACCACTTATCAACTAGAGAATGACTGGTATTCTTGAAAATAATTTGGCTCTATATATTTAAGAAATGAAGCCTTTGTCAGAAACACTTACTAAAGATATGTATCACTTCATGAATTTGTATGTTATATTGCTAGGGAACCATGCTAAACTGCATTATTCCAATTTTAGTGTAGGTACTATCAAAGCAAGCACATTTAGACCATTAATAACCTTGGGATCTTTCAAGCCAATCAATATTCTCTTTATACCCAGTGATGTAACTTTCAACAAGTGGCAAATTTGAGTGTTGACATTCTATAGAATCAACTAAATATTATAGGATCAACTGAAAAACATAATCAGAATTCTTTTAACCAAATTCATCATTACCTAAAGGTACAGACACAATCTTTAATGTAGGTCAGGATTTTATGAGTTAGATAACTCCAAAATTCTAACTTTAAACTGGAAATCATAGTGTTTTGTCTAAGCTACTTCATGGACGTCAATCTTTGAACTGAGCAAGAATTTAGGTGCTTTCACTGTATCAGAAATTAAATTTGTACCAAGTATACAAAGAAAAAAGGTGAAACAATTTCTGCTTTCAAGGAGTTTACACTCTTATAGATGACAACCTGTGAAAATAGTTAAATACAAAGTAAATATATAGATGAATATATAAAAATAATGTAGGTACAATGTGAATTTGGAAAGGAAATGTAGTAGGGTCCAGGAAAGGCCTCATGCATAAGTGTTTGAGATGCTTGAAGTGGGTTTTAATAGAAACCATTGACTCAGAGAGGCAAATGTGTGGAAACATAATATTTCAGACTTGGAGAAAGCAAGTATAAAGTTTTAAATATGGTTGAGGAATATCATTTAGACCAATATGATCAGACCATAGAATATTTTGAGGGCAGCATTGCATATGGTGGCAATAGAAGTTAGTTTAGGCAAAAAAAATGGGGCTTTAAATATCAGAGGACATTATGCTTAATTCTAAAGGCAATAAGAGCATCAGCATTTATTGAGGATGGGGATGATAAATGTGGACTTAAAGGAAAGCAGTTAAGCAGCTACATATGAGACAGATTGTAGTTGAGGAATGACATCTGTGTAGAAGATGAGTTTGATTTGAGAGAAAATTAAGTGAGAGGGACCAATTGAGAGGTCATTTCAATAAGCAAAGTGATGAGGGCCTGAACTAGGATAGTGACTAAATGATGAAAAGATGTATGTAAAATTGTCATGGTAATAGATTCATATGATAAGAGTAAGGGGTTGTGGGTATTGAGAGGATAAACCCAAGTAAATAGATTGAGGCAGATGTCCACAAGATTAACAGTGAAGTTTATAAGAGGAGAATATTAGAGGGAAAGATTATGATTCATTTATAAGTGTAATGTTTTTCAAATACTTCAAAATGCTAATAATAAAGGAACATAGGAGAGAGACTAGGGTTGAATATATATATATATATATATTTATATATATATACTATATTTCATGTATATATGAATCTTTTAGATAGTGTGGAAGAGAGAAATTAGAAAGCATGTAAAAGGGAGAAGCAGTGGCTGAGTGGTGACCTGTCAGTCAAACGAGAGGTTCTGATTGGGAATGTTACTGGGAAAACAGTTGAAGGAAAAGCCAATGGTTGGATGAACTCAGGGTCTTTCCTGTTGCCTTGTATCAGGGAAGGAGGAAGACAGAAAGGAGTGGTGGTCCCTGGTGACTTTGAAGGCAGAAGAAAGAAGGACAATAGTCCAGATGTCTCTCTGACTTGCTCTGTTGATGAAAGACATTTCTCTCAATTTGAATTCTATCCCAATATCCTCTATACCTAAGGCTCTCTATAGTGTTAGGAAAATCCCCAACCCTCTTACCTCCATTCTCTATCTTTTCTTGTCTTGCCCAAATAAACCCCTTGCTTAATATAAAGAAGAGAAAGAAGAGTATTTTCATTTGAGATACCACAAGCTCATCCTGCATGATTTAGAAAGAAGAAGCGGGGAAGGAAGCTGAAGAGGCTGAAGAAGAGGGAGGTTGGGAGAGGAGGAAATGGGTGGAAGGGAGGGTAAGCAAGAAAAGACAACTGCCTGATCTGTCAGTTATCATCACCAATCTAATATACCCCCTTATTATTATCTATTACAATAGAGATGATAATTGATAACATAATAATTAATGAGATCACAAAAATGTATAATAGAAAAGTGATTCCATGATTGAACATCAGAATACATAAGAATTTAGAGGAATTATTTGAATGATGAACCTTCAAAGGAGACTGAGAAATGATTAAACAGGTTGTAGGGAAGTCAAGGGGTGGGGGAGAGGTAGAGAACAAGCATTTATTAAGTGTCTACTAAGACATGGATTAAGTAAGTAAAATAATTAGTCTCAGTACATATCCAGCAAACTTATCATACTATTTTAAATGCACCAAGCATTCTGCCTAAAAAGGTCCAGATGCTGGGTTAGTGAACAGCTGTATATGAAGCTAACTATTTTAGTTTAATTACATCTTGGTGCAGAAAATAGCTTTAATTAAGCATTATTTTATTATTTTAAAAGAAATAATGGTAACTAGTTCATATGGGGTAACTAACATGAATTTTTTAAAACATTTTAAATAAAAAATTACTGAAATGAATTTTAAAATTCAGTATATAACAATTACTGCACATATGTTTAGTGAGTATATATGAACCAGCTGAGCAAATAAATGTTTGGGGTTTTTAAATTTATTTCTAGGTCTGGAGTTTTTTTCACTTTTGCTATGTAAGTTAGGTTAAACCCAAGTTTCATTTAAAAGGAAACAGTTTTGTAAAATCTTTGTTAATGATGCAAACTTTAAACAAAATATCCTTTCATGATTACCCCACATGATTTAGAGAACTGATGCCTGAAGTTAGGAAGATCTGAGTTCAAATTTTTACCTGGCTGTGTGACCCTGGGCAAATTCCTTAACTCTCTTTGCCTTAGTTTCCTGATCTATAAATGAACTGGATAAAGAAATGAAAAACCACTGAAATATCTTTGCTAAGAAAATCCCCAAAAGGAGCCATGAAGAATGAGATACCACTGAAAACAACTAAACCAAAAGAAATCTGTCAGACACCATGCTAAGCACTGGAAACACAGAAGGATACAAAAAACAATCCTTGTTCTTCAGTAGCTTAGAATCTAATTAGAGAGAGAACCAAGTAACTTGAGCTATATACAGCATAAATAGGAAATAATTAACATAGGAAGGCACTAGAATTAAAAGGGGTTGAGAAAGTTTTCTGACAGAGAGGGTACGATTTTTAGTTGGAACTTAAAGGAAGTGAGGTAGTTCAATAGGTGGAAGAGAGGAAAGATGGTATTCCTGTCATAGGTGACAAGCAGAAAAAATTACTGAAGTAGAGAGATGAAGTATCTTCCTTAAAGAACAAAAAAGAGACAGCTATAACTGTATTGAACAGCATAAGTAAGGTATAAGAAAACTGGACAGTTAAGAGGAGCTAAATTATGAAAAGATGTTGAATGCCAAATGGAAGAATTAGTATTTGATCAGGAGGGTGATAGAGCCACTGGGATTTCTTGAGTAGGGGAGTGATGTCATCAGACTTACACTTAGGAAAATCACTTTGGTGACTGGTGGATGGAGTGAAAGACTTGAGAAAGACAAGCCAATGAATACCTTATAGTCCAGGCATGAGGTAATGTGGGTATGTATTAGAGTTTTGGTAAAGACAAAAGAGGAAAGGGGGCATAAACAAAAATATTGAAGAGATAAAATCAATAAACCTTGGTAACAAAATCTGCAGGTAATTTTACTATTGTTTTTCTAAAACCATTGTCAGTCTATAATGATATTATTGGTCTGTTGTGACCATTCCAAGTACATTGAAATAAATAGGCTTTAACCAGTTTTACAATTTCACAGTGGCTCTAATTTTTCCCATTAATCTCAATTACAATAAATTATGATGGAACAGTTTTTAATTATGACAGTTACTTAGTATTTGAACATTTCATCCATCTATTATATCAATTCTTAAATTAAATATTTATCTACTTAATGTTTCTTGCAGTTTGAGGAATATATAATTTTAAAAAATCATTTGAAATACTCACCTTGTTAAATTTTATGATGCTCCAATTTTCAGAGTATCTTCTAGTGAGGTAGTGAGGAAATAAACTGAATAAAATCGATTTCAAATTTCAGGTATATAAGTTGGAGCACTAATTGATAATTTCACATTCCCTCACTGGTCCCTTTAATAGCATATTTATTTTAGATACTGAAAATCTTTGTGGAATATCAGATCAGATACATAAGTATTTATGAATGTTTAAGTAGAGTAATCAAACCTCACAGTCTTCTAGAGTTATTATTTCTGCCTAATGCAAAATGATAAGAACTGTACAATTTATATACTTACACACAATTATAAGAACAGTACAGGAAAACCATATTGTGTCATGTATTGGCAATATTTTTCTTAGATGTAGTGTAGAATGGTAGCTATAGTTTTCTAGAACATTCAGAGAATTTGGAATGAGAAAATCTAGACTGAATTTTGTATTCCAACACCTATAGTACAAAACTATCACAGAATCAGTATTTTTGTCATTTTTTGCTTGACTTAATTCTATTCTTGCCTTTACCACTTACTATTTGTGTGGCAGTGTTGAGTAAGCTACAAATTCTTGAAATTCATTTCCCTTATTTGTAAAAATAGGGATGAAAATAAAGGCATTCCGTGTTTCAGATAAAGGGTTAGAAAAGTTAGCCATTTTACCAGTTACATCTGAAGAAAGAATGATCATATATAGGTTGGATACACTTCTTAAGAGAATAAAGCTTACAAATTGAAGAAATTGCTATTGAGAGGAATAGCAGTGTGAAAAGGAAATTGGTCTATGTCAGTGATGGTGAATCTTTTGAGAACTTTAGAAACCCCATGCCATGCACTGTTCCTTGTAGAGATTGTGTGCCATACCCAGCCATATACCATCCCCTTACACAGCCGCTACTGCTTTACCCCATACAGGGGAGAGAGAAAGCTCTCCCATTGTGCTGCTAGGTGGCAGGGGTGGGGTGATGTCAGGAGTATCCTCAGTGCCAGTAGAGAGGGGGAAGGGAGTGGCTCTGGTGCTCTGCTCCCTTCTAGTTTTGCAGCCTGAGAGCCACCCACTGTATCCCCTGTGTGCTCCCATTGGGATGCTGGGAAGAGGAGTGGGTAAAGTGGAAAAATGCCTTCAAGTGTGGTTTAGGGTGGGAAGGAAGCAGCTCCACCTAAATCCTTCTGCCTTTTTAGTAAATAACTCTTGTGGACCATGGAAAGCATGCCCAAAGAGGGGGCTTTGCTATTTCTAGCACATGTGCCATCAGTTTGCTATCACAGGTCTAGGAAAGGAGTTTGGGTATAGGCTATTACAGTCACTTCTCTTCCCCACAAAAAAAGTTAATTCAGAGGATCCTGCAAAGTGATGATACTAACACTTACAGAAATGGAATGTACTTTTGTACAAAGGCATTCAAGTGATGATCATATTCCAAAAATTTATGAGACATTTGACAATGACCCTGAGAGATAGAAGCTATTATTAGTCCTATTTTAAAGATGAAAAACTCAGACAATAATTAATGATTTTCTCAGGTCAACTTAGGTAGGCAGTTTCTGAGCTCAGATTTAAACTCAAGCCTTCCTAATACTTTTATCAACTATACCACTTGCATGATTCAATAATACATCAAATTCCATCAATATTTAATTCAATACTGTCTAAGTTAGCAAACATCCATTTGGCATCTACTACATTCAGGATAGTGGTCAAAGAAACTACCGACTAGTCAATGCTATAGGGCTGTGCCTAAGTGGAGACATATCTCCTTCTTATTCATTGAATCTCTTTTAAAGATATTTATTCCCTTACTATTCATGATATCTTTAGGCTCTAATCCTAGATGCAAAACATTTCCTCATAAGCCAATGGAGAAGGCATTTCTTAAGCTTTCTTCCAACTCTATCATTCTTTATGTCTGAGATCTATAGAATTCATTTGACACAACATGGTTTCAATTTAGTTTTTAAGATATGAAGGTTCCTAGTTCTCATTGAAAAGTTGTGTAACTGAACAAAGAATCTGTTCTTTAATGAGCTTCTAGGAGCACCCTTGGAGTGTTGAGAAGGTCTTTATTATGCTCTCAGTTTGAACTCTTATTCAGGTATATCTACTCAATATCAATTATAATTATAATTAGTATCTCACTTTTATCATTGATTGACCCAGTGATTAAGCCCCAGTATTATTTAATCAATTCATATCAACTAGTTTTAGAAGAGAGAAAGTCAGTTTCATGGTTAGAGAAGCCTGGAGAAATAATAAATCACAGTTCTAAGAAGTCCGTTCGCTGGAGTTACAAATTATCTTTTTTAAGGTCCTGTAGTTTTCAACTGGTCTTTATCGAGCTCTGATTCTTCATCTAATTCATCCTTCAAAATTTTAATGTATATATTTCCTTCAGAAAGTGTGACCAGTGAGTTTTCTAGGCAGATGTTATTTCTTTTACTGTCTTTGAAAGAAATATAGCAGATATGCTGTTTCTGAGAATATTTGGCACTTTGGACACTGGAAAACATTTGGTCAAGTACCACATACTGAGAGCATGTGTTATTTCTGTTTTCTCTAATAGATCTGACAATTTTCTGAACTTGAGCTGCAATTTCTAGTTATTTTCCTTGATCTTGACCACAAAATTTGTGTGCTAGTTTTGTGATGTGGGGAGATGGTCATTTCATAATGAATCAAGATGAAATATTTTCCCCTGTGGCCTCACCTGAACTATAGACTTTGAAAGCAAAATGTTAGATCAGACTAGATTTCAGTTCTTACTTAAAATCATGGAGCTGGAAGGACCATTAGAATTTGTTTTGTCCAACCCTTTAATTTAAACTTGAAGAAACTGAATCTCAAAGAGGTTTAATGACTTGTAAGATCATTTCAAAGGAAAAATGTTATTTTTCTGGTTTAGACCAGAACCCCTATCACTCTGGAATTTGAAGATTCCTCTGTACTTTGCACATTTTTAGCTTAAACTGGATATGTCCAAAAATGAATTTATCTATTTCTTATAATCTCCTTCCTTCCCCTTTCACTGCCCCTCCCCATTTTTACTGAGAGTATCACAAGTCTCATAATCACAAAGGTTGATATTTTTCAAATCATTCTTTGCTATTTCATCTTACCAATTTTTTTGTTTCAAACTGTTAAACCTAGTTCAATCTTCTCCACAAAATCAATTGTTTTCTGATCTTGAATCCACATTTTTATTTATTTGCATAAGTATCATCTTAATTCAGGGACTTAACACATTTTCCATGGATTATTTCCTTAACCTATTCTATTGCCATTATTTTTCTAATCTTTCTCCCTCTTTACTCAGTTCTTATTCCATGCCTTCCAATCCTTTAATGTAGAAGAAGCTAGGTCCAGAGTGATCCTGTTTGATCAGATTTCCATAATATTTGAATATTTTCTTTCTGGCTGCTTGAAGTACTTTTTCCTTGGCTTGCTGGCTCTTGAATTTGGCTATTATATTCCTGGAAGATGACAACTGAGGATTTCTTTCTGGAGGCAATCTGTGAATTCTTTCACTTTCAATTTTATTTTCATGGGCAGTTATCTTTGATAATTTCTTATAATATGATATCCAAGGTTTTCTTTTTATCATGGGTTTCAGATAATCCAATAATTCTCAGATTGTCTCTCCTAGATCTATTTTCTAGGTCTGTTATTTTTTCAATAATATATTTCACGTTTTCCTTTTTTTCATTCCTTTGATTCTGCTTTATTGTTTCTTGATTTCGCATGAAATCATTGGTTTCTAGATGATCAATCCTGATTTTTAAGACATGGTTTTCCTCTGTCAGTTTTTGTCCTCATTTTTTAATTGGCCCATGTCTTCTTGCATAACTTTCATTTCTCTTCCTCACTTTTCCTCAGTTCTGAGTCTTTTCTGACCTCTTCTAGAATTTGGGTCCAATCCATATTTTCCCTTTGGACTTTGGGTGTGTTTCCTTTGCTTTTGTTGTGCCTTTTTGTGTCAACACCTTGCTCTTTGTCTCCATAAAAAGTCTTTAGTTAGGTGATTTTTTGATTGTTTGCTCATTTTTCCTATATAATTATAGGTAGGCTCTGTTTTATGGGGAATTAGGTTACCCTCTTAAACTTCAGTCATTCTTTGATATTATTTTTGGCTTATTTTCTGGGTTGTTACTAGTTACCAGATGGTCTGAGTGTTGAGAGCTCTGAGAATCCCCTCCCCCTGCTGATTCAAAATTGACCCTTGAAATGTAGATTGCTTAAAGACTTTACTCTGGCTTAGGTGTAAGCTTTCCACCTCAGTCTGAACTTGATTAGGTCAGGTGCTCCTCAGATTCTCGCCCCATGCTTAGGCTCATGTTTTTTTTGTCTCAAGGTGTTCTTGATTCAATCAGGCACACCCTTGATTGCCCTGTCCTGGACCTTCACCCTTAGTTTTGGGCAAAAAAAATCCTATGTAGGTTTTCCCTGGAAACTATGTCCTCACCCCAAACCCAGACTGGGATCCCTAGCTTCATTCTGGGCCCAAAACAATTGGCCCCTTTTTGCCCAGATTGTTTTGGGCTGGGACTCCAGACTTCACAGGTTTGCAATTTCAAGGGGTGTTAGTTGGCTTGGACCTCTTTTTGCCTACAGGATCTCAAGAACATATGGGTGGTGTGGTGGGTGCATGATTTACTGTTCACTTGCTTGTATTCCCCCTGCTAGCTCTGCTCCCCCTCACCTCAGTTCCTCAGATGGTCTCTGCCTACCTTTTGGGTTTTTCTTTTTTGAAGGTTGTTTTCCTCTGTCTCTGTTGTTTCTTTTACTCCTATAGTCATTTTGTGGTGATATTTTACTCTTGGTTGGAGAGGATTTTTGTGGTTAAACTGTGAACTGCTGCCCTAGTTATTCATCCATCTTGGCTCCACCCCACTTAGTCAAATTTTAATGCATTCTTCTTATTTTAAACCCCTTAAAAGAATGCCTTGCATTATAATTTAGAGGATAAAATGCAAAGGCTTCAATCTGGCATTCAATGCAAATTCTTCTTACCTGCAAAACAAACCTTTCTGTTCCATTGTGTAATTTTTTTCTAACCACAGGTATGCAAAGGATAAGCAAAATATCCAAACCATGAAGAAATATAGGTTTATTATGGGAGGACCAGTCCCACAACAAAGCTGGACCCCTAGTCATGACCAAAACACCCTGAACACTGTGAGAAAACTTCTTTTGTATCCCAAAGAATTAGGTGACTTCTTTACCAGTACAAAAATAGTCCAGGTTAGTGACGAAAATAGAGAGATGTGCATTGGTTGGAGTAATCAAGAAATACTTCTCATGAGTAGGTAGATCAAGTCATTTGATTATAACTTAAGAATCACTTGACAGAAATGGGTTAATGGATATGCCTGGGCTCATGATGCATAAGATAAAAGGGAGCAGTGTTGAGTGGTACCAAGTTCAAAACTAAAGTTCAAGCATCCTGATGTGTAATGGATCACAAGTTAGGGTGCCACATATAGCAAATCTGAAGGATGGGACTGGGCCTGTGCGAAAACAGTTATTTCCTTAATCCAAACCCTTAATACTTTTACCAGCTAAAATCATGAGGTATGCTAACTATCTTAGAATTATGATTATGATTATCTAAAGACTACTGAAAACATTAAAACATAATCTTTATATAAGGGAAAATGGGATTTTTCTCTCACATTTCTAAGCCTGCTGTCTCTTCCTTTCTATATGCCCTTAAACTTTGCCCTTTCCTCTCTATAGTGTTAGGCTTTACTCAGATTCTTTTTTGATAATATGTTGCAGTACATTAATATCAATTATTTGCTCATGCCATTTCCATGACATTCAATTTTAAGTCTAAAAATCATATGTCATATCACTAGTTTGCTTGACCTTGGGCAGGACATTTTAACTCTCTGGACCTCAATTTCCTTAGCTGTTCAAAAAATGGATAGTTTTAGGTGGCCTCTGAAACCAATTACATATCTAGATCATTGATCATGTAGTCCTATAATTTGAAAGGGGGACATAAAATGCCCAATCTACTTTTCACTAAAAATTAACAATTTGGACACATGAAATCAGCAAGAGTGCCATGCCCATTCTTGGATCCTCTTTTTATAATTCAAGTTATTTTTTTTTACTACCTGTTTGAATAATAGA
Organism: Monodelphis domestica; assembly: GCF_027887165.1. NCBI lineage: Eukaryota > Metazoa > Chordata > Mammalia > Didelphimorphia > Didelphidae > Monodelphis > Monodelphis domestica. The sequence goes on along the minus strand of NC_077229.1, from coordinate 355,137,080 downwards.
TAGAATAGATTATCCAGGTAACAAAAACTTTCAAAACAAATTAAGAGACACTAATGGTTTTATAAATCTAGGATTTGAAAGTTAGTTTCTTAAATACCTTGTGAATCTTATAAAATACAATAGACTGATACAATGTGCTACTCAAAACCAAGACAATAGGAATAACTGAAGAAAAACTGGAATCTTAGTAATGCTGGATTTTGGGTTGATGCCCAAGTTCAATGATTTCTTCCATTGTTCATTATTTTATGATCTTTTTTAAGTTGAATGATCTTTCTGAATTGCAGTTCACACACATATAAAACGGATAAATTCACGATATCTAGCATTTATTTTCCCCCTTTAAAATTTTAGTTTTTCTTTTAGTTATTACTATTTTGTTAGTTTTTTTAACTTTTAATTTAATTTATTATTATTTTGTTTTCATTCCAGATTTCATTCCAGAAATCATTCCAGATTTCATAGTGATACATCATTTAATACTAATTTTCTGACATTTTACAATCCATGTTCTCTCTCTCCCAATCATTTCACTGACCTGAGAAGACAGGGAATATGATATAGTTTGTACATATTTTATCATATAATATATATTTCCATGTTCATCATGTTGTGAAGCAAGACACTTATTGCTTACATTAGAGAAAAATTCATGAAGAAAAAGAAATAAAAATGGTATGTTTCTTTCTGCATTCAAAGAATGTTTGTTCCTTCTATGGCAGTGGATTGCTTTTTTCATCAAGAGTTCCTTGGAGTTTTCCTAGTTCCTTGTATTGTTGATTAAAGATAACTCATTCACAGTTGATATCTATTGTACTATTAGTGTTACCATGTGCAATGTTCTCCTGGTTCTGCTTACTTTGCTTTGTATCACTTCATACAAGTCTTTCTAGGGTATTTGTTTGTTTGCTTATTTTTTTTTCTGATCCTCTTGCTTGTCATTTCATATGCCACAATAGTTTTCCATTACAAGCATATACCATAAGTTGTTCAAACATTTCTGCAATTAATGGACATACCTTCAGTTTCCAATTATTTGTTACCACAAGAGTTATTTTAAATATTTTTATATAAGTAGGTCCATTCCCTCTATCTTTGATCTTTTTTTTAACTTAGGATATTTTCCCATAGTTTCATGATTTATGTTTTAGCCCCTCCTTCTGTTATAAGGAAAAGTTAAATTGAGGAAGAAAGTGTGTGTTTGCAGAGGGCAGAGGAATGGGACAGCAGAGTAAGGAATTCTGGAATTCTGCAAGGAGAAGTTAAGTTGTTGTTAAGGGACAGTTGGGGCTTCTGCTGATTCTGTCTCTTTTGTTTACCTGGAGGGGACTGTCTGCCTTCCCTTTCTAGCTGTTTTATATCTGGACTTCTCCATCCTATCTGCTTCCCTACTGGCTGGATTGATGTCTACAGAGTTTCCTCGTGATCCTGAACCATGTGCAGTGATTGTTATCCCAAGACTGGATCCTTTTGGATCTAGGACCTCTTCCTGGTCCCTGTCCTGTCTAACTGCCAAATTCAATACCTCTAATATCACCAAAATCGCAGTTGGTTTTGGTTACTGAAGGTCTAATTATATTAGGATCTGGGTCTTTAGACATATAGGTGAATTCTCTGTAGTTTGAATCCAAGAAGACTCCTGGGTTACAGGACATTAAGATCTTGAGGGGTTTTAGGTAATTGTCCTTAGTTTAGATTTATCCAAATACCCTTTTCATCTTCCTTTGAATAATAAATCCATCATCTATTCTTGATATAATTTGGATTGTGTTTGTTACTTCAGTACAGGCTTTGCTTGGACTGGGCCTGTCAGCCACAGCTGGTCTTCCCAAAGTTATTCTTCTGATACTGGACTACATTTAAACATCTAATTCCATCTCCAAACAATACTATAGTACAGTTTGGCAGAGCCAGACAGAGTTTAAACCTTGGTTACTTTGGGGGCAAGGCTGTAAGAGATTTTTTTTCAAACTTCTATTAGTGACTTTTACTGACAGTTGAGAGGGAACTCTGAGCAGACAGGATTAGAATTCCCATGAGCTGTCACTCAAAGTGCCAGCAGGCAGCTGGAGTGAAGCTGCTGCCTGGTGCTGAAGTGAACACCTTTGATAGAGGCTTGTTTTGTTTTTTTTTTTCAAAATGGAGGGGAATTTTACACAACTCTTCCTATATTCAGTGTTATTCCCTCATTATTCTTGTATGGCAGATACCGTGTTACAGGGAATAATGGAAGTGTTGTATGATTATTTGATGTTGATATTTTATGTGTTATTGGTTGTGATCCCAGAATTTTTTAACCAATTGTTAGCTTGGAATGTAATAAGACCTCTGATGAAATTAACATTACAAAGAGTGTGTTCCAAACTTCCTATAATTTTGTTGGCTTTTGCTGTTGTATACAAGGTTTGTTGGATTTTTATTGTTTATCTAAAATCAAGGGTGCTTTTACTGGGATATTTAGGGATTATAGGAGGAAGCAAATGAAGATGTTGTTGCAAGCAAAGATTGATATGGTGGAAAAATGTTTTAATGCAACTCCTGTAAATATCAATGTAAATGGGAAAAATACTGATTTTGAATTTTAAAATGTTGATATGAAAGGCATTGGAACATTTACAGAAGGAAGTCATATAACATCAAAGACTCCCTCTAGGCTAGAAAGGGAAAATGAGTCATTGCATAAAACACCTGTTTTGTTGTTTCCTTTGAGAGACCACCTATTGTTACTTCAGACAGGGATATTATTCATCTAAAATCACATAAGAAATTCTCTTCAGCTGAATTAGATGCAATAAAAAGGAGAACCCCTAGATATTTTGATTAACCTCATAAAGTTCTATGTGAGTTCAAGAGGGCGATTAAGATCTTTGAACCTGACTTCGCTGATTTCTCTCTTCTAATGGAAGAGCTATTAATGAAAAGGGAGAGGAATCAGTTCATTGAACAAACCCAGAGTAATCCTGATCTGACAACATGACTGGAGAATTATGAGGAAATTTATTTGAGTTCAGTGTATGGTTCTAGAATATTGAAACAAGATAAATTATAATTGAGGTTATGAAAAGGAATGCCAGAAAATCTGATGTGTGGTCAAAATTTGCATGAATTAAGCAAGAATTAAGGGATTCACCTGCATCATTTCTCAAGAAATTGATGGAATCTATTACAATTGGATTGGATGTATTGGCTAAAGAGACAATTGGACATATAAAAAGATTATTTGTTAAGAATGCTTGTTCTGCACTAAGGCAGTTTTTAAAGAACAACTGTCTGGATTGGGAGAAAATGAGTCTGCAGGAAATTAAAAGGAAAGCTACTTGTGTATTTTTAGCTTACTGGGATAAAGTTACTGATGATAAAGATTCCATTATTGAGGACTTAAGGAAAAAATTCCAAGATTCAAATAGAAAATCAAAGGACAGTGTGATCAAAGAAATTAAGGCTACAGCACCATTCAGATCAGTGCAGCCTAAGCATCAATATAGTCCTAGAGAAAGGAGGTATAGAGCTCTGAGATATTTCTTTTCTGTAATCATATGGGTCATCTGTGAGGGATTGTCACCATGGGGACAATTTTCTTTTTTTTTCTTTTTAAATGTTTATTTGGTCATTTACAAACACTATTCATTGTAAACAAAGATCATTTTCTTGTCTTCCCTCCCCCCTCCCACCACCTCTCCCATAGCCCACACGCAATTCCATTGGGTATCACATGTGTTCTTGATTCAAACCCATTTCCATGTTGTTGGCATTTGCATTAGAGTGTTCATTTAGAGTCTCTCCTCAGTCATACCCCCTCAACCCCTGTAGTCAAGCAGTTGCTTTTCATCAGTGATTTTACTCCCACAGTTAACTCTCTGCTTGTGGATAGTGTTTTTTAGATACCTGCAGATTGTTCAGGGACATTACATCGCCACTATCCATTACCCTCGATTGTACCACAGTGTATCAGTCTCTGCGTACAATGTTTTCCTGGTTCTGCTCCTTTTGCTCTGCATCACTTCCTGGAGGTTGTTCCAGTCTCTATGGAATTCCTCCACTTTATTATTCCTTTTAGCACAATAGTATTCCATCACCAACATATACCAAAATTTGTTCAGCCATTCCCCAATTGAAGGACATCCCCTCATTTACCAATTTTTGGCCACCACAAAGAGTGAAGCTATGAATATTCTTGTACAAATCTTTTTCCTTATTATCTCTTTGGGGTACAAGCCCAGCAGTGCTATGGCTGGATCAAAGGGCAGACAGTATTTTATCAACCTTTGGGCATAGTTCCAAATTGCCCTCCAGAATGGTTGGATCAATTCACAACTCCACCAGCAATGAATTAGTGTCCCAAGTTTGCCACATCCCCTCCAGCATTCATTACTATCCATAGCTGTCATGTTATCCAATTTGCTAGATGTGAGATGATACCTCAGAGTTGTTTTGATTTGCATCTCTCTTATTATAAGAGATGTAGAACACTTTTTCATGTGCTTATTAATAGTTTTGATTTCTTTGGCTGAGAACTGCCTATTCATGTCGCTTGCCCATTTATCAAATGGAGAATGGCTTGATTTCTTGTACAATTGATTTAGCTCTTTGTAAATTTGAGTAATTAAACCTTTGTCAGAGGTTTTTATGAAGATTGTTTCCCAATTTGTTGCTACCCTTCTGATTTTAGTTACATTGGTTTTGTTTGTACAAAAACTTTTTAATTTGATGTATTCCAAATTATTTATTTTACATTTTGTGACTCTTTCTAAGTCTTGCTTGGTTTTAAAATCTTTCCCTTCCCAAAGGACTGACATGTATAGTATTCTGTGCTAATGTAATTTACTTATAGTTTCCTTCTTTATGTTCAAGTCATTCACCCATTCTGAATTTATCTTGGTGTAAGGTGTGAGGTGTTGATCTAAACCTAATCTCTTCCACACTGTCTTCCAATTTTCCCAGCAGTTTTTATCAAATAATGGATTTTTGTCCCAAAAGCTGGGGTCTTTGGGATTTTCATAAACTGTCTAGCTGAGATCATTTAGGCCAAGTCTATTCCACTGATCCTCCGTTCTGTCTCTTAGCCAGTACCAAATTGTATTGATAACCACCTCTATATAGTATAGTTTGAGATCTGGGTCTGCAAGTCCTCCTTCCTTTTCATTTTTTTTTCATGATTTCCCTGGATATCCTTGATCTTTTGCTCTTACAAATGAACTTAGTTATGTTTTTTTTCTAATTCAGTAAAGAAATTTTTTGATAGTTCAATGAATATGGCACTAAAAAAATTAATTAATTTAGGTAGGATTGTCATTTTTATTATGTGAGCTCGTCCCACCCATGAGCAATCAATGTTTTTCCAATTGCTTAGATCTAGTTTTAATTGTGTGGAGAGTGTTTTGTAGTTGTGTTCATATAGTTCCTGTGTTTGTCTCGGCAGATAGATTCCTAAGTATTTTATATTATCTAGGGTGATTTTAAATGGATTTTCTCTCTCTATTTCTTGCTGCTGAGATGTGTTGGAAATATATAGAAATGCTGATGACTTATGAGGGTTTATTTTGTATCCTGCAACTTTGCTAAAGTTGTTGATTATTTCGAGTAACTTTTTGGTTGATTCTCTAGGATTCCTTAAGTAAACAATCATATCGTCTGCAAAGAGTGATAGCTTGGTCTCCTCATTGCCAATTTTAATACCTTCAATTTCCTTTTCTTCTCTAATTGCTACTGCTAGTGTTTCTAGTACAATATTAAATAATAAAGGTGATAATGGGCATCCTTGTTTTACTCCTGATGTTATTGGAAATGCATCTAGTTTATCTCCCTTGCTGATGATGTTTGCTGATAGTTTTAGATATATACTGTTTATTATTTTAGGAAAGGCCCTTCTATTCCTATACTTTCTAGTGTTTTCAATAGGAATGGGAGTTGTATTTTATCAAAGGCTTTTTCTGCATCTATTGAGATAATCATGTGATTTTTGTCAGTTTGCTTGTTAATATGGCCAATTATGTGCATTGTTTTCTTAATATTGAACCATCCTTGCATTCCTGGTATGAATCCTGCCTGGTCATAGTAGATAACCCTTGTGATGACTTGCTGGAGGCTTTTTGCTAGTATCCTATTTAGGATTTTTGCATCTATATTCATTAGGGAGATTGGTCTATTGTTTTCTTTCTCTGTTTTTGACCTGTCTGGCTTTGGGATCAGTACAATGTTTTTGTCATAAAAGGAGTTTGATAGAATTTCCTCTTTGCTTATTATGTCAAATAGTTTGTATAGTATTGGGATTCACTGTTCTCTGAATGTTTGATAGAATCCACTTTTGAATCCATCTGGATCTGGGGATTTTTTCTTAGGCAGTTCTTTGATGGCTTGTTCAATTTCTTTTTCTGAAATGGGGTTGTTAAGGTAATTTATTTCTTCCTCTTTTAGTCTAGGCAATTTATATTTTTGTAAGTATTCATCCATATCACCTAGATTGCCATATTTGTTGCCATATAATTGGGCATAGTAGTTTTTAATGATTGCCTTAATTTCCTCTTCATTAGAGGTGAGGTCTCCTTTTTCATCTTGGATACTGTCAATTTGGTTTATTTCTTTCCTTTTTTTAATTAGACTGACTAGTACTTTGTCTATTTTATTTGTTTTTTCAAAGTACCAGCTTCTAGTCTTATTTATTAAATCAATAGTTCTTTGACTTTCAATTTTATTAATTTCAACTTTGAGTTTTAGTATCTCTAATTTAGTCTTCTCAGGATTTTTAATCTGTTCACTTTCTAATTTTTTAATTTGCATGCCCAATTCATTGATCTCTGCCCTTCTTAATTTCTTAATATATGAACTCAAGGATATAAATTTCCCCCTGAGTACTGCTTTGGCTGCATCCCATAGGTTTTGAAAGGATGTCTCATCATTGTCATTTTCTTCAGTGAAGTTAGTAATTGTTTCTATGATTTGTTCTTTAACTAACTGGTTTTGGAGAATCGTATTGTTTAATTTCCAATTAATTTTTTATTTACCTCTCCATGTTTCCTTACTAATTATTATTTCCATTGCATTGTGATCTGAGAAAGTTGCATTTATTATTTCTGCTCTTTTGCACTTGTTTGCAATGTTTTTATGTCCTAATACATGATCAATTTTTGTGAATGTACCATGTGCTGCAGAAAAGAAGGTATATTCCTTTTTGTCCCTATTTATTTTTCTCCACATGTCTACTAACTCTAATTTTTCTAAGATTTCATTCACTTCTCTTACTTCTTATTTATTTTTTGGTTTGATTTATCTAGTTCAAATAGAGGAAGGTTCAGATCTCCCACTAGTATAGATTTGGCTCCACCCTCTTACTTTCATCCTATGTGTGTCTACCTTTCTCATATGTGTTTCTTGTAGACAGCATATGGTAGGGTTTTGGACTCTAATCCCCTCTGCTATTCACTTGCATTTTATGGGTGAGTTCATTCCATTCACATTCAGAGTTATGATTACTAGCTATGTATTTCCCAGCATTTTGATTTCTGCTCTTTTTCCTGCCTTTTCTTCTTTCACTATTTCCTTCTACACCAATGTTTGCTTTTCAACAGTCACCCTTGTTCCCACCCTTATTTTACTTCCTTTCTACCCACCTCCCTATTAATCCCCCCCTTATTTTCCCTATAGCCTTTCTAAAATTAACCCCCCGCTCCCTACCTCTCTTGTACTGCTTCCCTCCCCACCAGACCTTTTGTTGCCCTTCTATTTCTCTATAGGGTGCAAATCTATTCTCTGCCCCCAATGGATTGGATTGTTTTTTCCTCTTTGAGTCACTTTCAAATCACGTAAAAGTTGAGTATTTCCTTTCTCCGACCTCTTTACCCTTCCAGTGTATTGATATTCTCCCCTCTCCCAACATGAGCTTCTTTATGACATATAAATTTACCCCCATTTGTTTCTTTTCCCATTTCTTTTAATATTAACCTATTTTAAGCTCTAGTTATATATATATGCATACTTATACGTATATATTTTTGCATGCATATATCTATATACCTATTTATGTCTTGTCCTTTAATCCTATACAGTTTGTTGCTGTTCCCTCTAAGTATACTTCTTTTTGCTGCCCAGCTAAGAACAACAGTTTTTAAGAGTTACCAATGACCTCATTTCTTATAGGGATACATATCATTTTAACTTATTGAGTCTCTTAAAATTTTTCCTTTTGTTTTTCTTTTTCCCCTCTTTTTTAATTACCTTTTGATGATTCTCTTGAGTTCTGTGCTTGGACATCAAATTTTCTGTTCAGGTCTGGTCTTTTCTTTACAAATTCTTGGAATTCTTCTATTTTGTTGAATGACCATACTTTCCCCTGTAAGAATATAGTCAGTTTTGCTAGGTAGTTGATCCTTGGTTGTAGACCTAATTCCATTGCTTTCCGGAATATCGTATTCCATGCCTTTCTTTTTTTCAGTGTAGATTCAGCCAGATCCTGAGTTATCCTCACTGTGGTTCCTTGGTATCTGAATGAATTCTTCTTGGCAGCTTGTAATATCTTTTCTTTGGCCTGATAGTTCTTGAATTTGGCTATAACATTCCTGGGTGTTGTCAGTTGGGGATCAGTACAGGAGGTAATCTGTGGATTCTATCAATCTCCACTTTTCCCTCTAGTTCAAGGATTCCGGGGCAGTTTTCTTTAATAATTTCCTGTAATATAATGTCCAGGCTTTTTCTTTTGTCATGGTCTTCTGGTAGGCCAATAATTCTTAAATTGTCTCTCCTTGAATGAATTTCTAAATCCTCTGTTTTGTGAATGAGGTGCTTCATATTTTCCTCAATTTTTTCATTCTTTTGGTTTTGTTTTATAGAGTCCTGCTGCCTTGTGAGGTCGCTCGATTCTAATTGTTGTATTCTGGTTCTTAAAGACTGGATTTCATCCTTAGTTTTTTGGTCATCCTTTTCCTTTTGGTCTGATTTTCTTTGGAGGTCATCTTTCATCTGCTTCACCTCATATTTCATCTGCTTTGCCTCATCTTTCATCTCCTTTGCCTCATTTTCCAGCTGGTTGATTTTGGCTTTCAAGACACTATTTTCTGTTTCTAGATTACTTATCTTAGTTTTTAAGTTCTTTTCCCAATTGTTTTCAGCCTCTCTTATTTGTGTTTTGAATTGCATTTTGAGTTCTTCCAAAGCCTGTATCCAATTTGCTGGGATATCTGATTTTCCTTTGCTGATCCCTCCCCCTCTGTTTCATTCACTCTTTGCTCATTACCTGTGCAGAAGCTGTCTATTGTAATTTCTTTCTTCTTTTTCTGTTGTTTGCTCAAGTTTACCCCTTCTTTGTTCCCCATATTTGGCTGTGCTCTTGCTCCTCTCATTTTGTTTTGGTTTTGGGGCTGTCAGTCTTCCCTCTTTGAACTTTGTCAGATCTCTTTGTACAGTCTCTAGGAGAGGAATGTTAGCTTCCCTGTCCTCTGGAGGCTTTTGATTGGATTGAGTTCAAGTGGGTTGGGCTGTATGTGGTATGAAGCTCTGAGGCTCTGAAGACTCCTGGAAAGCTGGGCCACCCAGGCTCTCTCCAATTCTCTCCAGCTGCTTCTCCGCTGTCCACAAGTGCCTTTGCCCACCTCCCTAAACTCTGAGGAGGTCTGATTGAATTAGGTTCAACTGGATTGATCTGGTTGTACCCGGAGGCAAAGGTGAGGCTGGAGCCTGATGGAGGGACCCAGCCATGGCCCCATCTTTCCCTCGCTTCCTCCCCACTGTCCAAGCTGGATGCTTCAAGCCCGGCACCCTGCTGCTCAGAAGGTAGACCCTCCAAACCAGCACCTTTGCCCTCTCAGAGGTTCCCACTGCTGCTGCTATGGGCTCAGCGCTCTGGCTTGTGGGGGAGGGGTCCTGGGACCTACCCTCTGCCTTTTCCTTAGCCCTGAGTATTCTCGGATTCAGGCTTTTGGGGATCATATCTTTTGATTTGATGAGTCCAGAAGGAGGGTTCCCCGCTTCTTTCCCATTGTTCAGCTTGGATTTCGGTGCCCTAGGAGCATTCAGTCCATATTGGTAAGGAAGGGTCTTTCAGGAGGTCTGAACTTTTGCTGCTTGCTAAGCCGCCATCTTGACTCTGCCCTACCATGGGGGCAATTTTCAAAGCAACTAAATAGAGGTAATGACTATAATAATGCATATAATAATGGATATAATAATAGATGGAGACAAAATTTTAATGAATGGAACAACAATAATGGGAATAATTATCAAAGACAGGGTAATTCAAATGGGTATTCTAATATATGTTGTCAAGGGGTTGAAGCACCTGATATGAATACAATCCAGGTTTGGGTAAAGTCTGGAGCCAGACCAAAATATAGCCAGGTAGTCCAGAAGGGAGACCAGAACAAAGGGGCATGTTCATTATGAAGGTGTACCCAGAGTCCTCAAGTTTTGTGTATATCAATGAAAAATAGATTTAAGGTTAATGGTATTGGAGGTAATGTGGATAAAGTAAACAAATCTGTAAATAATGTAATTGAAACAAGAGGAGGTATAATTAATGTTAATGAATGTGGTGGAAAAGATAATTATGATGTAATAATATTTGAAAATTCTAATAATTGTGTAATAGTAGAAAATAATGGAGCATGTAAAATAAATAAAAAATATAATAATAAATGTGAACAAATGAAACTAATCTAGAAGTTAAGGGGACCAATTAGAGTAGTGTTAAATCTGAACAAGGTGATAAAGAGATATAATCCTGGCAAAACCATGCATTTAACGCAGAGTGTGTTTGGATGGACAAGAGATGATTCAGGTTTGCACTGATGTAACTGTGTTAGAGCTGTTGGTACAATGGAAGTAGTGGGGACTACAGAAAGACCACAAAGAATAGCCAAATTGCAACCAAACATGATTTCTTTAGGTCCACTGAAATGTAGAACATGCTTTTTTGCATATGCCAGAATGCCCAATGAATCTCTTAGGAAGGGATTTGTTGTGTAAATTGAGGGCAATAATCCACTGTACTCCTACTGGAGAAATTTCATTACATCTTCCAGAAGAATCTTTGAAAGCATTTCCAGGAATTCTCTTAGATTCAGTGAGTACAGAACGTGAATCAGGATCAGTTTATTCAATACATGATGACATCCCTAAAGATCTTTGGTCAAAATGTTCTACAGCTGGAGGGTTTTTAAAATCTGCTACTTTAGTCAGGATGAGGAATAAGGGAGGACCAGTTCCTTGTGTACCTCAAAATCCCTTGACTAAAGAAGCAATAGAGGGAATAAAACAATTATAAAATCCCTAATCCAACAAGGGATCATACCTTGCTTCTCAGAATTTAATACAGCCAATCTTCCTATTAAAAAAAAAACAAAGCTAGATGAGAATGGAAAACCTGTGTATCATTTTATCCAAACTTTAAGGGCTGTTAATGATTATGTTATCAAAACTCATCCTGCTGTACTAAGCCCAGCTGTTATAATTTTGTCCATTCCAAAACAGGCAATATATTTCACTGTGGTAGACTTATGCTCAGCTTTTTTTCTTAATTTGTATTCATGAGGATTTTCTTTTACTTGGGAGAAGACACAGAGAACCTGGATTTGTCTGCATCAAGGGTTATCAGATTCACCAGCCAGTTTTCACAAATTTTAAATAGATACTTTAAGAGTATAACATTTGAGGAGAACCAACTGGTGCATTTTGTGGATCATATCCTCCTTGCATTGCCAAGTGCAAAAGTGTGCCTTAGAGACAGCAGGATTCTTTTGTTGGAATTATATAAGCCTAGACATAGGATCTCCAAGTCAAAATTACAATGGGTTTTGCCTAGAGTGTCATATCTAGGTTTTGTGTTATCAGAGGGTTCAAGGAGTATCACACAGAAAAAAAATGGTGATATCCAGAAGCTGACTGCTCCAAAAACTAAGAAGCATCTCAGAGCTATTCTTGGAACAACTGGGTTCTGGAGGCAATGGATACCTGTTTATAGTAAAATAACCTAGTGTCTAATTTATTTGACCAGAAACACAGAACATGAAACTCTGAAACTTAAGCCTGAACATCTGCAAGCCTTAACTAAGCTCAAGTAAGCTATTTTATCTGCTCTGACTTTGGGTATCCCAGGGTATTCAAATTCATTCCAATTATTTGTTAATGAGATCAAAGGAATGGCTTCTGGGTTATTAACATAGACTTTGGGACAAAGTTATTATACTATTGGGTATAATAGTTGTCAGCTTCATCCCATAGCTGCAGGTACTGTACCTTGTCTAAGGGGGGGGGGTAATTGATGCTGCTGTGTTAATACAGAAGTCAGTCAATTTCGTTTTGGGATGTCTATTGACTGTATATTGTTCACATCAAATAGAAGCACTCATGAGAAAATTTCGTACTCAAACTTATTCAGATCAAATAATTTCTAAGTATGAAATTCTTATCTTGGGTAGTGAGAATATCCAGTTGAAAATTGCCCTCCATAATAGTTAGACCCATTCACAACTCCACCATCAGTATATTAGTGTTCTAATTTTACCATATCCCCTGCAACATTAATTACTTTCCTTTGCTGCCATATTGGCCAGTCTGCTAGGTATGAAGTGTATCTCAGAGTTGTTTTAATTTTCATTTCTCTAATCAGGAGGGATTTAGAACATGTTTTCATGGACTTATTGATAGTTTTGTTTACATCATGTGAAAATTGCTTATTTATGTCCCTTGACCATTTGTCAACTGGGGAATGACTTGTTTTTTTTTTTGTTTGTTTGTTTGTTTTTTTCAAATTTCAATTAGTTCCTTAAGCAATTGGAAAATTAAATATTTATCAGAGGGTTTTTTTATAAAAATGTTCCTCCAGTTTGTTGCTTTCCTTCCAATTTTGATAGTATTGGTTTTGTTTTTACAAAACCTTTTTAATTTGATATAGTCAAAGTCATTCATTTTACATTTTGTAAATTCCTTCCTTTTCCATAGATCTGACAGGTATACTATTCTATGTTTACCTAATTTATTTCTGATTTCATCCTTTATATTTAAGTCACACATTTTGAATTTATCTTGGTATAGGGTGTAAGAGTTTGATCTAAGCTTATTTTTTTCCATATTTTTTCCCAATTTTCTCAGCAGTTTTTGTAAAATAGTGAATTCTTCTCCCCAAAGCTAGAATCTTTGGGTTTATCAAACACTAGCTTCATGAGGTCATTTACCCCATAGTCTATTTCATTGATCTACTATAGTGCAGAATATCTTGATAGTTTCCCTTATATTAAACTTTCTTTGAATTATTATTATAAAATATGTTTGATCACAATGTGCAAATAGAATGTAGAATTCCCTGTAGAATACAGCTCCTATCTACTAGTAGAATAAAACATCTGGGAGTACACTTGCCAAAACAAACCCAGAAACTACATAAGTATATATATATATAATTTTGTAAAAACAAAGTCTGATCAAATGATCAAATTAATTCTTCATGGATAGACAAAGCCAAATTTAATTAAGATGACAATCCCACAGAAACCCACTCTCTCCCCACTCCCCCCAACCCAGTGTGAGTGTGTCCACAATTTTCTCCTTCACCAATCTGCTCTCCCTCAGGAGCATCATTCAGGAGACACACAGAGCTGCATGCAGGAAGGGAGATGAGTGGTAATGGATTCTAGGAGGGTGTTGGGGCAGCAGTTCGGGCTACTGTTCACCTCCTTGTATGCCACACTCATTATAACCCCCTCCTCTGAAGAGAACAGACAGACCTGGCCAGGTTTTATTAACTCAGACCTAATTTTGACAGTCTGATTCAGTGATGGCAAAACTTTTAGAGTTGGAGTACTGGGTCATGCCCACTATAATAAGGAAGAGAGGATTATAGTAAAAGATGGTGGTCTGCAGAGTATAGATACATGGGGAAAGATTCTGGAATGCTGAAAATGAAGGGTTGAGCTGATAACTCACAGGCTTGGAGTATTTGGGAGATGGGATTGGATGGGATAAGGGAACTACTTTGAGCCAGTAATAAAGGTTTGCACTGTGGGTGAAAGGGCAGGCTTAGGCAGGCTTGCCTAGGCCAGAGTCTGATCTAGAGTCCAGTACACAGACCACTCAGTCATAGAATAGGCAAAAGTCACCAGAAATTGTAACTTATTCTTTAATAGAGGTTTGAAAGGTAAAAGGAATTACTCTCACTATCTTACTAACAAAACAATCCAGGAACTAAACCTACATTAGAAGGGTCTTCATAGAGTTTGATTGGCTACTCTTATCTCCTCCTTTCACACCTAAAATCCCAAACCCTAAAGACTAGCTTTCCTCCACTAATCCAAACCTCTTTTGATTTTTACTTGAGGTATTTATCTGTGGCAGATTAGAAAGGGACCCAAAGGAAAAATCCCAAATCCAGATGGACTCAGATATCCACTTACTGATAGCTGCAGATGACTGCATGCTGGGTCAAGCTAGATTCAGGTTCAAGAACTTCTTCCAAGGGAAATACAGGTCTCGGCAGCAAGGAGAGGTACAGGAACACCAACAAGTATTTGGCAGAAAAATCCTTGCAGTCCGCAAACCACCAGAGAGACTACCAGTTTCTGAGTTATCAGCTCAATCCTTCCTTTTCAACATTCCAGAATCTTTCCTCATGCATCTGCCCTTTTCAGACCATTATCTCTTACTACAACCCTCTTTTCCTTATAATACCTCCCACACCCCAGCCTGAGTGCTATAATTTGTCTGTGCCTCCCTAGAGACCATGTGTTATGCCCCTCCCCTCACTATAATTTTGTTATAAAGTGCTGGGCCTGCTTTACCCTCCCCTTTCCTTACCTCAGAAAGGGGAGGGAGAAGCAGCTCCCATTGAGCTGCTAGGTGGAGGGGTGGAGGATTGAGGAATATCCTCAGTGGGGATATAGTGGGGGAGGGGACACAGCACTCTCCTCCAGCTCTGCTACTTGTGAGTTGACCATCTTATCTACTGTGTGCTCCCATTGGGCTGCAGGGCAGAGGGGAGGGGGATCTGAAATTGTTAGGCACACTTGAGAGGGGGAGGAGAACAGCACTGCCCCAGTCCCTCTGTTGTAAGGGCAATGCATGAGATGCATGGTGATGAATGATTGGATCTGAGGGTCATTGTAGCCATGGAGAGAGAGAGAGAGAGAGAGAGAGAGAGAGAGAGTAAGCCTGCTAGGGAGACTAGTGACTAAAGAGAGATAATGAGATAAAAAGGAAGGACAGAAAAGATTTAGACCAGCATGTCTGAGAAGGACTGAGCTGAAGAATCATGACACCATGACTGGGGGCTATGATTTTCACTTATTGTGACAAAGAGAAAGACTTTTATAGAGTATAAAATATTAAACACTACAATATTCTTGAGGGGGTGTTACTTTCCTACTGGATGTTTATGAAAATGACTACACAAGAATATCACCATGGTTGCTATTCAAGATATAATCAAGTTGAGAAATAGTGATTGCTAATCTGTTCTTGGGGAAAGGCAGGTTTGGTGCTTTCAGTCATGATATTACAAGGACTTATTTGTTCTTCAGAGTGAGGGGGTACTCAAGGTTTAGCAATAACCTTTGAGAGCAGCAATGCCTTTGTGTGAGAAATTGGGTCTTTGCCAGCAATCTAAGGCAAACATGATGTTTTGCTCAGTGGACCTCACACTCTACCCTTCTGGAAACCAACTGGGCAGTGGGAGGATGAACAAATGCCAGAGTGCTCTATGTGCCATCTTTGGCTCCTGTGCCATACATTCACCATCACTACTCTAATGTATTATCCATGAGTCACATGTAAGACTACTGATGGTAGCAAGGGGTTCAGAATTTGAATGGAGATATTTCCATTCAGTTGAACTCATAAGACCTAGGAAAGAGCCATTGCATATTCCACTATGGTGATCTCACCAAAGGAAACTGAGAAGAGTCTGTGAGACAGCCTCTGTTGTTCCTGCAATTGTTGCAGTAGCTGCTGAACCATAAGTGCCTAGACAGATGACTGAAGTTACCTTTCAGGATTTATCAAGACCCTCTGTACCAAAGGACAAAGAAACAACCCCCTCCAAAAAAAAAAAAAACAAAAAACTAACCAACTGATTAACCAGGCAAACAATCAAAATCAGAAGGAAGTCTAACTAACCAGCAATCTAAAATAGGAGGCAGCCTAACCAACAAATCAATGAAAAATGGAAGGAAACTTAACCAACCAATTGAAAACAAGAGGCAGTTTCACCAACCAATCAAAAACAGGAGGCTTTTGTGGCTGTTGGCAAGAATATTTCCAACCTAATCCAAACTTTTGAAGAAATCTTAAGTGTCAAAGCTAAAAGGAAGAAGAAACCTGAAGGAACGGGATCTTCCTTTTAGTTTATCCATAGGGTTCAATAACTTCAGTTAAATAAAACTTTTTATCACTACATAGGGGTGTGAGCCTCTAAATCAGAAAGGCCACAAAGAAGCAACTACAAGACACCTTTGCTTTCATTGAGGAGGGGAAGAGGAGGAAAGGGAGAAATCCCCTTTCCGTCATATATATCCTGAAGCAAAACTCCCATCCCTAAATTTCTATGCATTTGACTGAAATGTCATTTAAATATGTCTAAGGGGTAGAAGAGACCAAGAAGGCACTGCACATATATTTATAATGGATGTAAGTTATATACATTTTTATTTGCTGTTGCCAGAGATAACTGTTTTAAAAAAAAAGTAAATAGTGTATGTAAATAAATAAATAAATGTAATTTCCACAATAAATAAATAAATAAAGGTTCGGTAATTACGTTTAAGTTACTTGTCCAGGGTCACATAGCTCAGATGCATCTCAGGCCAGATTAGAATCCAGGTTATCCCTCCTCTAGACTTTAGTCCCAATTCACAGAACCATCTAGAACCAATAGTTGGTACTACTAGGGAGAAGACAGAGACTTCAGTTTTCTCAGCTGCTGAGTCTTTTTTAACTTTGAAGTAAATTACATCTTGGGAAGACCCATTGTAGTGGGTTTGGTGACTTCAATTCACATCTATATTTCTATTGCTCTATTTTGTCTCATTGCAGACAGCACATCTGGCTTAGTGGCTACCAGAAAATTATAGACATCTAAAGAAAAAAAATTAATGCCATCCCAATTAAATCACCCAAATGTATTTTATTTAGGTAGAAAAAGTAATAATAGAATTCATTTGGAAGAACAAAGGATCAAGAATATAAAAAGAATTAATCAAAAATGTAAACAAAGGAGGTCTAGCACTACTAGATTTTAAATTGTATTATAAAGCAGTAATTATCAAAAATATCTGGTACTGACTAAGAAAAATGGAGTTATAGTAGTAGAACAGGGCAGATATAACAAACAGTATTAAAAGATTGTAATAACCTTTTATTTGACAAAAGCATAGATCCAGATTTTTAGGGATATGAAATCAGTATTTGGTAAAAAAAAAAATTGGAGCAACTGGATGATATTTTCACAGAGACTAGGTACAGACCAATTATCTTATACTATTCACTGAGATAAGAACAAAAGGGATACATGATATAGACACAGGAAGGAATATCATAAGCAAATTAGTGGAGCATTGAATATAGTATCTATCAGATTTATGCATGAGAGGAATTTATGAATCAATTAAAGGTGGAGAACATTCTGAAATATAAAATGAGTAATTTTGAGCATACTAAATTGATTTTTTGTACAAATAAAAGGAATGTTGCCAAGTTTAGAAGGAAAGCAGAACACTGGGGGGGGAGGGGAAAGTTTATAGACAGACTCTAAGAGGAATATTTTTCTAAAATAAAGAACTTTGTGAAATTTGTTAGAAGAGTCATCCCTGCATTGATAAATGGACAAAATATATGAACAGATAATTTTCAGATGAAGAAATCAAAACCATAAATCAGGTATATAAAAAAATTATCTAAATCTTTACTGATTAGAGAAATGCAAACCAAAGCAATTCTGAGATGGTATCTCTCACCCATCAGATTGACTAAAAAGACAAAAGGGCAATATGATGTGTTGGAAAGGATATGAAAAAATGGGGACACTAATACACTATTGGTGGAGCTATGAACTGATCCAGTCATTTTGGAGAGCAATTTGGAATTAGGCCCACAGAGTTATAATTCTTTATATATTCTTAGAGCCAGGAATATGATTGATGGGTCTGTTTCCCAAGAAGACCAGGGAAAATGTCAAAATTACATGCAAAAAAAGAATCATTTTACCAACATTTTCAATAAAACGTAATTATTTTCTTGAGCATTCAAACAAGTAGTGCTTTTACTGTAATATTCAAAATATTTTTAAAAGTGAATAATAATTTTTGTAGCATTTTGTGGCATAGCTCATCATATTTAAAATTCAAAATGAGTACTAATATCTAAATTAGCCTATTATGTGTAGATGTGGACTATTTTGTTTTTCCTAAAAAAATGACAATTTAATTTTAATTTCAATTTTCAAAATTTTACAATTCATTCCACAATTCTGAACTGTAAAATAACCCTTAACATACAATTTCAATCTAATCTTCCCACATCATTTATTATTCACAGTTCATATTCCTAGAACAAAATATTGATCCTAACTTTCTTGGGATCACAGTTTTCTTTTATGTCTTTGATCATTTATAATTAAATCCAACATGTCTGCTTGTGCTTATCACTATCATAATGCTTTACAATAATGCTTACCTTCAGGGAAAGCACCATTGATCATGAAACTTCTGCATTAAATACTTTATATTTGCAATTTGCAATTCTAAGGTGATTAATGGCTTGTATCTTTCTGTATATATACATATATATCTGTACATGTATATTATATGCACATATTACACTTCCTCCTAAAAATGGAATTTTATGAGATCTCTTAGTTTTCAGTATAACTAATTATTGATAATCATCATATATTGGATTCATTTCATTTATGATAGTCATTTATTTATATTTTTGTTAGTCTTATAATATTTTTGAATATAAGACATATAAAATGAAAACAATATTATGATATTAATCATCATAATCATTGCCAGTTGCCTCTCCAGATTTTCACTTTTAAGACCATCTATTCATAATCAGGCCTTAAAATTAAAGCTTAAAATAGACAGAATCTTGGAATCATAATATTTTAAAGTCATAGGGATGCTGAGTTGCCATTACTTCCCAACACAATAGAGCCAAGCATGGTATAGGTGAGACAATCTAATGACAGGATTCAGAAGAATCTATGCTCAGATTCCCTGCAAAATAGTCATATACATTTAGCAAGTCAGAGTCTAAATAAAATTTAGTTTCATCTCCCATATTATGTATGTAATAATGCTTATTGCAACATGGTTACAATGAATGAAGGTAATGTGAGTGAATGTCAAAATTAGTTTAAGAAGGAACAAGGTTTTTTAAAAATGTGAGTAAAATCATAGCCTAAAAATGATTCTAAAGTTTTTTTTTTCCATTTAAAAAAAATTTATTTAATTAGGTGATTTAGAATATTTTCCCATGGTTTCAAGATTCATGTTCCTTCCCCAAATCACCTACCATATATGATGCACAATTCCATGGATTTTAACATGTGCCATTGATAAAGACCCATTTCCTTATTATTAGTATTTGCACTAGGATGATCTTTTAGAGTTCACTTTCCTAGTCATAGCCCCACCGACCCATGTGATGAAGTGGTTGTTTTCCTTCTGTGTTTCTTTTCCCACAGTTCTTCCTCTGGATGTGGATGGCATTCTTTCTCATGTCTCTCCAAATAGTTCTGGATCATTGCATTGCTACTAGTAGAGAAGTCCATTACATTTCAATTTGCCACAGTGCATCAGTCTCTGTGTACAATGTTCTCCTGGTTTTGCTCCTTTCATTCTGCATAAATTCCTGGTTGTCATTCCAATTCAAATTGAATTTCTCCAGTTTTATTATTCTTTTGAGCACAATAGTATTCCATCACCAACAGATACCACAATTGTTCAGCCATTCCCCAATTGAAGGGTATCCCCTCATTTTCCAATTTTTTGCCAACACAAACTGCGTGGCTTTAAATATTCTTGTACAAGTCTTTCTCCTTATTATCTATTTGGGGTACAAGCTCAGAAGTCCTATGGCTGGATCAAAGGGCAGAGAGTCTTTTAGTGTCCTTTGGGCATAGTTCCAAATTGCCTTCCAGAATGGTTGGATCAGTTCACAACTCCACCAGCAATGCATTAATGTCCCAATTTTGCCACACCCCCTCCAATATTTATTACTTTCCTTTGCTGTTATGTTGACCAATCTGCTAAGTGTAAGGTGAAACCTCATATTATTTTGATTTGTATTTCTCTGATTATAAGAGATTTAGAACATTTTTTCATGTTCTTATTAATATTTTTGATTTCTTTATCTCAAAATTGCCTATTTATGTCCCGTGCCTATTTATCAACTGGGGAATGGTTTGATTTTTTGTAGAATTGATTTGGTTTCTTATAAATTTGAGTTATTAGACTTTTGTCAGAGGTATTTGTTATAAAGATTGTTTCACAATTTGTTGCTTCTCTTCTAATTTTGACTGCATTGATTCTGTTTGTACAAAATAATTTTAATTTAATATAATAAAAATGTTCTATTTTGCATATTATAATTTTTCTAGCTCTTGCTTGGTCTTAAAATCTTTCCTTCCCCAAAGATCTGACAAGTATAATGTTCTGTGTTCACCTAATTTACTTATTGTTTCCTTCTTTATGTTCAAGTCATTCACCAATACTGAGTTTATCTTGCTGTAAAGTGTGAGATGTTGTTCTAAAACTAATCTCTCCCATATTATTTTCCAATTTTCCCAGCAGATTTTTATTCAAATAGTGGATTTTTGTCCTAAAAGCTGGAATCTTTGGGTTTATCAAGACTGTCTTACTGAGGTCACTTACCCCAAGTCTATTCCACTGATTCTCCCTTCTGTCTCTTAGCTAGTACCATATTGTTTTGATGACAACTGCTTTATAATATAGTTTAAGATTTGGTACTGCTAGATCACATTCCTTCGCATTTGTTTCATTATTTTCCTTGATGTTGTTGATATTTTTTCTTCCAAATAAACATTGTTATTCTTTTTTCTAATTCTATAAAAATTTTTTTGGTAGTTTGATGGGTATGGCCCCAAATAAGTAAATTAGTTTGGGTAGGATTGTCATTTTTATTATGTTAGCTTGTCCTACCCATGAGCAATTAATGTTTTTCCAATTAATTAAGTCTAATTTTAATTGTGTGGAGAGTGTTTGTGGTTGTGTTCATATAGTTCCTGTGTTTGTCTTGGCAGATAGATTCCTAAATATTTTATACTGTCTGTGGATATTTTAAATGGAATTTCTTTTTTCTTACTCTTGCTGCTGGAATGAGTTGGATGTATATAAAAATGCTGCCCATTTATGTGGGTTTATTTTGAATACTGCAACTTTGCTAAAGATGTTGATTATTTTTACTAGCTTTTTAATTTATTCTTTACAATTCCTTAAGTAGAAAATCATATCATCTGCAAAGAGTGATAGTTTGGTCCCCTAGTTGCCCATTTTAATACGTTCAATTTATTTTGCTTCTGTAATTTCTACTGCTAATGTTTCTAGTACAATGTTAAATAATAAAGGTGATAATGGGCATCCTTGTTTCCACTCCTGATCTTATTGAGATTGCTTCTAATTTATCCACATTGCAGATGATGTTTGCAGATGGTTTTAAATATATACTGTTTATTATTTTTAGAAAAGGCCCATCTATGCCTATGCTTCCTAGTGTTTTCAATACGAATGAATGTTGTATTTTGTCAAAGACTTTTTAAGCATTTATTGAGATAATCATGTGTTTTTTTGTTGGTTTGCTTGTTGATATAGTCAATTATGTGAATGGTTTTCCTAATATTGAACCATCCTTGCATTCCTTGTGTAAATCCTCCCTGATCATAATGAATAACCCTCATGATCACTTGCTGGAGTCTTTTGGCTAGTATTGTATTTAAGATTTTTGCATCTATTTTCATTAAGGAGATTGGTCTATAGTTTTCTTTCTCTGTTTTTGATATATATGGCTTTGGAATCAGTACCATATTTGATTCATATAAGGAATTTGGTAGAACTCCTTCTTTGCTAATTATGTCAAATATTTTATGTAGTTTTAGGGTTAATAGTTCTTTGAATGATTGATAGAATTCACTTGTGAATCCATCAGGCCCTGGGAATTATTTCTCATGCATTTCTTTGATGGCTTGTTCAATTTCTTTTTCTGATATGGGCTTATTTAAGTATTCTATTTATTCTTCTGTTAATCTAGGCAATTTATGTTTTCATAAATATTCATCCATATCATCTATATTGCCATATTTATTGTTATATAGTTGGGCAAAATAGTTTTTAATGATGGCCTTAATTTATTCTTCATTAGAGGTGAGGTCTCCCTTTTAATCTTGGATTCTGTCAATTTGTTTTTCTTCTTTCCTTTTTTTATTACAATGACCAGCACTTTGTCTATTTTATTTGTCTTTTTTTTAAAGTACCAGCCTCTAGTCTTGTTTATTAATTCAATAGTTCTTTTACATTCAATTTAATTAATTTCTCCTTTAATTTTTAGGATATCTAATTAAGCTTTCATCTGGGGATTTTTAATTTGTTCACTTTCTAATTTTTTTTAATTTGCATGTCCAATTCATTGATCTCTGCCCTCTCTAATTTGTTAATATCTGAACTCAAGGATTTGAATTTCCCCCTAAGAACTCCTTTAGCTACATCCCATAGAATTTGAAAGGATGTATCTTCATTGTCATTTTTTTCAATGAATTTAGTAATTGTTTCTATGATTTCTTCTTTAACTAATTTTGGAGAAACATATTATTTAATTTCCAATTAATTTACCACTCCATATACCCTTCTTAATTATTATTTTTATTGCATTGTGGTCTGAAAAGGTTGCTTTTATTATTTCTGCTTTTTTGCACTTGTTTGCAATGTTTTTATGCCCTAGTACATGATCAATCTTTGTGAATGTATCATGTGCTGCTGAAAAGAAGGTGTATTCACTTTTGCCCCTATTTATTTTTCTTCACATATCTACTAACTCTAATTTTTCCAAGATTTGATTCACTTCTCTTACTTCTTTCTCATTTTTTTAGTTTGATTTATCTATTTTGGATAGAGGAAGGTTCAGGTCTCCCAATAGTGTAGTTTTTTCTATCTATTTCATCCTTGAGCTCCACTAGTCTCTCCTTCAAAAATTTGGATGCTATACCATTTGGTGCATACATGTTGAGTACTGATATTTCCTCATTGTCTATACTGCCTTTAATCAGGATGTAATTACCTTCCCTATCTCTTTTGACTAGATGTATTTTTACTTTGGCTTTGTCAGCTATCATTATTGAGTTACCTGCCTTCTGTTTTATCAGTTGATGCCCAATAGATTTGTCTCCATCCTCTTACTTTTACACTATATTTATCTACCTTCCTCATGTGTGTGTTTCTTATTGACAACATATGTTTGGCTTTTGGATTCTGATCTACTCTGGTATTTGCTTCTGCTCCACAGGTGAATTAATCCCATTCACATTAAAGTTATGATTACTACCTGTGTATTTCACAACATTTTAATTTTCTCTCCTTGACCTGCACTTACCTCTTTCATTATTTCCTTCTACACCAGTATTCTGTTTTTAATCAGTCACCCTAATTCCACCCTTATTTTACTTTCCTTCCTCCCCCTTTCTTTCTTATTCCTCTATTAATTTTCTTTTGAAGTCTTTTTAAGCTACCACATACACTCTCCCCCCTTGAATTATTTCCATCCTCACCCTCTCTTTATGGCCCCTCCCTTTTTATTCCCCTTTAGATTTTTAAGGCTATTAAATTCTCTCCCACCTCTTTCCCTCCTCCCACTTTGTTTAACTCCCTTCCTAATACCATCATTAGTTTTCCCCTCTCAGCTTCCCTATAGGAGAAGAGTTCAATACCCCAATGGATCTAGATGCTCTTTCCTCTCGGAATTTATTCCACTATGAATAAGGTTTGAGTATTACCTTTTAGCACTCTCTTCCTCTCCTTCTTATAGTTGTATTCTCCCCTCCCTATCTCTTGTGTCTTTTTGTGTAGTATAGGTTATCCCAATTTTCTTATTTCTAACTCCTTTGCTCGTTTGATTTTGGTTTTGTATATTTGAGGCACTCTGTCTCGATCAGTGGAGAAGAGAAGAGTTCTGCTTCTACTCAGTAGCTTGTGTGAGTTCAACAGATTTGATTAAGCTAAATCCATTTTAAACAATGAAGGTACTTGATCAGGAATGTGAGAACTCTAACATTACTCCACCCATACTTAATCATACTTTAGGGGAAGATAAAGTTGTAAACTCCTTACTGAACAATGGAAAAGTACTTAACCCATACTTAAAGTGAAGCAAGAACCCTTAAGCTAGGTCTGTTTTTAGATCTAATACAAAAGGGTGCTAAGTACCTATGAAGGTCAAATTAATCACTAAAAAGTCAGGGAACTTGCAAACTTGCAAGGGACAAGCTTAACAAAAGAGGTGTGAAGTTTTAGTCTACTCAGGTATGAATTACTCAAAAATTTTAGTCTACTCAGGTGTGAATTAAGAATGATCAATCCTTTGGAAAACATCTACTATGATTGGTAGATGTGAAAACATAGGAGAGGTGACATAGGAGAAAATTCTCTTTAAAAGGAGGTCAGAAAGGCCTCTGAAATTAATTCAGCTATGGAGCTGAATTGGAGGTCTCTGTCTTGTTGACTGAAAGGGAATTCAGCTTTGGTAGCTGAGTTAGAACTTGGACTAGTTGGAGTAGCTGGGTCTCTCTGAACACTAGAATCTTGCTTGGAAGGATCTTGTGGTGAGTGATTAAAGACTTAGTTTTCTCTCTTAAGGCTCATACTATATTTTTCCTATTCTCGCTCCTTTTCCTTAATTCCTCATTTGCATCAATTAAAATCTCCATAAAACTCAGCTGACTTGGATATATTTAATATTTGGGAATTTTCCCATGGTGACCACTATATTTTTTATTTGAAACCATATTTTCACGGTCACAGTTTAAGGCAACCACTCTTTTAACTGTAACACCTGGAAGTCTCTTCTAAAGTTTTTAGAATTGCAACATGAAAGAAAATGTCAGCTTCCTAACAATAGAAAGGAGTTTCATATATTAATTACAATAAAAATGAACAAAATGATAAAATCAGTCCCATAAGGACTTTGAAAAAAAATGATATAATATGGGAAAAATCCTATGTTTGCAATTCTTTAATTTTTATAAATGAGACATATATGTGCATGAATAATGCCCATAAATTATATCTCTCTCTCTATATATATATATTTACATAAGCATGCATATATGTGTGCATATGTATATATATATACGTACATACATACAGACAGACAGATAGCAAAGATGAAGACTTTAGAGGCCAGAGAGAGACAGGAAAGTTAAATTTATCTGAAGGTTCCTAAAATTAATTTCATCTGCTGACACTGATAAAAGGAAATGATAAATCCTATAGTTTAAGGAAATGATATCTCCATTATGGAAGCAAAGAACTGTCTTAGTCAAGTCTTAAATATCACATCATTAGAAACATTGAGTGATCAAGCATCAATAGGGTTATGTTCAGTGTGTTGTCTCAAAGAACAAGAAAAAAAAACACTACACAAAACGAATGATTAAAATATCATACTGAGGCTGGTTAGCAAGTGTTAGAGCACCAATATCAAAAGAAAAATTTCCAGGGCCTTCCAGAATATTTGCCCAATAACAGAATTCCTTACCCAGTGATCACTTTACCTTAGGAGAATATTATCTACTATTATCCCATTTTTATGCTTCCATTCATGATAAAAGATGTTAACGGAGTAATAAGATTTTACTTTGGGCAGTTCTTCTCAATTTTTCCACCCAAAAAGAGCAAAACTTCATGTCACAAACAAAGAGATCAAAACATTTTGAGCAATTGTTCCATCTAGAAAAAAATGCATTTAAAAGAACTCCAGTGGAAATATAATAAGGGCATTGTGAAGTGGAATCAGACATCCCCCAGAAATTTCTACCAGAAATGATCTTGCTAGAATATATTTGTTTTTGGAGTTATTGGTATTATTTTTTTCTTTTTCTTTATTCAGAGATATTTTATTTTCCCAATTACATGTAATAATTTTAAATGTGCGTTTTCCCAAATGATTAGATCCAAATTGTGTCCCCTCTTCCCTCTTATCTCTTTTTTTCTTTCTTTTTCTTAAAACATTATTTTATTTGGCCATTTCCAAACATTATTCATTGGAAACAAAGATCATTTTCTTTTCCTCCCCCCCTACCACCACCTCTCACATATCCGACGCATGATTCCACTGGGTATCATATGTGTTCTTGATTCAAACCCATTTCCATGTTGTTGGTATTTGAATTAGAGTGTTCATTTAGAGTCTCTCCTCAGTCAAATACCCTCCACCAATGTAGTCAAGCAGTTGCTTTTCATCAGTGATTTTACTCTCACAGTTTATCCTCTGCTTGTGGATAGTGTTTTTTATATCCCTGCAGATTGTTTAGAGACATTGCATTGACCCTAATGGAGAAGTCCATTAAGTTCGATTGTACCACAGTGTGTCAGTCTCTGTGTACAATGTTTTCCTGGTTCTGCTCCTTTTGCTCTGCCTCACTTTCTGGAGGTTGTTCCAGTCTCCATGGAATTCCTCCACTTTATTATTCCTTTTAGCACAATAGTATTCCATCACCAACATATACCACAATTTGTTCAGCCATTCCCCAATTGAAGGATATCCTCTCATTTACCAATTTTTGGCCACCACAAAGAGTGCAGCTATGAATATTCTTGTACAAGCCTTTTTCCTTATTATCTCTTTGGGGTACAAGCCCAGCAGTGCTATGGCTGGATCAAAGGGCAGACAGTTTTTTTATTGCCCTTTGGGCATAGTTCGAAATTGCCCTCCAGAATGGTTGGATCAATTCACAACTCCACCAGCAATGAATTAGTGTCCCTACTTTGCCGCATCCCCTCCATCATTCATTACTTTCCATAGCTGTCATGTTAGCCAATCTGCTAGGTATGAGGTGACATCTCAGAGTTGTTTTGATTTTCATCTCTCTGATTATAAGAGATGTAGAGCACTTTTTCATGTGCTTATTAATAGTTTTGATTTCATTGGCTGAGAACTGCCTGTTCATGTCCCTTGCCCATTTATCAATTGAAGAATGACTTGATTTTTTGTACAATTGATTTAGCTCTTTGTAAATTTGAGTAATTAAACCTTTGTCAGAGGTTTTTATGAAGATTGCTTCCTAATTTGTTGCTTTCCTTCTGATTTTAGTTACGTTGGTTTTTTTGTACAAAAGCTTTTTAATTTGATGTATTCCAAATTATTTATTTTACATTTTGTGACGCTTTCTAAGTCTTGCTTGGTTCTAAAATCTTTTGCTTCCCAAAGGTCTGACATGTATACTATTCTATGTTCTCCTAATTTTCATATAGTTTCCTTCTTTATGTTCAAGTCATTCACCCATTTTGAATTTATCTTGGTGTAGTGTGTGAGGTGTTGATCTAAACCAAATCTTTCATATACTGTCCTCCAATTATCCCAGCAGTTTTTATCAAACAGTGGATTTTTGTTCCAAAAGCTGGGTTCTCTAGGTTTGTCATATAGTGTCCTCCTGAGGTCACTCACCCGGAGTCTATTCCCCTGATCCACCTTTCTGTCTCTTAGTCAGTACCAAATTGTTTTGATGACTGCTGCTTTATAATATAGCCTGAGATCTAGGTCTGCAAGGCCCCATTCCTTTGTATTTTTTTCATTGTTTCCCTGGATATCCTTGATCCTTTGTTCTTCCAAATGAACTTTGTTATCATTTTTCTAAATCAGTAAAAAAAAAATTGGAAGTTTAATGGGTATGGCACTAAATAGATAAATGAGTTTGGGTAGGATGGTCATTTTTATCATATTGGCTCATCCTACCCATGAACAGTTAATGTTTTTCCAATTGTTCAAGTCTAGTTTTAGTTGTGTGGAGAGTGTATTGTAGTTGTGTTCATATAGTTCCTGTGTTTGTCTCAGGAGATAGAGTCCTAAGTATTTTATTTGTCAAAGGTTATTTTGAATGGGATTTCTCTTTCTAGTTCTTGCTGCTGAGATGTGTTGGAAATATATAGAAATGTTGATGACTTATATGGGTTTATTTTGTATCCTGCAACTTTGCTAAAGTTGATTATTTTGATTAGCTTTTTTGTTGAATCTCTAGGATTCTTTAAGTAGACCATCATATCATCCACAAAGAGTGATAACTTGGTCTCCTCCTTGCCTATTTTGATTCCTTCAATTTCTTTTTCTTCTCTAATTGCTACTGCTAGTGTTTCTAGTACAATGTCAAATAATAGAGGTGATAATAGGCATCCTTGTTTCACTCCTGATCTTAATGGGAATGGATTTAGTTTATCCCCATTGCAGATGATATTAGTTGATGGTTTTAGATATATACTGTTTATTATTTTTAGGAACTACCCTTCTATTCCTATATTTCTATTGTTTTTAGTAGGAATGGGTGGTGTATTTTATCAAAGGCTTTTTCTGCATCTATTGAAATAATCATGTGGTTCTTGTTGGTTTGCTTGTTGATGTGGTCAATTATGTGGATGGTTTTCCTAATATTTAACTAGCCCTGCATCCCTGGTATAAATCCTACTTGATCATAGTGAATGACTCTTCTGATCACTTGCTGGAGTCTTTTTGGAAGTATCCTATTTAAGATTTTTGCATCTATATTCATTAGGGAGATTGGTCTATAATTTTCTTTCTCTGTTTTAGTCCTGCATGGCTGTGGAATCAGTACCATGTTTGTGTCATTGAAGGAATTTGGTAGAATTCACTCAATGCTTATTATGTGAAACACTTTGTATAGTATTGGGGTTAGCTGTTCTTTGAATGTTTGATAGAATTCACTGATGAATCCATCAGGCCCTGGGGATTTTTTCATAGGAAGTTCTTTGATAGCCTGTTGGATTTCTTTTTTTTTTTTTTGATATAGGATTATTTAAGAAATCTATTTCTTCTTCTGCTAGTCTAGGAAATTTATATTTTTGTAAATATTCATCCATAACACCTAGGTTGGTATATTTATTGCCATATAGTTGGGCTAGGTAGTTTTTAATGATTGCCTTAATTTCCTCTTCATTGGAGGTAAGGTCCCCCTTTTCATCCTTGATGCTGTTAATTTGCCTTTCTTCTTTCCTTTTTTAAATTAGATTGACCAGTACTTTGTATATTTTGTCAGTTTTTTTTTTCAAAGTACCAGCTTCTAGTCTTGTTTCTTAGTTCAATAGTTTTATCACTTTCAATTTTAATAATTTCTCCCTTAATTTTTAGGATCTCTATTTTGGTTTTCTTCTGAGGGTTTTTAATTTGTTTTTTCTCAAGTTTTTTTGATTTGCATTTCCAATTCATTGATTTCTGCCCTACCTAATTTGTTAATATATGCACTCATGGATATGAATTTTCCTATAAGTACTGCTTTGGCTGCATCCCACAAGGTTTAAAAGGATGTCTCACCATTGTCATTTTCCTCAATGAAATTATTAATTGTTTCTATGATTTCTTTTCTAACTAACTGATTTTGGAATATTTTATTTAATTTCCAATTAATTTTTGATTTGGCTCTCCATGTTCCCTTACTGATCAGTATTTTTATTGCTTTATGATCTGAAAGGTTGCATTTATTATTTCTGCTTTTCTGCATTTGAGTGCCATGTTTCTGTGACCTAGTATATGATCTATTTTTGTGAATGTGTCATGTGGTACTGAGAAGAAGGTGTATTCCTTTTTGTCCCTATTTATTTTTCTCCATATGTCAATTAACTCAAATTTTTCTAAGATTTCAATCACCTCTTTTACCTCTTTTTTATTTATTTATTGGTTTGATTTATCTAAATTTGATAGTGGTTGGTTCAGATCTCCCACTAATATGGTTTTACTGTCTATTTCCTCCTTCAATTCTCCTCCTTTCTTTATTAGAAATTTAGACCCTATACCATTTGGTGCATACAAGTTGATTAGTGATATTTCCTCATTGTCCATCCTCACTTTTAACAGAATATATTTACCTTCCGTATCCCTTTTGATCAGGTCTATTTTTGCTTTGGTTTTGTTAGGAATCTTAATTGCAAATCCTGCCTTCTTTTTATCAGTTGAAGCCCAAGAAATCTTACTCCATCCTTTAAATCTAACCCTGTATCAACCCACCTCGAATGTGTTTCTTGAAGACAACTTATGCTAGGGTTTTGGGTTCTAATCCAACCTACTCTTTGTCTATGTTTTATGGGTGAGTTCATCCCATTCACGTTCAAATTTCTGATTGTCACATATGGATTCCCTGGCATTTTGATATCTTCCCCTAGTTTTGACCTTTTTTCTTTAGCTATATCCTTTTGAAACAGTGATTTACTTTGGGTCAGTCCCCCTAGTCCACTCCCTTGATATGCTTCCCTTTCTAGCCCCTCCCTTTTCATTTTACCTTCCCCTCCCCTCTCTCCTTCCCTCCCTTTTTTTACTCCCTCCCTCTACCCCTCCATAATTTCCCTTTCTTTCCTACCCTGTTGGATAAGATAGAATTCAGGATCCCACTTGATCTAGATGTTCTTCCCTCTCAGAGTTGATTTCACTGAGAGTAAGGTTTAAGTAATGCTACTTCATGCTCTCTTCCTCTCCTTCTTATATGAGAGTTCTTCCCCTCCCCTTCCCATGTGTATCTTTATATGGGAAAGATTATTCTATTTATTCTATTATTCTATTACATTTCTTGAAGTAAATCTTAGTATTGCCAATAATTCCCCCCTCCCTTTTTCTTTCTCCCCCCCTTTCACAAAATCTTCTTGATGCCCCAATCTTTCCCTATGCATGATTCTTCTAACTACTCTTATGATGCATACAATTTTTGCCAGTTACACAATACATTTTCCCCACATATTTATATGTTTAATTTGATGTAAATGTAGTCCTTATAGAAGAGAGTTTGACTTAAAGAAAAAGCTAAGATTCATCTCCTTTTCCCTTTCTTTCATATTTACCTTTTCATGTTTCTCTTGCTTTCTGTGCTTGGATATCAAATTTTCCACTAAGTTCCGGTCTTTTCTTAGCAAATACTTGGAAATCTTCTATGTTGTTGAATGTCCATACTTTCCCCTGGAAGTATATAGTCAGTTTTGCTGGGTAGTTGATTCTTGTTTGGAGACCCAGCTCTCTTGCCTTTCTAAATATCGTGTTCCATGCTTTGTGGTCTCTTAGTGTGTTAGCCACTACATCCTGTGTGATTCTTATGGGAGTCCCCCTATATCTGAAGCTTCTCTTCTTGGCCACTTGTAGGATTTTCTCCTTTTCTTGGAAGCTCTTGAATTTGGCAATTACATTCCCAGCTCTCTTGCCTTTCTAAATATCGTGTTCCATGCTTTGTGGTCTCTTAGTGTGTTAGCCACTACATCCTGTGTGATTCTTATGGGAGTCCCCCTATATCTGAAGCTTCTCTTCTTGGCCACTTGTAGGATTTTCTCCTTTTCTTGGAAGCTCTTGAATTTGGCAATTACATTCCTGGGGTTTGTCTTCTGAGGATTTAGTATAGAGGGTGTTATATGAACCCTTTCAAATTTTATTTTGCCCCCTTGCTCCAGAACATGTGGGCAATTTTCTTCTATAATCTCCTGTAGTATAGCATCAAGGTTTTTATTCATCTCTGGTTTTTTGGGCAGACCAATAATTCTTATGTTGTCTCTTCCTCCTCTGTTTTCAAGGTCTGTGACCTTTTCAGTGAGATATTTTATGTTTTTCCCTAATTCCTTAATTTTTTGGCTTTGCTTTATTGATTCTTGCTGTTTTGCAAGCTCACTGTCTTCTAGTTCCTTAATTCTGGTTGTTAGAGACTGGTTTTGCTTTTCAACTTTGTCTGCCCTTGTATTAGATGCCTCCAGATCTTTCTCCTATTGTGAAGTCTTGTCTGTCAGACTGCTGATCTCTTTCTCCCATTTTTCTTTCCATAATGTTTCCATCTTTTGGATAAAGTCCACTTTGAGTTCTTCCAGAGCTTGTGGATAGTTTCCATTTGGGGAGGCATGTTTTGATTTTGTTTGGATTTCATCCTCTTTCTCTTGTTTTCCTTGGGTACTCCCACCATAAAAGTTTTCAATAGTCACTTAACCCCCCCTTTCTTCTTGGAGGCTTTATTTTGGGCCATGTGAGCCATTCCTTTGGTGGTTTTATTACCCTTTCCTTTTTGGTCTGGGATCTGGGTGATATGGGCAGGTTTTCTGTGAATTTAGGTGGCCTCAAACTAGTTCTTTCCAGCCTCCAAGGTTTCTTAGAGCACAGGCCCCTGTGCTCAGCATAACCACCCTTGTGCTCTGCGCGTCTGCCCCTCTGCTCTGCGCGGCCTCTCCTGTGTTTTGCGCAACCTCCCCTGGGTTCAGTGTGGCTGCCCCTTTGCTCAGCACAGCCTCTCCTCTGTTCAGTGAGCAGCCATCCCCATGCTCAGTGAGGCTGCCCCTTTGCTCAGCTCAGGATTCTCCCGTGAAACTGTCCTGAGAGGTCATTTCCCATCTGTCTTTAGATCCCAAGGACCCTCGTGTGCCCCCCCCCCAGACAGAGATGTTCCTCACTCACTCGTTGTCCCAGTGAGTGCTCTGATACTTTACTCTGGTTTGG
Organism: Monodelphis domestica; assembly: GCF_027887165.1. NCBI lineage: Eukaryota > Metazoa > Chordata > Mammalia > Didelphimorphia > Didelphidae > Monodelphis > Monodelphis domestica. Next base: position 355,104,419 of record NC_077229.1, on the reverse strand, counting down.
TGGGGGATGTTGGGGGGGGGAAGGGTGGTTCAGTTCACGTTTTTGTTCTAGCTTTTCCTCTTTCTTATAGTGTGGAAATGTTCAAACCCCACATACCTTTGTTTCTGTGGGGTACTGGAGAGTCCCTCCATTCTTTCAAAGGTGATTTTTATGCTCTTTTGAGTTAGTCTATTTCTTTTGGTGCAGGAGAGAGGAAGCGATCCACATCTAGATTGCAGCCATGTTTACCCGGAAGTCCCCTGGTATTATTTTTTCAACTGACAAAAACTTTTATTCTTTTTGTGGAAGAGGCATGAAGTAAGAGAGAATTTCATGCATGCAAGACAGAGAATAAAGGACCTCAGATCCCAATCAAGAATGAACATTTCAAATAGAATGTTCCCAGGAAAGTCAGTTGGAGCCTGCCCGGGAGATGAACTGAGAGACTACATTGGCTTCTGACCAAGGGGAGACTGCCTTGGCTGCTGACCAAGTGGGGGAACTGCCTTGGTTTCTGACTGAGGGAGAGACTTTTTTTTGACCTAGGCTGAGGCTTTGGTGTAGCTGATGTTGGTAATTGATCATTATATACTGGGCTGATTAGAAGAAGACAGAAGAAAAATCAATTGTCCTTCATATCTCCTTGACAGCTTTGTGTCATAGCTGTGACAGGACTGACATTTCCTAAAATCCTTCTAACCCTCCTTGTAGAGTAGGGGCAACCCTAACACTCTCACCTCATTTTACCTCAGTCCTCCATCCTGTTGTTCCCAATAAATCCTCTTACTTGAGAAAGGAAGAGCAAAGAGTGTTTCCTCATAAACCTCAGATTCCACTCAGGGGGGAGGGAGTGAAGCCAAGGGCTTCATAAGAGGGTGGTGAAGGGATTGAGGGAGGAGGAGGGTAGGGAAAATATTAATCTATTAGCCATTAGTAGTGATCAATAGGCAACCCCAGAATATCCCTCTCTAATAAAATCTCTCTATCTTTCAGAAATATTTTATCTCCATTCATTAGAAGTGATGTCTCCATTTTCATCTTGGTTTCTGTTAATTTGGTTTTCTTCTTTCCCTTTTTTATCACACTGACCAGGACATTGTGTATTATATATATATTTTTTTTCAAATTATCAACTTCTAGTCTTGTTTATTAATTCAATAATTCTTTTTCCTTTTGATTTTATTAATTACTACTTTAAATTTTAGTATCTCTAATTCAGTTTTCATCTGGGGATTTTTAATTTATTCACATTCTAGTTTCTTAATTTGTATGCCCAATTCATTAACCTCAGACCTCCCTAATTTGTTAACATATGAACTCAAGGATATAAAGTTCTGCCTGAGTACTCCTTTAGCTGTATCCCATAGATTTTGAAAGGATATCTCTTCATTGTTATTTTCTTCAATGAAATTATTAATTGTTTCTATGATTTGTTCCTTAACCAATTTTGGAGAATAATATTATTTAATTTCATATTAAATTTTGATTTGCCTCTCCATGTACCCTTAATTATTATTTTCATTGCATTATGATCTGAAAAGGTTGTATTTGTTATTTCTGCTCTTTTGCACTTGTTTGCAATATTTTTATGCCCTAGTACATGGTCAATCTTTTGAATGTATCATGTGCTGCTGAAAAGGTGGTGCAATCCTTTTATGTTCCTATATATTTTTCTCCACATATCTACTAACTCTAATTTTTCTAAGATTTAATTCATATCTCTTACATATTTCTTATTTATATTTGGTTTGATTTATCTAGATCTGACAGAGGAAGGATCAGGTCTCCATCTAGTATAGTTTTACTATCTATTTCGTCCTTCAACTGTACTAGTTTTTCCTTTAGAAATTTAGATGCTATACCACTTGGTGCATACATGTTGAGTACTGATATTTCCTCATTGTCAATACTGCCTTTAATCAGGATGTAATTACCTTCCCTATCTCTTTTGACTAGATGTATTTTTACTTTGGCTTTGTCAGCTACCATTATTGAGACTTCTGCTTTCTTTTTCTCAATTGAAGACAATTAGATTTTGCTTTAGCCTTTGAATCCTGTGTGTGTGTGTCTACCTGCCTCATGTATATTTCTGGTAGACAACATATGGTAGGATTTTGGATTCTAATTCACTCTGGTATTTGCTCTCCCTTTATGGGTGAGTTTATCATATTCATATTCAAAGTTATGATTACCATCTGTGTGTTCCCCGACATTTTGATTTCCTTTCTTTCCTGCCCTTTCCTCTTTCACTATCTCCGTTTATACCAGTGATCGGTTTTTAATCAGTCCCCCTAATCCCCACCTTTATTTTTCTTTCCTTTCTCACTCCTTTCTTCAAACCCCCCTCTTCTTTTTCTTTTGGGGTCTTTTTAAGGTACCCCACCCACTTTCCCTCCCTGTTACTGCTTTCCTCCCCACCCTCCCTTTCTTCCCCCTCCCTTTTTATTCCCCTTTAACTTTTTAGGGTCTATTTAATTCCTTTCCATTTCTCTTTCCTTCCCGCCTTTTTAAGTCCCTGCCTCACTCCTCCATTAGTTATACACTCTCAACTTCCCTCTAGGATAAGATAGTATTCAATACCCCCAATAGATCTAGATGTTCTTCCCTCTCAGAATTGATTCCACTGAGAGTATGGTTAGCATTTTCTTCTTCTCCTTCTTATAATTGTATTCTTCCCCTCCCACCCCCATGTGCCTTTTTGTGTAGTATAGATTATCCTAATTTTCTTATTCCTTCAAGTTTTTCTTGGTGCTCTCTTTTATTTGTCCCTGTTCCTTCTTTCTTCTTTTTTGTACATATGATTGTAAACCTTTTAGTACCCCAATCTCTATCTATGAATAATTCTTCTACTATAATAATGAATACAATTTTAGAGAGGCACAAGTAACATTTTTCCATATAGGAATATAAACAATTTGGCCTCATTGAGGACTTTAAAGAAGAGAAAAATAAGATCCCTCTCTTGCTGATTTGCCTTTCAATGTTTATCTTGTTTATTTTTTATATTTCAATGTCAAATGTTCTGTTTAGCTCTGGTCTTTTCTTTACCAATATTTGGAAGTCTTTTATTTTGTTTTATGTCCATACTTTCCCCTGGAAGTATATACTGAATTTTGATGGGCAAGTGATCCTTGATCGTGGACCCAATTCTCCTGCCTTTCTAAATATCATATTCCAAGCCTTGTGTTCTTTTAGTGTGGAGGCTTCAAAATCCTGTATAATCCTAATTGTTGCTCCTTAATATCTGAATTAATTTCTCACTTCTTGTAATATTTTCTCCTTAAATTTGAAGATCTTTAATTTGGCAATTACATTCCTGTGGGTTGCCTTTTGAGGACTTAATGTAGCTGGTAATCTATGGACTCTTATAATGTCTTTTTTTCATTCTTGTTGCAGAACCTCAGAGCAGTTTTCTTGGATAATTCCTTGTAATATTATTTCAAGGTTTCTTTTTCTTTTTAGGTTTTCAGGTAGGCCTATGATTCTCAAATTTTCTGTACAAGATCTGTTTTCCAGGTTAAGCACCATTTCAATGAGATATTTTATATTGTCTTCTAATCTCTTATTTTTTTGACTTTCCTTTGTTACTTCTTTCTGTCTTGTGAGATCATTGGCTTCTATTTTCCCAATCCTAGTTTTTAATGACTAGTTTTCAGCTAAGATCATTTGAATTTCTTTTTTTGGTTTGATATCATGTCCTGTTTTTCATGGCTTGCAGCATGTCATTTCTGATCTTCAATTTACTTATCATTTCATTTGATTTCTGGACTTCAATTCCCAAGTGGGAGATCCTATCTTTTAAGTTGTTACTTTCTTTTTGAACCATTTCCTACTTTTCTTGACATATTTCTTCCATTTTTCTCATAATCTTGGATTTAATGTCGTCAAGAACTTGTAATCAATTTTTTCGCTAAGGTTTTGGTGTATTTACTTGTTTGTCATCTTCTATTCTCTCCTCTGTAGTCTCATGTTTTTCTGCATGAAAATTATCTAGGGTTAAGGTTTTTTCTTCTTTTTTTTTTTGGTACTTGTGGATTTAAGTTCCTGGGTGTTGGTGGCCATTGCTTTGTTCCTTCCTGGTCAGAAGTCTGAGTGAGGAACTTGGCTGATCTTTGAGCTCCAGAGTGAGTATTGAGCTCCAGAGAGGTTTTTGCCCTGAGGCTATTTTTCAAGTCTCCACAGCAGCATATTCTCTATGCAGTCCTGCCTTATCTCTGTGCCCAAGGTTTACATTTTTCAGCCTCCTGGGGTCCCAATTCTCACTGCATTTATGGGTAAGTCTCTGGTGTTCTCAGACATATTCTGAGATCCTAGAGATTCCCTCTAGGTTTCTTTGCTTTGCTTTGACTCTGGCACTATAGGTGGATGAGAGAAGGGTAATGAGCTCAAGCACTGGTGGGAGTTATTTTGCCCCCCTTTACCATGGAAATGCCAAAACTTTGCCTACCTTCAATGCTGTGCCCTATAGTTGAGCCCTTTCACTCATCTGATTTTGGTTATGGAGAATCTCTGTTCATAATTATGGTATTGTGACTTAGGATAAGCAGAAGTTTTTAAATGGTGAAACCTAACATTTATGGTGTTTGGAATAGAGAGAGAAAAAATAAAAATTAACATGTTAAAGTATAAAAACAATTGTGATAAAAGTAGTAATTACTGATAATCCAAAAAATTGTACTAGATAAAAAATGCACTAGCCTGAATATTTATTTATTTAGTACAATTATAGAGTATTTATCACAAAAATTAAGGCCAAGTAATGTTAGAGCTTTTCCAGATCCTAGAAAATATCCAAGTATTCTTGATCCATATAGTTAGTTGTCTGTGCCTGTAACTTTATAGTACTGATTGAAATCTCTGGAAGATGCTTTATTTTTTTAATTTAAAAAATTCCTAATATACCATTCAAGAAAATCTAACTAGTCAGTGTATGCTTTCCATATCCTTAATGGATGAAAAGAAACAGTCAGCTGCACAATAGCTTGCAATGGACATCAGAATGTTAGGACAAAGGAGAACAGTTGAGTAAGAACTGGGAGTCTGGAGGTCAGTTAGAGAGTGAGCATATATCTAGAAAGAAGGGACAAAAGAAAATGAGAGTATGCAGCCCACTATATACCCTTGGTGAGAACATCACTTAGTCCTTACCCTGAAGATGTCTTATTAGTAAAAAGCTTTCAAGAAGGCAGACCTTGAGATCCCAACTTCTCTTCATTACTTCATCACAAAAGAGGCAGGACTTAAGGATGTCAAAAGGTCCAACACCTGGCTGAGATACTGTAGTATAAAATGGCAGCAAGAGCTTGCTGATTCATTATCTAATCTCTCAAGTGGCTCAAATATCTCTCAGCCCTGCCCTAAACTCTGTTATTTTTTTTTCAAAGATTTTACCAAAAAAGGAAGAACCAATACAGTTAAGAGCCTGTTTCAACCTTACAATCAAATTTTTTTCAAGGTTGATTGAAGAGAAAATTATTTCCTAATTCAATATTATTTTTACACAAGAGTATTCTGTTTTAATCAGGTGTGAGGGGGTGGTATGTGGGGGAAGGGATACAACTTGTTAATGCTAATAAAGGGACTCTATCAATGTAGTCTGTCTTACTAATTGTTTTTAGATAAATTATCATCTATGTTAAACACTTTGCCCTCTTATGGAAATATTTGGACCTTTAATCTAAGTATGGTTTCAATACCCACCTTCAACTCACTCAGATGCAGAATATCTATCTATCTATCTATCTATCTATCTATCTATCTATCTATCTATCTATTCCTCCTTCTTCCCCCACCTACACACACACACACACACACACACACACACACACACACACACACACACACACATATATATATATATATATATATATATATATATATATATATATACACAATGATACATTGGTACTCATCATCAGTTTTTCCAGAAGGTGGGCCAAATACCAAATTCATTTTTTCCAGAAGGAATAATGTAAATTAAATTAATCCATCCCAGACACCCAGAAAAATTAGATTTAATAAGGTATTTTTGCCTTAATGAAGTTCTATTTTACTAAATAAATATTAATAGTAGGTATAAATAAAAAACATAATTATATTAAACAACATAATTTAAACTCCACTTTACCTGTATTTAGAGAAATTCATAGTGTAAGGAGATGGTGAGGAGGAGAAAAATTATGTCTGGAAGAGGAGTCCCCTTTCAAAATATTTAAGGGCAACTGCCCTTCTTTCTCTTTTCTGTCCCTAATCACTACTGAGTCCTGCTTGAGTTTCAACAGGTTCACAAGAAACCTATCCAATGTTGTTTCTTTTTGTTTGCATATCAAAATTTCTCTAAAATAGGAAATGATATGGTCATTTTAATGAAATTACAATTCTCCTTAAAGATTTATTAAGCCAATATTCTTTTAAGCAAGGTTTTGCACTTCTACCCATTTTGCACACATTCCCTTGATTAATGAAGTGGGGAAATCCTACTTTGTTTCCTTCTCACCAGCAAAAAACAAACAAACAAACAAACAAAAAATCCCTCCCCTACCACTAGCTGCTGGTTTTCCTTTTAAAGTTTCTGAAGCTCCTTAGTGTTGAGCTTTTCCTTATGCTCCCAAATTAACATGTAAACCTATGTTTCAGCCAGAAAAAGCATATACTTCTCAAGATCTAAACACCAAGTTGTCGCAAGTCCATTCCCATTGAGTGCCAAGCAAATGTCAAATACTATGATAAAATAATATGATAATATGATAAAAATATGATAATAATATGATAAAAAATACTATGAAAAAATGCATTGAAAGACAAATTAATTTAGTTCTAAAAATATCAAGTACAAAGTTTTGTACACACACACACACACACATATATATATATATACATATATATATATATATATATATATTGTTGTTGTTGTTTTAGGACAGTTAGACAGTGCCGTGGATACAGTTTTGGGTCTAGAGCCAGGGAAAACATGAGTTCAAATTTATCCTTAGACATTAGCCATGTGACCTTAAGGAAACCTCTTAATTTTGTTTGCCTTAGTTTATTGGCCTGTAAAATGAATTAGAAAAAGGAATGGCAAATTATTACAGTTTCTTATCCAAGAAAATTCCAAATGAAGTCACAAAGAATTGGGCACAACTGAAATGGCTGAATAATATCCACCCCCAAAACATGTTACCTCTGTGGAATTTTAGAATTGGCCTACTGATGTTTATTGGGTATTTGATTTTGTATTAGAATATATTGCTCTTTCCCTCAGATTTTTTAATTCCTTTGGGAATTAAAAACTATATAATTAATATTTGTTCATAATGCTGTGACAATATATCTCAGTTTTTTTTGTCTCCATTGCATTCATTCTACCTTTATCTGTTTGTATCAATATTTCTGTTCTCTTCAGAGAGATGGTTCTAGAGCTTGTCAAAGAAGTGGCCTTCTTATTAACTAGAAAATCTGAAAGTTTCAGTTGTTAAAAACTCAATTCTAACCTATGAGAAAATAGTGTCAATTCTGTGAATATTAGGATTCCAAAAAACAGAGAATTTATTTGAATGTTATCATAGTATGATTTTTTTTTTATAAACCAACAACTCTAGAATAAGCTTGGTTTCATTTGTCTAGCTAAATGTGTGTGTATATGTTCATTTGCACATGGAAAACTAGTGTAGGTATTTCTTAAGAAATGAATAACCTTAGACAAATATGGCAAATATAAAAGATACCTGATTATATTTGAAATATGCCCTATGATAAGAAGGGAAACAAAGAAGGAAGGAAGGAAGGAAGGAAGATGGGAAGAAAACATGGAGTAATTAATGAACAGAATAAAGCAAGTGATAAGGGAGAAAAGAAAGAAGGAGGCAAAAGGAAGGGAAAGCTAGGACATAATTTTCTCAATAAGCAATTTGACTCATACAATTTTCTCCAGTTTAATCATGAACTGGCCATGAATAGGGGAAAATGGAGAGGTTTTAATAGGCAACTTCAAAAGATAAATATATCACCTTTGAAGCTGAATGGATGATGGAATTGGGAGGGACTTGAAGCAAGGCAACAAGTTTGAAAGACTATTGTAACAATCTAGGTAAGAGGTTATGAAGACATGAATAGAGAGGTAGTTGTTTGCATATAGAGAAAGAGTTGTTACTATAAAATTGATAAGATTTGGTATTGGATTGTTCATGGGGAAATTTTGAGAGTAAGGGGTCATGAAGGAAAGCAAGTTTGTAAGATGGAGTAAGTGGTCAGATGGTGATGCCATTAATAGTAAAAAAAAAAGCCAATAACTTTTGAAGGAGAGTGGAAATGATGTGTTTTCTCCTTTGGAAATGTTGAGTTCAAGATTTCTGTGGGACATCTAGTTCAAAATGGCTAACTTGTAGTGATGACACATGCCTATAGCCTGGGAGAGAGAATAAGTCATATATTTATCTCTTATAATCATCTGTCTAGATATGGGTATTGAACTATTTGGAGCTATATGATCCCCAAGTTTCGAGAGAAAAGAAAAAAAAAACATACATACAATTTAAGTGGTCATGACATGGATGAAGATGTAGCAAAGGAGATTAAGAAAGAGCAGTCAGCTATTAGAAGGAAAACACAGAGGAGAATGATGAAAATATTTAAAGAGATAATTCATAGGAAGAAATGTTGATCATCATTGTCAACTCCATTAGAGACACCAAAAAAGATCATGATCCCAAAAGAAAAAAAAATGTTTTTTTGAAAGTGTCAGAGAAATGAATCTCTAGCTAAATGTGTTACAAAGCTAACCTGTAATCAAATTAATTGTAAGAATATTCCCTCTGCATGTTTGATGAAAGAAAAATGCCATAACTCTAATTGTTTTTTTCAAATGCTTTATTTAAGGTAACTTTTTAAAGATTAAATTAATTTTATTCACCTTGTTTATTTTTAAAATGTTCCTGACAATGTAGTATGGCATTTCAAGGATGAAGTTTCCTTCTTGTATTGACTTGGGGAAAAAAAGGCTCCAGTGTTCTTTATTTTTCTTTCAAAAGTGTGCAAAAGGCAAGTTTTGCTTTAAGTAATTTTGCCAGATCATTTTGGAGTGTTTGCTGAATGCCCATCTGGGTGTGATTGTAAAGCAGGAAAGAAAATAAACACACAAACAAAATGTCACTGAATAGTTTTGTTTCCATAGTGCCAAACATACTTTTTAAAAAATTGCTCCCAATTTGCTGCAATGGAGGCCACTGCAATCTAGCCATTACATATGCTTGTCAGAATCAACAGCTGGCCATTAGATACATTTCAGTATCAAGGGATTTAACTGGAATAAAAGTGGTCACAGTTATTTTGGTTTGTGGGCAAAGACCTCAAAAATATAATATTGTGGGAATGGACTCAGTGATAGTTTCATTGCCGTGGTCATTAATTTCCAGAACAAAAACTTCATATCATTTTGTGGGATGTGGAAGGGGATTAGGCCATTACCATTCAGTGATGCCATAATAGTTCTCACATACCATAATGAATCTCATTTACCTGAAATCATTTCTGGATAAGGATTGTGCTTAGTATGGGTAGAGTCCCATGTCAGGCAAAAGCTTTTAGATATGTTACAGACACTTATTGCATATGTTTTCTCTCAGGCCTCCCTTTGCTTTATTGAAGTGAAAGCATTCCTCATTCTTTGGTGAGTCTGCAAAACTTTAATTATTTTATAATTCCATCAGTACAAGGGACAATTATCATATACAGATTGCAATCCATACTTATCTTCTCACCTAACTCAATTCTTATCTAAGTCATCTCTATCTTCAATAGTGTATGCACCAAATATACTGAGGACCCTCTTTAGCTATTTAAAGTTTGTTTGGGGGTATATGCAACAAATGGTTTATACATATGAATGGCTCAGTTACTTTTCCAGGAAAATCTCTATCAATCGACCAGCAAGCACTGATTAAGTTACAACTTGCTATGTGTTAGCCATTATTCTATATTTTTGGGAAAACGAATACAAAAATTAGACAATTCATGTTACCAAGAAGATTACTTCCTTTTTTGGTCTACAACATGTTCACAAATAAGTAAATATTAAAAAAATAAACAAAAAAACATATGCTTGCTGTTTCTGGAGACATGTATTCCTCAACTAATAGTTCTGATGTCTATGAAAATGGCAAAAGAAGTTTAATGACTTAATGAAAAAACATCTTTTAATTTTTTTTCCTGTGGTCATTCTACTCTGCCTAAACTGGAGATCCAAATAGGAAACCAACAACAACAACAACAATTAGAAAGCACCTAGTGTTAAGAAACTCACATTTTAATAAAAAGGAAATAAAACACATAGGTGGCATGGAGATTGCTGTTCCTGGCCTTATGGCCATGGATCATGGGCTTCAGAAGGGTGATGATCTGCTCAATGTCTGCATGGATGCTAAGCATCACAAGTACAAGCCTAGTAAAGAAGATATCTACATCAACAATGTAGCCCATGGAAAAAAAGAGCCTGCTGCACAGCAAACACCAGCATTGCAGCCCATGAAGATCCCATCCACTTGTATGAGTTCAACTTTAACCACTATGGGATGATGAATCCAGTCTGCAAATGCCACTATCTCTAGGACCTATTTCTCTATGAATGTTCCTCAAATCTGGGATTCTGGATCCTGCCTGTAAAGTCAAGCTGGAGGAAGGAATGAGCCTTGAATATTCCCTTCTGCAAAGAGGACTGTAACCTGTGGTGGGAGGACTATAAAACCTCCTATACCTGCAAAGCAAATTGGCACAAAGGCTGGAATTAGAGTTCTGGGATTAACGAGTGCCCAGTTAAGGCTGCTTGCCATCCTTTTTCCTTTTACTTCCCAACACCATCCTCTCTCTGTGAGAACATATGGAGTCACTCTTATAATGCAAGTCACTCATATGACCGAGGCAGTGGCAAATGTATCCAGATGTGGTTTGACCCAGTCTAGGGCAACTCCAATGAAGCTGTGGCTAAATACTATCTATACTTATGGCTCTTCCCTGGGCATTTTCAGGTGGGAGGCCAGTTTTTCCTTCTTGACTCTGCTGCTGTTGCTGCTTCTTTGGGCTTGATCAGCTCAGGCACAAAATCCAACTAATCTCCACACAAACTGATAGCCTACATTTACTCCCAGTCAGAGACCCCTGGGACCCAATCTTCCCGCCTAACTCAGCCTGCCTCTCCAGAGACCCTGACTTCCTGATCTGAATTCTCCCTGCTCAAACCATCCACAGCAGCCTGATCTGTTTGGAAACCCACAGACCACAGCTTTGGATTTCACAGACTCCATCCCACTCCTGAGGTGGGCAGAAAAGGGAGTGTCTTCCTTTCCCCCCACTATTTGTAAAATTATTATTATTGTTATTTTATTATTATTATTATTATTATTATTATTATTATTATTATTACTAAACCCTTATCTTACATCTTGGAATCAATACTGTGTATTGGTTCCAATGCAAAAGAATCATAATTCCCCCCACTCTTAAGTAACTATAACCAACTCCAAACTTCCACCTCTCCCCTCTGAATAACAGAATACCCCAATCTCCAGTCTTTCCTTTAGGAGAAACTAGATGTGATTTCTACTCATTCCAAAGGAAAATCTTTTCAAATATTGATTGTTTCATTGATTATATTCTGTGAGAATTTATTTTTCATACACTATATTAACTTCTATTTAATGGTTGTGATTTAGAATTGTGTTCCTGTCTGGGTTCTGGGTCAGAGACTGATTTTTCTCTTTTTCTTTGTCCTTAGGAATCACAATGAATGTCTTGATGATCTGCCTCCTACTTAGCTGTACACCAATTAGAAATATTTTGAGATATTTAAGGGAGGAACTGAATAATGAGTTCCTAAAACTCTATCATTCATTCATTTCAGGGAGCCTCTGACCTATCAGTATTATAATGATAGCCTAATCCATAAACTGAGTTCTTACACCCAAATCAGGCTTGATAATTTTAATCACAATAAACAATATCCCTAGTATCTGGTCCATATGTAAGTAGCATATCATAAATGCTGATAAAAATTTTCTAGAGTCAAAATTGTTTAAGTTGGAAAGAACAATGGGTTTGGGTACAGAAGACTTGACTTCAAATTCAATCACTATTGCTCATTTATGAAACTGAGTCAATGCCTTCACCTTTCTCCCTCAAGTTTAAAAGGATTGGAATAGATACTGGCTAACTACCATCCCAACACTAAACACATGATGCTTTTGGAAATATGGAATCAGTGAGGTGGCTGTTAGATATAAAGTCTCTAGAAGCCCCTAATCCAGAGGTTTCTAGCATTTCTGAGTTATGTGCCTGAATCAGATTAATATTTTATTAGGGAATACTTAACAATAAAGAAAACATAGCATTACATTTTAAAAACTAAAGTCAATATGCAGCCTGCAAGGACCCTTATATATAGATTATAAATTCAATTCTTGAATTTCACACCATTGCCCTACTCCAGTTCAGAACCATAATCATGTTCCTTCTCTTACCCACATGTTCCTCTCACTGCAGGGATGATAAGAGAAAAGAAACAGGTTCAATAAATGTTAGTGAATAAAAGGGACCTTGGCCTAAAAAAAAGTGTCAACATTTTGATTTTTTTTCCCCCTCTTGGTTTATCACTTAAGATTTCTTAGTTATTGGAAATTAACAGGTGGGGGGAAATCCTCTTATTCACACAGTTCTGCATCTATAATTTGTAGGGGAGAAGGTCAGATTAAGTGACATTCCCTTGGGTCCCCAATGTTCCTTTTGTATTAATCAGATCAATTTTTACTTTTGCTTTGAGATCATAATTTCTACCCCTGCTTTTTAAACACTAAGCAAAACAATAAATTTTGCTCCAGCCCCTAAAAAAGAAGTATGGTGGTGAGAACCATTTTTCTGGGTTGTTAGCTTCTGTAGTTACTGATCAACTATATAAGCAAATGACAATTTGACAAATTTAATCTTCATGAGGATTATCCAGGGTTGGGCTGCAAATTAAGTTGGCCATCAGATAAAGGGTGAATGAAAAGGTAGAAAATTCTTTCATTCATGATATCCCTGTGTTTATCTGTCCTTTATTGGCAGTATGTCAGCAATAGGGACGGATGGAAGACATAATGGGTCATTTCTGAGGAGGAAATCCCCACTAGAAAAGGTAGAGCAACGTAATCTATACACATATAAGTGATTGCACAAGATACATTTATAGAGGGGTAACTCACAGCTTCAATTCTTCAGAATTGTTAATATATTCTAGCTATCATCTTGTAATACTGCCATAATTATATCTTTGGATATATTCTCTAGTGGTTTCAGTCCCCATTGAACACTATGTTACTGAATACTAATCATTTGGATGTTTCTGTATTTTTTTTCTTGTAAAGGCTATTTTATTCCAGGCTGCATTTATTCCCTTGCATTAGAAAAAAAACCCTCCCTCCCTACCTACATACATACATTCCTTGAATATTTCTTTCAAAGTCTTGGCTAAAATATCTCTTAAATCATCAGAAGTTTCTAGCTTCAAGGCACCAATGACTAGAAGAAAGAACCATATTATCTTAACTAATTTCCTCAGGTTTATTCTATTTTAAGCAAAATTCTTTGTTGGCGTTTGGGTCATGATGGACAACCCTCATTTAGTTTATGATGAGCATTATGATTACTAGTCTAATAAATAGCAGAGTAGGTATTCTGTTACTCACTTCAACATTTAAACTCCTTTGCTCTCCCATGTAGATGAGTAGTCAGAGGAAAAGACAGTATAAAAACAAAACCTAGGAAAAAGGTCTTTGTTTCTCTGGCTTTTCTAATTAGGAACCTTCTTACCTTTTAATGTGTAGATTACTTTGGGCACATCATGAAAACTACTTTTGAGGACATATACACACATACACTTATATAAATATATGCAAACATACATATATACATACATGTACCATTAGATATATATATAGATAAATAACACAAAGAAAATTATTTTGAGTGCATTTTTTAAAATACTGAAATCAGGAATAGCCTCTTATAAACATTAGGATTGAAACTGAGACTTGAAGTGAAATGGTAGTTCCAAAAATTAAAATGGTATGTATGAAGATGGGAAAAGGGTATCATATTTGAGGAAGAACAAATAGGCCAGGGGACTTCTGGGTAAACATGGGGGCAGTCTAGACTCAGGGCTCTTCCCTTCCTAAGCACCTACTGACATAAACTACATCAAAAGACCAAAAAAAAACACATCCATATAAATGAAGGAACTCTACAATAGGGCACAACATCGAAGATTCATGGGATTTGGGCATTTCCACACTCTAAGGGGGTGAAAAAGCTTCCACAAAAATGGGAGCTGATCTACCCTCCCCTACCCCACCTACAGAGAAAGAGTCATAGCCAGAATGCACCAGAATCAGCGAGTGAGTGAAGGGGACCTCTAGAGTGACTATGGGACACCTTTAGATCCTTGGCAGCTGACTAAAATCACCAAAGACCTACCCCTGAGAGCAGCTAGACTTGAAACCCCAGCAGGCTTAAGAGCACAGACCAATGGGCATCCCCGGGGAGATAGCATAGAGAAGGGCAGCAAACAGTAGAAGCTGCAGAGATTTGAAAGCTGGCCTCAGGCAAAATCCTTGCTCCTTAGCTCTATGCACAGAGAGCTTGGCGTCCTCACTCAGATTCCTGACTGGAAAGGGAAAAGAAAATCACCATACTGATGGGAAACAGTGACCAGGAACAACTTCCCAACACCAAGAAAAACAAGAAGAAGAGGTTGACCCTGGATAATTTTTTATGAAGGAAAAACCCAGGCTATAGAGAAAAAAGACCAAAATACAAATAAATGCACCAAAACCATCCAAAAAAATGGAAATTGCCACAAGCTCTTAAAGAATGTAAATTTGAACTTATCAAAAAAGATGGAAGCCTTCTGGCAAGAAAAGTGGGAAATAGTCCAAAAAGAAAATAACAGTTGAAAGGACAAGAACTCCCAATTGGATAAACAGCTGGAAGCCACAAAAAGCAGGATAGAGTGAACCAAAAAGCAAAATCCAAAGATTATAGCAGAAAACTAGGCCTTAAAGACCAGAATTGGGCAATTAGAAGCCAATGATCTTACAAAACAGCAAGAATTAATTAAAAAAATCAAAAGACTGACAAAATAGAAGAAAACATGAAATATCTAACTGACAAGATGATAGACCAGGAAAACCAATCACAAAGAGACAATTTGAGAATAATTGGTCTACCTTAAAATCCAGAAATAAACAGAAATCTTTAAGTCCCACTACATGAAATTATCCAAGACAATTGCCCTGATGTTCTTATACAAGGGGGCAAAATACACATTGAAAGATTTCATAGAACACTCTCTACACAAAATGCTCAAAAGAAAACTCCCAGGTATGTAATTGCCAAATTCAAGAGCTTTCAACCTAAGGAAAAAATATTACAAAAGCCAAATGGAGACAATTCAGATATCAAGGAGCACCAATCAGTATTACACAAAATCTGGCAGCTTCCACACTAAAGGACCACAAGGTTTGGAATAAGATATTCAGAAAGGCAAGAGAATTGGGTCTTCAACCAAGGATCACCTACCTATCAAAACTGACTATATGCTTCCAGGGGAAAGTATGGGCAATCAACAAACAGAAGATTTCCAAGTATTTGTAATGAAGAGACCAGAACTAAGTGGAAAGTTTGATATCCAAACACAAAGATCAAGAGAAACATGAAAAGGTAAATAAGAGAGGGAAAAGGGGGAAAAGTTTTTTTTTTCAAACTTTCTTCTTTAAGGGCTTCAATAAGATAAAATTATTTATATTAATATATGGGGAAAATGTTATTTGTAACTCTGAAAATTTTAATTCACTATTATAGTAATTAGAAGAATAATTCACAGGAAGAGATTGGGGTAATAAGTGGTATAAGATGATCTGCAAAAAAACTAAAAGGGACAGGGGAATCAAAGTTGGCACCAAGAGATATGTGAAGAAATAAGATAATAGAAACAATTTTATCACACAAAGATACCCATGGGAAGGGGAGGGAAAGAATATTCTTATATGAAGGAAAGGAAGAGAGTGCTAATAGGTAATACTTAAACCTTACTCTCAGTGAAATCAGTTCTGAGAGGGAAGAGCATCTAGATCCATTGGGGTATTGAATTCTATCTTACTTGCTTATTATGTCAAATAATTTGTATAATAATGGGATTAGTTGTTCTTTGAATGTTTGATAGAATTCATTTGGGAATCCATCTTGACCTGGGGATTTTTTCCTAGGAAGTTATTTGATGGATTTTCCAATATCTTTTTCAGATATGGAGTTGTTCAGGTAGTCTATTTCTTCCTCTGTTAGTCTAGGCAATTTATATTTTTGTAAATATTCATCCATATCACCTAGAAGGCCATATTTATTGACATATAATTGGGCACAATAATTTTTAGCGATTGATTTTATTTCCTCTTCATTAGAGGTGAGGTTTCCCTTTTTATCTTGGATACTGTCAATTTGGTTTTCTTCTTTCATTTTTAAATTAGACTGACCAGTACTTTGTCTATTTTATTTGTTTTTTCAAAGTACCAGCTTCTAGTCTTATTTGTTAAAGCAATAGTTCTTTGACTTTCATTTTTATTAATTTCTCTGTTGATTTTTAGGATCTCTAATTTAGTCTTCATCTGAGGATTTTTAATTTGTTTACTTTCTAGTTTCTTAATTTGCATGTCCAATTTATTGACCCTCCCTAATTTGTTAAAATATGAAATCAAGGATATAAATTTCCCCCTGAGTATTGCTTTGGCTGCTTCTCATAGATTTTGAAAGGATGTCTCATCATTTTCATTTTATGCAATGAAATTATTCATTGTTTCTGTGATTTGTTTTTTAACCAATTTTGTAGAATCATATTGTTTAGTTTCCAATTAATTTTTGATTTGCCTCTCCATGTACCCTTACTGATTATTATTTTCATTGCATTGTGATCTGAAAAGGTTGAATTCATTATTTCTGCTCTTTTGCACTTGTTTGTAATGTTTTTATGTTCTAATGCATCATCAATCTCTGTGAATGTACCATGTGCTGCTGAAAAGAAGGTATATTCCTTTTTTCTCTAAGTATTTTTCTCCACATATCTACTAACTTATTTTCTAAGATTTCATTCACTTCTCTTACCTCTTTCTTATTTATTTTTTGATTCAATGTATCTAGTTCTGATAGAGGAAGTATCAGGTCTCCCACTAATAAAGTTTTTTCTAACTATTTCATCCTTGAACTCTTAGTTTCTTCTTTAGAAAGTTGGATTCTATGCCATTTGGTACATACAACTTGAGTACTGATATTTCCTCATTGTCTATACTGCCTTTTATGAGGATGTAATTACCTTCCCTATCTCTTTTGATGAGATCTATTTTTACTTTGGCTTTCTCAGATATCATTATTACAACTCCTGCCTTCTTTTTATCAGTTGATGCCCAATAGATTTGTCTCCATCCTCTTACTTTTACCCTATGGGTGTCTACCTTTCTCATATGTGTTTCTTGTAGACAACATATGTTAGGGTTTTGGTTTCTAATCCACTCTGCTATTCAATTGCATTTTATGGGTGAGCCCATTTCATTCACATTCAGAGTTATGATTACCAGCTGTGTATTTCCCAGCATTTTGATTTCTACTCTACTTTTCTTCTTTCACTATTTCCTTCTACACCAATATTTGTTTTTAATCAGTCCCCCTAATTCCCAACCTTATTTTATTTCCCTTTCTACCCAACCCCTTCTTATTCCCCTCTTATTTTCTTTACAATCTTTTTAAACTACCCCTGTCTCCCTCCATTTTACTGCTTCCCTCCCCAATAGTCCTTTTGTTACCCTTCTACTTCCCTATATGGCACAAATCCATTCTCTGCCTAAATATATTTTATTGTTCTTCCCTCTTTGAGTCAATTTCAATGCAGGTAAGAATTTAGTATTTTCTATCTCCAACCTCTTTACCCTTCCAGTGTATTGATGTTCTCTCCCCTCTCCCACCATGTGCTTATTTATCACATATACATTTACCCCATTTTGATTCTTTATCCCTTTCTTTTAGCATTAACGTCTTTTTTAGCTCTAGTTGTATGATATATATATATACACATATATATGTATTTATGCATATATCTATATCTATATCTATTTTACATTTTATAATTTTTTCTAACTCTTGTTTGATCTTAAAATCATTCATATCCCAAAGATCTGACAAGTATACTATTCCATGTTCACGTAATTCACTTATAGTTTCCTTCTTTATATTCAAGTCATTCACCCATTCTGAATTTATCTTGGTGTAGAGTGTGAGGTATTGATCCAAACCCAGTTATCCAATGTTGTCTTCAAATTTTCCCAGCAGTTTTTGTCAAATAGTGGATTTTTGTCCAAAAATCTGGGATCTTTGAGTTTATCAAAGGCAGTCATCCTGAGGTGACTTAACCCAAGTCTATTCCACTGATCCTCCTTTCTGTCTCTTAGTACCATAGTTTTGTTGACCACTGATTTATAGTATAGTTTGAGATCTGGTACTGGTAGGCCACCTTCCTTCACATTTTTTTTCATTGTTTCCTGGATAGCCTTGATCTTTTGTTCTTCCAAATTTTGTTATGGTTTGTTCTAATTCTGTCAAAATGTTTCTTGGTATTTTGATGCATATAGCACTAAGTAAGTAAATACATTTGGGTAGAATTTCTTATTTTTATTATGTTAGTTCGTCCTACCCATGAGCAATTAATGTTTTTTACCAATTATTTAGATCTAGTTATAATTGTGTGGAAAGTGATTTGTAGTAGTGTTCATATAGTTCCTGTGTTTGTCTTGGCAGATAGGTTCCTAAGTATTTTATGTTGTCTAGTCTGATTTAAAATGGAATTTCTCTTTCTAATTCTTGCTACTGAGATGTGTTGGAAATATATAGAAATGCTGATGACTTACATAGGTTTATTTTTTTATCCTGCAACTTTACTAAAGTTGTTGATTATTTCCAGTAGCTTTTTAGTTGATTCTCTAGTATTCTTGAAGTAGACCATCATATTGTCCACAAAGAGTGATAGCTTGGTCTCCTCATTGCTTATTTTAATACCTTCAATTTTTTTTCTTCTCTAATTGCTAATGCTAATGCTTCTAGTATGATGATAAATAATAGGGGTGATAATGGGCATCCTTGTTTCACTCCTGATCTTATTAGGAATGCTTCTAGTTTATCCCCATTGCAGATGATGCTTACAGATTGTTTTAGATACTGTTTATTAATTTTAGGAAAGGTCCTCCTATTCTTATACTTTCTGTTTTCAATAGGAACGACTGTTATATTTTGTCAAAGGATTTTTCTGCATCTATTGAGATCATAATATGATTTCTGTTGGTTTGATTATTGATGTTGTCAATTATGTGGAGGGTTTTCCTAATATTGAACCATACTTGTATTCCTAGTTTAAATCCCAACTGATCATAATGAATAACCCTGGTAATCACTTGCTGGAGTCCTTTTGCTGGTATTCTATTTAAGATTTTTTCATCTATGTTCATTAAGGAGATTGGTCTATAGTATTTTTTCTTTCTTTTTGATCTACCTGGCTTTGGAATCAGTACTATATTTGTGTCACAAAAGGAATTTGGTAGAATTCTTTCTTTGCTTATTATGTCAAATAGTTTGTATATAATTGAGATTTCCTTGTCCTAGGAATGTTTGATAGAATTAATTTGTGAATCCATCTGGTTCTGGGAGTTTTTTTCTTAGGGAGTTCTTTGATGGCTTGTTAAATTTCTTTTTCTGATCTGGGATTATTTAAGTATTCTATTTCTTCTGTTAATCTATACAATGTAAATTTTTATAAATATTCATCCAAATCATCTAGATTGCCATAATTATTGCCACATAATTGGGCAAAATAGTTTTTAATGATTGCCTTATTTTCCTCTTCATAGGATGTAAGGTCTCTTTTTGATACTGTTAATTTGGTTTTCTTCTTTTTTAAATTAGATTTTCTAGTACTTTGTCTAATTTATTTGTCTTTTTTTCAAAATACAAGCTTCTACTCTTATTTATTAATTAAATGGTTCTATCACTTTCAATTTTATTAATTACTCTTTTAATTTTTAGGTTCTCTAATTTAATTTTATCTGGGGATTTTTAATTTGTTCACTTTCAAGTTTTTTTTTTGATTTGCATATCCAATTCATTGATCTCTGCCCTCTCTAATTTGTTAATATATGAACTCAAGGATATAAATTTCCCCCTGACCACTGCTTTGGCTGCATCCCATTGATTTTGAAAGGATGTCTCATCATTGTTTTTTTAATGGAATTATTAATAAATTCTTCTTTAACCTATTTTGGAGGATTATATCATTTAATTTCTAGTTAAATTTTGATTTGGCCCTCCATGTACAGTTACATATTATTATTTTCATTACATTATTATCTGAAATATATGCATTTATTATTTCTCCTCCTTTGCACTTTTTTGCCATTTTTAAGCCCTAGTATTTGCTTAGTCTTTGTGAATGTACCATATGCTACTGAAAAGAAGGAGTATCATTTTTGTCCCTATTTATTTTTCTCCATACATCTATTAATTCTAATTTTTCTAAGATTTCATTCACATCACTTACCTCTTTCTTATTTATTTTTGGTTTGATTTATCTAGATTTGATATAGGAATGTTCCAGTCTCCCACTAGTATAATTTTACTATGTATTTCCTCCTTCACTTCCACTAGTTTCTCCTTTAAAAATTTGGGAAGCTATATCATTTGGTGCATACATGTTGAGTACTGGTATTTCCTTATTGTCTATATATCTCTTTTAATCAGATTTATTTTTACTTTGGTTTTGACAGATATCATGACTACAAAGCATGCCTTCTATTTCACAATTGAGGCCCAATATATTTTGCTCCAATCTTTAATTCTAACCTTCTGAGTGTCTACCCATGTCATGTGTGTTTCTTGTAAACAACATATGATAAGATTTTAGTTTCTAATCCACTCTGTTATTTGCTTTCATTTTACGGGTGTGTTCATCCCATTCATATTCAAAGTTATGATTGCTACTTGTCTATTCCCCAATGTTTTGATATCCTCTCCTAGTTCTCCCCTTTCTTCTTTCCATTCATCCTTTTAAATCAGTGGTTTGCTTTTAATCAGTCCTCCTAATCCCCACTCTTATTATGCTTCTCTCTTCCCCCCTTCCTTTTTGTTCTTATCATTTTTAGCATCTATTTCATTCCCTCTCCCCTCTTTTCCCCTCCCTTTTTGTACTCCTCGCCCCACCTCACCCCCTTGGTGTTCTCTTCTCACTTTTCCTGTAAGGTAAGATAGAATTCGATACCTCAATGGATATAGATGTTCTTCCATCTCACAACTGATTTCACTGAGAGTAAGTCTTAAGTATTATGTATTAGAACTCTCTTCCTTACCTTCTTATAATAATATTCTTCCCTTCCCCTTCCCATGCGCCTCTTTGTGTTATATAGATTATCCTATTTATCTTATTTCTTCAAGTTTCTCTTGGTGCCATCTTTTATTCCCCCTTCCCTTTTTCTTTTCTTTTTTTTTTTTTTTTGCATATCGTCTTACACCACTTATTACCCCAATCTCTACCTGTGAATGATTCTTCTAATTGCTCTAATAGTTAATATGATTTTGGGGAGTTCCAAATTACCTTTTTCTATATATTAATATAAACAATTCGATCTTATTGAAGCCCTTAGAAAAGAAAATTTAAATAAAAATATGTTTTTCCATTTCATCTCTCTCTTTATGTTTTTATATTTTTCTTGAATTTTGTGTTTGATATCAAACTTTCTACTTACTTCTGGTCTTTTCTTTTAAGTACTTGGGAATCTTCTATTTTGTTGAATGCCCATACTTTCCCCTGGATGTATATAGTCAGTTTTGATGCATAGGTGATCTTTGGTTGAAGACTCAATTCTCTTTCCTTTCTGAATATTATATTCCATGCCTTGGTGTCCTTTAGTGTGGAAGCTGCCAGTAATCCTTTTGTCATCCTGATTGGTGCTCCTTGATATCTGAATTGACTCTTTTTGGCTTCTTAAGTTCTTGAATTTGGCAATTACATTCCTAAGGGTTGAATTTTTGAGGACTTAGTGTAGAGAGTGTTCTATGAACTCTTTCAATGTTTATTTTGCCCCCTTTTTCAAGAACACCAGTGCAGCTTCCTTAGATATTTTCTTGTAGTATGACATCAAGATTTCTGTTCATTTCTGGGTTTTCAGGTAGAACAATGATTCTCAAATTGTTTCTTCAAACCTGGTTTTCCTGAACTATCATCTTGTCAGTGAGATATTTTATGTTTTCTTCTATTTTGTCAGTTTTTTACTTTGCTTCATAAATTCTTATTGTTTTGCAAGATCATTGGCTTCCAATTGTCTAATTCTTGTCTTTAAGAACTGGTTTGCCCCTCACTCACTCACTGATTCTATTGCACTGGCTCTGTCTCTGGCTCTGTAGGTGAGGTGGGGGAGTGTTGATCAACTCATGTTTTGGTGGAAGATATTTCACCTGCTTATAGTGTGGAAATGCCCAAATCCTACAAACCTTCAATGTGGTGCCATACTGTAGAATCCCTTTGTTCATATGAATTGGTTTTTTTTTTGCCTTTTGAAGTAGTCTATATAGGTATGTCATGCATAGAGGAAGAGTCCTAGGTCTACAGTGCAGCCATGTTAACCAGAAGTCCCCCCTTTCTGACATTTTTAGAAAGAATCCCTTAATATTGTAAAAACTGGAGGTCTTAGAATTAGAGGAATTTTGTGATTCATATCTAAAATTAATCTATTTCAAGGAGTAAATTACATGCAAAAAGGAAATTATGAAATAAATGTATTTAAGGATTTGAAGACTAGAATAGATGATTAGTAAGGTATGTTTCAAGAGAGAAAACAAAAAAAAGACACCTAGTTATTGCACTATAACACTATAACATACAAAATATTAAATGATTATAGCAGAATATTCAGTAGACTGACTAGACTCAATATTGAGTATTTTTGGAAAAAAAAAAAACATGGACAGGAATTGCAAATGATTAACGTGTTACCTTTTGACCTGTTGGAAACAGAGACAATATCACTGATACCTTAGGCCTCTTAAATTCCTGATACAGAATTTATGTATCACATACATAATTTTTTCAGGAAAATGATTTATTTTCTTCTATTTTAATCCCAAATGTGTCAGGACTGCCTTTCTCAGGGAAGATTCTGGACCAAGATTTTCTAAGTTTACTACAGGAATTAAAGTATACAAAAGGAGCAAGAGTCAAGACAGTGGAATAAGGTAAGAAAATTTCCAATGAACTCTTTCAACATTACCCCGAAGTGACTATAAAAAGTATGATAAATCAAATTTTCAATGTGGTAACTACCAAAAGCAATTGAGAGTCATTTTTTTCCCAACCCAAATCAGATTAAGAAGATGAAAACAGAGGTATGAAGATAGTAGGGCTAAGACTAGCCAGAAGCTTGCAATGTGGTAGAAGCAGCACTTTGTAATGGCAGTAGCATAAGGCTCTGTCACAGGAAGCAACAGCAGGGAGCAGCTTAGTGCCCAGGAACACTAAGGGGACTGAATTCCTAGGTATAAAGAGATCCAAGTTACTCTAATGTAAAATAGAAATTGAAATTACATTTGGCAACTATTGATTGTTAATCATATCTAGAACAGAATTCCCTGGCAGAGAGAAGTGGTCCCAGTTGTGAGGGAGCATGGGTCCTGCCCATGTGAGGACCAGATCATTGTTTAATAAGAGTGTAGTGAAGAGATATAACTATGAATCAAATGAAGTTGGAAGCACCAAGAACTTATAGGCTTCAGAGACTATGTTTGGAAAGCATAAGGCATAAAAGAGAAAAACTCAGGTCAGATATTCTCCACATTCCCAGAGATATAAATTAATATAATTAACAGCTTGGTAAAGAGCAACACAAAAATGCTGAAGAAAATTACTCCAAAAATATCAATATTTTCAAATGGAAGTTAATTACTCCATTATACTTCAAAAAACAATAAAAAAGTGAAAAGAATAAAAAATAAATCAAAAGACATATGAAATATTTCATCAAAAAAAAACTAACCTGGAAACTATGTTAAAGAGAAATCATTTAAGAATTGCTAGGCTGTCTGAAAGTCATGACAAAAAACAGAGACTAGACATCATGTTTCAAAAAATTACAATGGAAAATTGTACCTGTATTTTATAACCAGATGATGAAGTTAAATGAACAGATTCCACTAATAACTAATTGAAATAAATACCCATATGAAAAATCCCAGTATATAGCTAAAAGTCAAAGCTTCCAAATAAAAAAAGGAAAAAAAAAACAGAAAGAATTTATAGCTTATGGAGTCACAGTCAAAAGTATACAAGATTTAACAGCTATCATTACAATGGAGAAGATTTGCAATACCATATTCTTAAAGGCAACAAAGTTAAGGATATACCCAAGAATAAATTACCCAGCAAAACTAAATTGAAAGTTGGGCATAGTTAAGGAAAGTGAACTTTCTATCATTTCTGATAAAAAAGGCTAGAGGTGAATAGAAACCTTGAAATTAAAAAAAAGAAGTTCAAAAAGCATAAAAAGATAAACAAAAGGAAGACATCATCAGGAATTTAATAGTGTTTCACAGTTTATATTTCCATATGTGAAGATGATATATGTGAACTCTAAGATCATTTTCATGATTAGAGCAATTGGATCATCTATTTAGAGAGAAGGAATATGTATGAGGCTATGATTTGAAAGAGTAATGAAAATGTGAGAAAAAGGAATTTGCTAAAGGTCAGGAAATAATCTCATAATTGGTGCACATGGAAGATATTTGAATCTTACTTCCATTTTTCTTGGTAAAAAAAGAGAATAGAGATAAACATAAAAGAGAAAGAGATGTACATGAGATAAATTCCACCATAAAATGAAGATAACAGCAGAATGGATTAAAAAAGGAATGCAACAATAGGTCATTTACAAGAGAGCCACTTAAAATAGAAAGACTCTCATAGAGTTAAAATACGGGATGAGCAGATTCTATTTTGTTTCAATTCAGACCAAAAGGAAAAAGAAAACTAGACTTAATTAAAAGGGAAAATCAGGAAGACTATATTTTTTCAATAAAAGTTACTAAAGGTAATAAAACAAAATATATTTACTAAACATCTTAATATTCAGATTCTTGAAGAAAAAGTTAAATCAGTTTTATCAGTAAATAGTGAAACTATTCAAGTAAACAACATCTTGTTATCTCTTCCAGATCTAGATAATCTAACCACATAACAAACAAGGAAGAATTTAAGAACATGAATAGAATTTTAGGGAAAAAAGTTAGATATTATAGTCTTTTCAAGAACATTGAATGGGAATAGCAAGAAGTATACACTTTTCCTCAACTATGCATGGCATCTTCACAAAAATTGATCATGTATTAGGGAATAAGAACATTACAAACAAATATAGAAAAGCAAAAATATTAATTAGATAAAATAAAAGTTTATTCAATACAAAACCTTGGAAACAGTTGTTAAAATCAATTGAAAATTTAAAAAATTTAACCCTAGCAAATGAGTTAATCTAAGAAAAATTGAAAGAAACATCAATTTTGATTAGATGTAATGATATCAATGAAACAACATATCCAAATTTATTGACTAACTACTAACGTAGTACTTAGAGGAAAATTTATATCAATAAAAGGTTAAAAGAAAAAAAATACCCAGAGACAGCGACATAGGCACAGAAATAGAGAAAGAGAAATACACACACAGAGAGAGAAAGAAAGACTCAGAAACAGAGACAAAAACACAATTCCAGAGAAACAGATAAAATCAGTAAACTTACCAAGCAACTTTAAATAAAAACTATAAAGAACAACAAATTATAAATCTTGGATATGGAAATCCTGAAAATTAAAGTAGACACTAATAATATTGAAAGTAAAAAGAACTAATATAGAATCTTCTTTTATAAAAGTATAAAATGTCAAACTTTTTTTCTTTTGACTTTATATTTTTTTTTATTTAAACCCTTACCTTCAATCTTGGAGTCAATACTGTGTATTGGCTCCAAGGCAGAAGAGTGGTAAGGGCTAGGCAATGGGGGTTAAGTGATTTGCCCAGGGTCACACAGCTGGGAAGTGTCTGAGGTCATATTTGAACTTAGGACCTCCCATCTTTAGGCCTGACTCAATCCATTGAGCCACCCAGCTACCCCCTTCATTTGACTTTTTAAAGAAAAAGAAGAAAAAAAAATTCTTAGTAGCAAAAATAAAAAAGAAATGGATGCCCAATGAAGTAAGGTCCAATAAAAGCAATTTTAGGGACTATTTTGTCCAACAATATGTGATTATAGTCAATAATATAAATTAAATGGTTGGATGTTTATAGAAATGTAAACATCCCAGATTAATAGAAGAAACATTTATTTAAATAACCTCATTAAAAAATGACCAAGCCAGAAATGAGTTCCCTAAGTGAAAAAAACTAATATATTTGCAAGTTTGTTCTATCAAAAGTTTAAAGAACAATTTATCCTTATAGTATATAGACTATTTGTAAAAATAGGGAAAATTCTACCAAAATTCTTCTGTGCCTTACAGTTTTGATACTGAAACCAGGGAGAGTATTAACAGAGTAAAAATATAAACCATTTCCCCTAGAATTTATGCTAAAATTTTAAATAAAATCTATTATAGGTAAAAGAGGATTATAAGAATGAGAGGGAGGTTTGTAAAGGAGAGTGGCATATGACCAGCAGGAAAGGATTCTGGAATCTTGAAAAAAGGGGGTTGAGTGAAAAACTCAGCAGCAGAGAATCTCTCTGGGGTTTTACTGACTGCAGGCATCTAGGAGGCTTTGCTGCCAACCTACCTTGAGGATTACCTTTACCTGTCCTTCCTGTTAAGATCTATGATTCCCATGAAGAAGATTCTTGAACTACCTCTAGCCTGACTCAACATTGTCTCAAGTGAAGCTGTTGTGAGTGAGATCTAAATCCATTTGGATTTGGGATCTTTCTCCTTGGCCCTGCTAATCTTGCCACAGACCACAACCCTTCAATACATACTAAGGTGGGATTTTAGTTCAGGATTAGTAGAACAGGGAGTGAGAATTTTAAATAATTGAGGTAATGTGTAGTATAGACCAACACCATGAAGAGACAATAGATCCTGAGGATTTTAGATAGAGAAAATTAGAATCAGGGTTACTCTCTTTCCCTTTAAACCTATCCCTGCTTAATTAAAATACTTCCCTGTTACTGAGTGGTCTGTGTTTTGATCTCAGACCAGGCTCTGCCCTGGTTTGAATTTCTGTTGGCCTTTAAACCTATGGTTAACAACCTGATACTGGCCCACTAAAATTCATCCTATTATATTCCCCAAACCTACCTCAAACCTTTTTATTCAAGATTCCAGAATCCTTTCCTGTTGGTCTCATGTCACTCTCCCCTGCAAACCTTCCTGTCATGCTTAGAACCCTCTCTTACCTATAACAATGCCAGTAAGGAGATTACAATAATACTTAACAAAAATCATGCACTATGATCAGGTTGGATTCCTAGAAGAATGTAGGGGTGGTTCAATATCTGGATAGATATAAGATGATATTCTGGAGTTTTTAAAATTTGCATCTCTGTAAGAGTTTTAATTTCTTCTTCTGAGAATTATTCATATCCTTTGACCATTTATCAAGTAGAGAATATTTTGTGTTCAAAATAAATTTAACTCAGATTAGTGAGGCTTTTGTCAGAAATATTTACTATAAATCTTTTCTTAGTTTTTTTGTTACTCATCAAATGGTTGCAAATATAGAAAAAACATTTAAAAATTTTTGTAGTGAAAATTATTTTTATATCTTGTAATGTTTTCTATGTCTAGTTTATCATAATTCATTCCCTTATCTATAGATTTTATATGTAATCTATTTTATGTTTTCCTAATTTGTTTTTCATTTTTATTGTCATGTGAAGTACACTTTTTTTTTGGTCAAAGGCTTTTTCTGCCTCTATCTTCAGATAATTATGTGATTTCCATTAGTTTGGAAATAGATATGACCAATTATGCTGGATAGTTTTCTCATGCCAGCCCTGCATTACTGGTTTATATTCCACCAGGTCATAGTGAATGATTCTAGTTATATTGTGCTGTATTTTCTCTGCTAGTAACTTATTTAAAATTTTTCATCTACATGCATTAATAAAATTGGCTTATAATTTTCTATGCATTTTGTTCTTCCTGTCTTAGGGAACAATAACGTAATCATTTCATAAAAATAATTCAATAGGATTCCTTCTCAAACTCCTAGTCTTATTTATTAGTTCAATGGCTCTCTTACTATAAATTTAATTTTATCCTTTAATTTTTAGTATTTCCTATTTAATCATTAAATTAAGATTTTAAATTTGCTCTTTTTCTAGTTTTTTACATACATTTTCAATTCATTTATTTGCATTTTCTCTATTTAAATGATGCAAGTATTTATTTTAAAAATTATTCCAGTAATAGATGTGCACATTTTTCCCAAAGTTACACAATCCATGTTGTCTCCCTTCCCTTCCCAAAATTCACCAGCAATTCCAATGGATTTTACATGTATTGTCACTCAAAACCTATTTCCAAATTGTTCATTTTTGTAATAGAGTAAAAAAATATGCACTACTTCTTGAATTTGTGTTTTATTCTTGCTCAAGCACTATGCTAATCTTCTCTGTAATGCTCCAATTTTGGTATATGGCATATCAAAGAAAACATGATATAAACATTTAGAGATATAAATTTTCCTCTAAGTGCCACTTTTGGGATATCCCATGAATTTTGATATGTTGTCTCCTCATTGTCATTCTCATTAATAAAAGTATTGATTGATTCTATTATTTGTTATTTTACCCACACTCTTTGATGGATTAGATGATTTATTCTCCAATTAATTTTTATTTATCTCTCCATGGTGCCTTATTTATTGAAATTCTTATTGTGATATGATCTGAAAAGGATGAATTTGTTACTTCTGCTTTTCTACATTTGATTATGAAATTTTTATACACTAATACATGGTTGATTTTTGTGTAGGAGCTAAAAACTGCAGAATAGAAGGTATATTCCTGTCGATTGCCATTCTTTTTTTTCCCCCAGAGATCTATTAATTCTAACTTTTCTAAGATTTCACTTCCATTACTTCTTTCTCCTTTATATTTTGTTTTAATTTATATAGATCTGAAAGGGGAAGTTGATGTCCCCAATGAATATGATTTTACTGTCTATTTCGTTCTGAAGTTAGTTTAATTTCTCTTTTAAATATTTAGAGGCTATACCATTTGGTGCCTATATGTATAGTATCAATATTACTTCATTGTTCATAGTACCTTATAGGAAGATGTAATTCCTTCGTTTTCTCGTTTAGTCAGATTTATTTTTTCTTTAGCTTTCTCTGAGATGATTTTTACCATGTCTGCATTTTTTACTTTAATTAATGCACAATAAATTCTGCTCTAATCCTTTACCTTTTTCCTGTGCATGGCACCCTCCCTCATATATGTTTCTTGTAAACAACATATAGTAACATTCTGTTTTTAATCTACTCTGCAATATTCTTCTTACACCCAAGTGTACTCCATCTAGTTTCTCTGCTATTAATAAGAATTTTAAAGAATCACAAACATCCTCTTTCCATGTAGGAATACATACAGTTTGACTTAATTGAGTCCCTTAAATTTTCCTATTATTTATCTTTTTAAACTTCTCTTGGTTTTTGTGTTTGGACTTCAAAAGTTCCGTTTAGATGTGATCTTTTTCTTAGGAATGCTTGGAAATTTTTTATTTTACTGAATGAACACTTTCCCCCCCTGAAATAGTATTCTGTTTTGCTGAATCATTGGCTATGATGATTATAAATCTAGATATGTTGCCTTCTGGAAAATCATATTTCATGCCTTCTGATACTTTAATTTAGAAGTTGTTAAGGCTTGTATGAACCTCATTATAGTTCCATAGCATTTTAATTTTTTTTTCTGGCTGCTTACATTATTTTTTACATGGCTTGGGGGCTCTTGAATTTAGCTATTATATTCCTGGAAGTTATCATTAGGAGGTTTGTTTCTGTAAGTGATTTGTGGATTCTTTCAATTTCTATTTCATTTATTTGTTCAGAAATATCTAGATATTTTTCTTTGATAACTTCTTATGTTGAGATGTCTAGGCTTTTTTTTTTTTATCATGACTGTCAGGTAGTCCAAAAATTCTTTAATCCTTTAATTGTTTCTCCTGTATTTATTTTCCAGGTCAATGTTTTTTTCCAATGGTTTATTTCACATTTTCTTCTGTTTCATCATTCTTTTGATTTTTTCTTTTTTTTTCTTTAATCTTTTTTAAACCTTTACCTTCCACATTAGAATCAATACTATGTTCCAAAGCAGAAGAGTGGTAAGGATTAGGCAGTGAGGGTTAAGTGACTTGCTCAGAGTCACATAGCTAGGTATTGTCTGAGGCCAGATTTCTAGGCCTAATACTGAGGCCAATATAGGCCTGCCTTTCATTCCACTGAGCCACCTAGCTTCCCCCAATTTTATTGTTTCTTGATATCTCATGAAGTCATTAGCTTGTAGTTGCTCAATTCTAATTTTTAAGAAATTATTTTCTTCTATCAGCTTTTGAGCCTCCTTTTTCATTTGGCTGATTTTTTCTTACAATGCTTTCAATTCTCTTTCCTATTTTTCCTCTGCCTTTCTTAATTGATTTTTGAAATCCTTTCTAATTTCTTCCAGAATCTGGGTCTAATTCATATTTTTTCTTTTGATCACTGTGTTAATTTACTTTCCTTTTACTGTCCCCTTCTGTGTCTATACCTTGCTCTTTGCCTCCATAAATATCCTTTATCGGTTTTTTTTTTCTTTTATGTTTGCTCATTTTCCCAACATTTTTAAAGGTAGGCTTTGTTTACTGGGAGATTAGGATACCCTCTTAAACTTAAGTTATTCTTTGATGCTACCCTTAGCTTTATTTCTTGGCTTCTAAAAGTTTCAGTTCTTACAAGATGGTATGATGGCCTGTGGGCTGGGAGCTCCCACTGATGATTCAGTTATCCCCTGAGACTGATAATAGTTCAAATTCTAGCCTCATGCTTGGGCTTAGGGTTTTTTTTTGTCTCACTAGGGCTTGATCAGATCAGGCACATATCACACAGCATACTTCCATGCTCTGGGACTCTGTATTGAGATTGTAAAGGGTCAACTAGCTCCCTCAAGTCAGCACCCTGTTAGGAATGGTGAGGGGTAGAAGCTCAGGGTCTACCAACTGACTGAAATTGGGATCTATGTCTTTACCAGAAGCCTGGGATGAGACTCCTGGTCTTGCTCTGGAACCACATAGATCAGACTGTGTGAGCACAGACTGCCTTGTTTTAGAATTCTGGACCTCACCAGAGGTTGACTTATAACTTTAAGGGGTGTGTTTTTGGTTGGACTGCTATTGGCCAAGGCATGGTCTCAGGATCTGGATGTTGTCTTTAGCCCAGGTTCAGAAGAAACAGGAACAGTAGAGGTAGGGTAGGAAGGGCTTGCTGTTGGCTTGCTCCTTAAACTTTTCTGTAGTCTCTCGCCTGCTGTGGTTCCCTC
This sequence comes from Monodelphis domestica, assembly GCF_027887165.1. Lineage (NCBI taxonomy): Eukaryota > Metazoa > Chordata > Mammalia > Didelphimorphia > Didelphidae > Monodelphis > Monodelphis domestica. The sequence goes on along the minus strand of NC_077229.1, from coordinate 355,072,782 downwards.
TCACCCCATTGCCCCAAATACTCTCTCCCTACTTTTCAGGCTGTTCTCTTCATGAAAGTTGCTTCATGTGGTCTCTTTGTTGGTTCTTTTACTCCTCTTTTCATTCCTGTGGTGTTATTTTAAGATTGGTTGGAGAGGATGCTCATTGTTGTTTAGAGCTTCCCTGCTTCTATTCTACTATCTTGGTTCTGAAACTGGAAATCACTCTGCTTTGTTTATGGTATTATCCTTTATTTCTAAATCATATCTCCATTTTAACTTTATCTTGGTGTATGGCATGAGGTGTTGTTCTGTGCTTCATTGCTGATAGACTATTTTCCAGTTCTCCCAGCAGTTTTTGTCAAATTGTGAGATCTTCCAAAAGCTTAGGTCTTTGATTTTGTCAAACCCTAGGTTACTATGTTCATTTACTGCTTCATACTGAGTACCTAATCTACTCCATTGATCTACTACTCTATTTCTTAACCAGTAGTAGATTTATTACATATAAAAACCAATTATAACATGTTTTAAAGTTTAAAACCTATATTTTGAACCAATTTTCTAGAATCTCCTTACTTTCTCTTCCTTGTAGCTCTTGTTTCTTACTCCTTAGTATTTATTTCTTAATAATTCTTTGACATAAGGATAATGATGAGACCTGAGATTTCATTTGTATAGGTGAATTAAGGAAATCATGGAAGAGGAAATGTCCTATAGTAATGCACACTTATACCTTCTTCAAAATTAGTATCCCAGATCAGGGAGATGTTAAGTAAGTCTGAGGTCAGTTTTGAACTCAGGAATATGAGTCTCCTGATATCAGGGCTATAATTCTATCCTCTTTGCCACTTAGCTACTAAACAGTTATTAAGTACCTACTATAATTCAGATATTATGCTAATTAATTAGTAACCACCTAGGAATATTGCAATATTGCAGTCAGATGGTACCCTGGGCCCTTTCTTTAAGTGGAAGGGCCCAGGAGTTTGGAAGTACCAAGAAGGTATGAAATTTAGAATTCATCCCACCATGTAGGAATTTGAGTTGCTATAGACAATAATGAAGCCCAGGAATACAGCCATGTGGGGAATGCTAAGGTTTCCCTCCCTGAGTACTCCTCTTAAGTCAGAATAAGAGAGGGGCCCAAGAGTCAGGGTTTACTGGGGAGCTGTGTGTTTAAAAACTGATTTGATACAGCAAGAAGATAAATTTCTAGAGACAATAGAGAAATTCAGTGGTGTAGCCAGATGAGAAGTAAGTCTATGCTTTATCCTCTTCAATAGAATGAATGCTTCTTGTGAGCAGAGCATGGGTTATTTTTCATATTGATGTCCCTAGTGAATGTCATAGTTTATATTTTATGTATCAGACAATAAATATTTGTTCAATTTAAAAGAACTTTTGAATACATAACATTAAATTTAAAAATTCAAATAATACTGGACACATTACATATTATTTGAAGCTTTAGAAAATTTTAATAATACATATTTACTATGGTGGGAATTGCATAAATTATCAACATTGTGAACTTACAATCTTAAGATTGATAAAAGATAGAAAACTTCTCAAAGTACTCATTTACTCAGTGGTGATAAGTTATTCATTTAGGCTGTACTTTCAATATTTCTCTTAGGTAAATCTTTTCTGTATTATTATATTTCTTTCCTTATTTTTTAAGACTATGGTAACAATTAATTAAATTACGTTAACTAAGTGCCTTAGGCTGTTTATTTCTGGAAAGCTGTCCAACTGATAGTAATCTAATACAAATAATAAAGAAGCATTGACTTTTCCTTCAAAAAACATCTGTCCAAATAGCTAGTGAGAATCGGAACTGAAATTTACAAATGAATTTTCTTTCAAACTCTAAAGGCCCAAGGAGTTTAGCTTCAATGAGAATGCTCTACTGATTAGTATTTGAAAAGGAAACTAGAAATAGTGTATTAGAATGAAGGTATCCATGCAAACCAGTAGGATAAAGCAGTATATATTGTAAATCAATATGAAGTTTTAGAGTGCCTAAAGAAAGATATTTGGTTGGAGTGCATGGAAAAGAGAATATTAAGTGTAACCTGTAGTATTATTCTTGGAAGGCTATGATGGAAAATGAATATATTCATTAACATATAAAAAGGCTTTGAGCAATACTGTAACTTAAATAGAAAACTGGAGGCATTAGTAATATGAAGTCTTAGTTTCCTAAGCATAATAAAGGTCTGAAGTCACATTTTTCTAACAGGATTTTTTCTTTCTAAGAAAAATATAGTATATTTGATGTGAAATAGCATTTTGCTATTTCACAAGTTACATTTGTGCTCTTATTCAGTTTGAATTGGACTATATTGAGTAGAGTAGAATTTCAGCTAAATTTATTTAAAATGAAATTCACATTAACATACACATATTCTTCCTAATTTCCCCCTTCTGATTCTATGGGGCACAACAAACTATACAGAGATACAAAGCAGAGAAAACTATCCCTTTTCCCTAATCATATGATTCCTGGTTTGGACAAAAATTCTCACAGCTGTTAGCTGGGTTTCTCTAGGGATACAATCTGTTCTAAAAAAAAGTTATAAAACTTCCTTCATGAAATATAGGACAGGAGTACAGACCAATAGATGGATCAGACCTTGGCACTTATTTTGGTGAAAATTTAATATTTTGATATCATCTGCTAGACATGACTGGACACAATTATGCAACTTTGGTAGAACTAGGTTGGAATAGTATTCACTTTGTGATACCTTTAAGAATAAGGAAGAGGTTAGCAGGAAATGTCTGTAGCTAAGAGGGAACTAGAACATGAGTTAAATATTAGTGGAATTCTATCACATCTTATCTGAAAGAATTTGACCAAAGAACTTCATTTTCTTTTTTCTTTTACTTTTTTTAATTAAAAAAAGCAGTTTCAAATGCTCTCCAAACACTCCACTCCTTTCCTACCTACTGCAAAACAAGAACTACAATACCAATTATACAAATAAAGTCATGCAATAATATACAGAAACATTGAAACGTTATACATTAAACATGTCACAGAAAAAAGAAAGAAAAAAGTAATTGAACAATAAGCTTCAATTTGCACTCATAATTTATGAGCTCTCTCTCTGAAGGTAGGTAGCATTTCTCTTCTTTTGTCCTTGGAAATTATGATGAATACACTAAGCTTTGATTCTAGGTATTAAACATTGATTATTTCTGAATTGTTGACTGATTTGTTATTTTAAATTTTTGTAACAATATAAGTAGAAAAATCTTAAATAGCTTTCCCAAATATATGTGTTCATATGTGATATTTGTAATTCTTCTCCTTAAAACTGGTTAGTTAGAATGAAGATGAAATCAAGTGTTTCCTTTTAAGGTTAAAAAAAACTTTCATTATATTTTAGAATATTGAATTAGTATTCATAACCACAGGTATAATCAATACAGCCACACTTCATATCAGAAATGGAAAAATATTTGATTCTCAATAGAAATATAGAATGACTATTTTATCTCTAGATAAATCAGTGTACTTTCTGCATGTAGCATACTAATAACTAGAATATATATACATATTATATATGAAAATTTAACATCATCATGGAATTTATCAAGATAAGATATTACATTATGATCTAAAAATATCTAAAAACTCTGACAGATATTTTAATAAACCTAGAGTAATACAAATTATTAATTATGATATGAACTGTTATATAAGTTCCTAATAATCAGTTAAAAAGTAATGGAAAGAAACCTTAATATAGCACTATTTAGGTGGAAAATATTATATAAAGTATAATAAAAATCCAACATTTGTGGGATTGTTGGGAATCAGGCAATCTAATATATTGTGGTGAATGAAAATTAAAATTGACCTGAGCATTTTAAAAACAGTATCAGCTATATGAAAAGTGTCACAAAACAGATCTCAAATTTTGGTTCATTTTTGGGAGGAGGAAAATAGAAGGATAAAATGGAGAGGGGAGCATAGTAAGAGAAAAAGAAGACAAATAAATGAAAAGTACAGATGGGAAAATAAAAGAAAAATGACTAAATTCTTAGGATTAATTCCTCAATTTAGGAAACTTTAAAAAATATTATGAATATTTAACAAAAAAGACTTTCAAGCATTCAGAGGTGAATAGAAAATTTGAAATTTGAACACAAGACTCAAGAGAATCATAAAAAGGTAACTTTGAAAGAGTAATCATAAGAGACAAGAAAGTAAAACTTTATATATTCCTCTTTGGGAAGATAATATGTGTAGCATAAGAATTTTATCATTGTTAGGTCAATGAGAAGAGGTTGACATTGACAAAGACATGAATGTGAGTGTCCTATGTGGGAATGGTATCCTAAAGATATAAATGGAAAAGAAAGAGTAATGTACTGGGTGGATGGAGAAAGGAAAAATAGTATCGGGGAAAATTTTCTCACATAAAAGAGGTATATACAAATGACTTTGGTAGTGTGGGAGAACATAGGAAATAGTGGCACAATTCTTGAAACTTATCAGAATTTGATAAAAGTGGCAAGAATGTGTACACACTTATATTTAGAAATCCATTTTACTAAGAAATATGGAAGGATGATGAAAGAGAGATAGTTGTGGGGAAGTAGGGGTCAGAAGCAAGATAGACTTGAGGGATGAAAGAATACAAAGAAAGAGAAGGATAAATAAAAGAAAAGAGGATGGGGAAAATACATAGTTATTAATCAGTACTGTGAATAAGAATGTGATGATTTTTCCCAGAAAACAGAAATATATAGCAGAATGGATTAGAAAACAGAATTCAACAATATGTTGTATATAAAAGACACTTGAAATAGAAAGATGTACAAAGATTTAAAATACATGGCTGGAGCAGAAGCTTTTAATTGTCAGCTAAAGCAAAAAAGGCAGTGGTAGCAATCACGGTCTCAAAACAAAAGAAAAATAGACCTAGTTAAAAGAGATAATAAAGAAACTATTTTTCCCCTGAACAGCACTATTGATAATGAAGTAATATAAAAAGTTCTTATAAGAAGTTGTTAGCTAATAAAATCCTCATTTCTCAGATATATAGGGAACTATACAAAATTTATAATGGGTCATTCATCAAATAATGAATTGTCAAAGCATATGAACAGGTAGTTTTCAAAAGAAGAAATCAAAGTTCATGTAGTCAATTGAAAAAATATTTAAAATCAGTATTAATTGGATATGCTAATAAAAACAACTCTGATGTACCATCTCATACCTATCATACTTCCTAATATAACAAAAAATAAGGAAAATTATAAATTTTGGAGGGGATGTGGGAAAAGTGAGGCATTAATACAATGATGGTGTAACTGTGAACTGATCCAACCTTTGTGGGGAGCAATTTAGACCTATGATCAAAGGTACATAAAACTATGGAAACCCTTGACCCAGCAAAACACTATAAGGTCTCTATACCCAAAGAGTTCAGAGAAAAAGGAAAATGACATACATAGAAAAATAAAGCGGCTATTTTTATAGTGGAAAGGAATTTTAAATTGATGGAATTCTTATCAATTGGGGAATGACTGAATATGTTGTGAAATAAAATTGTGATGGAGTAGTATTGTGATTTTACTATTTGAGAAATGACAAGGAGTTGGTTTTAAAAAAAAATGGAAGAATCATATAAAGTGATGCAAAATGAAGTAAGAAGAACTGGGAGCTCTCTATGCACAATAACTGCAAGTTGTAATGATAAACAACTATGAAAGACTAGGCTGCTCTTGACTAATAAAATAATAAAAGATAATTTCAAAAGACTGATGATGAAAAAAATTATATTGCTCTCAACAGAGAGAATTGATAAATCTGTGTACAAATTGAAGGGAGTAAATTGTTCACCTTATTTTATTTCATTTTATTTTATCCTATGGCTAGTATTAAAATATGCTTTGCATAATTTTGCATGTACAACTCATAACATTTTGCTTGTATTCTCAGTGGAATTGTGAGGGATGGAAGAGAGACTTTTCAACTCAATTTAAGAATAAAAAAGTTAAAAATAATTTAAAAGACATAATTATACATTATTTGATTCATAGGTATAGAAAGATAGATTATGGGTGTGAAGCTTTTATTTTTTATTTTATTTTATTTTATTTAACTTCAAATATTTCTCAAATTATTTTGTTTTTAAAATTTATATTTTATTAACATCACTATTTATATGAATAAAATTAATGTAACAGGGAAAAAAGTATTGGACTAGTACTTAAGTGTTTCAAAAAAGGGGAAGAGGTAGCAGACTTAAAAAAAAGAACTGTTTAGAAAAGAAGGGGAAGGAAAAAGGAAAGATGAAGAAAGGAAATATGAAGGAAATAAACTAAAAATGATATAATTTCAGAAAAGTATTTTAAAAGAATATAGCAAATATGTTCATTTTATATTTGTTTGTTCATTTGGTCATGTCTGGTTAAAGACTGACTGGTTGTAGAAAATTTTTATTTCCATGTTTGTTGGCAGTAAATGTGGCTAATTTCTATCCAACATGAAAAATCTCTGAGAGTTCGCACTTAATTCCTTGATAGATGAATAAAAAGGACTGACTAATTCTCTGTTTTTCATGTTTAAAATTTTGAATGGATTGTTATTTTTTATTTCAAGGTTTTCCATATCTGGCTACAATTGGCTATTATCACTTTCCTGCCACTCTCTTCAGAATTCAGACAGAAACATATCAGAAGCATAAATTCATTCTTCCTACATTTTCCCGCCATTGATCTTCATTTTTTTTCTTTTTCTACTCCTTCTACTTGACTTCCTGGAATCGTGGTTCTAATAATGATTCCAAGAGTCATTTGGTTAAGTCTCAATTCTTCTGAACTTCATATTCCTCCTTTGCAATATGTGAATAATAATAACTTACAGATTTCTCCTATAGTTGTAATCATTTTCAAATTATAGTAAAAAGTGCTTCATCAAATGCAAACATACTATGTTAATGCAAATGATTATTTTGTCATTTAGAAATTGTATTAATCTGGAAATATTATTTTCATCTAGTTCATACTTGACCTATTTCTGATTTTCAAACAGTATTTCATTCAATTTGAGAAGAAATCCAGCTCATATTCTGTTCTGTGAGGAATGAAAATTAAGCATTTTCAAACCACATTAGCACATTTTGGAAAAAAAAAAAGTAGACCACAGATTAAATTATGACTCCTATGAAAGATGAGAGAATTTGTAAATTCAGTTATTTGATCTTAGTAAACATTTATAAAGCATCTAGTAAATATAATATGCAGAAGATGGAAAGACAAAAATGAAGCACTATTACCTCATGAATGGGGTGTATGGGGTGCTCGGGGAGGAGTAATATCTCTGGTATGGAGGGCTTGTCGTGCCCTCCTAGGGCAGCTCTCCAGCCTCTGACACCCAGCTCTCACGTGTGGCTGCTAGCATGCAGCAGCGGTCACACCCTGGGCAACGGCTTCGACAGACTGGCTAAACCTTGTGAGGGTAGCCTTCAAGTTGTCGCCGACCCCTGGTGAACCATGGCTTTGCTCACCCAGCATGTGAAGACTGCTTTGGCTGAACAGATGGAAGAAACCAATAAAAAAGATTCAGTGGCTGAGAAGGTGACGCAGCAAAGCACTGTTGAGTGTTCAGGGCATGTTGGAGCACAAAAGACAACATGGCTATCCAATGCAGCTGAGGAAGTCTCCAGGTGTAATGATTCTTCGTGCCACTGGACTCAGGCTTCTAACACAGCGAGAGTAGGACTGTCTGTGCATCGACATTTCCACTTAAATCTCCTTCACACACAAGTGTCTTTGTGCACAAAAATGCACAAAGATAATTGTCATTCTCGTTATGGAGAGAATGCTACTATTTAAATGTCTGCTTGAAACATGCAAACAATATAGAGAGAAATATCACAAGGTAATTTTAGGAGGGAGTGAAAACCAAGAAGATCAAGGAAAACTTCAGGAAAAGATGACATCTGATATGAACCTTGAAACGAGTAGGATTCTTTTTTTTTTTAAATTTGGCAGTGAAAGCATCATGATCTTTACTTACTTATTCCCCACCCCTTTTTTAATATTTATTTCATTAAGAAAATTTTTCCATGGTTACAAGATTAATGTTCTTTCCCTCCTCTCCTCCCACCCCCAATCTCATAGCCAACACTCAATTCCACTGGGTTTTACATGTATCATTGATCAACTATTTCTATGTTATTGATATTTGCCTTATTGATATTGCCTTGACATAATAAGCAAAGAGGGAGTTCTACCAAACTCCTTTTACGACACAAACATGGTACTGATTCCAAAACCAGGCAGGTCAAAAACAGAGAAAGAAAACTATAGACCAATCTCCCTAATGAATATAGATGCAAAAATTTTAAATAGGATACTAGCAAAAAGACTCCAGCAAGTGATCAGAAGGATCATTCACCATGATCAAGTAGGATTCATACCAGGGATGCAGGGCTGGTTCAACATTAGGAAAACCATCCACATAATTGACCACATCAACAAGCAAACTAGCAAGAACCACATGATTATCTCAATAGATGCAGAAAAAGCCTTTGATAAAATACAACACCCATTCCTATTAAAAACACTAGAAAGCATAGGAATAGAAGGGTCATTCCTAAAAATAATAAACAGTATATATCTAAAACCAACAGCTAATATCATCTGCAATGGGGATAAACTAGATGCATTCCCAATAAGATCAGGAGTGAAACAAGGATGCCCATTATCACCTCTACTATTTGAAATTGTACTAGAAACACTAGCAGTAGCAATTAGAGAAGATAAAGAAATTGAAGGCATCAGAATAGGCAAGGAGGAGACCAAGTTATCACTCTTTGCGGATGACATGATGGTCTACTTAAAGAATCCTAGAGATTCAACCAAAAAGCTAATTGAAATAATCAACAACTTTAGCAAAGTTGCAGGATACAAAATAAACCCACATAAATCATCAGCTTTTCTATATATCTCCAACACAGCTCAGCAGCAAGAACTAGAAAGAGAAATCCCATTCAAAATCACCTTAGACAAAATAAAATACCTAGGAATCTATCTCCCAAGACAAACACAGGAACTATATGAACACAACTACAAAACACTCGCCACACAACTAAAACTAGACTTGAACAATTGGAACAACATTAACTGCTCATGGATAGGACGAGCCAATATAATAAAAATGACCATCCTACCCAAACTTATTTATCTATTTAGTGCCATACCCATTGAACTACCAAAATACTTCTTCACTGATTTAGAAAAAACCATAACAAAGTTCATTTGGAAGAACAAAAGATCAAGGATATCCAGGGAAATAATGAAAAAAAACACATATGATGGGGGCCTTGCAGTCCCAGACCTCAAACTATATTACAAAGCAGCAGTCATCAAAACAATTTGGTACTGGCTAAGAAACAGAAAGGAAGATCAGTGGAATAGACTGGGGGAAAACGACCTCAGCAAGACAGTATACGATAAACCCAAAGATCCCAGCTTTTGGGACAAAAATCCACTATTCGATAAAAACTGCTGGGAAAATTGGAAGACAGTGTGGGAGAGACTAGGAATAGATCAACACCTCACACCCTACACCAAGATAAATTCAAAATGGGTGAGTGACTTAAACATAAAGAAGGAAACCATAAGTAAATTGGGTAAACACAGAATAGTATACATGTCAGACCTTTGGGAGGGGAAAGGCTTTAAAACCAAGCAAGATATAGAAAGAATCACAAAATGTAAAATAAATAATTTTGACTACATCAAACTAAAAAGCTTTTGTACAAACAAAACCAATATAACTAAAATCAGAAGGGAAACAACAAATTGGGAAAAAATCTTCATAGAAACCTCTGACAAAGGTTTAATTACTCATATTTATAATGAGCTAAATCAATTGTACAAAAAATCAAGCCATTCTCCAATTGATAAATGGGCAAGGGAAATGGATAGGCAGTTCTCAGATAAAGAAATCAAAACTATTAACAAGCACATGAAGAAGTGTTCTACATCTCTTATAATCAGAGAGATGCAAATCAAAACAACTCTGAGGTATCACCTCACACCTAGCAGATTGGCTAACATAACAGCAAAGGCAAGTAATGATTGCTGGAGGGGATGTGGCAAAGTAGGGACATTAATTCATTGCTGGTGGAGTTGTGAACTGATCCAACCATTCTGGAGGGCAATTTGGAACTATGCCCAAAGGGCGACAAAAGAATATCTACCCTTTGACCCAGCCATAGCACTGCTGGGTCTGTACCCCAAAGAGATAATGGACACAAAGACTTGTACAAAAATATTCATAGCTGCGCTCTTTGTGGTGGCCCAAAACTGGAAAACGAGGGGAAGCCCATCAATTGGGGAATGGCTGAACAAACTGTGGTATATGTTGGTGATGGAATACTATTGTGCTCAAAGGAATAATAATGTAGAGAAGTTCCATGGAGACTGGAACAACCTCCAGGAAGTGATGCAGAGCGAGAGGAGCAGAACCAGGAGAAAATTGTACACAGAGACTAATACACTGTGGTATAATCGAACGTAATGGACTTCTCCATTAGGGGCGGTGTAATGTCCCTGAACAACTTTCAGGGATCCAGGAGAAAAAAAACACCATTCATAAGCAAAGGATAAACTATGGGAGTGGAAACACCGAGAAAAAGCAATTGCCTGAATACAGAGGTTGAGGGGACATGACAGAGGATAGACTTTAAATGAACACTCTAATGCAAATACTATCAACAAAGCAATGGGTTCAAATCAAGAAAACATCTAATGCCCAGTGGACTTACGCGTCGGCTATGGGGGGTGGGGGGGAGGAAAAGAAAATGATCTATGTCTTTAACGAATAATGCTTGGAAACGATCAAATAAAATATATTTAAAAAAAAAAAGAAAGAAAATTTTTCCATGGTTACAAGATTAATGTTCTTTCCCTCCTCTCCTCCCACCCCCAATCTCATAGCCAACACTCAATTCCACTGGGTTTTACATGTATCATTGATCAACTATTTCTATGTTATTGATATTTGCCTTAGGGTGATCTTTTAGAGTCCATATCCCCAATGATATTCCCATTGACTCATTTGATCAAGCAGTTGTTTTTATTCATTTTTTCTACTCCCACAATTCTTTCTTTGAATATGGATAGTATCCCTTCTCATGAACTCATCAGAATTGTCCTGGATCATTGCATTGCTGCTATTACAGAAGTCGACAACATTCAATTGTGCCCCACAATGTATCAGTCTCTGTGTATAATGTTCTCCTGGTTCTGCTCCTTTCACTCTATATCAATTCCTGAAGGACATTCGAGTTCACATAGAATTCCTCTGGCTCATTATTCCTTTTACCACAATAGTATTCCATTACCAATAGATACCACAATTTGTTCAGCCCTACCACAATTAAAGGGCATCCCCTAATTTTCCAATTTTTGGCCTTAACAAAGAGTGTGGCTATAAATATTTTTGTTTTACAAGTCTTTTTTCTTATTATCTCATTGGGTTACACACCCAGCAGTGCTATGGCTGGATCAAAGGCAGGAAGGTTTTTAAAACCCTTTGGGCATAGTTGGTTGTTGGAAATTGCCATCCAAAATGGTTGGATCAATTCACAATTCCACCAGCAACGCATTAATGTCCCTATCTTGCCACATTCCCTCAAACATTTATTACTTTCCTTTTCTGTCATGTTAGTTGATATGGTAGGTGTGAAGTAGTACCTCAGAGTTGTTTTGATTTTCAGTTCTCTAATTATAAGAGATTTATAACACTTTTTCTTATTCTTATTAATAGTTTTGATTTCTCTATCTGAAAACTGTCTTTTCATGTCCATTGCCCATTTATCAACTGGGGAATGGCTTGATTTTTGTACAATTGATTTGCTCCTCATATATTTGAGTAATTAGACTTTTATCAGAGGATTTTGTTATGAATATTTTCCCAATTTGTTGCTTCCCTTCTAATTTTGGTTGTATTGGTTTTGTTTGTATAAAATGTTTTTAATTCAATGTAATAAAATTATTTATTTTATGTTTTGTGATACTTTTCTAACATGATATAGTCAATTATATGGATAGTTTTCTTAATATGGAACCATCTTTGTATTCCTGGTATAAATCCCACCTAATCATAAAGAATAACCCTGGTGATCACTTGCTGGAGTCTTTTTGATAGTATTCTATTAAAGATTTTTGCATCTATGTTCATTAAGGAAATTGGCCTGTAGTTTTTTTTACTGTATTTTTGATCTGCCTGGCTTTGGAAACAGTACCATATTTGTGTCATAAAAGGAATTTGGTAGAACTCCTTCTTTGCTTATTATATCAAATAGTTTGCATAGTATTGGTATTAGGTGTTCTTTGAATGGTTGATAGATTTCACTTGTGAATACATCTGGTCCTGCGTATTTTTCCTTAGGGAGTTCTTTGACGGGTTGTTCAATATCTTTCTCTGATATGGAATTTTTTAAAAGTATTCTACTTCTTCTGTTAATCTAGACAATTTATATTTTTGTAAATATTTTTCATTATTGCCTAGATTGCCATATTCATTGCCATATAATTGAGCAACATAGTTTTTAATGATTACCTTATTTTCTTCTGAATTAGAGATGAGGTCTCCCCTTTCATCTTTGATACTTTTAATTTGGTTTTCTTCTTGCCCTTTTAAAGTAGATTAATCAGTACTTTATCTATTTTATTTCTTTTTTCAAAGTACTAGCTTCTAGTCTTATTTATTAATTCAATAATTTTTTACTTTCAATTTATTTATATCTTCTTTAATTTTTAAGATTTACAATTTAGTTTTCATCTGGGTTTTTAAAATTTGTTCTCTTTCTAGATTTTTTTTTAAATTTTCATGCCCAATTCATTGACCTCTGCCCTCCCTAAATTTGTTAATATAAGAAATCAAGGATATAACTTTCCCCCTGAGTTCTGCTTTGACTTCATCCCATACATTTGATAGGATGTCTCTTTGTTGTCATTCTCTTCAATGAAATTATTAATTGTTTCTCTGATTTGGTCTTTAAACAACCAATTTTGGAGAATCATAGTATTTAATTTCCAATTAATTTTTATTTCCCTTTCCATTTACCATTACTAATTATTATTTTTATTGTATTATCATCTGAAAAAATTGTATTTATTTCTCCTCTTTTGTACTTGTTTGCCATGTTTTTATGCACTAGTACATGGTCAATTTTTGTTAATACACCATGTGTCCTGAAAAGAAGGTTTATTTCTTTTTCTTCACATTTATTTTTCTCCACATATCTATTAACTCTAATTTTTCTAAGATTTCATTAAAATCTCTTACCTCTTACTTTTTTTTTGTTTGATTTGGTTTGGTCTGATAGAGGAAAATTCAGGTCTCTTGATAATATATTGTTACTATTTTGATTGCTATACCATTCACATAAATATTGAGTATTGGTATTTCCTCATTATCTATATTGCTTTTTGTCAGGATGTCAAACCTTCTCAATCTCTTTTGATCAGATTTTCTTCTTTTCTTTTTTTTTACTATGGCTTTGAGAGATATCATGATTGCAACTCCTGTCTTCTTTTTCTCAGTTGATGCCCAATAGATTTTGCTCTAGCCTTTTATCTTTACCCTACATGTGTGTTTCTTGTAGACAACATATGGTACTATTTTTTGTTTCTAATCCACTCTACTACTTGCTTCCACTTTATGGGTGAGTTCATTCCATTCACATTCAGACTTATGATTACAAAGTTTGTATTCCCCAGCATTTTTATTTCCTTTCCTAGTCCTTCCATTTCTTCTTTTGCTATTTCCTTCTACACCAGTGTTTTGCTTTTGATCAGTTCACCTTATCCCCACCCTTATTTTACTTCCCTTTTCACTCCTCTCTTTTTATTCCCATATTATTATTATTTTAGGTTCTATTAAAATCCTTTCCACCCTCTTTTTCCATCCTTTTTTGTACTCCTCATGCCATTTCATCCTTTGGTTTTTCCTTTTTAATCTACCCCACATATTCTCCAACCCTTGTGTTGCTTTCCTCCTAAGCAACCTGTTTGTTACCCTTATCTTTCTCCATAGGGCACAAATCAATTCTCTGCCCTAATGGATCTGATTGTTCTTCACTCTTTGAGTCAATTTCAGTGTTTATAAGAATTAAGTATGACTTTTCTCCAACCTCTTTCACTGTTCTATTGTATTGGACTTCTTCCCTCCTCCCGCCCTGAGCTTCTTCAAGAAATATAAATATACCCTATTTGGTCTCTTTTCCCATTTCTCTTAGTATTATCCTAGGTTGTTTTTATTAACCTCTAGGTTTTTATAACTAGAGTATATAGTTTTATATACCTCCAGTTTATATATAAAGACATTTCATGCTATACTATTTGTCACTGTTCCCTGTAAGTATACTTTATCTAGCTAACGTAATAATGAAATAAAAATTTTTAAGAATTACCATTATAATCTATTCATATGGGAGTACAGATCATTAGAACTGATTGGATCCCTTAAAGAAAAGTTTGTTTTTCCCTTTCTTAATTGCCTCTTGGTGATTCTCCTGTGTTCTGTATATGGGCATAAACTTTTCTGTTTAAGTCTGTCCTTTTCTTCATGAATACTTGGAAATTTCTATTTTATTAAATGACCATTCTTTCCCCAGCAAGAATATAGTCAATTTTACTGGGTTGTTGATTCTTGGCTGTAGACACAGTTCCCTTACTTTCTGGAATATTATATTCTATATCTTCCTGTCCTTCAGTGTCGATGCAACTAGGACCTGTGTTTTCCTAACTATGGTTCCATGGTATCTGAATGACTTCTATTTTACAACTTGTAATATTTTTTCCTAGGTCTAATAGTTCTTGAAATTAATTATAACATTACTGGGTGTTGTCAATTGGGAGTTAAATGCAAGAGGTAATCTGAATTCTTTCAGTCTCTACTTTTCCCTCTTGTTTAAGAATGTTGGACTAGTTTTCTTGGATATTTTCCCTTAGAATGATGTCCAGGCATTTTCTTTCATCTGAATCTTGTGTTAGTTGAATAATTCTTAAATTGTCTCTTCTGGATCTGTTTTCAAGGTCTGTAGTATTGTCATTCAGGTGTTTCATATTTTCCTCAATTTTTTCATTCTTTTGATTTTGTTTTATAAACTCTTGCTGCCTTGTGATGTCATTTGCTTCTGGTTGTTTGCTTACAATTTTTAAAGATGGAATTTCATTCCTGGGTTTTTGGTCATCCTTCTACTTCTGGTCTGATTTTCTTTGTTGGTCATCATTCACCTTATTTGCATCATTTTCAAGCTGAACAATTCTGGCTTTCAAGACACTATTTTCTTCTTTTAGTTGATGCATGTGCCTCTGTTCCTAGGTGACTTTTTTCCTTTTTTTATTTTGTAATAATTTATTTTTTTTAAATTTTAAACAGTATTTTATTTAGTCATTTCCAAACATTCACTGGAAACGAAGATCATTTTCTTTTCCTACCCTCTCCCCCTCCCACCACATTTCCCTCTCCCATAGCCAACACATAATTCCACTGGTTATTACATGTGTTCTTGACTCAAATCCATTTCCATTGTTGTTTGTATTTGCATTAGAGTGTTCATTTAGAGTCTCTCCTCAGTCATATTCCCTCAACCCCTGTAGTCAAGCAGTTGCTTTTCATTGGTGTTTTTACTCCCACAGTTTATCCTCTGCTTGTGGATAGTATTTTTTAGATCCCTGCAGATTGTTCAGGGACATTGCGTTGCCACTAATGGAGAAGTCCATCACCTTCGATTGTACCACAATGTATCAGTCTCTGTGTACAATGTTTTCCTGGTTCTGCTCCTTAGGCGCTGCATCACTTCCTGGAGGTTGTTCCAGTCTCCATGGAATTCCTCTACTTTATTATTCCTTATAGCACAATAGTATTCCATCACCTACATATACCACAGTTTGTTCAGCCATTCCCCAATTGATGGGTATCCTCTCACTTACGAATTTTTGGCTAACACAAAGAGTGCAGTTGTGAATATTCTTGTACAAGTCTTTTTCCTTATTATCTCTTTGGGGTACAAACCCAGCAGTGCTATAGCTGCATCAAAGGGAAGACAGTCTTTTATCACCCTTTGGGCATTGTTCGAAATTGCCCTCCAGAATGCCTGGATCAATTCACAACTCCACCAGCAAGGAATTAGTGTCCCCACTTTGCCACATCCCCTCCAGCATTCATTACTTTCCATAGCTGTCATGTTAGCCAATCTGCTAGGTGTGAGGTGATACCTCAGAGATGTTTTGATTGGCATCTCTCTGATTATAAGAGATTTAGAGCACTTTTCATGTGCTTATTAATAGTTTTGATTTCTTTGGCTGAGAACTGCCTGTTCATGTCCATTGCCCATTTATCAATTGGAGAATGGCTTGATTTTTTGTACAATTGATTTAGTTCTTTGTAAATTTGAGTAATTAAACCTTTGTCAGAGGTTTTTATGAAGATTGTTTCCCAATTTGTTGCTTTCCTTCTGATTTTATTTACATTGTTTTTGTTTGTACAAATGCTTTTTAATTTGATGTAGTTAAAATTATTTATTTTACATTTTGTGACTCTTTCTAAGTCTTGCTTGGTTCTAAAATCTTCCCCTTCCCACAGATCTGACATGTATAGTATTCTGTGTTCACCTAATTTTCTTATAGTTTCCTTCTTTATGTTCAAGTCATTCACCCATTTTGAATTTATCTTGGTGTTGGGTGTGAGGTGTTGATCTAAACCTAATCTTTTCCACACTGTCCTCCAATTTTCCCAGCAGTTTTTATGAAATAGTGGATTTTTGTCCCAAAAGCTGGGATCTTTGGGTTTGTCATATACTGTCGTGCTGAGGTTGCTTGCCCCTAGTCTATTCCACTGATCCCCCTTTCTGTCTCTTAGCCAGTACCAGATTGTTTTGGCAAACACTGCTTTATAATATAGTCTGAGATCTGGGACTGCAAGACCCACTTCCTTTGTATTTTTTTCCATTATTTCCCTGGATATCATTGATCTTTTGTTCTTCCAAATGAACTTTGTTATTTTTTTCTAAATCAGTAAAAAAAAAATTGGAAGTTCCATAGGTATGGCACTAAATAGATAGATGAGTTTGGGTAGCATGGTAATTTTTATTATATTGGCTTGTCCTAACCATGAGCAGTTAATGTTCTTCCAATTGTTCAAGTCTAGTTTTAGTTGTGTGGAGAGTGTTTTGTAGTTGTGTTCATATAGTCCCTGTGTTTATCTCGGGAGATCGATTCCTAAGTATTTTATTTTGTCTAAGGTAATTTTGAATGGGATTTCTCTTTCTAGTTCTTGCTGCTGAGCTTCATTGGAATTATATAGAAATGCTGATGACTTATGTGGGTTTATTTTGTATCCTGCAACTTTGCTAAAATTGTTGATTATTTCAATTAACTTTTTGATTGAATCTGTGGGATTCTTTAAGTAGACCATAATGTCATCTGCAAAGAGCAATAATTTGGTCTCCTCCTTGCCTATTTTAATGCCTTCAATTTCTTTTTCTTCTCTAATTGCTACTGCTAGTGTTTCTAGTACAATGTCAAATAGTAGAGGTGATAATGGGCATCCTTGTTTCACTCCTGATCTTAATTGGAATTGATTTAGTTTATCCCCATTGCAGATAATATTAGTTGATGGTTTTAGATATACACTGTTTATTATTTTTAGGAAAGACCCTTCTATTCCTATGCTTTCTAGTGTTTTTAGTAGGAATGGGTGTTGTATTTTATCAAGGGATTTTTCTGCATCTATTGAGATAATCATTTGGTTCCTGTTGGTTTGCTTCTTGATGTGGTCAATTATGTGGACAGTTTTCCTAATATTGAACCAGCCCTGCATCTCTGGTATAAAACTTACTTGATTATGTTGAATTACCCTTCTGATCACTTGCTGGAGTCTTTTTGCTAGTATCCTATTTAAGATTTTTGCATCTATATTCATTAGGGAATTTGGTCTATAATTTTCTTTCTGTGTTTTTGGCCTGCCTTGTTTTGGAATTAGTACCATGTGTGTGTCATAAAAGGAGTTTGGTAGAACTCCCTCTTTGCCTATTATGTCAAATAGTTTGTATAGTATTGGAGTTAGCTGTTCTTTGAATGTTTAATAGAATTCACAGGTGAATCTATCAGGCCCTGGGGATTTTTTCTTAGGAAGTTCTTTGATGGACTGTTGGATTTCTTTTTCAAAAATGGGATTATTTAAGAAATCTATTTCTTCTTCTGTTAGTCTAGGCAATTTATATTTTTGAAAATATTCATCTATATCACCTAGGTTGGTATATTTATTGCCATATAGTTGGGCAAAATAGTTTTTAATGGTTGCCTTAATTTCCTCTTCATTGGAGGTGAGATACCCCTTTTCATTCTTGATGCTGTTAATTTGCCTTTCTTCTTTCCTTTTTTAAATTAGATTGACCAGTACTTTATCTATTTTTTCTGTTTTTTCAAAGTACCAGCTTCTATTCTTGTTTATTAGCTCAATAGTTCTGTCACTTTCGATTTTATTAATTTCTCCCTTAATTTTTAGGATCTCTAGTTTGGTTTTCTTCTGGGGGTTTTTAATTTGTTTGTTCTCAAGTTTTTTGATTTGCATTTCCAATTCCTTGATCTCTGTCCTCCCTAATTTGTTGCTATATGCACTCAGTGATATGAATTTTCCTCTAAGTACTGCCTTGACTGGATCCCAAGTTTCTGTTTTTCTGCATTTGAGTGCCATGTTCCTGTGACCTAGTGTATGATCTATTTTTGTGAATGTGCCATGTGGTGCTGAAAAGAAGGTGTATTCCTTTTTGTCCCTATTAATTTTTCTCCATATGTCTATTAACTCTAATTTTTCTAAGATTTCATTCACCTCTTTTACCTCTTTCTTGTTTATTTTTAGGTTTGATTTATCTAAATATGATAGTGGTTGGATCAAGTCTCCCACTAATATGGTTTTCCTGTCTATTTCCTCCTTCAATTCTCCTAGTTTCTCTATTAAAAATTTGGATGCTATACCATTTGGTGCATACATGTTTATTAGTGATATTTCCTCATTGTCTATACTCCCTTTTAACAGGATATGTTTACCTTCCCTATCCCTTTTGATCAGGTCTGTTTTTGCTTGGCTTTGTCAGATATCATGATTGCAACTCCTGCCTTCTTTCTATCAGTTGAGACCCAAAAGTTCTTACTCCAACCTTGAATTCTAACCTTGTGAGTGTCAACCCTCTTCATATGTGTTTCTTGAAGACAGCAAATGGTAGGTTTTGGGGTTCTAATCCAACCTGCTATTTGTCTATGTTTTATGGGTGAGTTAATCCTATTCACATTCAAAGTTATGATTGCCATTTGTGGATTCGTTGGCATATTGATATCTTCCCCTATTTCTGACCTTTCTTCTTTAGCTATCTCCTTTTGAAGCAGTGATTTACTTTAGGTCAGTCCCCCTAGTCCCCTCCCTTGAGATGCTTCCCTTTCTAGCCCCTCACTTTTTATGCTCCCTTCCCCTCCCCCTCTCCTCCCCTCCTTTTTTTTACTCCCTTCCCCTCCCCCTCCTTAATTTTCCTTTCTTTTTTGCCCTGTTGGATAAGATAGAATTCAGGATCCCACTGGATCTAGATGTTCTTCCCTCTCAGATTTGATTTCACTGAGAGTAAGTTTTAAGTAATTCCACTTCATGCTCTCTTCCTCTCCTTCTCATATGAGAGTTCTTTCCCTCCCCTTCCCATGTGTATCTTTATATGGGAAAGATTATTCTACTAATTCCCCACCCTCTATTTCTTGAAGTAAATCTTATTGTTATCGACGGTTCCTCCCACTCCCTTTTTCTTTCCTTTACCCCACTTTCCCCAAATCTTCTTAATGCCCCAATTTTTCCCTATGCAGGTTTCTTCTAACTACTCTTATGATGCATACAATTTTTGAGAATTACATCAAACATTTCCCCACATATTAATATATATATAATTTTATGTAAATGTAGTCCTTATAGAAGAGAGTTTGACTTAAAGAACAAGCTAAGATTCATTTCCTTTCCTCTTTCTTTCATATTTACCTTTTCCTGTTTCTCTTGCTTTCTGTGCTTGGATATCAAATTTTCCACTAAGTTCTGGTCTTTTCTTAGCAAATGCTTGGAAATCTTCTATTTTGTTGAATTCCCATACTTTCCCCTGGAAGTATATATTCAGTTTTGCTGGGTAGTTGATTCTTGGTTGGAGACCCAGCTCTCTTGCCTTTCTAAATATCGTGTCCCATGCTTTGCAGTCTCTTAGTGTGTTAGCCGCTAAGTTGTGTGTGATCCTTATGGGAACTTCCCTATATCTGAAGCTCCTCTTCTTGGTTTCTTGTAGGATTTTCTCCTTTTCTTGGAAGCTCTTGAATTTGGCAATTACATTCCTAGGGGTTGTCTTTTGGGGATTTAGTATAGAGGGTATTCTATGAACCCTTTCTATTTCTATTTTGCCCCCTTGCTCCAGAACGTGTGGGCAATTTTCTTTTATAATCTCTTGTAGAATAACATCGAGTTTATTATTTATCTCTGGTTTTTCTGGGAGACCGATATTTCTGAGGTTGTCTCTTCTTCCTCTGTTTTCCAAGTCTGTGACCTTTTCATTGCGATATTTTATGTTTTCTTCTTGTTCGTTAATTTTTTGGGTGTGCTTTATTGATTTTTGCTGTTTTATGAACTCACTTTCTTCGAGTTTCTTAATTCTCTTGTTAGGGACTGGTTTTGCTTTTCAGCTTTGTCTGCCCTTTTATTGGATGCTTCGAGCTCATTTTCCAATTGAGCAGTCTTATCTGTCAGACTGCTGATCTCTTTCTCCCATTTTTCTTTCCAGGTTTCCATCTTTTGGGTAAGTTCCAGTTTGAGATCTTCCAGAGCTTATTGATAGTTTCCATTTTGTCAGGCATGTTCTGATTTTTTTTATTTCCTCCTAATTCTCTTCTTTTCCTTGGGTACTTCCACCAGAAAAGTTTTCAATAGTCACCTTTTCCTTTTTCTTCCTGGAGGCTTGATTTTGGGTCATGTGAGCCATTCCTTTGGTGGTTTTATTCCACTTTCCTTTTTGGTTTGGGGTCTGGTTGGTATGGGCAGGTTTTCTGTGAATTTAGGTTGCCTCAGAGTAGTTCTTCCCAGCCTCAGAGGTTTCTTAGATTGCTGGCCCCTGATCACAGCCAAACTGCCCAGGTGTTCATCTCTGCCCAGATAATTAGTGGGTGGTATGCCCCTGGTGTTTAGTTCCACCCTGATGTTCAATGCAACCTCCCCAAGTACAGCTCCCTGGGCCCCCTGTGCTCAGCGCAGGGTTTTCCCGTGAAACCCCTCTGCGATGTTTTTTTCCAGCCAGTCCCCAGATCCCAAGGACCCTGGAGTGCCCCCATGGACAGAAACGTTCCCCACTCACTCGTTGTCCGAGTGAGAGCTCCTGTAGCTCACTCTGGTTTGGTGAGGGAGTGGAGGGGGAAATGTGGCTCAGGTCATATTTCTGTGCAAGCTTTTCCTCCTCCTTATTATAGTTTGGAAATGTTCAAACCCCACCTACCTTTGCCTCTGTGGGATACTGGGGAGTACTGGGGTGTCCTTCTGTTCCTCCAAAGGTGATTTTTATGCTCCTTTGATGTATTCTATTTCGTTCAGTGCCGGGGATAGGAAGTGTTTGGTGTCTAGATTGCAGCCATGATTACCCAGAAGTCCCTAATTTCCTTCTTAAGTTGTTTTCCCAGTTGTCTTCAGACTCCCTTAATTGTTTTTTGAATTGTGTTTTGAGTTCTTCCAAACATTTTGTGTTTTGAGTTCTTTTATAGCCTGCATTCAATTCACTGTATTTTCTGTGTTTTTGCTTGGTGTTCCTTGGTCTTCCTCTGTTCCATTTCCTCTTTGTTCACTTCCTGGATAGAAGCTGTTGATTTTAATTTCTTTTTTTTCTTTTTCTGTTCTTTAGTCATTTTTTTTTCCTTCCTTCCCCACTGTCACTGGCTGTAGTCTTGCTCCTCTGATTATTTGCTGGATATGTAAGTTTGGGATATTCTCTCCTAATGGGGCTTCTTCTCTCCTCTGGTGATTGAATTGGTTAGGATAATGGTATTAATGAGCCCTGAGGTAAGATCTTCCTGATAAGATTAATCCAGTGAGGAGTTGATCTGCAGTACTTGATGTACACTGAGGCCAAAACTCAAGAAAAAGGGAGGAGGGTCACAATGAAGCATTTTTGCTGGAATTGGGCTGCCCTCTCTGAGTTTCTCCTCCAGCTGCCTCCCTGCTAACTGTGTTCAATGTCCAGAGCCTGCCACAGCTGTGCCAGCAAGGCACTCCCTCCAGACTTGATCCCTTAACCTCCCAGAGATTCCAGTGACCACTGGAGGCTCAGTATAGTAGGTAGGCGATGGGTCCTAGGACCTTCCTTCTTCCTTACACTTGAAACCAATAGTTCAAGAAGTCAGGTTTTTTTGCATACTTTTTAATTTGAATCTAACAGGAGAGTCCTCTGCTCTGTCCTGTTGTTAGATTTGGTTTTCTGTTTCATTGAAGCACCTTGTTTTGGATTGATGTGAAAGGGTTTTCAGAGAGGCCTGGACTTTTGCTGCATCTAGATGGTCATCTTGACTCCACCTCCAAAGGAGTAGGATTATGAAAGGTAAGGTGAGGAATGAAATGATTTACATGCTTTGTATGTTGTTTAAGAGAAGGCATTGAAGCAGAAACTGAATCCAAGTAAGAGAACACAGTCTAACTTATCTAGGCCATATAAAAGATGATAGGCAGTAATGTGGAATAAAACTGAAAGATTAGATAAGAATCAGATTGTAGAGAAATTTGAAAGACAATTCAATAAGTTTTCATTTTATGCTACAAAAAATAGGGATTCAGTTGTGGTTTTGAAGAGATGATTACAATGGGTAGGTCTTTCCTTTGAAATTAATTTTGGTAGTGGTATTGAAGATAAATTGGACAGAAGAATAACTGGAAGCAAGATATTCAATTAAGGAGCATTATAATAACCCAGTAAAAGATAATGAAAACTTTCACTATATGTTGGTGGTCATCTAAATGGAGGAAAAAATATTTCTAATGAGGAGGAATCAAGAGGATAGGGGATTTTACTATGTATGGGATATGGGGAATTAAAAAGAGGGAAAAGTCTATTTTGGCTTTCAGATTGCAAACCTGGCAGAGAGATAAGATCATAGAAACTTTGACAGACAGCATAATTTAAAGGAGGAAGAATATGTTGGTCAGATCACAAACCTTTTGGAAATGCTGCATTTGAGGTGCTAAAGAGACAGTAAGTAAAAATATATAGCCGACAATGGAAGAAGAAAGATTTGAGATCAGGAGAAAGCTGTGTTACAAATCTTTTTGTGAATCCTTTGCATTGAGATGATGTTCAAATCTCAGGAAATGAAGGAGATTACCCATTGAGAGTTTAGGAAAAAGAAATAAGAGAAATGGGCCCCAGATAGAGCCTTGAATATCATACACTTAGAGGATTTGTAAATTGGAGAGTAATTTGAATACTTTTACTTTGACTTTCTTTTGGAAACAGATACATTCTCAAAATCTCCCTATTCCTGTTTGTTTTGTTTTACTTTCTTCTGAATATGTTCATCGATGACTTTGGAACCTAAATGAACCCTTTAAGGAGAGTAAAACATAGAACAACAATTTTCTCACAAAATGCATCACAAGTTTCTGAGTGAAAATCATGAAGATGAAATTTTATCTTTCAAAGTTTTCCTTTGCCACTTTTTAGTCTGTCTATTACTTCTTTTGATCACCTGCTCATTCATAAGAACTAGGGACTTTTATGAAATAATAATTTAATACTTAATATATAACTGAAAATCTGAAGCCATTTACCAAGAGTTCCTTCTTCTTTCCTCTACTTTATTTCAAATCACTTGTATACCTTCACTACTATCCATTCTATCACCTTTATCTCATATGCAGAAAGTGATAGATATCCTAGGAAAGGGAAACTTTGCTCCAACTTAGAGATTCTATTCCATTCCAGCTTCTACAAAAGTTTGTTCCTTCTCTAATTCCATTCTCAAATTAATCTTCAATCTTTCTATTGACTAATTCCCTAATGTCTAAAAATAATTTTATATCTCTTCCATCCTCCAAAAACCTCTCAATCCATTTCTTCTAAAATACTATATTTTGTTTCCCTTTTGTAGATAAAAATCATTAAAAATTCGAACTAAATCAGTATCTACCTTATTCTAACTCTTCTTAACTCTACAGAGAGCAACACCATTCATGGCCTTATTATTCAACTGAATTTGCTGTCTCCATAGTGACCAACATTGTGTTGTCTACTCTACTCTAATTACCTTTTCTCAATACTCATCTTTTCTTTTTTACTTATCTGAAGCCTTTGGTACTATCAATAACCTTCTTCTTGATATTCCCTTCTCTTCTCCCTGTATACTTTTTTACTGGTCTATCATATCTGTTTCCATGGAAACAATCATATCTAAGAAAATGATTATAAAATCTATTCGTTCAGCCTTAAACTGACTCTTGTTCTTCAACCTAGCATCTCCAATGACCTATTGGACATCTCAATTAGACATTTTGTATACCTCTTAAACTCAATATATTTTAGATAAGAATCATTTCTCTTTCTAAAAAAAACCCAAACTACCCTCTTCCTAATTCCTCAATTAATTTTGAGTATACCACCTTTTCTCAATTACTTAGGCTCCCAAATTAGTTATCTTCTTTATCTTGCACTCTATGTCACTGTATATTCCAGTCAACTGCCCAAACCTTTGGGATATCTTTGATGTACAACCCATTTTTCCCTTTCAAATTGTCATTACCTGCATACATAATTTAGAAACAAAGGGGCATACCATAAACAAATTAGGAGACTACAAAGTGGTGTACCTGTTAGACCTAAGGAAATGGAGAATATTTCAACAACCAAGACATAGAGAACAATATGAGATATAAGATAAATCACTTTGACTACAATAAATTAAAAAAAAAGTTTTGTACAAACAAATCCAATGCAATTATGATTAGAGGCCAAAAAACCTGGAAGGATATTTTACGGTAAGTTTCTCTCACAAAAGTCTCATTTATAAAATATATAGAGAACCTAATAAGATTAATAAGAATTCAATCATCTCCTCATTGATAAATGGCCAAAGGATATGAACAGATAATTCTCATAAGAATTAAAGCTATCTTTATTCATATAAAATGCTCCAAATGACTATGAATTAGAGAAATGTAAATTAAAACAGTTCTGATGTACCACATCACACATATCAGACTAATTAATCTGGTAAAAAAGAAAAATGGTAAATGTTGGAGGGTATGTGAGAAAATTGAGATGCTAATACATTGTTGATGTAGCTGTGAATTGATTCATTGTTTCTGGAGAGTAATTTTGAATCATGCCCAAAGGACCATAAAACTGTACATACATTTTGACTTGGCAATACCTCTTCTAGGTCTCTATCCCAACAAGATCAAATATAGGGGTAAAGCATCTACTTATACCAAAATATTTATAGTGACATTTTGTGGTGGCAAAGAATTGTATAGTGAAGAGATGTCAATCATTTGGGGAATGCCTGAAAAGTGGTGGTATATTATTGTAGTGTAATGCTATTGTGCCAAAATTAATAACAAACAGGGCATCCCCCTGAAAATCATGAAATTTCTAAATGGAGTGATGCAAAAATGATGTGAGCATAAAAGCAATAATATAAAATAATCAGTTGTGAATGACAACCATTTTCAGCAATTCAAGGATTCAAGAGAACTCTAAGGGATTCCTGATGAAAAAAGCTATCCATTGCCTTAGAAGAAACTGATGGAGTTTAAATGACAGTTGAAGAACACAATTTTTCACTTCTTTTCCTTTGTTATTTTTTCTAGTATAAGTGATTTGTATCCATTTTAAAAATATGATGAGTATGAAAATGTTCATTGCATGACAGTGCATTTATAACTTATCTTCTATTATTTGTCTTCATATGAAGGAAAGGGAGAAAGCATGTATTGCAAAGTTTTAGAAAAGTTCTTCTTAATATATTGTATCTAAGGGGGGCAGCTGGATAGCTCAGTGGATTGAGAGCCAGGCCCAGAGATGGGAGGTCCTGGGATCAAATCTGACCTCAGATACTTCCTAGCTGTGTGACCTTGGGCAAGTCACTTAACCTGGATTGTGTAGCCCTTACCACTCTTCTGCCTTGAAACAAATACACAGTATTGATTCCAAGATAGAAGGTAAGTGTTTTAAAAAATAAAAAGTTGTATCTTCTTGTTATCTGGAAACTATATAATAAAAAAGAAAATGCCATTACACTGGTACAGGACTTTAGCATCTTACAAGTAAATTACTGCATTAGGCTTCTAGTTATCTTTGCATCAGGTCTCCTCCCACAAAAGTTCATCTTTCACTCAGCTGTCAAACTGATGTTAAGTAGAGTTCTGACTATGTTACCCTCTAGTCAATTAAATTGAATGCTTTCCTAGTCTTTAGAATCAAACAAAATCCTCTTACTGTTAAAACTCCTCACAAACTGCTTCCCTCTTACTTTTCCACTATTCTCTCATTTTACATAATAGATATTTAATTAATGCATGTCAATTAAATGACTTGTACAATTCTTCAGATCTGTTCAGCCAATGCCAAGTAACACCATCTATATCAACTCTCTAAGAATCACTTTTTTTATTAATTGGAATAATCACTTTACTTGGTATTAGTTTCTTCATCTGTAAATGAGGATAAATAACTTATATTAGTTATTTATCTCTACATGTCTTGTGTGCACATAATTGTTTGTATATTATCTCTACCATTAAAATGTGAGGTCCTTAGGGGCAAATAAGAATTGATAGTAACCTTTATTTACACTCCAATATCCTAGAACACAGTAAAGCTTTCATTACCATTCATTGTCTAGACTTGGTTTTATATAAAATTAATTTATAAATTAGGTTTTTTATTAATTTAAATTTCTACTATCAATGGTAAAACTTCAGAAAAGAGAAAGAGATAGTTGGGAGGAAGAGGAAGAGGGAGAGGAAGAGGGAGCAGAGGTGAAAAGGAAGGAGAGATTGAGAGTTTCTGATTGGACATATCATGCCCTATAGATACCGGAGATTAACTGTGGTTTAAAGCAAACCTATATATAAGCGTAACTTCATATATTCATTGTATTCTATTCAACAAATATATTCCATTATGCCTAATTCCTTATCCAAGAGTTCATTATGTCATAGAATAGCTTGAGTTCCCAACTTAACCTACTAAGATAGAAATTTTTCAAGCATGATTTCAAAACAGACCTGGTATATATTGGCAACATCACCATAGGCAAATTTGGAGAATTTTTCCCACTACCTGATTTTTAGAATAAAGTTTAATAAAATTCAGGGAATCTGAATGCATGATAATAATATTTGTGCTTTTAAAATCACAAAGTAAGTATGTATCTTAAAACCCAGGGGTGACTCTTAACACTTGACAGTTAAATAAACTTGCTTTATGGATTGCCTATCAGTATATTATCTTTAACTGTCAGAAACATATGGTCAATTTGTATAGTCCTTGATCAGATACCAGCATTTTAAAGAACTTTATTAGGGCTCTCAAGTGAATAAGATAGGTTTTTTTTTTTCCCCCAGAGTGAGCTCCTTTGTTTTATTTCTAGAACATTTCATTTGTTGCACTGAGTATTAAATCTCAGGCAATTCATATCTGTACTTGAGATAGATGTCCTTTATTAAATGATCTCCTATTACAACGTGATGGCTTATTACTGACCTATCAGTTCATCTGATAAAGTAATGTGCCACTTAAAAGTGATGTGAAATATGGGTCTAGTTAAATTTTGACATATTAAGAACTTGGTCTCTCCTTGAAATGTATTGTAGCATTAACAAACCTAATAAGGTCCCATAGTGGGTAACTTTAAGAGGAATAGTAAAAATTTACACAGTCTCTAAAAAGTCTATAAAATAGAGGTCTATAACAAGTCTATAAAATGGAAAGGAATAGACAAGTGCTCTTTTAGCAGGGGGGGGGTCGATTTCTTTTATTCAGCCAGTTATTTAAATCTTAACTCAGGCAATTTCTAAAATGATTATTTGAAAATATAAAATATTAGTAAATAACTTAAATTTATGATAAGAAATGCATATACCATAGGGAAAATTAGTTCAACTTTAGTGTAAAATAATTGTGTTTCATTTAAATATTTCTGTCACCTTTCTAAATTAATCCCTAATTATAAAATAAAAAAGACAATCTAATCAAACTCACCACATTTTGTCTTAAGTACTAAATAGTTGTAAGTAAGAAACAAATCTTAATGTTTCAGATGAAACATCCTTTGGGATCCTAAGTGATTGATAGAAAATATACTATATCTTAAAATAGCTTTCTTATGTAAACTAAATTTATTTTTCTAAGTTGCTCATTGAATATAATTTTCTTTTAACAAATACATATTCTACATTTATTGATTTTTGCTTAAATATTATTTGACTTGCATAATTTTTAATTTTATTTTTAATTACATTTAAATATTTGTTTGAATAAGTTCCTTGTCTATTATTGTTCCCCAAATGTTGGGATCTATATAGTATATTAATCAATATTTGAAAGAGTCATCTGAAGTGTGTAAAACTAATATTCAATGATATATAATCCATTTTAATAATTGTTAAAAATCATACAATTGTAAACTATTACATTTAGAAGAGCCTTTAAAAATCATCTAATTTCACTGCCCATGTAGTTGAATATATTTTCCAACTGCTTTTACAAATGTATGCGAAGGAAATTACTACATTAAAAAGAAACATATATAGGTTTGAGCCAAACCAGTTGTTAAAAAATTCTTCCTCATAGTGGAAAAAAAAAGAGTATCTCTCCATTTTTTGGTTCCAGTTTTTGGATCTACAGACTAGCAGATATTGAAGATGGTAACTACATGCTCTTTAAGTCTCCTCAAAGTTCAACATATATAATGCTTTCATCTGATTTTTGGATACGATTCTTTATATCCTCATATTCTTGTTCACCCTTTACAGATCCACATTATGAATTTAATATCCAATCTCTGTGTTAACATAATTTAGAATAGAAAGGAGGCCTCTCACAATTTTAACCTCTACTTCACATTTAGTCATATTTATTGCATCCATTTTAGTGAAAAATCCACTGTTTTTGAAAGAAAGAACAAAGAAATAGAGCTTGAATAAAGGGTTTCTGTGGATAGACAGCTAGGGATGCATATAGGAGATTCTTCATTCAAATTGGGCCTCAGAAACTTCCTACCTTGTTACTCTGGGTGAGTCACTTAACCTCAATTGCCTAGCTCTTATCACTCTTCTGTCTTGGGGCTGATTTTTAAGTATTAATTCTAAGACAGAAGGTAAAGTTTTTTTTTTTTTGTAAATACTTATTCTCTCTTTCATCTCTTTATATTACATTAAACACTACAGAACAACCACAAGTTACACATCTATCTTGTCCTCAAATTCTCTGATAATAAAAATAGCTAAAGAGGTATTTGAATAACTCTAAAGATTTTTTTTCAAGAATAGACTATTTTTGTCTCTCAT
Source organism: Monodelphis domestica (assembly GCF_027887165.1). NCBI lineage: Eukaryota > Metazoa > Chordata > Mammalia > Didelphimorphia > Didelphidae > Monodelphis > Monodelphis domestica. The sequence continues at coordinate 355,043,195 of NC_077229.1, read as the reverse complement.
CTTTAGTCATGTCCTTCCAATACTTTTCCTTTAATTCATGGTCAGGAAGTCATTCTTCCCTCTTTTTACAACCATATCTTCTAGCTTTGACTATTGTTCTCTGTACAATCACCTTGATTTCTGTCACTGTCCTCTAATTCATCCTTTTGTTATTTTTACCCATCACTTTGAATTGAATTTTTAGAACTTAATATTTCAAAGCTTCTCTACCCCAAATTTTCTTTGCTTAGTACTTCAGTTGTATATTTTCTGTTGGATCATACTGGTATTTCCAATGATTTTTTTTAAATCATAAGTTTATGTTGCTGGGAACAGCTCTTCTCTCCTTAATTAGTATAGACTTCCTGTTGTAGTATTAAATTTCTCCTAAAATTCCTATCACTTTCATTTGTTGTTCAAGCAGTTATCACTCCTATTATTTGTATGTCACGAAAGATTTCTTTTGTGACTAGAATATTTTTGGAGACATCTTTTAAATAATTTCACATTTTTAAAAAATTTACATTAGACAGATATATATTATTTCCTCCTGCAAAAAATCTATAAAATGTCATTCTGTATCCTTAATGAATATCCCTTTGTCATCCTATCTTGTGGAACAGTTACAGTCAGGATCTTGAAGTGAACCACAGTTTTTAAAACCTTTTCCCCCAAAATTAAAGTTTAATTAATGTGGCAAACTATTTTCTCTTCTGTGAGTTTTCTTTTTCTTTTTCTTTTTTTAATTTTAAACATTATTTTATTTGGTCATTTCCAAACATTATTCACTAGAAACAAAGATCATTTTCTTTTCCTCCCTGCCCCCCCTCCCACCACCTTTCCCTCTCCCATAGCTGACACACGATTCCACTGGTTATCACATGTGTTCTTGACTCGAACCCATTTCCTTGTTGTTGGTATTTGCATTAGAGTGTTCATTTAGAGTCTCTCCCCAGTCATATCCCCTCAACCCCTGTAGTCAAGCAGTTGCTTTTCATTGGTGTTTTTACTCCCACAGTTTATCCTCTGCTTGTGGATAGTATTTTTTAGATCCCTGCAGATTGTTCAGGGACATTGCGTTGCCACTAATGGAGAAGTCCATCACCTTCGATTGTACCACAATGTATCAGTCTCTGTGTACAATGTTCTCCTGGTTCTGCTCCTTTCGCTCTGCATCACTTCCTGGAGGTTGTTCCAGTCTCCATGGAATTCCTCCACTTTATTATTCCTTTTAGCACAATAGTATTCCATCACCAACATATACCACAATCTGTTCAGCCATTCTCCAATTGAAGGGCATCCCCTCATTTTCCAATTTTTGGCCACCACAAAGAGTGCAGCTATGAATATTCTTGTACAAGTCTTTTTGCCCATTATCTCTTTTGGGTACAAGCCCAGCAGTGCTATAGCTGGATCAAAGGGCAGACAGTCTTTTATCACCCTTTGGGCATAGTTCCAAATTGACCTCCAGAATGACTGGATCAATTCACAAATCCACCAGCATGGAATTAGTGTCCCCACTTTGCCACATCCCCTCCAGCATTCATTACTTTCCATAGCTGTCATGTTAGCCAATCTGCTAGGTGTGAGGTGATACCTCAGATTTGTTTTGATTTGCATCTCTCTGATTATAAGAGATGTAGAGCACTTTTTCATGTGCTTATTAATAGTTTTGATTTCTTTGGCTGAGAACTGCCTGTTCATGTCCATTGCCCATTTATCAATTGGAGAATGGCTTGATTTTTTGTACAATTGATTTAGTTCTTTGTAAATTTGAATAATTAAACCTTTGTCAGAGGTTTTTATGAAGATTGTTTCCCAATTTGTTGCTACCCTTCTGATTTTGGTTACATTGTTTTTGTTTGTACAAAAACTTTTTAATTTGATGTATTCCAGATTATTTATATTGCATTTTGTAACTCTTTCTAATTCTTACTTGGTTTTGAAGGCTTTCCCTTCCCAAAGGTCTGACATGTATACTATTCTGTGTTCGCCTAATTTTCATATACTTTCCTTCTTTATGTTCAAGTCATTCACCCATTTTGAATTTATCTTGGTGTAGAGTGTGAGGTGTTGATCTAAATCTAATCTTTCCCACACTGTCCTCCAATTTTCCCAGCAGTTTTTATGAAATAGTGTATTTTGTCCCCAAAGCTGGGATATTTGGGTTTGTCATATACTGTCTTGCTGAGGTTGTTTGCCCCCAGTCTATCCCACTGATCCCCCTTTCTGTCTCTTAGCCAGTATCACATTGTTTTGGCAAACACTGCTTTATAATATAGTCTGAGATCTGGGACTACAAGACCACTTCCTTTGTATTTTTTTTTCATTATTTCCCTGGAAATCCTTGTTCCTTTATTCTTCCAAAAGAACTTTGTTATGTTATTTTTCTAGATCAGTAAAAAAAAAATTTTGGAAGTTCCATGGGTATGGCACTAAATAGATAGATGAGTTTGGGTAGCATGGTAATTTTTATTATATTGGCTCATCCTACCCATGAGCAGTTAATGTTCTTCCAAATGCTCAAGTCTAGTTTTAGTTGTGTGGGAAGTGTTTTGTAGATGTATTCATATAGATCCTGTGTTTGTCTCCGGAGATAGATTCCTAAGTATTTTATTTTGTCTAAGGTAATTTTGAATTGGATTTCTCTTTCTAGTTCTTCCTACTGAGTTGTGTTGGAATTATATAGAAATGCTGATGACTTATGTGGGTTTATTTTGTATCCTGCAACTTTGCTAAAGTTGTTGATTATTTCGATTAGCTTTTTGATTGAATCTCTAGGATTCTTTAAGTAGACCATCATCTCATCTGCAAAGAGCGATAATTTGGTCTTCTCCTTGCCTATTTTAATGCCTTCAATTTATTTTTCTTCTCTAATTGTTACTACTAGTGTTTCTAATACAATGTCAAATAATAGAGGTGATAATGGGCATCCTTGTTTCACTCCTGATCTTAATGGGAATGGATTTAGTTTATCCCCATTGCAGATGATATTAGTTGATGGTTTTAGATATATACTGTTTATTATTTTTAGGAACTACCCTTCTATTCCTATATTTCTATTGTTTTTAGTAGGAATGGGTGTTGTATTTTATCAAAGGATTTTTCTGCATCTATTGAGATAATCATTTGGTTCTTGTTGGTTTGATTGTTGATGTGGTCAATTATGTGGATAGTTTTCCTAATATTGAACCAGCCCTGCATCTCTGGTATAAATCCTACTTGATCATGGTGGATGACCCTTCTGATCACTTGCTGGAGTCTTTTTGCTAGTATCCTATTTAAGGTTTTTGCATCTATTCTCATTAGGGAGTTTGCTCTATAATTTTCTTTCTGTGTTTTTGGCCTGCCTGGCTTTGGAATTAGTACCATGTGTGTTTCATAAAAGGAGTTTGGTAGAACTCCCTCTTTGCTTATTATGTCAAATTGTATAGTATTGGAGTTAGCTGTTCTTTGAATGTTTGATAGAATTCGCTGGTGAATCCGTCAGGCCCTGGGGATTTTTTCTTAGGAAGTTCTTTGATGGCCTGTTGGATTTCTTTTTCTGAAATGGGATTATTTAAGAAATCTATTTCTTCTTCTGTTAGTCTAGGCAATTTATATTTTTGAAAATATTCATCTATATCACTTAGGTTGGTATATTTATTGCCATATAGTTGGGCAAAATAGTTTTTAATGGTTGCCTTAATTTCCTCTTCATTGGAGGTGAGATACCCCTTTTCATTCTGATTGCTGTTAATTTGCCTTTCTTCTTTCCTTTTTTAAATTAGATTGACCAGTACTTTATCTATTTTTTCTGTTTTTTCAAATTACCAGCTTCTAGTCTTGTTTATTAGCTCAATAGTTCTGTCACTATCGATTTTATTAATTTCTCTCTTAATTTTTAGGATCTCTAGTTTGGTTTTCTTCTGGAGGTTTTTAATTTGTTTGTTCTCAAGTTTTTTGATCTGCATTTCCAATTCCTTGATCTCTGTCCTCCCAAATTTGTTAATATATGCACTCAGGGATATTAATTTTCCTCTAAGTACTGCCTTGGCTGCATCCCATAAGGTTTGAAAGGATGTCTCACCATTGTCATTTTCCTCAATGAAATTATTAATTGTTTCTATGATTTCTTCCATAACTAACCGATTTTGGAGTATCATATTATTTAATTTCCAATTAATTTTTGATTTGGCTCTCCATGTACCCTTACCAATCAATATTTTTATGACCTTGTGATCTGAAAGGGCTGCACTTATTATTTCTGCTTTTCTGCATTTGAGTACCATGTTCCTGTGACCTAGTGTATGATTTATTTTTGTGAATGTGCCATGTGGTGCTGAAAAGAAGGTGTATTCCTTTTTGTCCCTATTAATTTTTCTCCATATGTCTATTAACTCTAATTTTTCTAAGATTTCATTCACCTCTTTTACCTCTTTCTTGTTTATTTTTGGTTTAATTTATCTAAATATGATAGTGGTTGGATCAAGTCTCCCACTAATATGGTTTTCCTGTCTATTTCCTCCTTCAATTCTCCTAGTCTCTCTATTAAAAATTTGGATGCTATACCATTTGGTGCATACATGTTGATTAGTGATATTTCCTCATTGTCTATACTCCCTTTTAACAGGATATGTTTACCTTCCCTATCCCTTTTGATCAGGTCTATTTTTGCTTTGGCTTTGTCAGATATCATGATTGCAATTCCTGCCTTCTTTCTATCAGTTGAGGCCCAAAAGGTCTTACTCGAACCTTTAATTCTAACCTTGTGAGTGTCAACCCTCCTCATATGTGTTTCTTGAAGACAACAAATGGTAGGGTTTTGGGTTCTAATCCAACCTGCTATTTGTCTATGTTTTATGGGTGAGTTCATCCTATTCACATTCAAAGTTATGATTGTCATTTGTGGATTCGCTGGCATATTGATATCTTCCCCTATTTCTGACCCTTCTTCTTTAGCGATCTCCTTTTGAAGCAGTGATTTACTTTAGGTCAGTCCCCCTAGTCCCCTCCCTTGAGATGCTTCCCTTTCTAGCCCCTCCCTTTTTTTACTCCCTTCCCCTCCCCCTCCTTAATTTTCCTTTCTTTCTTGCACTGTTGGATAAGAAAGAATTCAGGATCCCACTTGATCTAGATGTTCTTCCCTCTCAGATTTGATTTCACTGAGAGTAAGGTTTAAGTAATTCCACTTCATGCTCTCTTCCTCTCCTTCTCATATGAGAGTTCTTCCCCTCCCCTTCCCATGTGTATCTTTATATGGGAAAGTTTATTATACTAATTCCCCCCCTATTTCTTGAAGTAAATCTTAGTGTTATTGATGGTTCCCCCTCCCTTTTCCTTTCTTTGCCCCCACTTTCCCCAAATTTTCTTAATGCCCCAATCGTTCCCTATGCATGTTTCTTCTAACTACTCTTATGATGCTACAATTTTTGAGAGTTACACAAAACATTTTCCCCACATATTAATATATATAATTTTATGTAAATGTAGTCCTTATAGAAGAGAGTTTGACTTAAAGAAAAAGCTAAGATTTATCTCCTTTTCCCTTTCTTTCATACATACCTTTTCATGTTTCTCTTGCTTTCTGTGCTTGGATATCAAATTTTCCACTAAGTTCTGGTCTTTTCTTAGCAAATGCTTGGAAATCTTCTATTTTGTTGAATTCCCATACTTTCCCCTGGAAGTGTATATTCAGTTTTGCTGGGTAATTGATTCTTGTTTGGAGACCCAGCTCTCTTGCCTTTCTAAATATCGTGTTCCTTGCTTTGCGGTCTCTTAGTGTGTTAGCCGCTAAGTCATGTGTGATCCTTATGGGAGCCCCCTTATATCTGAAGCTCCTCTTCTTGGCTTCTTGTAGGATTTTCTCCTTTTCTTGGAAGCTCTTGAATTTGGCAATTACATTCCTATGGTTTGTCTTTTGGGGATTTAGTATAGAGGGTGTTCTATGAATCCTTTCTATTTCTATTTTGTCCCCTTGCTCCAGAATGTGTGGGCAATTTTCTTTTATAGTCTCCTGCAGAATAATATCGAGTTTGTTATTTATCTCTGGTTTTCCTGGGAGACCGATATTTCTGAGGTTGTCTCTTCTCCCTCTGTTTTCCAAATGTGTGACCTTTTCAGTGAGATATTTTATGCTTTCTTCTAATTCATTAATTTTTTGGGTTTGCTTTATTGATTCTTGCTGTTTTATGATATCACTTTCTTCGAGTTTCTTAATTCTGGTTGTTAGGGACTGGTTTTGCTTTTCAGTTTTGTCTACCCTTCTATTGGATACTTTGAGATCTTTTTCCAATTGAGTAGTCTTATCTGTCAGACTGCTGATCTCTTTCTCCTATTTTTATTTCCAGATTTCCATCTTTTGGATAAGTTCCAGTTTGAGCTCTTCCAGAGATTGTTGAGTGTTTCCATTTTGGAAGGTATGTTCTGATTTTTTTTTTTTGGATTTCCTCCTAATTCTCTTCTTTTCCTTGGGTACTTCCACCATAAAAGTTTTCAATACTCCCCTTTTTCTTTTTCTTCCTGGAGGCTTTATTTTGGGCCATGTGAGCCATCCCATTGGTGGTTTTAATCCCCTTTCCTTTTTGGTCTGGGGTCTGGGTGGTATGGGCAGGTTTTCTGTGAATTTAGGTTTCCTCAGACTACTTCTTCTCAGCCTCGGAATTTTCTTAGAGAGCTGGGGCCCAGATCACTGCCAAACTGCCCAGGTATTCATTTCCACCCAGATAATCAGCATGTGGTCTGCCCCTGGTGTTTAGCTTCACTCAGATGTTCACAGCAACCGCCCCAAGTACAGCTCCATGGACCCCTGTCCTCAGCACCGAGTTCTCCCGTGAAACCGCCCTGAGACTTTTTTTCCTGGCAGTCCCCAGTTCCCAAGGACCCTGGAGTGCCCCCCCCCAGACAGAGATGTTTCCCACTCACTCTCTGTCCCAGTGAGTGCTCCTGTAGCTCACTCTGGTTTGGTGGAGGAAGTGGGGGGGGGGGAGGGCAGCTCGGTTCACGTTTTTGTGCAAGCTTTTCCTCCTTATTATAGTTTGGAAATGTTCAAACCCCATGTACCTTCGCCTCTGTGGGGTACTGGGGAGTACTGGGGTGTCCTTCCGTTCCTCCAAAGGTGATTTTTATGCTCTTTTGATGTAGTCTATTTCATTCGGTGCCCAGGAGAGGAAGCATATGGCATCTAGATTGCAGCCATGATTACCCGGAAGTCCTTGTTAGTTTTCTAATTCCCTGGATTTCTCCAAAATTCTTAAATAAATCATCCCTCACTTTTATTGTTTTTTTAGTGAGTAAAGAATATTTTTACTTGTCTGATCATTGATCATCTAACTATCTTCCCAGTGTCAACTGGATAAATAGTAGATATGATTCCTAACCATTACAAATAGTAACATGAAGTACCATGACTTCTATACTCAGCAACAACAATGACAAAAAATAACAATATCATGATGAATTTCTCCTGGCAAAGTGAAAATTTGGAATGTTTATTCACAGCAGTGGATGAGGTATTTAATGTTTCAATCATGCTTTTTAAATAACCCTGTAAGTCTTTCCCAAAGTTAGAGAATATAAGAACTTATTGATTAGATTTAATTACAGATATGACTCTTCCCCAGGAATTCATTTGGTGGAAAGTAAAAAATCAAAGTTAATTTGACATATAACATAGCTTTAATATGAATGTGGGGAATGAATTTTCATCTTTATTATGTCAACAACCAGAGAAGTTCAAAAAACACTGTAGTCTTACAATAACTGTTATAACATTTAATGATTTAGGAGTCTGTCAGCATACATTTACTTTGAAGGAGACTAAAATTGTTTTAAGGAATAGTAGGAGTCAGAAAATAAAATATCACAATTGTTCACTCAAATACGAAATTAATGTATCATGATACTTTATTAACATAGTTGGGCCAGAAGACAATCTAGGCAATGAAAGTGTAATATTTATTGGGGAAATGGGTGGGATTGAAGAACAGGGGATATGGAAGGTTTTGTATGAGGGAATGGAGGTGTTGAAAGGAGAGAAGGAATATGGCTGCCAGGTAAAAGGAGAGAGATGCCCCCAGCTAAGAGGCTATTTTTGAAAAATTGGTTTCCTGAGAAATGGGCCACCTATGATAGCCATAAGGGACTCTTCTCTATAGATTGATGTTGCAGATAACCCTGAGCAGGTAAGCACAGACCCTCCTGAGGGACAAGCCTCCTCCCAGACCAAGGTTGCTCAGCAGGGAACCAATGAGAACCATTTATAGTGGAATGACTGTCCTGAGGTTCAAGACCCTCTATGTTCCCTGAAATGTTAGTCCTCTTATCTGACTGCAATATTGAAATAAAGATAAATTTTAATAATAAGTTTGGATTGTGGAGGTATTAGGGAAGAGGGAAGAGGGATTTCCCTAGATGAGGTTTGAGTCTCTTTCAGCTTTTGAGCTGAGGCCATGTCTCGCAGGCTGGTGGAGGGTTTTTCTTATTCCTGTCTATGCTAATCTGTGCTACTTTTCTTAAGTTTAAAGTACTAGCAGTAGACAGCAAGAGGAAGAAAGTTCTGACTTTCAGAGCTGGTGGGCCTCTCTCTTTGAAATGACACCCCTAAAGACCGGTTTTACAGCCCAAACTGCTTTCCTTAAGTCCTTTTGTCCAATGAACACGATCACAGCAATCCAAGGAAAAGCACACAGTTGGGAAATGCAGGAATAGAGACACTTCTATCCAGAGATAGGGTGAGAGCCTCTTCCAGTTCCAGGACCAAGAAGGAAGTGCTAGTCACAAGACCAACTGCCACTCCCATTTGACCCTTCCCCCACCAATTGTCAGTCTTGTCAATATCTTCTCTCTAACACTCCAACTGCTATTTGTTCCAACTCAGTAGCAGAAAGCCTAGAACTTCCTTTAGTTTTCCTTTCCTCAAAAGCCTTCAATTTAATAGCTAAAGGATAAAGTTCAATAAGGAAGATGAGCTGAAAAGTGGACATTTTTTGCTCACAAAAGTTCCTATATAGAATTCATTGAAAAGTCTATGGTTTGGGCTTAGTAACAGAAAGATATCCATTTCCTTTAAATAGAATAGGACAAATAATAGATTTTTTTCCCTTTTCCTGAAATGTTAAAGGGCAGGAGATTTTTTTTTTATTTCTAGCTGACTTTACTACATCTATAAATGGCTCAGTCTTTGACTGGCTGATGCCACGGATGGCCTGTTACAGTGTTCAAATAATAACCTCGTTGAATAACTTTGATTACTGTGAGTCCTTTTGCTGTGAAAATCAGTACAAACAAAATAGTAGGTACATTGTAGTAAAAGAGAAAATGTGAAGCTCTTATTTTTTGAGGGTAGGAAAAAAAGACTTAAGATTCTTTGCTAAGAAATGTTCAAGAAATAACCTGAGTACCCTTGGCCTTTGGGTACAAGCAATGTCTTTTCCAGGTAAGTTGAATTATTTTTTTTCTGTGATTACTGATACAACCTATGTTTCTTATCTATGAACTACCAATTTTCTGTGGGTAAAGACTGGTCATTCAGTCAGTTAGTTTTTGTATTCACTTCCAGTTCCTTCAAAGAAATATTCCTAAATAGAAGTGTTTCGTTAAAAGAGGAAAATCATTAAAACAATAGTAGATGTCATTGTCATTATCATTGTCAACATCTTAGTGGTAGTGGTGGTGGTAGTAGTAGTAGTGGTAGTAGAAGTAGTATATCACCTTTGCCAATAATGGCATATATAATTACAAAATGGGGAATGACAAGTAAAATGATGGACTCAGGAACATTTTAATGCCTTGAAATAATTATGGTGGGTGGAAAGGTCTGATGGGAACCTATATTCCTAAATAATATGATACTTTGTAAATTATATCTACTAGAGTAATTTTAACTGAATTCCATTGAAAAATGAAAATAATATAATTATTACATTATTAATAATAAGTTAAGTATAGCTATGTAAATTATATAAGAATGTTCACTTAGCCTGTCTCAATGTAGTTGATGTAAGGTATTGAATGATTAATTCATTAGAATATTGTTTACCCTTCTTCCAAAGAAATTGTTGTTCATAATTTGAAATTTATATTACTCCACCCTACTTAGATCTTACTTTATGGAGAAGATGAAATTGTAATCTTCTGATTGAACAATGAAGGTACTTAGTTCTTACTTTATAGTGAAGCTAGAACTTTAAGCTGTCTATTTTGAGATATTAATACAAAAAGGTTTTAAGTAACTATTAAGGTTAAATTAATCACAAAAAGGTTAAGTAACTAACAAAAAGTGAACTTCACAAAGAAGTGTTAAGTAACTCAAAAGATATAATCTAATCAAAGAAGATGAGAACTAAAGAATGGGAAGTCCTGGAGAAAAGCCTCTTATATGATTAGTAGAGGTGAACATTTGGAGGAGGGGACACAAGAATAACAGGTCTATATATTTTGCAACACTTCCTCTCTCCGGTACCTTTGGCAGCGGAGAAGTGGCTGGTGGCAGTGTGCTGGGCCTTTCAGCATCTTGGCATGGCTACAGCTATTGTCCAGTTTGGTGGTGAGTTTCTGACTGAGTTTCCCCTCCTTTACTTTCCAAACTTTATCCTCTTAGAAACCTCTAATCTCCTTCAGAGGCAGATCAGCGGAGATCTTGAACTCCCCCTGGCTGCCAGGCAGGAAAAATCCTATACAGGCAGGAAAAATCCTATACTCTGTTCCCTCTTTCTCCTTAAAATCCTTCCCTCTATATTAATTAAAATTACCCTAAAATTCCAGACTGACTTGGGTATTTTATTTGTGATTTTTCCCCCTGGCAACCAATTAATTTAGATTTTAAATCACAACCCTAAAACTATCTTTACAATTACTAGAGGGAAGTAGATGAAGGGTCAAGAGGAATGACACTGGAATACTGTTATATCTACCTGCTTCCTCTAAATATTGCAAATGATTGGCACAATGTCTTCAAAATAATACTTTGTAAATTATATCTACTAGACTTTATGGAGCAAGGAGGAAGAAATGACCAAGTTTATACCCTTTTAGTTTGTTCACTTCCTGCCAAATGCTTATGACATAGAAGAGCATCACAAATAATGAGAAAATAATATATACAAATTAAGTAGAAATCAGTCATTGCAAAAGGTATAGGTAATCAAATATGCCAGAAAATTAATAAAGAGAATAATTATTTGCAATGAGAATGAGAAAATATATCAGCTCAACTTTGTTGGTGTGCACTAAATATGAATCTTGTGAGTTATTGATGTTATTAAACTTTAAAATGTAAACAAGAAAAAAAAACTAGGAAAGTTTCTATCTAACCCAAGGAGAATTTTTCTCACTGAAGTCTCCAGAAAGTTAAAGTGGAAATTATAGACATGGTAAGAAGTTGTTTTCTCCTCTGTATGCTACTTCCAAAGATTTTCTCTCGAAAAACAACTTAGTTCCCTCTCAATGACTTTGTTACCTTCAAAAATATTTTTCATCATTTCTGTCTTGTGCGTATTATCAAAGCATTCTTTCCATCTATTTGGATTTTCTTCTGCACTCAGAAGTCATATAAAAAGCATACACAGGTATATAGAGCATAGGAAGCTTCTAAGCCTGGGTTATAATAGAAAACCTTGTATATCAGGAGTCAGAATATTGGCTTTGACTGATCCAATTACAAATACTTAGGAATGACCACAAAGGTATGTTTTCCCCTAAAGTAATAATAACATAAAAAACCTAAATGTAAAATGATTCTTAGAAAATGTGGGGCAATATTTTAGGTTAAAAGATACAAGCTTTATTGCATTTTTATTAATAAGACCTTCAGTTTTCCATTTCTCTTTGGCTCCTAATAAACCCATTTTAAACTTTTGGTTCATTAGCAACTCTAATATTTTGTTATATTTGTATAAAGTCAAAAATTGCAATAAGCTCAAAATATGTGATATTTCAGTGATGAAAAATATAATTCTTCTTATATCTACCATATTATTTGTTGTGAATATAATTAATGAAATTGTTGAGTATTTATGAGCTTTCTTCATTCTATGACTTAAACAGGAACTTTAAAAATGCCTTTATTATGTTCAGGGTACTCTTATATAATTTGTTTATTATTTGTTCCTCCCTTCCTTCAATGTAATTTTCTTTTTCTCTAATCTTCAAGAACAGATTGCCTTTTATAACTTATCTTTGTAGTGAAAAGATTATAGAGACGCTACACAATTTGAAAGAATATCATCTTAAATATTGGATCACTTACTCACTGAAGAGACACATTTGTCCTACCCATGAGTTCCAAAATATATGACTGAGCAAAATTTGATTTTCCTAATTTATTTACTTCATATACATTTTACAGTATCTTGCTTTAAATTCCTAAGATATAACATTCAAAATATTTTAATGGTTCTTTTGGCTGAATTTTTCAGTACTCAGTTGTTTGCAGTGAATTTTTTTTAATATGAGTCTGAAAATCAAGGAAAACATTGCATTTCAAATATAATTAATGATTCTACTTTACAAACTACATCTTGAGAGAGTTTGTAGTGGGGATAAAATGTTTTTTTTTTTCTATATAAACTGAGTATTAAGATAACCTCAATATAAAAATACAGTATTTCTTCAGAAGGTTGTTCTATTTAAAATAGCCCATGTGAAAATAATAATTACTTCTTATTAATTCTAAGCCACACAATCTATTTTTAAGTTCCAGCTACTAATGGGGGAACACCATATATTCAACAACAATTTTCCAAAACAGAATTACAATATCCTGGTGGTAAAGTGGTATTCTTTGTCCAAATGAGGCCCCTTTCTTCATAGATGCTTAAAATCTCTAAAGAGCCACTTACATTTGTTTCTAAGTGGTTAGTGATAGATAACCAGTCAAACAGTAATCCATAATTAGAAATATACAGCAGTGAGCTTGAATTATTCCTCCCAACACTTTATTTGGAAAGGAAGGTCTAGATTGGTCTGGGAAACATACTGTCCCTAAAGTCATTTGATGAGGGTGAATAGCTTTTAGTCTTTACTGTTTTCTACTGATAATTATATGTGACATCCACTATCCACTTAAGACAGTGCATGGGACTTCTGATGCTTTGTTTATTAACAAATTGCTCATTGATGCATTCCCCACAGAGCCTAATAAATGCCAAGCAAGCTTTTATTATGAGCAGACTTAAAATATTAATTACAATGTTGAGGATGCTTGCCCATGTTTGCTCTCCATTATGGAAATTTCCAAGTCTGCCTTAATAATGAAATATGCCCAGTAGTACAGTGATAATAACAAAAATCTTAAAGGTATAACTTAAAAAATAACAACAACAAAACACACACACACACACACACACACACACACACACAAGACTCACATTGTTTCAAATGGAACTATTTATATAAGAGTAATTGGAGTACATTGTATCTACCAGGGACAGAACACCAAAACAAGACAATTTTTTGAATTATCTGAGAGTGAAATTTCCCAGAAAGTGTTTCCTCTCTCAGATTATTTACATCGACAAGAATCCAACATTACATAAATTTCATGAAATGTTTTGTGCTAATATAGTGCAATAACCACATTTAGCATTATTTAAGGTAATGATGAAAGAAGAATTTAAATGAATTACTTAAATTCTGATAATCATCTCAGAAAAAGTTTCAACTCAAAGGTAGTATATATACCAGCTAAAACTAGCAATTAACAAATGAAGAAACCCAATACAAAGTAAACTACATTTCATTGTAGGAAGAACATTTACATGAATGTCCAGAGTCTAGGATCTTAATCAATTCTTTGTATGGTTAAGAGAATGATGCAAACTTTCTGGGCCTCTTTCTTCATAAAATAAATGGAAAAAAAAGCTACACTAAATGGTCTCTATGCTCTCTTCCTGTTCTAAATAATTCTAGGCTTACAAAATTATTGATAAGTCAACAAATCTCAGGAAATAGAACTATTTGCTAAATTAATGGGTTTTTTTATCCTTTATGAGGGGATTTTATTTACAAAAATGTAACAAGAAGAATAACAGGACAAGTTACTGGGATTCAGTATTAGGCAAAAAGTGTTCAGAAAGGTCAAAAGTAGCAAAGAGAATATAGTTATAGAGTACCCTCTCACATTTAGGATAATGTTTAATTTAGGAATACAGTATGACATCATAAGACAATCAAAGAAACAAGGATATTAACACTGTATATATGGTTAGGATGAGTGCTAATGACCTAAAGAGATACAAATGATTAGAGAAGATTAAGTGGAACAGTATGATTTTATTGATTTTTTAATAAATAAAAACCAATGAGGTGAAAATTAGGAGAAAGAATAAACTAGGGAGGGGGAGAAACTTTATAGTAAATTTCTCTGATAAATGCTGTATTTCTAAAGCATGTATGATGAAATTATTTAAATGTATATTAGTCATTCCTCAGTACATAAATTGTCAAAGTATATGGTCAATCATTATTCAAAGGGTAAAAAAAATGAAATTTTCAATAACCAGAGGGAAAATTGATACAAAACTCGTAATTTGAGAAGTACAAATTGATTCAAATTGGAGTTATTACCTGACTTTCATCAGAGCAGTAGGTATAATAAAAGAGAAAGTAACAAATGTTGGGAATTCTACAGGAAAATGGGTCTATTAATATACTATGAAAGGAGCTATGATTTATTCAAACCATCCTGGAAATAAATTTGCAATTTACTTAACAGAGACATTAAATTGTTTATAAACTGTCCCATCAGAAACAGTATTGGATATATATATATATATATATATATATATATATACATATATATATATATTCTAAATAGATAAAAGAAAGTGTAGAAACATGTTTATAGAATATTTTTGCAGTGGCAAAACAAAAAGAAACTAAAGGGGTCATCAACTGGTGACCAGTTAAATAAAATATTATATATGATGTCCCATTATTATGCCATAAGAGATGACAAAGTGGGCAATTCTTAGAAAACTCAACATCTGGTTTGGAAATAAAGTAGTACAATTTATAAAATGTCAGAAATATCCTAAAGAAAAAAATATCTAACTGAATTTAGTATTCTGACAAGTGCAGTAATAGAACATTATTTTAGAATAACAAAGATGAAGCACATCTCATGACGTAAAGGAGATAGACAAAATAAAGAAGATAGACAAAAATGCAGCGAGATATTTGAGATATGATATATCATTTAGCAATTTATTTTGTTTGACAAAGAGATTATTATTTGCTATTAGAGGTTTAATTTTTTTTTACTTTTATTTCTTTGTTCCCTCATTTATTTCATATTCATTAGAGTATGACAACAAGGTAGGAGGTGAAAAATAAATGCTTATGGGAAAGGAGAATGGTGTTTGTCTTAGCAATTCAATAATTACCTTCAATAACTTTGGATTATATTTGAATCCTTAAATTTAGAATAATTTAGGGGTATAATTTGTATGATGAGAGGAGTCTTTAATAATTTTAATACATCTTAAAATCATATTTAATAAATCTTATTGGTAATTATTATGCATATGGATGATCTTAACTTCAATCATTACTAAGCACCTAAGAAATATATCACCTCCAATTCTGGGTATACTACAGTCGCTACTGTAAGAATCATGCTAAGATCTGCTTAGAGAGATTTTCATTGAGTATTAAAGAACATATATATTTATTTCTGTTCCTGAACTTCTGTAGCATCTCTCTCTAGGCAGAATCTCCCCCTGACCTTAGTAAACTGTTCTCTTTTATTTTTTTTTAATATTGAAATGATGTTATGGATGTGACATTTTTTGCTGTTATTTCTATGGTACATTTAAGTAAGCATTCCTAATGCATTTAAAGTTTTGGTGGTTTCTCAGCTGTTATATTTAAAATAGTGAAGCTATAAATCGTGGCATTTAAAATAGTGGATGTCATAAACTATAAGAGTTAAAATGGTTGGTCTCATAACATTGTGAGAGTTAAAATAGTGGAAGACTTAAATTGTTGTAGATAAAAGAATGGGTGAGTAAATTTGTGACCGCAGGAAATATGTTTTCACTACAGTATCTTGTTTAAATCAAATATAAGGTGGTCGCCAGGGAAATATTCCCAATTATGAATATACCCAAGTCAACTGGGTTTTATAGAGATTTTTAATTAATAACACAATGAGGAATCAAAGAAAGAGAGAAAGAGTAAGAAAGGAATAAGTATGAAGGGCCTTAAACCAACATGGCCTAGACCTGAGTCTTAAGAGAGAGAGATCAGTCAGTCTTTTATCACTCACCACAAGATCTGTCCAAGCATGGAATCTAGTGACACCAGGCCAGCATCATCTCAGCTGCCTCCACTAGCTCAATCTTCAATCTGAATTGTCCCCGCAAGAGTCTCGAGAGAGACCCTTCAAGGCAGCCTTTCCTAGCTGCCTCTTCAATTCAGCCTTTCCTAGCTGACTGTTTTCAGAGAGAGTTTTTCATCTCCTTTTAAAGGGCAGTTTCTCCTAGGTCACCTTCCCTAAGTCCTTACATCTACCAATCACAGTAGACGTTTTCCAAAGGACTGGCCATTCTTAACTCACATTTTGTTATCACCTTCTTAATTCACATCTTGCTCTCACCTTTTCTGGGTATACTAAAACTTCGAGTAATTCACATCAGGAAAGCTCTGAGTAAGTTTTCACCTCTTTGCTCCTTGTAAGTTCACAAGTTTCCTGACCTTTATAGGTACTTAGCACCCCTTTCTAAAAATAGGCATGGCTTAAGTATGGGTTTATGTACTTTCCATTATTCAGCAAGGAGTTTTCTCCCCTAAAGCAGTCTTAAGTATGGGTGGAGTAGAGGTCCTCCCATTTCTGATCCAAGTTGAGTTCTCACATTTTAAATGGGGAATGTTCCCAGTAGGGAATTATTCCAATGGAGAATTCCCCAATGGGGAATTTTTTTTAACATTCACAAGTCTGAGAAATTTCAAGATTCACACAGCAGAGAACTTATGCTCAACTTACTGAACTTACTCAACTTCCTTCAGCTGCATGGAAATAGATGTTGAAATCCCAATAGGGCAGATTGTAAAAGGTCCTTACCTTAGCCACTAAATAATAAAGACATTATTAGATGTTTCTTTTGTGAATTAAAAAAATTTATATCTTTTATTCTTGAGTTAAGTGTTATTGCCTAGATGCAACCATAGTCCTTTTATAAACATATTTATTTGATCATATAAGAACATCTGTCAAGATTTGTTAGAATGTTTTCACAATAGAATTATTGTTAAGAGAAAAAAGTTCTATAGCATTGTTACCTAGTCAACATCTTTAAAAGTAACCTCCATGTTGTTTCTCTTCAAATTCAGGAACTTGGAAATATTCTTTGAAAATTCTCCATCATAACTGTTGGTGATGCATTTAAATTTAAGTTTTCTTCTGTGTGTTTAAGGAATCATAGTATCTCAGTTTAGACATGACCATCTATTTTTAACTTTCCTTTTAACAAGGTGTATTAGGTGATTATATTAAGTGAGAGATGATAATTTCAAGAACAGATCTGCCAATCTTCTCCCTACTCCCTTTTTCCTCCCTTTTCCTTCCTCCTGGTCCCTCCTCCCTGTTCCCTTCCCCTCCCTTAGTTCTTCTTCTGTTAGTAGCACTGAAGTGAGCTCAAAGTGAAATATCTTGGTATATCAAACAAAGTACTCTATCTCTTTTCTAAGTTTAAGTAAGGGGTTTATTTGGGAGAAAGGGAAAGGGAAAGAAATTGAGAGCAAAGAGGGTTTGGGGTTTCCCTAATCCTAAATCAATTCCTAACTTGGAGGATAGTGGAATATAGTTCAAATTTGGGGAAATGGCTAACAGGTCTTGAAGATTCAGTCACTGTAGTGTAGTAGAGAGAAACCAGAGAACAAGACTTTTTGTCTTTCCTACTTTCTGTCTCTAGAGCAAAAAAAAGCAAGGTTTTTATCTTGTCCCTTTTTAACAGTCTTTTCTGGTCACCATTCCAATTAGAATGTTCTCCTTGATTGACAGTTCAGCAATCCTAGCATCTCCAGTTCTGCTGCAGATTTTTTTCCATTTTCTCTCCTCCACAACATTACAAAGGATCTATACAATATTTTAAATATTTAATATATAAACATTTTTACATGTTCCTAGGGATGTATATCCATTACTTCCCCATACATTCTAATCTATTTAAAAATAGTTCTAATTAGGAATCTTTTCCTTATTTTGAAATTATTTTTCCTTTGAATTTTAAATCTAATGCTTTTAGATTTTTCCCTTTAAATCCAATATAGCACATAAAATCATTGTTCTTTATAATATATCTTCAAATATTTGCATATAGTTATTATGCAACATCTTGGTCAAGTTCTCTGCCACAAGGTATCCCAATTCCTTCAAATTATTCCTATATGACATGGTCTTAAAGTCCTTCATTATACTATTTTTGCTCCTCTTTTTTGTCACCAATTTATCAATGTGCTTCCTAAAATAAGGTACCCAGAATAGAGCAAAATTGCCCAGAGTTATCTTATTAAGGCAGTGTAAGAGGACATCATCACCCCACTCCTGTATTGCAAGCATTTCTTAATGAAGTCTAAAGCCACATTACCTTTATATGTACTGAACAATTCTCTAAAACTTCCCTGTCTTTGTAAGATGAACCATATGACTCAATCTATGATCTGATATTTAAGTATAAATTTAAAAGATAATGAAGAATTTATGTCACAACCAAGAAAGTGGAATATACATTAATTTCCACAAATATTAGAGACATAGTTTAGGGAGTATGTATTCAAAATGTATATAAGAAATTTCAGTACAAACTTGACAGAGAATAAAAGGGGAAATGTTTATATACCACTTTTCCTTTGTTCAATCTAGGAAGCCTCACATAGCTTTATTATGATTTCCCATATTTTATGTTTATTCTTTTATACATACAATGATTAAATTGCAGAACTAGGTAAAACCCTATTTTAAGTGTACATATAGGTATATCCATGTGTATCCACATACTATACACACATACTTTTATATATATTTCTATAGACATCTATATAAATAATAATGGATATATTTATGGATAAATATATGTAAACATACCAGGTGAAATGAGGATGAAGACTGTTTATTTATTAGTCAACTTTATTGTATAGCCTGATCTAGAATAGGCATAGGGAGAGGCAAAGGAATTATTGTTCAGTGGCATAGAGGAATTCTAGATGAAGAAATTTTTCTACAAATGCATGTCAACACCTGATCTGTGTCACATAATCCTAGAAAACTGTTTTAGAGTTTGAAAGTTTAAGTAATTTACTCAGGGCAATAATAATATTTCAGCAGTGATATTTGAATCAAGACCTATCTATCTTTTTGGCTAAATATGAAAGCATTTGAGAACATTTGACCTAATTTGAAAATAATACAGTTCGAATAGTTATTATTTAATATGTAAATTACTCTGAAATTTATCATTATTTTTATCACAATGAAGATTTATGCAAATATGAGATTAATAAAATAACCTTTTTCTATCATTTTGCTGGGATTTTATTACCATACTTTATAAGCATATATATATATGTATATATATATATATATATATATTCCACCATGATCACACACAAAAAAAAACTTTTCTTTCTTTATAAATATTCTAAAATATAATAGTATAATTGGATGTTAATATAAAATACTAAGTTTTGTGAAATTTCATTTCTATAATAAAAGGTATACTTTAAATGCTCAAATCTTCTGATAAAGCAGAGGTCCAGAAACCATGATTTGAATCCAGTCCCTGAGGAAATTAAATCTATTCACTTTCCTAACTGTAGACCTGTGTCTGAAGCATTCTGATTGGTAACTGAGTGAATGTAGCATATTAAACCTATTAGCAATTAACCAGTCATTCAACAAGCATTTATTCTACCAGAAATTCTTTTAACCTCTGGAAATAAAACACACAAACACTATATATATATATATATATACTTAGTATCTACCCACAAAAACCTCATATTCTATTGAGGGTCTGGAGAAATGTAAATATCTATTAATGCTGCTAATAAATATAGACATAAATGATCTCTATAATATAAATGGAAGATAATCTCAGAGTGAATGCACTTAAATGAGAAATGGAGGTGAATATAAAGAAAGATATCTTACAAAAAGTCAGATTTTACTCTAAATGTTTTATATATTATACTCCAGATACCTCCAAAAATTATAAACGTATTTTGATTCTAGATTTTAATTTGAAAGGAGTAAATCCTATATTGAGAGTATTATGATTTAATGGATTACTTCAAATGAAAATTTACCAGTATTTTCAAAATCATTGTAAATCTCTCTGAAGTATATATTCAGGATCACTTATCTCCTTTTTACTGGAGATTTTTATAACATGTTGTTTTAGCAGCATTACTCCTACTAACATTGTTTAGAATATTAAGCCCAATTCATTAATGTCTATTTGATATATGTATTCAAATTTTTAAATTCTCTTAAGTGCTTATACATATCAGGAAGATGGTGAAGCAAAGCAGAAAGATATAAGAAGATAGGATATTTTTTAAAGAAATAGTCCTTTACATATATCTGCAAAGCCAAGAAATGGCTATTATGTACAGTATTTGCTTCAAAGGAAAAATTGGTCTTCTGTTAGGTAAAATTATTTTTATTTTCAAAAACAAAATTTTGTAAAATGAAAAATTGGTATTTAGAAATGAAAGCAAAGCCTGAATGGAGATGGTTTCATGCCTGTTAATTATGACCAGTATCTTTTTGTGAAGTTTATTTTGTCCTTTATACCTATAATTTATAGGTATATTTCACAAATCATCATGTGTAATACAATCTCACAAATATATGTGACATTGGTCTTTCAAAAGTCTCAGAAGCTCCAACTGGAAAGTTTCATTTATTTTCACAAGTCTGTTTTAAACTTTATAATGAAATATATCTAATTTACCTAGGTTTATATTAAACAGGGCAAACATGAAAGAATATTTGAAATCCATGCAATTTAAATAAATTAGTTAATAAGATTCATTTATTTATATTAGTTAAAAAGTTTAAGTGACAGCTAATTTTAGATAGGTAATGAAAAAAGCAATAGCTGGACCTATGCCCTCCTTACAAAAATGAAATTAATTTTAAAAAAATTAATCAAAAGTCATTATTAGATTTGTATATAATAGAGCATGATGGATAAATAATATCTGTTCAGGATGTTTTTGAATATAAAATAGGGATGTTATGAAGCATACCCGTGTTAAAAAAGAGGTTAAAGTTTATTAAAAAAAACCTCACCAGTTTTCAATCATGTTAAAGTATAATGTATTCTCTATCAATTTAGTCAAATGCCTTCTTAAGAATCAAAATACTTCTTCTAATGGCATGAAATGAACTTGCTTAAATTCTTGATTTTAGTCTGTAGGCAAGAAAATTTTAGCATATATATTTTTTCATACTTGAATTGAAAAGACTATCAGGGGATCTTTGTGAGCTTCCCTGCATATAATGAATGCTTCAGTGAATGAGCCAGAGGGATATTATTGTAAAAAAGTATTCTCTGTATGAGCCCAGGAGAATTAGAGTCAATTTTTTTGGATCTGCTATAGACAACTCAGATGAGACTCTATCAAGCCCAAGGGCCTTTTTGTGCTTGAATGATTGTACAGTACAACTGGTATTTTTAGTGGATATTGGAAGATCTAAACCTTTGTTATTTGTGGGGGATATATCATCACTTAAGGAGATGCTCAAGACTTCCTTTTGAGGTGACTAGAGAATTGATGAACCACTTCTTTCAATGTTTGCTTTTGTACTTAGTCTCTCTTTTCTGTCACTTTACTTTTTTTTATTTTATCACTTATAATGTAATCATAATAAATAAAATCTCTCAAAAAGAAAGAAAAGAATCAGTGAAATATATATTTATAAAAGATTTTCTTCTTTACAAACAATATAGACCATATTTAGCCACTAAATAAATATATGTATAACATTTACATTGATATGGGAGCCAGAACAACTACATGTGTGCCATAGCTTGGATAGTTATTTGCTGTGTGAAACTGTATGGATTTCAATATCATTAAGCCTCAAACTTCTTTCTATAAAATGGGATAACTCAACTCCTTACTTCACAGTAACCCTACAGATAAAATATTTAGGATACCTAAAAGTGGTAGAGACCCAGACTTACAGGGACAAAGACAAACACAAACACAAATAGAGAAATGATCAATAGATAGGAGTTTTTGCACACTATTCATTTTAACATTTATTTTCTGTTATTTTGTGATCTGAATCTCTTCCTCTCTCCCTGCCCTGCTCCCCAAGATGGCAAGGAATCTCAGATAGGATATACATATGCTATCATGCAATACACATTTCAATATTCATCATATTGTGAAGGAAGACATGTATCATACATATAAGAAAAAATAGCAAAGGAAATTAAATGAAAATGGTACTTTTAAAATCTGTATTCTTACACTATTTGTTCCTTCTGTGGTGGATGAGGACATTTTTCATCATGAGTCTCTTTTGTTGTTTTGTATTTTTACATTGCTTATAATCTTTAGATAATTCAGTTGATCATAATACAATATTATGTTACTTTATACTTCTCTAAATTCTGCTCATTTCACTTTATATTAGTTCAATGAAGTCTTTCCAGGTTTTTTTTTAACTGATCCTGTTCATCACTTTTTATGGTACAATAATTTTGTATTACAACTATATACAACAGCTTGTTCAGTCATTCTCCAATTGATGGACAACCTTTCAATTTTCAATTCATTGCTACCACACACAAAAGAAAAGCCTGAACAAACATACAAACATATATTTTTTTTAAAAAAATACGTCTTTTCCTTTTTCTTTGCTACCTTTAAGATACAGATATAATAGTAGTATTGCTAGACATGAAGAGTATGAAGGTTTTTATAGCACTGTGAGTGTGGGTCCCTATTTATCTCCAGTGTGATTTTATCAGTTCACAAATCAACCAAAATTATATTTGTGTTCCAATTTCCCCATTTCCTCTCCAACATTTATCCATTTCCAATTTTTGTTATATTAATTCAACTTATAGATGTGAAGTGGTACCTCAGACTTGTTTTTTATTTTCATTTCTCTAATCTAGAGTGATTTGAAGCTTTATTTCAAATGATTATAGATTTAATTTCCTCATTTGAGAACTACTTGATTATATTTTTTGACCTTTTTTCAAATGGGGAATGAATTGTATTTTTTAATTGAAAATTTTAAATTAATTAATTAATTTATAATATTTTTCCATGGTTATATGACTCATGTTCTTTCCCTCTCCCCCTCCCCCTGTAATCAATGTGAAATTCCACTGTTTTATATGTATTATTGATCAAAACCTATTTCCCTATTATTAATAATTTCACAAGGGTTATCATTTAGAGTCTACATTCCCAATCATATCCCCATTGACCCATATGATCAAGAATTGTTTTTTTCCTGCGTTTCTACTCCGACAGTTCTTCCTCTGAATTTGGATAGTGTTCTTTCTCATAAGTCCCTCAGAATTGTCCTGGATCATTGCATTGCTGGTAGTAGAGAAATCAATTAAATTTGATTGTAACACAGTGTATCAGTCTCTGAGTATAATGTTTTGCTGGTTCTGCTCATTTCACTCTGCATCAATTCCTGAAGGTTGTTCTAGTTCACATGGAAGTCCTCCAGTTCATTATTCCATTTAACACAATAGTATTCCATCACCAACATATACCACAATTTGTCCATACATTTCCCAATGAAATTTGACTCATTTCTCTATTTTTTTTTGAGAAATGAGGCTTTTGTCAGAGGAACTTGCTATAAGCAATTGCCATTTTCCCTTTCCTTCCTAATTTGTTTAAAATGGCTTGGTTTATGCAAACATTTTATAATTTAATTTATCCTAATTATTCAATTTACCTCTTATATTGTTCTCTATCTAGTTTGGTCATGAATTCTTCTCTTATTCTTAAATCTGATAGGTAATCCAATCTGTGCTCCCATAATTTTCTTGTGTTGTTACCTTTTATTTCTAAATTATGTATACATTTTGAATTTATCATAGTATTTTATGTGAGATGTCAGATTATGCCTACTTTCCGCAACACTCTTTTCAAATTTTTGCAGATATTATTATCAGATATTGAGTTGTCTGTAAGGGATGAGAAAAGGAGTTTTTATAAAAGGTTGTATTGGACTATTTAAGAATAGGGTTGCCTGGAATTTAATTAATTCCAAAGAGATTTATTTACAATTTATTTACAAAATATAGAAAAAGTGACATAAAGAATCAGAGAGAGGATAGGGTAAGATATCTAGTCTATGCACTAAGTATTTTGCTCTGACCCCCTGGCTCAACACAAGCAGGGATTAGTCCTTACCCACAGGGGCCTCAACCCTTGTAGCCAAGGCCTTGGGGATTCAGGGAGCCTCTCTCAAGAGGATAGGTTTCTCCTGAGACTAGTCTCTTCAGAAAATCCAGGAAAGGAGTCAGTCTCACCAGGAAAAGTCCAGTAAGCAAATGCTCCACCAGCCTGCAACTCAAACTCAGAACTCCAGAAGAAGTCAGAAGTCCCAAAGATGAAGAACTCCAGAACTCTCAGAAGAAGCCCTCACATGAAGTCGTAACTCCCTTTTAAAGACACTTTCTTTTGCGTCACTTCCTGTGCCTTCCTCCACGTTTACATCTACTAATTAAAATTGAAACTTTACTTCAGACTGCCCAGGGGGCAGTCAGTTTGATTCTGATTCATTGCCCACTATTGCATATGTGGGTCACAGACCTTCCCCACTCAATCATTAAGTGGAATGTTTACACTCTTGATGATTAAATCTAAAAATGGGCAGGGGAGTTAATTTAAAATTCACACATCTCAAAAGCCTAGGTCTTTGGGTGTAACAAAAACTAGGTCATTATGGTCATTGACTACTCTGTGTTGTATACCTTATCTATTCCATTTATCCACAACACTTTCTTAGCCAGTACCACACTGTTTTGATGATTAAGACTTTTTTAATACATTGTGATGGGCCTGGGGGGAGCCAAGATGTTGGTTTAGTAGCAGTGACAGCTGAAATATCTCTGGCAATCCTTCCAAACCAATCTTTAAAAAGCATCATAAAATGAGAGGAATTAAAAAAAAAAACCAACAAGATGGAGCTAGGGTTCTCTCGTGCTCAATACAACTTGAAAGGTAGGCAGAAAGAGATGATGTTCACAGAATAAGGTGAAACTAAAAGCTTTAAAAAAACCGTGTACAATTTTGTACACAGAGGAGTACTGGAAAACCCAACCCCCACCCCACCCCAAACTGAGCCAGATTTCAAGCATGGGTATAGGCCAAATTCAGGACCCCAGGACCCTGGATACATGAACAACTCAGCACCCTAGACCTACCCTTTGAAGACCCAAGCCCTGTCACCACCCTTCAATGAGGCCTGGGAGTCCATGTTGCATGGCCTTTTGAAGCCTGGCCTACAATAAAGATTTTGCATCAAGGTAAAATAGCTCACAGGAAGTCATCAGCAGTGGAGATAGAATCATTAACTTTCAGACTTTCCAGTCCACAGACAAAAAAGGCTGGGAAAATAAGAGAAAAAGAAATACCTAACACTAGAAAAGTTCTATGGTAAAAAGTGAACCTGAGTCAGTAGGGGAAGGTGGGATCAGGTTGAATTAAATATTTGCTGGATTTGTCTCAGCAGGAAGATTCCCACAGTATCTCATGTTGCTCTTTTACAGTGTGTTGTTAGTGGATTATTTCAATTTCTATTTCTCCTTATTTGAGGAAATCAGTACAGTTTTCTCAGTTGATTGCTTAGAATATAGTGTTCAGACTTTTTAAAAAATAACTTCTTTATTTTCTGATGATTCTTGGATCTTTTCTCTTGAATCTATTTTTCAGATCATTTTTTTCCAATGAGCTAGTTCATTATTTTGATTTTGTCTTTTTTTTTCCTGATGCCTCCTGATGGAGTCATTATCTTCCATTTGCTCAGTTGTAATTTTTGGGAAGTTATTTTCTTTGTTGAGCTTTTGTGTTAAGTTTTTTCATTTGACCCATTATAGTGTTTAAGGAGTTATTTGTCAGTGTTTATTCATTTATTTATATGTTTACTTTTGCCTCCATTTCAATTTGACCCATTCTAATCCTTAAAGAGATGTGTACTTCAATGACTATTTTGGCCTCCATTTCCACTGGGGCCTTTATAGTTTCTTAGTTGTTGCCTAATTCTATTATTCTTTTACCATTTGGCTTAATTTCTTTTCAAGTCTTTCTAAGAGTTGTTTGGGGACCTGACATCACTTTCCTTTAGAGTGTCACGTATTTTCTTTATGACATTGTTGTCTTCTTCTGAGATTTTATTTTGATCTTCCCCACCACTAAAATCAAATTTATTCTTTTTTAATTTTGCTCATTTTTCTTTATTATTCCTCTTTCTTCTTGTTATCTTATCTATCTATTAAGATGTTTATTTTCTCCTGGGATAGAGGAAACACTGTTCCAAGCTTTCAGTATTGCCTTCTCTGGTACTTTGAGTAGCCCTGACTGTCTTTGGGTCCCTCAGGGTACACTTTAAAATAGTGGCTCAGCAAACACGTTGTGGGGACATTGTCCAGATTTCTTCTGCTCCGCGATGCCATTTGCTGTCTTGTCTTGTGGTCTAGAATATTCCTGACTCTGATGATTCATTTCCTCAGGCTAAACTCCTCTCTTCTGTGTAATTGCCAGGTGGAAACACATAGGGCTGGTGTTAGTTTGTTCCCTTATTCTGCCATCACTTTGGATTGCTCTAGGTTTTAATTTTTCCTTACCATATAGTACATGGAATCAGTAAGGGATGATATTGAGACGCTCACCAAACTATACTGTTTCATTGCCTCAGACAATGTGAAAAACCTGTGGATTTTTCCATGTTTTGCTGGTTCTCTTGATACTGTATTTCCTGAGTTGCTCTCTCTCTTTATCCAGGGAGACATATCCTTCCTGATTTCCTTTGTTTTGAACTGCTTTATTTTCTATTCTTGTGTGTTTGTGTTTAGAGTTTTTGGAGAATTGAGTTTTCTTTAATCTACCATCTTAGCTTCCAGCATGCAACTAGGATGGCTTATTTCAAATGATTTTTTTTCTGCCTCTTGATATTGGGCTTTAATGGTAATATATAGAAATACTGAAGATTCATGTATGTTTTCTTTGTATCCTACAACTTTCCTAAAGTTGTTCATTGCTTTGATTAGCCTTTGGTTGATTCATTAGGATAACTTTTATTTCCTCATTGTCTATTCTAATTTCTTCAATTTATTTTTATTTCATTATTGATATAGAAAATATTCCAACTATAGTATTGAATAGTTGTGACAATAATGGACACCTTTAATCCAACCTTGATTTTACCTTGCCCTGTTACATATCTGTTAATTCTCACATAGTGAGATTTAGCCACCAGGATTAACAAACTTAATGCATTGGTAGATATTTGGATTTGACTGGCCAAAAATGTATTTCCTTTTCTTAATATCAGAGAGTTTTATTTGTCCATTCATAATTCTTATATGTTTTCTAGTTAAAAGATTCTTTCATGAAAAGTTGCAAAATACATAATTCTCTTCTGAAGAGAAGTTTGTAAAACTGGTAAAACAGTCACAAAGACTGGCAAATAATTCCTCTGTGAGGCCTTTGGAAAATATTTACAGCAAATGTTTGGATTCCAAGTCAAGAATTGGTAATTATTTTCTTTTCATATCTCAAAATCACTAATTTTAACTCTCTCTCCAATATTTTGAGAATATTTTTCATTTTCCCAATTTGTTCTGAAAATGCAAGCTTTCAAGAGAAGTCTTTGTGCTTCAACTTGTCTCCTCCTTACATTAGTCAACCATCTCGGTACATGTATTCTGTTTCATCTGGAAAAAATGAATGAAGCTTTTGCCATATCATTTAAAGTACTAATTTATTACATATTCATCAACTTTATATCATTTTACTTGCTTCTAATGACTAATAAACTGAATATATATAATGTTCATTTTGTATTTTTTCTTCAAACAACAAAGAATAAATCTTTTTTGGAGGATTTTAAAGTATTTTTCTACTTTTGACTTAAAGAAACAGATATGTATAAGCCAAGATGTTCATAGTATTTTTTATTTTGTGTGTATTTGTGGGATATATCATTTTAGCCTGCCACTGATAAAAATAAATAGAAGTGATTATATACTTTAAATTTTAATTGATTTTTAAAAATCTAAATCTACTTGTGTAATGAAAGTTGTGTACATGTACAATGCACCTAGGATGATGTATTTCCATTTGGAAAAGTTGAGGAGATTATTTTTTGAAAAGTTATGGTGTGAAATACAGGTTTTTGGACAGACTGTGAAACATAGTTAGACAAACTATAACTGGGCTATTAACCACATAAGTTAAGAATAACCTTTTTGTAGGATTCAGAGGTTAGAGTCAAGCCTGGAGATGGCAGGTTTAAATCTTACTCACTTATGTCCTTATTATGTTTTAAGGCAGAAGAGCAATAAAGGCTAACCAGTGAGGGTTAAGTGACTGCTCTTCTGCCTGAAAACCAATACAGAGTATTGATTCTGAGAAGGAAGTTTTTTGTTTGTTTTGTTTTTTAAATTAAAGAGTAGTCTTTTAAAAATATAGCTATGTAGCCACAACTGGAAGTTTGTTCCAAAAGGCAAAATTAGACTTGGACTTGTGGATTTTGTTGACTGTTTTCATTATGGCTTCCTGGGAAAGACTGAACTTATACAGAAAAAAGCCTTGGTTTCTTCCATATGGACCTATGAAAGGGTACTGATAATTGGCCTCTTATTGATCTTTTTCTGATTTATGTGAATATTTTGAAGTCTTTGATAATATGATTTTTTTTAAATATCAGGAGACTGATTTTGTGTTCCAGATTTGCTGAATTTGTATTTTGAAGCAAGTACTAGATCGATGTCCCAGGGATCAAGCATTGACAATTAGAATTGACTCTTTAAACACAATCCTTTAGCTAAGATCAGAACTAAGCTGGCAATAAGTGTACATTTGGAAATTTGTGGGTGGAGACTATAAAAAGTGAGATATTGAGACAAAATATTTGTATGTGTGTTCTTGATATTTTTTGAATTAAATATCCCTTTATAAAGGCTAGTTGACTATGAATTCATAAACAGATCAGTTGGGGAAATACAGTAAGTGGAGATTTGAACTAATATCATTAAAGATGAAAAATCTCACTATCCTAGAACTTGAGGGGTAGATCTTATAAGCCTAATGCTGAAAGAACTAGACAGATTAGACTATATAATAAGAGTTGATATATGAATATTTTATCAATTGATTTTTTATAACTATCCTTTGAACTGAATACTATTATTTTTCCATTTTAGGAGGGTAGAAATTGAAGTATAGCAATATTAAGCAAATTGTCAATTATCATAAAGCTAGTAAGTGTTTCTCACTCAGGATCCAACATCTGGTCTTCTTTACTCCAAGTCTAATATTTTATTTACCATGTTATGTACAGAGAGGGTTATCAGAAGTTGTTTTAGTTCCTGGCAATTATTATATTTTCCATGGAAAATTTATGAAACAAAAATGTGAAAATATTTCTTAGCTATGTGAACCATCTTTTTCTATCTATAAGAATTATTTAATCAAAATATCAGTATCTAATACAAAATCCTGTATTTGGTTTTAAAGCCCTTGATAACCAATCTCTCTTTCTACATTTCCAGTCTTCATATACCTTACTTTGCTCAATGTACCCTTTAATTCATTGACACTGACCATCTTGTGGTTTCATAAACAACATAGTCTAACTCTTGGCCCCAGTCATTTTTCCTGGCTTCTCCTTGAACTTAAAATAGTCTCATTCATAAATTTCATCTACTTCCTTCATTGATGTCCTTTAAGTACTAATTATAATCTGACCTCCTACAATGAATCTTTCAAAATCCCACTTAATTCTTGTCTTTTCCCTCTGTTGTCATTGCATATTTGTTCTATATATAGCTTGTTTTATATATTTGTGCTTCATGAGCATAAAAGCTGTCTTTTTTCATATCCACAGTGTTCAGCACAGTACTTGGAAAATATACTTGTCTTAATTAGTGTTTGTTAATCAATTGACTGGCAGGTAACTGGTGCTAAGAATAACAGTTTTAGGACATTAAGAAAATGTATCTTGGCTGTAGTATATATGAACTCAGTATCTATTAATTCCAGAGTCAACACTTTCATCTTAGGGGACCTGAATCATTAATATTGTCATCTTCATTATAAATAAATAGAAGAAAATTGAAAATATGTCAAATAATAATATGTTTAATTATAAAATATTTCATGTAAAAGATGCAATTTATATGTTTCTGGGTAAATCTTTCAAAAATTTAAGTTCTCTAGGAAAATTCTATGATTATATATTTCAGAGGATGCTAACCTGTACTAGTAGAGGGCAGTTTTTCCAGTAGATTTTCAAATTGATATAATCACAGTTTCAATCATTTTATTTATTGCATACTTTGAAAATCTGACTATAATGCATCTGGGAATAAATGAGCATGAAATGTGATATATATATCACATTTCATATATATATATTCATAACATATATATATATATATGTTAACTGGGAAAAACAAAGAACTCTTAAAAAGTCAGAAAAATCATTCTTTAAGAAGAGCTGTATGCTATTAACCCAATTAGAGTCCCCATACTTTGGCAGCTCTGGTCACTAAACTCCTGGGAGTGCCACCATGCTAGATTACAGCTCCAAAGAGGGACAGAACTTGGAGTTCTTTTATACCCTCTGGAGAACTTGGTAAGTCTGCAGGGACAAACTACAAGCAGGCTGCAAAGAGGTTGCAACCAGCCTCAGGGGTATCAGGGAGCAGTCAACTAAGGGTCAAACTAAGAGCTGGGTTTCTTGAGAGAGGACTTTAATACAATGGGAGAAGCTTCTAAAATTTAAAAAGGCACTAAAAAAGACAGGGTATAGAGATAAAATCCTTCCATCCTGATCTACTTAAGTTATCGATTAAAATATATAAAAGGATGAATGAAATTCATATAATATCAACAATTTACCATACATACTTAGCTTTAAAAATCAGTGGCTATAATAAGCAGAATTAAAGAGCCTAAAAAGTTCCTTTAATTAGCAACTTGTGTTCTTGTCAATGGTATAAGTTTTGGAAAGCAGACTTATTTGTGACATCGTACAAAAAAAAGGATGAAGGAATATAAGTATTAGCAGCTCATAAAACAGAGCCAATGAAGGATAAAATCATTCTAAAGGAAGTTTTAGGACTCAAAAAAGAAAATCTATCCCAAAATGTTTAAAGAGAAATTAGGAATAAAACAAAAGAAGAAAAAATATTTCATGTGTACTTAATTTAAAGAAACATCTATTCCATTTGTAAGAGGTTATTTAGTCTAATTTTCTCAAGTGGGAAACCTGAGGATAGTCAATATAGTGCCTGTCAATGGCAATTCTCATACTATGAGAGTTGAAATAAGAGGAGTTAAGCACAGACTCCCAAACATAACCTATTCATAATAAAAGGTCAGTCTACCAGTAGTTAGGATCTCAGCTTCCTCAGCAATTGGAGAGCCCAACTGAGGGCCACACTTTTGTCTTCTAGGTTTTAGAGAATACAGAAATAAGTGCAGAATATGTTAAAGGACATCATGTGATTGAGGGTAAAATGATGGGATATATAACTGAAGCTCATGGGGGATAATATAATTGGAATATGATGGTAAGCAACAACCCCCTCTTTCTTCCCCTATGACTAAGAAGTGTTCATTAATTAAATACATTTGCAAGATAATAGTAAAGATATTTAGGATAGCAAAAGCAGACATTGTTGAAAAATTGATTGGTAGTGGAACGATATTAAGCCTGACTCTCTTCTGTTTATATTCATACCCCAAGATCAGATAATCCTTTTAGTCAAAAACACTAATTATTAGAAGAGCTGGGTTTCTAAACTTAATTCATAGAACAGCTGAATTCTGACCTATGTTCAGAGAGAGAAAACTATGAGAAAGAATTATAGGACAAAATCAATTAAATGTAAATAGGATCACTAAGGAAAATGATATATAATCAATATTGATCACTTCAGTACAAACATCAAAGTTCAAACCAATGTCTTCTGGATCTAAATCTAATATTCTTTAAAATATATTATTTGGTTTTATGGATAATGTTTAGTTTTAAATATCATTTTATATCCCACTCAGAGAGAGATTTCTGATGAGAGAGATTTAATGATGGAGAAAACATATTCAACTAAAGTAACCAATATATTTAAAAAATCTTAAATTATACACTTCAAAACTTCATTCAGTATCAATAGTTATCTACCTCTTCAGATATCAGTTTTTGGGGATCAAGCTCCTTCATTTTGATATCAGTCTTCAGATTTGATTGTTTTGCTATG
The DNA here is from genome assembly GCF_027887165.1 of Monodelphis domestica. NCBI lineage: Eukaryota > Metazoa > Chordata > Mammalia > Didelphimorphia > Didelphidae > Monodelphis > Monodelphis domestica. Next base: position 355,010,760 of record NC_077229.1, on the reverse strand, counting down.
TCTTATTATATTTCTTTCCCTTTATACTGTTAATATCTTTCTGGATATTTATTATTTACCTGATTTTTTTTACTTTGTTTATCACTATTTTATATGTTTTCCCATGCTTTCTTTTATCCATAATGTCTTTCATTTCTTACAGCACAGCAATATTTTACTATGTTAATGTTCCAGAGTTTATTCCCCAACATGTGGACATATAGTTTATTTTCCATTGTTTGCTACTACCACAAATTCTGCTACAGTCTCATATATATGGAACTTATCTTTTAAAAATTGAATTAATCCATTTTTTCACTTTAGTGACCATTCAAATTGACCTACTTATATTTTTTCACACAAAGGTTCTCAAATGGCATTCCCTTCCTTTTAGAGAGTCTAACTCCTATGTGAATAATGTATCACCTCTGGATTTTTGACTCTTTCATAATAAGGCCTCTAAAGATGCCCACAGTTTTAATATTTTAACAAAGACTACTATATGTAATAGATGATGTTGGAGGGTATATTTGATGGATAAATGATAACTAATAGATCAGGTAGTTATCTTCTTTTGCCTAACCTCCTCCCTTTTATACCTCCCTTTCCCCCTCTTCCAATCTCCCTTCCCCCTTCTTCTTCAGCCTCCTTCTAAGTCACTCCAGATGAGCTATGATATTTCAGAGGAAATACTTTTTTCTCTTCTTTATCTCAAGTAAGGGTCTATTATCTATAGTGAGTCTTAGGTTGGAGGATATTGAGAGAAATGGCAATTCAGTCATTAGCATGAAACAGAGCAAATCAGAGAGAGATATATGGACTATTGTCCTTCTGCCTTCAAATCAGCCAGGCCACCTCCAGCTTGATTATCCCAAGTCCCAGAGATAAATCCAGCTTCTTCCTTCAGGGTGACCACCATCAGCCAAAAATCCAGAAGAACAATCACTGTTGGCTTAGCTCCAACCTTCTTTTCCTGGTAACATTCCAAATGAAATCTTCATTTGACTGACAGCTGATCAATCTCCAGCTCCTATCCTTTGCATACATGTCTTTCCAATATCCTTCTTCCACATATAGAAATATGTGTTTGTAATTCTCATGAAAAATAAGTAATCACATGAATTATGAATTAGTAGAATCATAGTTGTAAAAGTGAAAAAGCCTGTGGGGTATATCTATTGTGATTCCATTACTTAAGTTAGGAATCTAAGTTCTAAGGAGTAAAATTATGATGAAAGTCACATAGATACCAAATGGCTGTGCTGAATTCAAATTTGTCATCTCTAATTCCAGAGAAAATGTTCCTCCCATGAATGCCATCCTTTCCCTTCCCTTACCCTATTAGTCAGAATATCCTACTCACTTTCAGAAATATTTAAAATAAATCTCCCCTCAATACTTCAAAATTGTCTTGATTATAGCACAAATTTATTCCCAAGTTTGTTATTCAGTGACATTTGCATTTCCTTTGGTAGCACAGAATAAATGTGGTAAAAAAGAAAAATAAAACTGTACTGCCTCAACTATCAGTGACAATCAAAATATTAATAAAAATACATTTAATTTTCTACTTGTCTTCATTCCAGATACACAGTATTCTTCCAGATACTTCTTCCAGATATATTCTTCCAGGTACTCAAGATTCAGTCTTATTCTGAACTTTCTTCAAATAGTTTTCTTTTAAATTTTTTTAATTACATGTAGAAATAATTTTTTAATTTATTATCTGAGAGTTTGTCATTCATATTCTCTCTTTCCCTCCCTGCCATCCTCTGAGGCATGAAATTGTCTGCTATAGCTTATGCCAGTGCTTTCATGAAATACATATTGCCATATTCCTCATGCCATGGAAGAAGACATATATCATGCAAACAATGAAAAACTAATGAAGAAAATAAAATGGAAAATACCATGCTTTGAATTTCACTCAGTCTCCAACAGTTCTTTCTTGACTGTGGATAGTATTTTTCATCATGAGTCCCTTGGGGTTATCTTGAACCATGCTTTCTTGATAATAGTTTATTATTTCAAAATTTTTCATTGTGCAATATTTCTAATATTGTATGTAGTGTTCAGGTTCTGCTCACTTCACTTTGTATCAGCTCACAAAACATATTTCCACTTTTATGAACTCATCATATTTGTTATTTCTTATAGCACAATAGTACTCTATTAAAACCATATACCACAACTTGTTCTGCCATTACCCATATGATGGATACCTCCTCAGTTTTCAGTTCTTTGCCACAACAAAAAAAGAGCTGCTAAAATATTGTGATACAGGTAGACCTTTTCCCCTCATCTCTAAACTCTTTGAGATACAGAAACAATAGGGGTATTGCTGGGTATACATAGTTTTATGGTCATTTGGGCATAGTTCCATATTTTTCTCAAGCTTTATATGAGTTCACAATTCCACCAACAGGGTTCCAATTTTCCCTCGTCTCATCCAACATTCATTATTTTCCATTTTGGCCATATTAGCCAATCTGATTTGTATGAGGAGATACCTGTAATGGTGTATGTGTGTGTGTGGGGGGTTGTAGATAGGATCAGATGGGATATCAATTGATTACTTTGGACCAGTATCAGGGTTTCCAACTGTGGGTTGAAGGGCCTGAATAGTTAGCCCTGACCAGGTCAGAGCCTGATCTGGGACCCGCAAACATATTTCCTCAATCATTGAGATGGATATAGTAAATGGAAAGTATAGTTTTTTTCCAGAGAGAGAGAGGGTTGAAGGGTAAGGGAAATCCCTGTCACTAATTCACTAGCTACAAAACCCAGATCCAAACCTCTTCGCAGAGGGTCTTCAGAGATTTAGTAGTCTACACTTATCACCCTCTCCTCTCTAATCTATAAACCCAGTATCTCTTCTAAATAACCTGTACTAAACCTCTCTCTTGCTTATTACTAGAGGTGATGGCCTGTGACAGATTTGACAGGACGCCAAGGTAGGTCCCAGGTCTAAATGGAACCAGATCTCTGTTTACTGACAGTAGAGATCACAGGGTTTTTCTCTCAAGGAAACACAGCAACAGGATAATAAAAAGGACAGTAAGCAAGCTAGGAAATGAGGATCAGATCAGAAACCTCAGGACAGACAGCCACTCTCCCCAGGTTATATTCAGAGAGATACAACCAACCACCCATCAGTTCCAGCAAAATCATTCCTTCCAGCATTCCAGAATCTTTCCCTGAAGGTCTCATGTGGCTATCCTTTGCAAACCTTCATTTTCCTGCTACACTTATCTCTTCCTCATAACAGTACCCCTTTGCACAAAGCCAAAATAGTATTGTGTTACAAGGGATGGTTTACAATTGAAAACAATGTTTTGGCATTTGTGAACTATCCCACCTAAACTAAAATTCTTACCCGAAATATTAAACAACCTACACTTACATATCTTATCCTATCTAATTCTACCTTACTCTAGGGATTGAAATAAGGGAAAGGAAAGAAATGTATAATATAATACAATTACAAAGATCAAAATACAAAGCAAAGATATGCAAAAGCAAAACAAGCAAGGAAAAACATCAAAATATATATACAAATAAAAACGCAATAAAATACAATCAAAATTCCAAAAATGAAAAATGCAAACTCAAAACTTCATGCAAAACAATAAAGTCATTCAATACTTTACTTATAAGCTAATACCAAAAGAATTCTATTAAAACTATTGCAATGTATAAAATAGAAAACAGAAAACAAAAATAGGGAAAGTATAATAAACATAACAGCATAAGCTTTTAGAAAAAACTCAAATCAATCTATCTAAAACTTATTAAAATGCATTAAAAACTATGATGAAAATTCAAAAAAATCTTATTGTAAACTAAAACATTATTATTACACAAAACCCAAACTGTTACATAGAAGTGTGTATCTAGCTATCCTTTCTAAAGAACTTAATCAGTATCAAATATTAAATACATGCATAATTTCCACATATATATAATGTATACATACACACTACACTTATACACACAATGTGTACATGTATGGTACATGTGTATGCATATATGAACAAATACTATAATATAATTTTTCAACACTATAAAACATACTATTTACATGTATTTACTTATCTGTTTACATTTGTGTAATGTGTGATGCAATGTAATTCACTACCGTGACTACCAACTCTTAACTCTAATCTATCTAAATACATCCCTATATGCATCCTAATGTCATCAAAACAGAATATCTAAAATCAGATATCCGATATTAATGAGATATCATGAAAATCAACTTATATATCTATGCTACTACTATTCTAACCTATCTAAAATCTAAACAGTATACATTTATCTACTTGGACACTTATATATAACTAAATTTGATAAGAAGTAGTGAATCAATATATCCTAATTGTGTTTATGTTGCATGGAAAAATACCTAGCAAAACTTCAGATCCTCCATCTTCTCATGGTGTCTGATGAAATCTCTTCTTCTCCAAAATCCACTACAGTAATATGAAAGGTTCAATGCATCTAATATGAAACTATGTTATATTGCATAACAAAATCTCACAAATATTTCGCTATGAATCACCTGATCCTCTTTAGTGAAGAATCTTCTTTAAAGTCTCTATCTACTTGTCATCTGTGAATCACCCACTTTCTTCACAATCTCCTCTGTTGTCTCTGGATTCTTCTCTGTAATGCTCTCCTCTTCCACAGGAATCACCCTCTCCTTGTTGATCTTTTTGCCTGAATACTCAATTTGCCTGATGTAACTCTCAGCTTTCTGCTTCACAGCTATTCACCAACTCTTCTTCTTCATCTCCTACACTTTCTCCTTTTTCTTTCTCCACTATTTACACACTTTCATCATCAATCCTATGAGCTAATTTTATATGGGAACAATGGAACCAAGAATCTCTTCCTAATACTTTCACTAATGAAGGTGAAATTAACACAATAAGGACCAACCCAACTTTCTTATGTAGCTGATGTTTCAGAAAAAAACTTCACATATACCAGATCACCTGGTTGGAAATCATGGAGAGAATAATCCAGTGGATCATATTGGATCAAAATTCCCATATCACTCAATTCTCTAAGTCTTAGTTGCAAAGCAACTACATATGAAGCAACTTGACAATCTCTTCCCAAGAGAGAAATATAGACAGCCTTACAAGTTTTACCCTGTAAAGGAGCATGACTGAATAGGCTTTCATAAAATGATACATGCAAATCTGTTTTAGGCCTTGTACACAGGAAAAACAAAGCTATGGGAAGAATATGTGTCCATTTTAGGTGAGTTTCAGCACAAATCTTCCCCATCATAATCTTGAGTTCCCTGTTCAAACATTCCACCTGACATGAACTTTGTGGATGGTAAGTAACATGAAACTTAGGTGGTATTTCCAGATTCTCATAAACTCTTTCCAAAATGTCATGAGTAAAATGAGATCCTATGTCTGAGTCTATGGTAATTGGAATATCAAATCTATGAACAATCTCCCTAAGCAACACTTTCACCACAAAGCCAGCTGTATTTGTAGCAAATGGAAATGCTTCAGTTTATCTCATTAAATGGGCAACAATCACAAGGCAAAACTTGAATCTTCCAGTTTTTGGCATGCTTATATAATATCTTTGCAAACTCTTTAATGGACAATATGCCAAAGGTTTGCCACCTACACCTTTCTTTCTGAACACACTGTGATTGAACTTTTGGCAAACAGAACAGCTACTACAGGTCCTATTCATAAGAGTCCTAATTACCAGTGCTACCTGGAATAGTGAGGGGGACTTTGAAAAGTAAGGAACCACTGAGCAACTGTTTGGGAATTGAATTCTATGTGACACTTCCTCCCTGCCTTATCCCTACTTATCCCTATGCTGAGCTGTTACCAATGGAGCCAGTCAGGCTAGACTAAAGAGTAAGTCTGATTCCCCTCAGCATCCTTCTTAACTTATGGATTGAAATTCCCCTCCTAACACTTAGACTCTGAGTCAAGTTCTAGTATAATACAAGGTATCTAATTTATTTAGATATAAGGTTGTTGAAAGAATAAGGAAAGGGCAGAGGGTAGAGGAAGTCCCTGAAATTTTCTTTCCTATATACTCTTGAGGGTTTGACCAAGGAAATCTTTTCAGGAATAAGCTCTGGCTTCCCCTAAAGGAAAGAGAGTCTCTTTATCCCAAACATTGGCTTCAGTTGAGAATTGAGATCTTCTTCAGTTCAAGCAAAGTGTTTAGAGATTAACATTTCTCCTACCCAGCTCCAAAGAGTCCCAGATAAGAAGAACGTTGGGTCTTTTCCTCCAACTGCTTTTGAGCTTGGATGGGATTCTGTCCCATCCCCCGACGTCTTGTAGAGCTTCCATTTGCTCCTTTTATCAGCCTTTCTTCAAACTTCAAATTTCTCTTTGCTCCTAGTCATCTCCTTTTTAACATACCCACAACCTCTTGACAGAATCCCCAAAGTGTCCTTTCTTATGAATGGTTTTACTCAAATAGGTGTAAAAATCTTTTGTTAAGAGCAGTTTCCCAGTGACTACAACCCATATGCCATGTTCTTTCCTAGCTCCAAACTTCTCCTGTCATGTTTGAAACTCAGAGTCTACATGAGCTTGTTTTAAATCAACAGACTCAATAGTAAAAAGATTCATAATATAAATTGGAGCATTTTGGGCTGCACACTTTGCAGTTACATTTGTTCTGTGATTCCCTTTAGTCATTGAATCTGTATCAAAAGTATGGATTCTGCAAGAAATCACAGCAAGCTGTTTTGGCTTCTGGATAGTATCCAGCAACACAGTTATTATTTCTGCATGTGCAATTGGTTTCTCTGATGCAGTAATGAAATCATGCTGTTATGTTGTTTTCAGATTTTCCCTGTTGCATGGCAAATTGAAAAAGCATACTAAGAGTCTGCATATATATGCAATTTTACCATCAGCTAGAAGAAAGGCTTGCTTCAATTATACTAGCTCTTCTCCCTGAGCACTGATATTTCCAGGTAATGAGCCAACCACAGTCTCAAATTCTGTGATCACTGTAGCTCCTGTACAGTGAACATCATTTCACACATAGGAAGAACCATCAATAAACAAAACCAAGTCTGGATTTTCAATAGGAATGTCTTTCAAATCCATCCCAGTCATGTCTACCAAATCAACCACTTCCACACACTCATGTAATAGTTCACTATTATTTGGAAGAGCAGGAAGTAGCATAGCAGGATTTAATATACTACACCTCTTCAACTGGATGTTCTCACAACCCAGGAGAATAATTTTATATTTAGAAATTCTCTGATCTGAATAAGCTTGAGTATAAAATTTTCTCATCAGTGCTTTTATTTGATGTGAATAGTTTACAATCAATGGACATACCAGAACTATGTCAGCTGATTTCTAGACTAACACAGCTGCAGTAGTTACTCCCCCCCACACAGACAAGGTACAGTGCCTGCAGCTATGGGATCAAGCTGACATATATAATACCCAATATAATGATAATGTTGTCCCAAAGTCTGTGTTAGCATGCCAGAAGCAAATCCCTTGGTCTCATTAACAAATAATTGGAAATATTTTGAATAATCTGGGATACCCAAAGCTGGAGCACACAAAATGGCTTCCTTAAGTTTTGAAAGAGTTTGCAGATGTTCAGGCTTATATTTCAGACATTCAGTTTCTGTATTCATGGTCAAATCAGTAAGACATTTGGTTATCTAACAATAACCAGATATCCATTGATGACAGAGCCCCATGGTTCCAAGAACAGCTGTGAGCTACTTTTTAGTTTTTGGAGTAGTCAGTTTTTGGATATCAGCCATTCTTTTCTAAGTGATACTCCTTGAACTCTCTGATAACACAAAACCTAGATATTGCACTCTAGGCAAAACCCACTGTAATTTTTTTCCTTGGAGATCTTATGCCCAGGCTTATACAATTCCAACAAAAGAATTCTGCTATCTCTAAGACACACTTTGGCATTTGAGGAAACAAGGAGGATATCATCCACAAAATCCACCAATTTGCTCTCTTTGACTGTTATAGTTTTAAGGTCTCTATTTAAAATTTGTGAAAATGGATTTGGGGTGTCTGAAAACCTTTGAAGCAAATGAGTCCAGGTCCACGTGTCTTGTACCAAGTAAAATCAAAGATCTTTTGGGAATTCTCCTGAATGAGAATAGAGAAAAATGATGAGCAAAAGTCTACCACAGTAAAATATCTTGCCTAACTTGGGAAAGAAAAAACTATGGCTGCTGGACTTAGTACAATAGGATGAATTTTGATAACATAATCATTGATAGTACATAAATCTTGAATTAATTGATACACAGATCTGTCATTCTCATCTAACTGTGGCTTTTTTAATAGGAAGAATAGGAGTACTAAATTTTGAGACACAAGGAATTATGATCCTTTGTTGGATTAGGGATTCTATTATTGGCCTAATTCCCTCAATTGCTTCCTTAGTCAGGGGCTATTTAGGCATACAAGGAACTGGTCCTCATTTGATCCTTACCCTGACTGGAGTAGCAGATTGTAAAAATCCCACATCTATAGAACACTTAGACCAGATATCCTTAGGGATATCATCAGGTAGTGGATAAGCTGAACCTTATTTCTCCCTTTATACTCACTGAATCTAAGAAAAGCACCGGAAAGGCTTTCAAAGATTTTTCTGGAAGATGCAATGAAATCTCTCCAGTTGGAGTACAGTGGACTGTTGCTCTCAGTTTATACAACAGATTTGTTCCTAAGAGATTCATTGGGCAACCTGGTATACAGAGGAAAGTATGTTCCACAGACAATGGTCCCAAAGAATTCATCTTTGACTGAAATTTGGCTACTCTTTGTGGTCTTCCTGTAGCTCTCGCAACTTCCATTGTACTAATATCACTACAATTTTCAGGAGGAGTTTGTAACACAGACTTGCTTGCACCTGTGTCAACCAAAAGATCATAAAACTGGTCTCCAATAGTCACAGACACATGTGGTTCTGTGCTATTTGGTGGTTGGAATGTTTCCAACACCAGCTCCAATACAGTCACATCACTGCAAAGCTCAGTCACCTCCTGTCCATCCAAACACACATCATCTTGAACTGCATGACTTTGCCAGGATTTTATATCTGTATCACATTCCCCAGATTTAACACTCCTCTCATTGGTCCCATCAACTTCTGTATTAATTCCATTGTTCACACATGCAATCACATTTTCTTTATCCATTTTATTTTCTCCATTATCATCCACAATTACACAGTCCACAAAATTCTCAGACATTATTACATCAAGATGTTCTTGTTCCCCACATTCACTAACATTAATTACATTTCCTGTTGTTTTAATTACATTGTTCACTGATTCATTTACATTATCCCCATCACATTCAATATTTGTAACCATAAACACATTTTGAAGTGATTTACCAGACACTAGAGAACTCTCAGTAAACCTTCATAATGAACATGCACCTTTGTTCTGATCCCCCTTCTGGCAATAAACTATATGGGAAAATTTAGGTCTAGCTGTTGATTTTATGTAATCTTGCATAGTGGCCAGGTCTGGATTCTTGGATTCAAGGAATCTTGGATTCCTTGGCAGCAAGGATTACTGCAACCATTGAATTACCCTGTCTTTGGTATTAGGAATATCTATTTGCATCATTATTATTTTGCCACCCAGACAAATTTTGCCTGCAGACATAATTATCATTCCCATTATTCCTGTTTAGTTGTCTGGAGAATTGCCCCCTAAAATAACAAACTCAAGCAAAATCTCCTAAGCAATTACATAAGAATCATCTTAGAGCTCCTGATCTTCTCTGTCTAGGCACAAATTGTGTTTTAGGCTGCACTGATCTTAAAGCAGCCACAGCCTTTATTTCTTTAATTTCACTTTCCTTGATCTTCTTATGAGCTTCCTGTAATTCCATTTTTCAGATCTTTAATTACCACACCCTTTTCTTCATAATGTTTATCCTTATCTGCCTGATAGATATAACAAATTTTCCTTTTCAGATCTTCCAAACCCAAACTTTCCCAATCAGGGCAATTAGTTTTAGAGAAATTCTTAACCATACTACAAAAATTCTTAATAAATTGTCTCCTGATATGGGCAATAGTATGCTCAGATACTATTCCCAATTTAATTTCAGCTGCATGCATTAACCTGTCTAAATATGTTGCAGGTCACTCTCCAATCACCTGTCTTATTCTATCAAATTTATACCAGGAGTCAGGTCATTTTTGAATGAGTTTTTATAGCCTCTAGAATGGATTCCCTAGCTTGGTTCATAAATCTGTAATTGTCTACTGAATTCAATTCAAGTTCTTGGAAAGTAACAAACCATGGGGTTAAATAAGAATTTCTGTGTGTTTTCTCAATGAATTACTCTCTTTCTCTTCTAATGAGCAATTCTTCCATCAAGAAAGAAAAATCAGCAAAATGAGGGTCAAAAATTTTAGTAACCTATTTTAATTCCTTGATGACTTATGTTTTTTTCATAAAAACAAGGTATTCTCCATTTAAGTGAATCTAAATCAGCTGAGGTAAATTGTGTGTTCTAACATGCTTATGTTACCCCCACATCTGGTGTTAAATAGGTCAATTCACACAAAGGAAACAATGAAGACGTCTTGTTTTTTAATGCCTCAGTTTCCCTATCTAGCCTAGAAGGATGGTGGGATGTTTCAGCACCCTCCTCAGCTTGTTGACCACTTTAATTAACATTATCATGTTTCATATCACTGCAACAACATTGCTCCATTTTATTCAATTTAACCTGTAGTGCAATAACTATCAACTTCAGTTCAGGGTCTCTAGATAAAAGCTATGAACTTATACATGATAGTCAGTATAACTCATTTGAATTTGCAAAGGAATCCAACAATAAACAGTCCTATAGGTATATAGGAACATACCCTTTGTAGAGTAAGTTGCATGACTGGTTTAAAAGCATGCCATCCTATCACTTCATAACAATAACCTGGGATGACTACCAGTATAAAATATGGCACCCAAAGTAAATTGGTATATACAGCCTATAATAGGCAAGTAACCGTTATGACCATATATCAGGAGTACCCTGTAGACTGTAGGTTTAAATACAATTGATCAGTAAAGTTCCCTGTCTCTGTGATATTCCAAAGTGACCCAGAGAGGGAAAAAACAAAACAAGGTTCCACTAACATGCTGACTTGATTGACAGTTCCTCCAGTAGCACAGATAACCAGTTTCAGAATTCCACTGGCAGACTGCCTAAGTTCTGAACAGTTAGTCCCTCCCAACTGGTTTCAAACTTTCCCATAGGCCCCAACTGACAACCTGGATCCACAATAAAGTTAAACCAAAACTTTGATTTTAAAAAGGTTCAACACTATCTGGCTTCACCAAACTGTAATGGGGTGGGGAAGGGAGTTGGGAGATAGTATCAGAAGGGATATCAATAGATTACTTTGGGTCAATATCAGGGTTTCCAGCTGTGTGTTGAAGGGTCTAACAGTTAGTGCTGACCAGGCCGGAGCCTGATCTGGGACCAGCACGCAGATTTACAAATTCACAGAGCTAAATATAGTAAATGGAAGGTGTAGTTTATTTCTAGAGAGAGAGGTTTTATCATATAATGAGTTTCCCTCAAAGCTTGGATCTTTGAGTTTATATTAAACACAGGGTTACTAAGAAAACTAAACATTGCATTTGATTACCTACCCTATTCCATTGATGCACTACCCTATGTTTTAGCCATTACCAGATTGTTTTCGTGATTACTGTTTTACAATATAATGTAAATTCTGGTATGGTTATATATCCTTCCTCAATATTTTTTCTTTAATTCTATGATATTGACCTTTTGTTCTTAAGGATAAATTTTATTTTTCCTATTTATTTTTTTCTATCCCTATGAAACTATTTTTGGATAGTTTTAGTAACATGAATTGAATGGGTGAATTAATTTTGGTAAGATTGTAATTATTACTATATTGGCTCAGTTTTTTTTCTAATTCTTTAAATATGAATTTACTTGTGTGAAAAGTGTTTTATAATTGTGTTCATGTAGTTGCTGGGTTTGATTGCTTACACTTACTTTAAATTGAATTTATTTTTCATCTTTTGCTAATCGATTTATTGGTAAAAAATAAAAATTTTGATAATTTGTATGGGTTTATTTTGTATCCAGAAACTTTGTTAATGTTTTTAACTGTTTCTATTAATTTTTGGTTGATTCTGTGTGCATACAATCATCATTTTCAAAGAGTCATAATTTTCTCATTGCCTAGTCTTAATCCTTCCATTTCTTTTTCTGCTCTTATTGCTATAGCTAATTTTCTAGTACAATATTACATAATAGTGGTAATGGACATCTTTCCTTCACCACTTGTTTTACTGGGAAGGGTTCTAGCTTATCCCCATTTCAAATAATGTGTTCTATGTTTCATAATAGATGCCATTTAGAACTTTAAGGAAAGGTCCTTTTTCCCCATGTTTTCTATTATTTTTATAAGAAATGAATGTTGTATTCTGTCAAAAGATTTTTCAGTTATTGATATAGTCAATTAGACTTTTCATTTTCCTACTATTGAACCATTCCTGCAATAACATTACAAAACTTATGTAGTTACAGTATATGATCCTTGTGATGCAATGCCATAATCTCCTTGCTAGCTTTATTTAAATATTTCTTTAAAAATTTACATAAATATTCATTAGGGAGATTGGTCTATACTTTTCTTTCTCTATTTTAATTCTTTCTGATTTGGATCTCAATATCATATATGCGTTCAAAGGAATTTGGAAGAATTCCTGCTTCCTCCATTTTCCCAAAAAGTTTTTATAGTTTTAGAGGTAATTAATTGTTATTTGAATATTCATTGGATTATGAACCCATCTGTCCTTGTGGTCCTTTTTTACTTAAGAAATTCTGCATTAGTTTGTTCAATTTCTTTTCTTATGATGCAGTTGTTTTAAGTGTTTTATTCCTGTCTGTGTTAATCTGGACAGATTGTATTTTTTGTAAACATTCAACTATTGAACAAATTAAACAAATGTTGTTCAGATTTATTGATATATAGCTCAGAAAAAAATAACTTCTATTAGTTGCTTTAAATTTTTCTTCATTGGTTGTGATTTCAACTTTTTCATTTTTGATACAGGTAATTTGGTTTTTTTTATTCCTTAATAGGTATTGATTGTTTTATTTTAAGATCTTTTAAAGGAGGTGATGGGTGGAATCTTTAAATTTATATTTTCTCCTCTTATTTGAGGATATCAGGGCAGTTTCCCCTGATTTCTTGTATTTTGGCAGCTAGGCTCTTTTTTCTTTGATGATAGATTTCAGATATTCCAATGAATTATAAATTGTCTTTCCTGGGTCTATTTTCCAGGTTTGTTATTTTTCCATTTTGGTATTTTTAATTTTCTTCCATTTTTTCTTTTGATTTTGTCTTATTGTTTTCTGATATTTTCTGAAGCCATTAAATTCCATTTACTAAATATTAATTCTTAGGATGTTCTTTTTTCAGTTTTTCCTTCTTTTTTAGTCTCTAATTCCATTTGCCCTTTCTAGTTTTAAGAGAATTATTTTATTCAGTGTAATTTTTTTCAATTTGTTTAATCTTTCTATCATCTTTTCATTTGACATTTAAAACTTTTTTTTTCAGTTTCTTCTGAGAGTTCTTATGGAACTGATCATCCTTTTTCACTTTCCCTTAGGGCTTCATAACTTTGCTTTTTACCATTGTCTTAGTTTTTATATTGATCTTCCTTGTCACTAAAGTAACTTTTTAAGGTTAGATTTTTTCTTTGTCTTTTGCTCATTTTTCTAGTTGTGATATCCCCACCTCTTAGAACTCTAATGATTAATTTTTTTGGGGGAGAATGCATATTAGCTCATAATTATTAATGAGAAAGAAAGAAGAGAGAGAGAGAGAGGAAAGAGAGAGAGAGGGAGAAGAGAGAGAGAGAGAGAGAGAGAGAGAGAGAGAGAGAGAGAGAGAGAGAGAGAAAGAGAGAGATCATCACTACCCTAACTAAAAACTGCTTCCATACTTCACTGACTCTAACTGTGAGCTTTATCTCAAGTAGAGTGTTAAACACTTCAGAGAAGAGAGAGAGAGAGTGGCTCTTGTCCAAGAATAGAGAGAGAAAGATCACTTTCCCTCACTTGCTTATAAAGCCAGAATTTGTCACTCCTCCTGAAAATCTCTAATTTAACCTCATTCCAGGGTCCTGACTTCCAGACTTATTGTCTATTGCATAGGCCAGTGATGGTGAACCTTTTAGAAAGGGAGTGCTGGGCCTCACCCCACCCTACCCTTCATATTGAGTGCTGAGCAACCCCCTGTTTTCTCACACAGGGGAGGTAGGAAGCACTCCCATTGGACTGCTGGGCAGAGGGATGGCTGATGTGAAAAAAATGTTGGCAGTTGTGGGGGAGAAGGGAAAGGAGCAGCTCCACCAGAGTTCCTCTGCCTTTCTAGTAATGAAATCTAGGAGGGGATAGGGGGTAGAAGGCAACCACATGCCCTCAGAGAGTGTTCTGCATGCCCTCTTTGGCATGCATTCCATAGGTTCACCATCACTGGCACAGGGATTTCTGACACATACACTCACATGTGTGTCCAATCACTGAGATCTTTCTTGTGTCCATAGGAGGTAGGAATGATCCACCAAATGGTGAGGCAAATGGATTTTTAAATGGAATAAGTGGGCATAATTTATATTAAATTTACACATAACTTTATCTATCTTTTAAGGTTCTTTCTGCTCTACTCTTGGGCTAGAGGAAGCATTATTTCAAACTTGAAATATAACTTTCTCTGGTTCTTGGAGTAATCTTAGTTGACTTTGAGTACTAAAGTTTACACTTCAAGGACATAGCCAAGCTGCCTTGTAGGGAAACTTCCAGCTGTTTTTATTTGTGTGTGTGTGTGTGTGTGTGTGTGTGTGTGTGTGTGTGTGTGTGTGTGTTTGTTATCCCCAACTGTGCTCTGCTACTCCAAATGCTGATTCCCCTGTGGTATGGGAATGTTTGTGGCTTGGTAGTTTCATTGATTGAAACCATGTAAGCTATTCCCCAATGCTGCTGTCATTTCCTTAGGCCACATGGAAGAAAATTACTCTGTTTTGCATTCTGTCAGTTCCTTTGACGCTGCACTTAATGGGGTATTCATTTTTCTTATGCCAGTGAGATATGTCCCTTCTTGTTTTCTTTGTTTTCAGGTGATTAATTTTCAATTTTTTTTAATTTGGAAGGTTTGGGTGAGTAGACCATTATAATGCCCCATATGTAACTCAAACATATTTTCTATTCCATTGATTTGTACTGATATTATGAGATGATTTTCTTTAAAATACTTCTATTTTGTTTTTCAAAACTTATTTTACCTTTGGGTGACATTTTTTTAATTAACATCAAGATCATTATGGTTTGAATAAAGCAATTCCTTATTCCTTTCATTCTCTAGGTCATCATTTTTATTCACTCAAATTTAAACTTTTATAAGAATTGAAAATATCCAAATATCTAGAATACAATAAAATATGGAAAGATAAAATTATCTAGTAAAATGAAGTTCATGGTCATTACATGATACACCTTAGAGATATTTGATTTTCCATCTTCTTATTTTTATAATGAAAGCTTATGACCTAAGAGACTAAATGGTTTGATTAAAATAATAGAGATAGCAAATAGCAGTTTCAGAATTCTTTTATTCCAAATATCTTGAGTTTCCAAGAAAAACTTGAGGCCATTCAATTACTATGAAGAAAAAATATATAAAAATGAAAATAGAAATGATATGTATGACAACTTCAAGTAAGATTATAGCTATCTATCTATCTATCTATCTATCTATGGATGGATGGGTGGATGAAAGAGTTTGAAAGAGAAAGTCATTTTAAGCTCTAATGATCTTTGTTTACATGTTTTAGTAATTTTATGATTTAAAAACAATCTAGAGACTTATCTCTTCCCTTTATATTTTTGAAATTTTCATATACTTGAAAATAAAATAAACAATAATACTAATATTTTCTTTAGCAGACATTAGTCACCCTCTGAACTCCTCAATATTAAGTGAGACATTGACTATATGTTACTATAAAAGTTTTATAAATCTTTTTATTAGAACAGAAGAAATCATTTTTTTGGCATAGCTTTTAACTAAAGTACAGAATAATTAATAGAATCATAAAGCCTCTCTCTCCATCCCTCTGTCTCTGTCTCTGTCTCTGTCTCTGTCTCTGTCTCGGTCTCTGTCTCTGTCTCTGTCTCTGTCTCTGTCTCTGTCTCTCTCTCTCTTATTCTATGTGACCATTCTTAATAATATATTCATTCAATGACCAAAAAATCTGTTCCATCCATTTGTGCAATGGACTTTTGAAATATAGTTCAGTTGAGGCCACATTTTATTGCTTTGGCACCATTACTAGATTAAAATGCCAATATCATTTTAAAAAGGTCACAACTGACAGTTTATTTGGGATATTTTTATACCTTTGAAAGGGATAAAATCATTTGTTATGTCTGTTCACATTGGAGCAAATGTCCTTGAGAATAATATTCATAAAGACTTTCCTGTGGTAAAGAGGAGTCATAGCCTTACTGGACTGTGAAATATGCTTGCAATCTATGACAAGATAGTATAAGAGTTCCTAGCACATGCCAAAATTCATATGCAAATAAAACTATGCTTTATGTAATTTCCCTGCTCACAATTAATTTTAAAAAATGGTTAATTCTTATTAAAAATCAGGAGATCAATATTATTCCAAGGAAGTGGTATGAATTTTAATTGTTTTCCTTAAAATTGATTAGAAACACCATTTCTATAGATATAGAGCAGAGTTATAGAGTTTCTATAAAATACAGGAAAGTTTGGACTATACTCTGTGGAGGATGTACTCTTTTATGAGTAATTATTTTGCTTTCTCAGTTACAATTTATTCAGCATAATGGGGGGGATTTCTTAATCTTAACATCTCATTCCACATTTATAGCAAAATTAGTGAAAAATTAGCATTACCCAGATTTATTATTGGTATTCAACAGGGACCAATTGTAATTCTTACCCAAATATAACAAAATCATTTAATTTTACAACCTGAATGGAAATTAAATATCACCTTACACAAATCTGCTTTGCCCATTTTTTAAAAAAAGAAACTGTCACTCCCAAAAGAATTATTTTCAAGGTCACTAGTAAGATAATCACATATCTATGACTATATAAATCTATGACTATATAAATCCACTATTTATTTTTTAAATTTAAACATTATTTTATTTGGTTATTTTCAAACAAGATTCCTTGGAAACAAAGATCCTTTTCTTTCTACCCACCACCACACCACCCCTAGCCAATGCACGATTCCACTGGGTATCACATGTGTCCTTGATTCAAACCCATTTCCATGTTGTTGGTATTTGTTTTAGGGTGTTCATTTAGAGTCTCTCCTCATGCATGTCCCTTCCAGCCCTGTAGGCAAGCAGTTGCTTATCTTCAGTGTTTTTACTCCCACTGTTTGTCCTTTGCTTGTGGATAGTGTTTTTTTTCTCCTAGATGCCTGCAGAATGTTCAGGGACATTGTATTTACACTAATGGAGAAGTCCATTACGTTCTCTTGTACCACAGTATATCAATCTCTGTGTACAATGTTTTCCTGGTTATGCTCCTCTCACTCTGCATCATTTCCTGGAGGTTGTTCCAGTCTCTATGGAATTCCTCCACTTTATTATTCCTTTTAGCACAATAGTATTCCATCACCAAAATATACCACAATTTGTTCAGCCATTCCCCAATTGAAGGGCATCCCCTCATTTTCCAATTTTTGACCACAAAGAACACAGCTATGAATATTCTTGTACAAGTCTTTTTCCTTATTATCTCTTTGGGTTACAAGCCCAGCAGTGCTATGGCTGGATCATAGGGCAGACATTCTTTTATCGCCTTTTGGGCAGAGTTCCAAATTGTCCTCCAGAATGGTTGGATCAATTCACAACTCCAGCAGCAATGAATTAATGTACCGACTTTGCCATATCCTCTCCACCATTCATTATTTTCCTTTGCTATCATATTAGCCAATATGCTAGGTGTGAGGTGATACCTCAGAGATGTTTTGATTTGCATCTCTCTGATTATGAGAGATTTAGAGCACTTTTTCATGTGCTTATTAATAGTATTGATTTCTTTGGCTGAAAACTGCCTGTTCATGTCCCTTGCCCTTTTATAAATTGGAGAATGGCTTGATTTTTTGTACAATTGATTTAGCTCTTTATAAAATTGAGTAATTAGACCTTTGTCAGAGGATTTTGTTATGAAAATTGTTTCCCAATTCGTTGCTTCCCTTCTCAATTTGGTTACATTAGTTTTGTTTGTACAAAACCTTTTTAATTTGATGTAATCAAAATTGTTTTTTTTTTTTTTTTACATTTTGTGACTCTTTCTAAGTCTTGCTTGGTTTTAAAGTCTTTCCTGTCCCACAGGTCTGACATGTATATTATTCTGTGTTCACCTAATTTACTTATAGTTTCCTTCTTTAGGTTCAAATCTTTCACCCATTCTGAGTTTATCTTGGTGTAGGTTGTGAGGTGTTGAACCAAACCTAATCTCTCCCACACTGTCTTCTAGTTTTAATCAAATAATGGGTTTTTGTCCCAGAAGCTGGGCTTTTTGGGTTTGTCATATACTGTCTTACTGGGTTCACTTACCCCAAGTCTATTCCACTGATCCTTCTTTCTGTCTCTTAGCCAATACCAAATTGTTTTGATGACCACTGCTTTATAATAGAGATTGAGATCTAGGACTGCAAAGCCACCTTCCTTTGTAATTATTTTTCATTATTTCCCTGGATATCCTTGACCCATTGTTCTTCCAAATGAACTTTGTTATGTTTTTTTTCTAAGTCAGTAAAAAAATTTTTGGAAGTTCAATGGGCATAGCACTAAATAGATAAATAAGCTTGGGTAGGATGGTCATTTTTACTATACTGGCTCATCATACCCCTGAGCAGTTAATATTTTTCCAATTGCTCAAGTCTAGTTTTAATTGCGTGGAGAGTGTTTTATAGTTGTGTCCATATAGTTCCTGTGTTTATCTTCGCACATAGATTCCTAAGTATTTTTTTTTGTCTAAGATGATTTTGAATGGGATTTCTCTTTCTAATTCTTGCTGGTGAGCTGTGTTGAAAATATATAGAAATGCTGATGCCTAATGAGGGTTTATTTTTTAATGTGCAATTTTGCTAAAGTTGTTGATTATTTCGACTACCTTTTTTGTTGATTCTCTAGGATTCTTTAAGTAGACCATCATATCATCTGCAATGAGCGAAAGCTTGGTCTTGTCCTTGCCTATTTTGATGGCTTCAATTTATTTTTCTTCTCTAATTTCTACTGCTAGTGTCTCTAGTATAATGTTAAATATTAGGAGTGATAATGGGCATCCTTGTTCCACTCCTGAACTTATTGGGTATGCATCTAATTTTTCCCCATTGCAGACGATGTTAGCTGATGGTTTTAGTATATACTGTTTATTATTTTTAGGAAAGACCCTTCTATTCTTATGCTTTCTAGTGTTTTTAATAGGAATGGGTGTTGTATTTTATCAAATACTTTTTCTGCAACTATTGAGATAATCATGTGATTTTTGTCTGTTTGTTGATATGGTCAATTATGTGGATGGTTTTCCTAATATTGTATCAGCCTTGCATTCCTGGTATCAGTCCTACTTGATCATAGTGAATGATCCTTCTGATCACTTGCTGGAGTCTTTTTGCTAGCATCCTATTTAAGGTTTTGCATCTATTCTCATTAGGGAGATTGGTCTATAGTTTTCTTTCTCCATTTTTGACCTGCCTGGCTTTGGAATTAGTACTATGTTTGTGTCATAAAAGAAGTTTGGTAGAACTCCCTCTTTTTTTTATTATTTCAAATAGTTTGTATAGTATTGGGATTAGCTGTTCTGTGATTGTTTGATAGAATTCACTTTTGAATCCATAAGACCCTGGGGATGTTTTTTAGGGAGTTCTTTGATGACCTGTTGGATTTCTTTTTCTGATATGGGATTATTTAAGAATTCTATTTATCTTCTGTTAGTCTAGGCAATTTATATTTTCGTAAATATTCATCTATATCACCTAGTTTGGTGTATTTATTGCCGTATAGTTGGGCAAAGTAGTTTTTAATGATTGCCTTAATTTCCTCTTCATTGGAAGTGAGGTCCCCTTTTCATCTTTGATGCTGTTAATTAACTAACTGATTTTGGACTATCATATTATTTAATTTCCAATTAATTTTTATTTGGTTCTCCATGTACCCTTACTGATCATTATTTTTATTGTCTAATGATCTGAAAAGGCTGCATTTATTATTTCTGCTTTTCTGCATTTGTATGCCATGTTTTTGTGACCTAGTGTATGGTCAATCTTTGTGAATGTGCCATGTGGTGCTGAGAAGATGGCATATTCCTTTTTATCCCTATTTATTTTTCTCCAAATGTGTATTAACTCTAATTTTTCTAAGATTTCATTCACTTCTTTTACCTCTTTCTTATTTATTTTTTGATCTGATTAATCTAAATTTGACAGTGATTGGTTCAGATCTCCCACTAATATGGTTTTACTGTCTATTTCCTCCTTCAATTCTCCTAGTTTCTCCATTAGAAATTTGGGTGCTATACCATTTGGTGCATACATGATGATTACTGATATTTCCTCATTGTCTATACTGCCTTTTAACAGAATATATTTACCTTCCCTATTGTAAGATTTAAAATGGTTGAGGTCTAAAACTGTAGTGATTAAAATAATGGAAGATATGAATTGTGATAGCTATAAGAGAGGGTGAGTAAATTTTAACCACAGAAAATATGTTTCACTACAGTGTCTTGGTTTTTAAATCAAATATAAGGTGGTCACCAGGGAAATATTCCCAATTATTCAAATACCCAAGTCAACTGGGTTTTATAGAGATTTTTAATTAATAATATAATGAGGAATTAGAGAAAGAGTGGGAAAGGAATAATTATGAAGGGCCTCAAGCCAATATGGCCTAGACATGAGTCCTAAGAGAGAGAATCAGTTAGTCAGTCTTTTAACACTCACCACAAGGTCTGCCTAAACAAGAATTCTAGTGACACCAGGCCAGCTCCATCTCAGCTGACTTCACCAGAGAGCCAGCCAGCCAGAGACTGTTCCAAAGGGCCTCTCTCCAGAGCCTCCAGAGGGACAGAGTCCCCTTAGAGGAGCTCCAGTGAGACCTCCTTAGAGATTGTCCTCCAAGAGCTTCCCTTCTCCAGAGCCTCTCTCAAGAGATTCTTCCCAAGTGGTCCTCATCAGAGATCCTCCAAAAGGAATTACTCCAAAAGGATATCCCTTCAAGAGATTCTGCTTTTTCTTATATAGTGTTTTTTCTCCCATGTCACCTCCCCTAAGTCCCTACATCTACCAATCACTGTAGAAGCTTTCCAAAGGACTGCCCATCTAAATTCCTGCTAAGTCGACCAATCTCCTCAGTAAGTCTGAATCAGAAAAAATGCTGCTGTGTTGACCAATCTCCTCAGTAAGTCTGAATGAGAGAAAACACAGCTGAGTCAACTAATCTCATCAAGTGAAAACTTGCCCGACCCTTTTAGGTACCTAGCATCCTATTGTATCAATTGTAAAAACAGGCCTGGTTCAAAGAACTCCTTGCCTTATTATAAGCATGGGTCCAAGTACTTTCATTGTTTAGCAAGAAGTTTTCTCTCCTAAAGCACTCTTAAGTACGGGTAGAGTAGGGGTCCTCCCATAGCAAGGAATTTTCTCCCCTAAAGCAGTCTTAAGTACAGTTGGAGTAGAGGTCCTCCCATTTCTGATCCTGGTGAGTTTTCACATCAAAATGGGGAATGTTTCTCAGTAGGGAATTTGTTCCAATTACAAATTCCCGATGGGGAAATTTTTAACATTCACAATTCTGAGAGATTTCAAGATTTACAGTATCCCTTTTGATCTGGTCTATTTTTGATTTGGCTTTGTCAGATATCATGATTGCAACTCCTGTTTTCTTTCTATCAGTTGAGGCCCAGAAAGTCTTACTCCATCCATTAATTCTAATTTGTGAGTATCAACCCACCTCATATATGTTTCATGAAGACAGCATATGGTAGGGTTTTGGGTTCTAATCCATTCTGGTATTTGTCTACATTTTATGGGTGAGTTCATCCCATTCAAATTCAAAGTTACGACTGTCACATCTGGATTCCCTGGAATTTTTATATCTTCCCCTAATTCTGACCTTTCTTCTTTAGCTATAACCTTTTAAACAAGTGATTTACTTTAGTTTAGTCCCTCTAGTCCCCTCCGTTGATATGTTTCTCTTTCTAGCCCCTCCCTTTTTTCCTTCCCCCCTCTTTCCCTCCCTTTTCATACTACCTTCCCCAACCCCTCCTTAATTTCCCATTCTCTCTTACCCTCTTGGATAAGATAACATTCATGATTGCAATGGATCTAGATGTTCTAAGCTCTCAGAGTAGATTTCACTGATGGTAAGGTTTAAGTAATACCAATTAGCACTTTCTTCCTCTCCTCAGTATAGGAAATTCATCCCCTCCCCTTTCCATGTGTATCTTTGTGTGAGAAATATTATTGTATTTAGTTTTTTTCTATTTCTTGAAGTATATCTTATTACCATCAATGATTCACCCCCTCCCTTTTTCTTTGTCACCCCCTTTTCTCCATATTGTCTTAATGCCCCAATCATTCCCTATACATGATTCTTCTAACTGCTCTAATGATGCATACATTTTTGAGAGTTACACATTACATTTTTCCCACATAGTAATATATATATATATATATATATATAATTTGATATAAAAATAGTCCTTATAAAAGAAAATGATAAAATTTTCCTCCTTTTCCATTTCCTTCATGTTTACTCTTTTCAAATTTTCCTTGCTCTTTGTGTTTGGATATCAAACTTTCCACAGAGCTCTGGTCTTTTCTTTACATAAACTTGGAAATCTTATATTTTGTTGAATGCCCATACTTTCCCCTGGAAATATATAGTCAGTTTTGATGGATAGCTGATTCTTGGTTGAAGGCCCAGCTCTCTTGCCTTTCTGAAAATCATGTTTCAGGCCTTATGTTTGTTCAGAGTGGAAATTTCAAGGTCTGGTGTGACCATGATTGACATTCGTTTATATCTAAATTGTCTTTTTCTGCCTTCTTGTAAGATTATTTCCTTTGCTTGAGAGCTTTGCAATTTGGCAATTACATTCCTGGGAGTTGTCTTCTGGGTATTTAGTTTAGAGGGTGTTCTGTGAACTCTTTCAATTCCTGTATTGCCCCCTTGTTCTAGAAGCTCTGGAAAGTTTTCTTTGATGATATCTTTTATTATGATGTCTAGATTATTATTTATTTCTGGCTTTTCTGGAAGACCAATGATTCTCAGATTGTCTCTCCTTCCTCTATTTTCCAGGTCTGTCACCTTGTCAGTGAGATATTTTATGTTATCTTCTAATTTCTTTGTCTTTTGGCTTTGCTTTATTAATTCTTGCTCTTTTTCAAGATCATTGTCTTCCAGTTGCCAGATTCTGACCTTTAAAGCCTGATTTTCCTTTTCAGTTTGGTCTATCCTGCTATTTTAGGCTTCAAGCTGTTTCTGTTGTTGCATTTTTTCATACTTCAGATTGCTGAGTTCATTTTCCATTATTTCCCATTTTTCCTGCCAGAAGGCTTCAATCTTTTTGATAACTTCCAATTTACATTCTTCAAAAGCTTGTGGACAATTTCCATTTCTTTTGGAAGGTTTTAGCGCATTTCAGTGTGCTTCCTCTTTTGCTATTTCCTGTATTTTTGTGTTTTCCCTCCATAAAATGTGTCCAAAGTCACCTCCTTCTTTTTTCTTTTCTTGGTGTTGGGGTGTTGGGGTTCTTGGGTACAGTTTGCCATCTCTGTGTATTGTTTGTTTTTCTCTTCATCCCCTTTCCATTCAAAAATCTGAATGAGTAGTACTTGCTCTCAGTATAAGGGTCTAATGGTCAAGGCTTTATTCTCAGGCTAATTCTAGGTTCTCTGCAGCTTCACTGTCTTCCTGGGGAAGCCCAGGGACTGCCCTCCCCTGCCTGCTGGCACTTTGGGAGTTAGTGCTCTCAGGTGAAAGTCTTTGGAGGTCTTAGCTAACTCCCAAGACTTGTAGGTGCTCCTTGCTCATGTCAGGGGATCCCTTCGTCCACTCGGTGATTATAGTGTACTAGTTCTAGGATCCCGGGATCTGTGCTACCCTAGCCTGCCTGCCGGGGTTTCAGGTGTTAGTGCTCTCAGGAGAAGGACCCTATCTTATTCAGGTCCCCAGACCTGGGGCTGCCCATTATTCAGTCCTGGGGTGCCCCTCCCTCACTTGTTGATTCTGGCCAGTGCTGACTTTAACTCTGGCTCTGGCTATTTAGTGGGGGAGGGGAGGGCGGGTCAGCTTTTTGTTCCCTTATATTGTGGAGATGCTGGAATCCCACCTACCTTCAGAGCTTCGCCTTATTGTGGGTTCTTTCCATTCTTATGAGGATGGTTGTTTTTTTTTTTTTTTATTTTGGGAGGGTCTTTTGAGGTCGCCTGTGTCATTGGGTCTGAGGAGAGGAAGCAAGCCACCTCTACTGTGCAGCCATGCTTCCTCAGAAGTCTCATAAATCCACTATTTAAATTAAATCAATTAGAGGATAAATTATAAAATTGAGCAATAATCAAGACCCTTCTCCAATATTTCCCCAAATCAACTCATCAAATATATTCTATATATCTTTATCTAGTCACCATTCCCTTGATTTTCTCATTTATCTTACAGATTCCTCTCTATGCCCAATGGTTGGACCATTTCCACTGCTCCTCCCAACTTTAATCTCTTTGAACCTTTAAATGTTACTATATGTTTTATTTTTTCCATGTACATTCCTCTCATCATCCAATTACATTATCATATTATTTTGTCCCTTCAATTTCCTTAGAACATATTAATTGTAGCTTTATCTTTATACTTATATATTTCCTGTATTGTTTGTTATTTATTTTAAACTATATATGAAATGTTTTCAACTAAAAAATCAAGAATTATAATTAATACTTTCCTCTACTTCCCACAATTCCAAGCAAAAGTTTTTCTATGTGATCTGCACTTATTCCTTTTTAATTGGTCATTTTTAAATGTAGATTTTTTATTGTCATGGAGGGAATGTAGTTTTATATATTTGTGATCACTAGGGATTTGCCTATTTTTCTTGATTCTAGCATATGTAATGGTGAAAATTTCACCCTTTTAAGATTGTTGTAAATTGAACAATGGCCGCCAAGGAATTTACTTATGAAATTGCTAAAATGAAACACTCAAGTCAGAATGGAGTTTATGGAGGTTTAATCACAATGGGAGTAGGAAAAGGAGAGGGAGAGAAGGAGAGAGGAGAAAAGGGAAAGGGGCTACTCAACCTCTGACCAAGGCAGAGGGAGTTTTAGGCCCAAAGGGTCAAGGTGGAAAGAATCAGTCCTTAACTCATGTGACTGATCTGAAGGGAAGCTGTCTGCGGGCGTCCTCCCTGTCCAAGCTTCTAACATGAACTCCTGTCTCTCTCTCTCCACAGGAAGTGAGCAAATTTCAGAGGCTGTTCCCTACCTCACTTCCTGTGTCTCACAAGTGCCAATGGTTGGCTCTAGCTTCGCTTAGGACAGCCCATGTGGGCAGTTAGTTATTTCTGATTTGTCATTGACTAGCACATGCCCGTGTAGTGTGGGTGTGCACATTTTTGGGTGCAATACCAAGATGGAGACTTTTAAAATTCACAATCCCCCCTGATGATGATTGGGGGACTAGTCTCCCCAATTGATCACTAAACATAAGCATATTACACCCCAAAAATTTCTAACTGTAAGTGTATACAAAAAATTTTTACCTACTAAGAGGAAAATTATAATAGTTGTATATATGGGGAAATAGAGGAGAGAGAAAGACAGCAAACCAATGTTTTGCTGGGCACATTGACAAAAGCCAATTAGGGGGCAGTCCCCTTTGGCATAAGAGTGTACATTCAAAAAATGTTCAATCAACCACACCCCAAGTTTCATTCTGGATCTTCCTGTAGTGAAAAGGTTTAGATATCTTTCTGCAAACAGTTCATTCTCTGGATTCAGTTATTTAGCAAGCTTCTTCTCTGAAGATTTATCTTGAACAAAATTTAAATCTTGGATTTGATGAAATACACATATGAGTTATAATATGAATCTAGATTATAAAATATAATTGAAAGGAATGAACACTTACTCAAAGGAATCTTGAACTCTGAGTTAATGTAGCAAAGGTGATTTTATTTCATCCTAGCAAGAATGGGTACTTACTAGGTAGTGATATAGATATTATATCCAGCAAGCAAGTACAATAAAAGTGGGAGAATGCAGGCTCCCTTTTATCTTAGTCCCTAATATTCATCAGTCTTTCTCCTCATTCACTATTGTCCCATTACTCCAGTTATAATATAGTTAAGAGTCAGTTGATTCTAGTACAATTTATAACTCCAATCATTTACATGAGTTTTAACTAATCAAAGTAAAACAACTTCACCTGTTAGCCAGTTAAAGACTAACCTATCACGTGTTCCTCATCATGTCCTGCTGAACAGGATGTGGAGAATGGAGTGTAAGCTAAGATCATGAAACTTAAGTCAGTTTTCTTTTCTTTTCTTTTTTATATTCCATTATATGGTCTTTTGAGAGGAGTCCACCATCTTGTCAGGACCTGTTCCTCACAAACTGGAAATAATTTTGCATCTATCTATTTTTACTTAATCTTCTTTATTCATTTTTTAAACCCAGGGATTCAAAAGTTCAGAATTAGTTATATAGACTACATTATTTTCATAGAACAAAAAAAATTAACCAGAAGAACAAAAGGTCAAAAATATGAAGAGAATTATTAAAAATATTGTAAAGGAAATTGACTTAGCTATACCAAATTTCAAACTGTTTTACAAAGCAGCAACCATCACCACAATGTGGTACAGGCTAAGAAATATTGTAGTGTATTAATGAAATAGAATAGACATTTAACATGCAAAAGGAAAAGACCATAGTAATATAGTGTTTGAGAAACCCAAAGATCTAAGCTTTTTGAAGGGATTAACATTCCACAAAAACTACTGGGAAAACTAGAAAAGCATGGTAGAAACTAAACAAAGATTATCATGTCATGCAAAAACCAAGTTAAAGTCAAAATAATTTAGAAATAAAGGGTGATACTATAAACGAATGAGGGAAGTATGAAATAATTTACCTGTCCAATCTATGTATGAGAGAATAATTTATGTTCAAACAAGATGCAGAAAAATTATGAAAAGCAAAATAGATGGCTTTTAGTACATTAGATTCAAAAGGCTTTGTACAAACAAAATGAATTCAATAATAATTAAAAGGTAAACAATCAACTGTGTAAAACATTGTCATAACATGTATCTCTGACAAAGGCCTTAATCCTTAATTAGAGGGAAAACTGAGTAAAATTTTTTGAGAATACAAATATTTCCCAATTGACAAATGGTCAAGGAATGATCAAAGGCCATTTTAAGATGAGAAAATGAAAACTCTCTTTAGTCATATTAAAGGGAAAAAAACCCACTTTAAATCATTATTAATGAGAGAAATGCAAATTAAAACTATTCTATGGTACCATCTCATATATATCAGATTGAAAAATATGACAGAAAAGGAAAATAACCAGTGTTGTAATGTAGGTGGAAAAATTGGAATTCCAATACACTGTTGATGGAGCTGTGAACTAATATGACATTTTGAAGAGCATTTTGGAACCATGCCTAAATGACCCTTAAACTGTGTATACAGTAAGATCTAGGAATATCACCATTATGTCTGTCTCCCCAAAGATCAATGATTGTTCAGTTGTATAAGATTAGGGAAAATTACCCAGGAAGTTACTATTTCCCTAGAATCATTTTAACTGAGATTTTGGGAGCACTGTCTCCTAGCCATGCAAGCTATTTGTGAAAGGGATTGAGGAAAAAGGAAGATTAATGTAGAAGGAAAATTTTTCTAGAGAATTAATCTTCATCCATTTATAAAATAAGAAATTTGCACTAGATGAACTCACAGATTGTTTTAATCTCTAAATATAATATCAGATGATGATAAGGTCACTTTAGCTTCATGAAAAAAAAGGAAACTTAATGGTCTATTTCCTGACCTGCCAATTTATAAGGTCAAAGTTGAGAAAATTATTTGACTTATCCAATTATATCTTTTAAGGAAAGAGCTGAGGAATAAGGAAGTCACCAATAATAGAGGGGAAGTAACATTCTGAAGTAAATATATCAGTTATAACTTAAATGTTTCAAATTGTTTCAAGATGTTGAGTGATTCCTTGGAATAAAGTAAAATTCCTAAAAGATGGAAGGTTAAACATAAAGTCATATGAGTAAGAAAGGATTTGACTGTCAAAGGAAGAGGTTTATAGATTTTCTGGAGACTATCCATCTAATGCTTGATATGAGGGATTGCCTTGATCAACTGAGATATTGACATATAATGGAAAAATATCCAGGTTATCCTTTATATCATCCATGATTACCTGCTGTTTTATTGAGGCAGTCAGTCTTGATTTCTTCAGAATATTCTAATTATCTCCAACAATGACTGCCATCCAAGTCTATCCTCTAAACACAATTATAGACATGTTTTCTTTTCTTTTTTTATGGATCCTTTCTGAACTTGAGTTAGAAATCAGGCTAACATTCATAATTGTGTGCTGTATTTTTTTTTCAATTCACATGACATTTGATTAAATAACAGATTCTTAAAGCACTTGAAAGTTTGTAATCTGTTAAGATAAAAATCCTTTCTATGCAATCATCTATGGTTTCTGGCACTTTGGAACATCCCTTTATTGCTTCATTTTCTGCCAGTAATTGAGTAATTATTTACTGGTATTAGGTCAGTCACTTTTGTGTCAGATCCTCAATGTTAACTCCTTTAAAATTCTATTCAAACCCAGGCATGGAGCAGAACAATAATTTATCAAATGATCCCCTTAGCTATTTCACTGTAACTAGAATTTTATAGAAAAGTTCATGGCCAAAGGATTGATTTGAAGAAAAATGTTAAGAAGAAAATCTTTACCCTAGAAACTAGAGATTTCTCCCACAGCCCATATTAGCAGTTCTAAAGGCAAAGGTACTTTTCTATTGGCTATTCCCAAAACTTTTCTTCCATTTTTACTTTCCCTTAGGGGGAAATGCATATGTATTTGCATGTTTATTTCTATGTGAATTTAGTGAACAAGAGAATCTAATTTAAGAGGGAAAAATCAGCTGTCTAGTCTATTTTTAAGAAAAAATTGTTTTACAATGGGGTACTTTTATCATAGTAAAAAAGTCTAATGAAGGGTAATTTTGCCCTGTGGATCTTTGACCCTATAGATTTTGGCTCAGATGTAGTCTTTAAAATTTTGTGATTATATTAAACATAAGGTGCAATGTATCATAATTCAGAATAGCTACAATGATTTGCATATTTTCCTGCTATGTCATTTTTCCCTTGACAATCATAATGGCAGTTAAGAATAGTAAAATGAGAATTATTCACTAAATGCTTAGAATACCTTGAAATGCAGCATAAATGCATCATTTTAGAAAGTACAGAGCTTTAATGATTACTTAACCTCCATGACTGCATTTCTCTTCCTGTGAAATGGGGAGAGAATTTTTCATTCATAAGACTATTGAGAAGTCATGTCATTAATCTTTTATTGCTTTGTGTAACCCTGGGATAAAAGGCACTATAGGAAATATTACAAAGGATGAAAGTATGAAGCTCAATTTTCATATACAGGAAGTGGTATACTGAAGGCTATTTATATTACTTTTCCAAAATATTGTATTACCCTAGATGCAATATTTTAAGGAAAGCTTAAATTAACTGACAAAGATTTTCAGCCTTATGACATCTATAAAAGGAGATGAGCACTGCATGAAAAAACTCTAAATGTTTCCTAAGTGTAACATTTGTTAAATATAATTATTTCTGATATATAATAAAATAATATCACCACACTATAGTATTAACTGTAATATCTGTAATATTCGTTAGCTTTAAAATAAAGAAATCTTCAATGAATAGCTTGATGGGGATGTAGCAATGACTAAATGGAATTCACTCTCCCCTTGAAACCAACCGCAGCATTTGACAGAAAGTTGTTCCATTGTAACTCTCAGAATTTGATGATGGAAATTAATTAAAGTCTCCTCACAACATTTTCCCCTTGAGATATTTAACATGCTGAAGTGGCATGATGGTGAAATATCTATTTTCTAGAGCTACACATTAAATAACTTGGGTTTGAACATGTCATATTTTTTTTCCATAATTAGTCCATACTTTTTCTCCTTCATTATCTAGCCTGACCCCTTCAAATCACTGAAACCTACATGATGATATAGATTCCAATAAAAAGATAACATAAAAGTGTGCCATTGTTCTTCTGAGTCCAAAATTTCACATTTTATAAACTTGTTTTTACATAAAAATATCAAGAATAAAAAATCTTAGAGATATTACATAATCATTACACTGCAAGAATGAGACCTCTGCCCAAATTTGTAGGAAAAAAGTCATCTACCAATTGATAAATGGGCAAAAAGAAGTGAATAGACAGTTTTTGGATGAAGATATCAAAACCATAGGTTAGTATGAAATTGCTCTAAATGACTACTGATTGGGGGGGGGGGAATAAAACAATTCTGATGTATAATCTCACATCCATCACAGACTGCCTAAAATGACAAAAGGACAAAATTGCAAATATTGGAGGGAAAGTGGAAAAGTTGGAACACTAATGCACTTTTGGTGGAATTATGAGCTGATCCAACCATTTTGGAGAATGATTTGAAATTATATTCAGAGATCTTATACCCTTAAATATCCAGATCCAGAAAAGATCCAGAAAAAAATATTTCTGGATCTCTTTTCCATGGAAATGAGAAGGAAAAGAAAAAAAAATCCCTGTATGTTCCAAAAATATTTATAGCAGTTCTTTTGTGGTTGCAAAAAACTAAAAATTGAGAGAATGTCTATTGGTGAAAGGCTAAACAAATTTTAGTTTATGATTTTGATAGGCTATTTCTACTGTAAGAAATAAAGAATAGATTAATAAAAAAAATTGCAAAGAACTCTATAAGATAGTGAAGAATGAAACAATTAAAATTGAGAGAACATTACTTGCAGCTACAGATTTATTAGAAGTATAACATGAATGTTGACCTCCAAAAATGTACTGAGAAGTGGAAACATGAAACACATAATAAATAAACAGATACATGTTTGCCAAATGATGCCTTCTATGTTGTGGGGAAGGGATGAAGAGGCTGAGATACCGGCAAATAAACTATTAAAAAATCAAAAAGTAAGTGACCTCAGAACAAATCATTGAGAAATGAAAATGAAGCAAGTGATTATCTAAACTCTTACATGACTAGCATGGCAGATACATAAATGTATAATATATATTTTTATATCACAATTTTATGAAATGTTATCATTGTAATGAATTGTAAAATTCCCTAAATTTGCAGTGATCCAAGTCTAAATAATGTTCCCCTTCTTTTTATTTTTTGTTTCCAAATTTTAGGTTTTGTATTTTTTTTCTTCCAAACACTGGGCACAGTATCTTGGCACATAGGTTTTCAAATGATAGTATGTGATCTTATAAATCCAGGATTGCCCTCTAACAATGCTGATCATAATATATACACACCCCTTTATCCTTTGTGAATTATGTCTATAATCCCAAACCTCTTCTACAAGAGTCCTCAATTTTTTTGCAAAATTAAAAAAGCTATCAGTGAAGCATTAGCATTATGGCTGTATATTTGTTATTCATTGCATCTCCTTCACAACTGTTTCATTTTTCTTACTATTATACATTACAATGAGGTCTTTCATTCCTATCCTTATTTATCATTTCTCAGTTACAAACAACTGCCACCCTGTAATGACCTTTTTTGTGAAACACATGTTAAAGTTTTTGTTTTTGAGGTGACAGTAGTCTACATTTTGATATCATATAATTACATCTGTAAAATGTTAGTATTGAAAAATATGGAGTTTGTTTTCATCAAAGAACTCAAGTCAGTTAAAAAAAAAGAAGAAAAAGGCCATTCTAGGTCCCTAATGCAATTTGAACCATTCTTTGGCTCCTATTCAAATCTATTTATCCTGGATATATTTTGTTAGATAAAATCTATAGGATGTAGATCTAAATATCCAGATGAATTTTGAAATTTATAAAGCTGATGCTATAGATCCATTTCATCTTATCCATGTGAATAGAGAGGAGAAATTCCTTTTTATGTTTACTGATCAATTAGTTTGCTCTGCATTGCCCTAGAGTTTGAAAAAATTAGAACTTTTTGCCCTTGTTGGAACACTGATAGATCTCAATATATGAATTCCCATTCTAACATATTCTGTGTTTATCTTCCTTCATCAGAGTGATATGAACACCTTTGTGGAAAATATTTCTCCTTGGTTGATGTCATCTTGGATATTTGTTAACAGAGGATTATTTAATAGGTTTATTTCTATTATTACATCAACTATGGATTTGGGGGTTATCTTGATTTGTCCCAAAAGCAACAAATGTTTCTTAGCAGCATAAGGGTTAATTTTTAAGCTATTTCCATTATTAACATGTAAAAGTTGAGGGGAAAGA
Organism: Monodelphis domestica; assembly: GCF_027887165.1. Lineage (NCBI taxonomy): Eukaryota > Metazoa > Chordata > Mammalia > Didelphimorphia > Didelphidae > Monodelphis > Monodelphis domestica. The sequence continues at coordinate 354,978,076 of NC_077229.1, read as the reverse complement.
GAAACCCATTTGTAATTTGAATTTTTTTAATAATAAAAGTAGTGGTTCTTGTTTCTCCTTCTGAAAATTCCAAGCTTATTTCATTTTATCATTTGTCAACTGGAGATTTACTCTCATTTTAAATTTTATTTTAGTTCCATTTTGAGTATATATCTGAGAAACCTGCTATTTTTAATATTATTTGATTGTCTCTGGTACATTTCAGTGGAATGTAATTTCTTTCCTTATCTCTTCTAATTAGGTTTATTTATTTATTTAGCCATGATTGCTAGCTCCTGCTTTTTTATTATTTTTTTTACAGAAAAGTTGAAGCATATTTGATTCTGTTCCAGGTCTTTATTTTAATTCATCTTGACTTTCTCTTTCAATTGCGTCTCTTGTAAACAACATTTGTTAGATTCTGGTTTCTAATTCATTCTGCTATATGCTTCTCTTTTGTAAGTGAGGTCATGCTATTCACTTTCACAGTTATGATTATAAATTATTTATTTGTCTTCTCATTTTCTTCTATTTCTTATCTCTCTTTTTATCCTATCCCTCCTCTAAAACCTATTTTGCTTATGACCTCTACCCACCTTAATCTGCCTTCTTTTATCATACATCCAAGGTCTTTTGTTCCCTTCTCCCGTTTATGTATTGGATAAATTACATTTTCATAGACAACTAAATGTATATGTGTATTCTTTTCCCTTTGAATCAATCAATGTAAAAACTCTTCCTTGTACATCCATTTTATGGGGAAAATTTCCCCATTCTACTACATTTCTCTTTTCTCTTCTCCCAGTGGAGCCCTCTTTTTCACACCTTCATTTTTAAAAAAACATGATTCAAATGTAAGCAATTCACATTTATTTCCATGATCTTTGGATACTCCTATTAACTCCTCTAACAATGATAAAGTTCTGAGGAGTTACATGTGTAGGGGAAAACTGCCCACAGCTTCCCCACAAGAAAGGAAAGATAGGAGTTTACTGCTTGGGGGAAAGGATCTGAAGTTGCAGGGGATGGAAGAAAGAATCAGACACCAAATCGTATAGGAATCAAGCTCCACAGATTTAACTCAGCCATTCACTTCCCAAGGACAGGAGACAGTAAAGTGACTTTAACACAACATCATGGGAATCAGAAATGAGTTTAGAGATCAATAGAGACAAGCCACACTCCTTAAACCCGTGCTTTTAACACAGACTGTTAGGGATTAATGATAGGGGTTAGAGAAGCAAGGGTGAGTCACAGAAATAAAGGAAACTGCATAAGAAAGACTGAGCATGGCAAGAGGCTGAGCTGCAGGAGAGAGAGAGTGAAAGGAGGGAAAGTAAGTAAGTGAGAGTGAGAGGGAGTGAGAGAGTGAGCTGGCCTGTGTAGCTCATCTTTTATTGATATTCATATGCAAATATACATAATACATATTAATGGGAGACATAGTGGATCACCATTGGTACAGATATAAATCATGACAAGATAAAAGTGAATCCTTTTTCAGCCTGGTGAGAACAAAGAAACTTGGTTTTGAGCCTAAACCTCTGGAATGCTGAGATCAAAGGTCAATGCCTTTCTTGCAAGACTGAGTATGCTCTCTCCTAAGACAATCTTTACAGATTAGTTATTTCCCTAGTGCATACACAGTTGTGGACTGCTACAGCATGTATCATCTCCCAATTAAGAAATGTAAATCATTTAATTTTATTAAATTCCTTTTGTTTACATTTTCCTGTGTCCCTTTTTATAGTTCTCTGGAATCTTCTAATTATCATATTTTCTATTCATCTCTAGCTTCTTTATTAGGAATGCTATTTAATTAAATATTAATTTTCCATCAGAGATTCTATTCACTTTTCCTAGGTAGACATTTCTTGAATGTAATCATAACTCCTTTGCCTTTTAGAATATCACATAAGAAGATACAGCTCCCTTAATCTAAAAACCATTAAATCTTGTGTGATCCTGAATGGAATTCCATGATATTTGAATCATTGCTTTCTCACAGATTATAGCATTTTCATTTTGACCTAGGAATTTTGGAATTTGGTGTTAATATTCCTAGGAATTTTCATTTTGGTTTCTCTTTCAGGAAGCAATTTGTATATGTGTACATTTTCTATTTTACCCTCCTGAACCTAAGTTACCAGTTCATTTTCTCTTGATTATTTCTTAAAATCTCACCTGATGCAGAGGAGGCAGAGGTAGCAGTCATGATCTCTGACAGATTTGGGGTAAGATAGAACTGGAATGGATATGCAGAGTAACTATATTTTGTTAGAGGAGGAGGTAGTTTTGGATAAGGAAGCATTATCAATTTTTGACTTGTATAAAGGAAGTATGATAGCATCCAGATATTTAAAGGAAAAAAATAAATGAGATACAGATGGAAATAAATAACACAATAATAATAGGGATAGACTTTAATCTTCCCCTCTAAGAACTAGATGTATCTAACTAAAAAAAATACATAAGAAAGAAGTTGATATGAATAGAACCTTTGATAAATTAAATAAGATTAATATCTGGAGAGTCTCTATATATCTGCATGTGGGTAGTGGTAGATCTAAGATCAAGCACTAACATAATCCAGATATAGTTTCTGGTGGGAAAACAAATTTAGAGAATTTAAATTTTCTGCTCTCTCATCACTCTATGGAAGTAATCCTGTTTCCCTGAAGGGTTTTGGCACTCTAACAAAAGTTTCACTGGAAATAACCAAGCTAGAAAGACTTCTTTTGAATAGAGTATATTCCTGGCAACATATTATGTCTGCTGCCTATAGACCAATCTAACCAAATAGGATCCTGGTAATGCATGCTAACTGCAAACCAGATAGGTTAAAGTGATCTAATTAAATATTGAGAAGAATAAAAAGATTATACAGGTGCTGTGCATTTTTTTTTAGAAAATGCACATTAAAAACTCTAAAGCTGTTCATGTTGCTTGACCTAGGGATCCCATTACTACTGTTAATCTCTAAAGAAACTATGTATGTATAAAAATATTAATGGAAGTTTTGTTTTGTGTATTTTAAAATTGTATATACTGGGGACTTCATTTCCCAGCATTCTTTACTCTTCCTAGGGTTCCCTTTTCTACCATCCCTGTGTTTTGTGTCTTGACTTTTGGGCTTGTTAATAAATTTGCTGAATCTCACACTGTCGGGGATTTTTCTTTGGCACAAGTGAGGCAGGCTTATGGGGTCTCTGGCTCTTCCATCTGCTCCCTTGGCTGAAGGAACCCCTTTCTCTTTCACTTTGTTGTTATTAAATCCTATAAATGTAAATACTTAGAATATTCATTTTTATACTTACATATTTGGTGACTAGAAGGCACTTCAGAACCTTTAAGTGAGTAGAGAAACCATTATTATTCTTGTAGACTGCATAGTGATTTGGAGCTACCAGAACTAATTTTTTGACATTAGTTATATATATATATATATATATATATATATATATATATATATATACATATATAACAGTATAATATATTTTTTCTATAATGAAATGGAAATAAAAAGAAAGAATGGCTAGAGAGCTAATTAAGTTGAAGTTAAATTGGGGAAGAATGTGTAAATGAAGAGTTTATCAAAATGTAGTCAATGAAACAGAAAAAGAACAATAGTTACAATTTCTCAATTATATTTCTGACAACACTTTTATTTCTAGAGAAGACAAGTTCTATTTTTCTTTCACATTCTAACCCTAAATAAATTTCATATGCTATTTGAATAATTTTATTGTTTGTATAAATAGAGATTTTTAACCTTACACTTCATTCCCCAGAAGTCCTTGGTATTTCCCAGAATTCCCTATAATCTCTCTTGTGTCTCCACTTTGGTGAGATCATGATTGGTATTTAACTGGGAGAAACACCCCCTCACATGCTCTCTTCCTTTGCAATTATGCAACAAGTTATGGTGGTAAGGTGGGGATGACTGAAATGGCTAAGCAGCCATGGGTACATGTTTTTTTTAAATTTTGTATTCTCTTTATTCCTTGATTTCTAATGATCTTTGATAAACCTCATAAAATATATATTTTATTATTAGAGATATAAATTTATTTTTTGCAAGTTTGGTGACCAGAAGGGATGAGAATTACTCTCAATTTTTTTTAAAGATAGTCTAGATAGAGACTTCCGGTTAAGATGGCGGCTTAGAGAAAGCTGAAGTTCAGATCTCCGGAAAACCCTTCCCGACCGATCTCAAACTAGAAGCTCCTAAGGTGCCGAAATTCAAAACGATCAACAGCACAGACCCTGGGAACCCTCCTCCTGGACCTGGACCCGGTTCAAAAGGTACGGCTCCCCTTAAAAGCCAGAACCCGAGATCCCTCGGACCTCAGGGGTAGGAGCGCAGAGTCCAAGGCTCCCGGAAGCGGCAGCCGCGCCGGGCTCAGAGAGCAGGGTCTGAGGAACAACAACCCTCAGGGTCTTCTACCCAAGTCCCAGTCCGGGTGAAAGTTACTGCCTGGGGATTCCGCTGCAGAGAGCCGGTAGGTCCTAGGTCCGGGTGAAAGTTACTGCCTGGGGCCTCCGCTGCAGAGAGCTGGTCAAAACAACAGCAACCCTCAGGGCGGGCAAGACAGCCTCACGGGCTGTATCCTGCTATCCAAGTCTCAGTGAAAGTCTGTGCTCTCGGAGCTTGGGGAAGCGGCAGCCCATCCCCCCGCAGGCCAACGAAATAGCCTCACGGCCAGGGATTCTGAAGGCAACTTCCAGAAATCGAGCCAGGGGGAGAGGGTGGCCTCGTGGTCCGACCCTTCCATTCCAGTTCCAGTGAGGCATATTCAGTTTAACCCAGGGAACGCTCATAGAACCAACATCTGCCCAGGACTAAAGCCTCTGATCACCAGACAAAGACAAGAAAAGCCAATCCTCCACGTTCAGAGATGACAAACTCCACAGAAGCACAGAAGCCCCAAAATACCAAGAAAAATAAGAAGAAAGGGGCGACTCTGGACACATTCTATGGAGCCAAAATACAAAATACAGAGCAGATAGAAGAAGATATACAAGAAAATTCTCCAAAATCTTCCAAAGGCAATAGAAACTCTCCACAAACCCATGAAGAATTTGAATCAGAAAGGACCAAAAAGATGGAAGCCCTCTGGGAGGAAAAGTGGGAAATAATGCAAAAGAAATTCACGCATCTACAAAACCAGTTTGACCAAACTGTAAAAGAAAAAAAGGCTTTAAAGCAAGAACTAATAAAGCAAAGCCAAAACACCAAGAAATTAGAAGAGAACATAAAATATCTCACCGACAAGGTGATAGATCTGGAAAACAGGGGGAGAAGAGAAAATTTAAGAATAATTGGACTCCCAGAAAAGCCAGAAATAAACACCAAACTGGACATGGTGATACAAGATATAATCAAAGAAAATTGCCCAGAGATTCTAGAACAAGGGGGCAATACATCCACTGACAGAGCTCACAGAACACCTTCTACACTAAACCCCCAAAGGACAACTCCCAGGAATGTAATTGCCAAATTCCAAAGCTATCAAACAAAAGAAAAAATCCTACAGGAAGCCAGAAAAAGACAATTTAGATATAAAGGAATGCCAATCAGGGTCACACAAGACCTTGCAAGTTCTACGCTGAATGATCGTAAGGCATGGAACATGATCTTCAGAAAGGCAAGAGAGCTGGGTCTCCAACCAAGAATCAGCTACCCAGCAAAACTGACTATATATTTCCAAGGGAAAGTATGGGCATTCAACAAAATAGAAGACTTCCAACTTTTTGCAAAGAAAAGACCAGAGCTCTGTGGAAAGTTTGATACCGAAAATCAAAGAGCAAGGAATACCCGAAAAGGTAAATATTAAGGAAAGGGGAAAAATGTTATCTTCTTTTACTCAAACTCTCTTCTATAAGGACTACATTTATATCAACCTATGTATACTAATATGTGGGGAAAATGTAATGTATAAATAGGGGGTAAAGAAAGACCAAATAGAATAATGGTTCTCACACAAAGATTCACAGGGGAAGGGGAGGGGAAGAAAACTCCTATAAGAAGGAGAGGAAGAGAGGGGGGGGTTTACTTAAACCTCAATCTCAGGGAAATCAACTCTGAGAGGGAAAAACATCCAGATCCATTGGGATCTTGAATTCTATCTTACCCAACAAGGGTAAGGAGAAGGGAAAACCAAGGGGGGGAGGGGGAGAGGGAGAACAAAAAGGGAGGGAAAGAGAGGGGGGAGGGGGAGCAAACGAAAAGGGAGGGACTAAAAAGGGAAACATCAAGGGAGGGGACAAGGGGGACTGTTTCAAAGTAAATCACTGGACTAAAAGGTAGAGCCGAAGAAGAAAAGGTTAGAATTAGGGAAGGCAATCAAAATGCCAGGGAGTCCACAAATGACAATCATAACTTTGAACGTGAATGGGATGAACTCACCCATAAAACGTAGACGAATAGCTGAATGGATTAGAATCCAAAACCCTACCATATGTTGTCTTCAAGAAACACACATGAGGCGGGTTGACACCCACAAGGTCAGAATTAAAGGATGGAGTAAGACCTTCTGGGCCTCAACTGATAGAAAGAAGGCAGGAGTGGTAATCATGATATCTGATAAAGCCAATGCAAAAATAGACCTGATCAAAAGGGATAGGGAAGGTAATTATATTTTGTTAAAAGGGACTCTAGACAATGAGGAAATATCATAAATCAACATGTATGCACCAAATAATATAGCACCCAAATTTCTAATGGAGAAACTAGGAGAATTGAAGGAAGAAATAGACAATAAAACCATACTAGTGGGAGACTTAAACCAACCATTATCAAATTTAGATAAATCAAATCAAAAAATAAATAAGAAAGAGGTAAAAGAAGTGAATGAAATCTTAGAAAAATTAGAATTAATAGACATATGGAGAAAAATAAATAGGGATAAAAAGGAATACACCTTCTTCTCAGCACCACATGGCACATTCACAAAAATTGACCATACATTAGGTCACAGAAACATAGCACACAAATGCAAAAAAGCAGAAATAATGCATGCAGCCTTCTCAGATCACAAGGCAATAAAAATAATGATTAGTAATGGTACATGGAAAACCAAATCTAAAACCAATTGGAAATTAAACAATATGATACTCCAAAACCGTTTAGCTAAAGAAGAAATCATAGAAACAATTAATAATTTCATCAAGGAAAATGACAATGGCGAAACATCCTTTCAAACCTTTTGGGATGCAGCCAAAGCGGTAATCAGAGGCAAATTCATATCCCTGAAAGCTCATATTAACAAACAAGGGAGAGCAGAGATCAATCAATTGGAAATGCAATTGAAAAAACTCGAAAGCAATCAAATTAAAAACCCCCAGCAGAAAACCAAATTAGAAATCCTAAAAATTAAGGGAGAAATTAATAAAATCGAAAGTGATAGAACTATTGATTTAATAAATAAGACAAGAAGCTGGTACTTTGAAAAAACAAACAAAATAGACAAAGTACTGGTCAATCTAATTAAAAAAAGGAAGGAAGAAAAGCAAATTCACAGCATTAAAGATGAAAAGGGGGACAGCACCTCCAATGAGGAGGAAATTAAGGCAATCATTAGAAATTACTTTGCCCAATTATATGGCAATAAATACACCAATTTAGGAGAAATGGATGAATATATACAAAAATACAAACTGCCTAGACTAACAGAAGAGGAAATAGAATTCTTAAATAATCCCATATCAGAAATTGAAATCCATCAAGCCATCAAAGAACTTCCTAAGAAAAAATCCCCAGGGCCTGATGGATTCACCTGTGAATTCTATCAAACATTCAGAGAACAGTTAACCCCAATACAATACAAACTATTTGACATAATAAGCAAAGAGGGAGTTCTACCAAACTCCTTTTACGACACAAACATGGTACTGATTCCAAAACCAGGCAGGTCAAAAACAGAGAAAGAAAACTATAGACCAATCTCCCTAATGAATATAGATGCAAAAATTTTAAATAGGATACTAGCAAAAAGGCTCCAGCAAGTGATCAGAAGGATCATTCACCATGATCAAGTAGGATTCATACCAGGGATGCAGGGCTGGTTCAACATTAGGAAAACCAACCACATAATTAACCACATCAACAAGCAAACTAGCAAGAACCACATGATTATCTCAATAGATGCAGAAAAAGCCTTTGATAAAATACAACACCCATTCCTATTAAAAACACTAGAAAGCATAGGAATAGAAGGGTCATTCCTAAAAATAATAAACAGTATATATCTAAAACCATCAGCTAATATCATCTGCAATGGGGATAAACTAGATGCATTCCCAATAAGATCAGGAGTGAAACAAGGATGCCCATTATCACCTCTACTATTTGACATTGTACTAGAAACACTAGCAGTAGCAATTAGAGAAGATAAAGAAATTGAAGGCATCAGAATAGGCAAGGAGGAGACCAAGTTATCACTCTTTGCGGATGACATGATGGTCTACTTAAAGAATCCTAGAGATTCAACCAAAAAGCTAATTGAAATAATCCACAACTTTAGCAAAGTTGCAGGATACAAAATAAACCCACATAAATCATCAGCTTTTCTATATATCTCCAACACAGCTCAGCAGCAAGAACTAGAAAGAGAAATCCCATTCAAAATCACCTTAGACAAAATAAAATACCTAGGAATCTATCTCCCAAGACAAACACAGGAACTATATGAACACAACTACAAAACACTCGCCACACAACTAAAACTAGACTTGAACAATTGGAAAAACATTAACTGCTCATGGATAGGACGAGCCAATATAATAAAAATGACCATCCTACCCAAACTTATTTATCTATTTAGTGCCATACCCATTGAACTACCAAAATACTTCTTCACTGATTTAGAAAAAACCATAACAAAGTTCATTTGGAAGAACAAAAGATCAAGGATATCCAGGGAAATAATGAAAAAAAACACATATGATGGGGGCCTTGCAGTCCCAGACCTCAAACTATATTACAAAGCAGCAGTCATCAAAACAATTTGGTACTGGCTAAGAAACAGAAAGGAAGATCAGTGGAATAGACTGGGGGAAAACGACCTCAGCAAGACAGTATACGATAAACCCAAAGATCCCAGCTTTTGGGACAAAAATCCACTATTCGATAAAAACTGCTGGGAAAATTGGAAGACAGTGTGGGAGAGACTAGGAATAGATCAACACCTCACACCCTACACCAAGATAAATTCAAAATGGATGAGTGACTTAAACATAAAGAAGGAAACCATAAGTAAATTGGGTAAACACAGAATAGTATACATGTCAGACCTTTGGGAGGGGAAAGGCTTTAAAACCAAGCAAGATATAGAAAGAATCACAAAATGTAAAATAAATAATTTTGACTACATCAAACTAAAAAGCTTTTGTACAAACAAAACCAATATAACTAAAATCAGAAGGGAAACAACAAATTGGGAAAAAATCTTCATAGAAACCTCTGACAAAGGTTTAATTACTCATATTTATAATGAGCTAAATCAATTGTACAAAAAATCAAGCCATTCTCCAATTGATAAATGGGCAAGGGAAATGGATAGGCAGTTCTCAGATAAAGAAATCAAAACTATTAACAAGCACATGAAGAAGTGTTCTACATCTCTTATAATCAGAGAGATGCAAATCAAAACAACTCTGAGGTATCACCTCACACCTAGCAGATTGGCTAACATAACAGCAAAGGAAAGTAATGAATGCTGGAGGGGATGTGGCAAAGTAGGGATATTAATTCATTGCTGGTGGAGTTGTGAACTGATCCAACCATTCTGGAGGGCAATTTGGAACTATGCCCAAAGGGCGACAAAAGAATATCTACCCTTTGACCCAGCCATAGCACTGCTGGGTCTGTACCCCAAAGAGATAATGGACACAAAGACTTGTACAAAAATATTCATAGCTGCGCTCTTTGTGGTGGCCCAAAACTGGAAAACGAGTGGATGCCCATCAATTGGGGAATGGCTGAACAAACTGTGGTATATGTTGGTGATGGAATACTATTGTGCTCAAAGGAATAATAAAGTGGAGAAGTTCCATGGAGACTGGAACAACCTCCTGGAAGTGATGTAGAGCGAGAGGAGCAGAACCAGGAGAACATTGTACACAGAGACTAATACACTGTGGTATAATCGAACGTAATGGACTTCTCCATTAGGGGCGGTGTAATGTCCCTGAACAACTTTCAGGGATCCAGGAGAAAAAAAAACACCATTCATAAGCAAAGGATAAACTATGGGAGTGGAAACACCGAGAAAAAGCAACTGCCTGAAAACAGAGGTTGAGGGGACATGTCAGAGGACAGACTTTAAATGAACACTCTAATGCAAATACTATCAACAAAGCAATGAGTTCAAATCAAGAAAACATCTAATGCCCAGTGGACTTACGCGTCGGCTATGGGGGGTGGGGGGGAGGAAAAGAAAATGATCTATGTCTTTAACGAATAATGCTTGGAAATGATCAAATAAAATATATTTAAAAAAAAAAAGATAGTCTAGATAATTTTTTTAAGCCACGTTTCTCCTGACAAGGCTTTTAGCCCACACCAACCACCCACCCTCACAAAGCTGCTTCTCCTGATTCAACTCACTCCTGCTGCTCACAAAAGCCTCCACTCATCCAGTCATGACCTTCTTGACCCAGATTTATCACCCAGTCTGGCCCTGGCCCCAGTCCCAGACTCAGGCCCAAGGAACTCTACTCCCCATTTCTGGCCTCTGAACCAGATCGCTCATCCAACCCCAGAACCAGCCCCAGGACAGAGACTGCTGGTAGCTGCAGAATCACAAACCAACTGGTAAGAACTGGGGTGTTCTTTCCTTAGGCTACAATTAGCCTCCACATGGCTGAGGAACTTGCGGGGGGAGGGGGGGACAAGGAGAAGGAAGAGACTTTTCCAAAAAGGAAGTTAATTACAAGCATGGCATATTCTATGAGAGAGCACTGCATTGCTTTTTTCTTTTTCTTTTTTTTAAAATATATTTTATTTGATCATTTCCAAGCATTATTCATTAAAGACATAGATCATTCTCTTTTCCTCCCCCCAACCCCCATAGCCGACGCGTAAGTCCACTGGGCATTAGATATTTTCTTGATTTGAACCCATTGCTTTGTTGATAGTATTTGCATTAGAGTGTTCTTTGAGAGTCTCTCCTCTGTCATGTCCCCTCAACCTCTGTATTCAGGCAGTTGCTTTTCCTCAGTGTTTCCACTCCCATAGTTTATCCTTTGCTTATGAATGGTGTTTTTTTTTTCTCCTGGATCCCTGCAAATTGTTCAGGGACATTACACCACCATTAATGGAGAAGTCCATTATGTTCGATTATACCACAGTGTATTAGTCTCTGTGTACAATGTTCTCCTGGTTCTACTCCTCTCGCTCTGCATCACTTCTTGGAGGTTGTTCCAGTCTCCATGGAACTCCTCCACTTTATTATTCCTTTTAGCACAATAGTATTCCATCACCAACATATACCACAGTTTGTTCAGCCATTCCCCAATTGATGGGCATCCCCTCATTTTCCAGTTTTTGGCCACCACAAAGAGCGCAGCTATGAATATTTTTGTACAAGACTTTTTGTCCATTATCTCTTTGGGGTACAGACCCAGCAGTGCTATGGCTGGGTCAAAGGGTAGATATTCTTTTGTCGCCCTTTGGGCATAGTTTCATATTGCCCTCCAGAATGGTTGGATCAGTTCACAACTCCACCAGCAATGAATTAATGTCCCTACTTTGCCACATCCCCTCCAGCATTCATTACTTTCCTTTGCTGTTATGTTAGCCAATCTGCTAGGTGTGAGGTGATACCTCAGAGTTGTTTTGATTTGCATCTCTCTGATTATAAGAGATTTAGAACACTTCTTCATGTGCTTATTAATAGTTTTGATTTCTTTATCTGAGAACTGCCTATCCATGTCCCTTGCCCATTTATCAATTGGAGAATGGCTTGATTTTTTGTACAATTGATTTAGCTCTTTATAAATATGAGTAATTAAACCTTTGTCAGAGGTTTCTATGAAGATTTTTCTCCCAATTTGTTGTTTCCCTTCTGATTTTAGTTACATTGCTTTTGTTTGTACAAAAGCTTTTTAATTTGATGTAGTCAAAATTATTTATTTTACATTTTGTGATTCTTTCTATGTCTTGCTTGGTTTTAAAGCCTTTCCCCTCCCAAAGGTCTGACATGTATACTATTCTGTGTTTACCCAATTAATTATGGTTTCCTTCTTTATGTTTAAGTCACTCACCCATTTTGAATTTATCTTGGTGTAGGGTGTGCGGTGTTGATCTATTCCTAGTCTCTCCCACACCGTCTTCCCATTTTCCCAACAGTTTTTATCGAATAGTGGGTTTTTGTCCCAAAAGCTGGGATCTTTGGGTTTATCGTATACTGTCTTGCTGAGGTCGCTTTCCCCAGTCTATTCCACTGATCTTCCTTTCTGTTTCTTAACCAGTACCAAATTGTTTTGATGACTGCTGCTTTGTAATATAGTTTTAGGTCAGGGACTGCAAGGCCCCCATCATATGTGTTTTTTTTTTTCATTATTTCCCTGGATATCCTTGATCTTTTGTTCTTCCAAATGAACTTTGTTATGTTTTTTTTCTAAATCAGTGAAGAAGTATTTTGGTAGTTCAATGGGTATGGCACTAAATAGATAAATAAGTTTGGGTAGGATGGTCATTTTATTATATTGCCTCGTCCTATCCATGAGCAGTTAATGTTTTTCCATTTGCTCAAGTCTAGTTTTAGTTGTGTGGCGAGTGTTTTGTAGTTGTGTTCATATAGTTCCTGTGTTTGTCTTGGGAGGTAGATTCCTAGGTATTTTATTTTGTCTAAGGTGATTTTGAATGGGATTTCTCTTTCTAATTCTTGCTGCTGAGCTGTGTGGGAGATATATAGAAAAGCTGATGATTTATGTCGGTTTATTATGTATCCTGCAACTTTGCTAAAGTTGTTGATTATTTCAATTAGCTTTTTGGTTGAATCTCTAGGATTCTTTAAGTAGACCATCATGTCATCCGCAAAGAGTGATAACTTGGTCTCCTCCTTGCCTATTTTGATGCCTTCAATTCCTTTATCTTCTCTAATTGCTACTGCTAGTGTTTCTAGTACAATGTCAAATAGTAGAGGTGATAATGGGCATCCTTGTTTCACTCCTGATCTTATTGGAAATGCATCTAGTTTATCCACAATGCAGATGATATTAGCTGATGGTTTTAGATATATACTGTTTATTATTTTTAGGAATGACCCTTCTATTCCTATGCTTTCTAGTGTTTTTAATAGGAATGGATGTTGTATTTTATCAAAGGCTTTTTCTGCATCTATTGAGATAATCATGTGGTTCTTGCTAGTTTGCTTGTTGATGTGGTCAATTATGTGGATAGTTTTCCTAATGTTGAACCAGCCCTGCATCCCTGGTATGAATCCTACTTGATCATGGTGAATGATCCTTCTGATCACTTGCTGGAGTCTTTTTGCTAGTATCCTATTTAAGATTTTTGCATCTATATTCATTAGGGAGATTGGCCAATAGTTTTCTTTCTCTGTTTTTGACCTGCCTGGTTTTGGAATCAGTACCATGTTTGTGTCATTAAAGGAATTTTGTAGAACTCCCTCTTTGCTTATTATGTCAAATAGTTTGTATAGTATTGGGATTAACTCTTCTCTGAATGTTTGATAGAATTCACTGGTGAATCCATCAGGCCCTGGGGATTTTTTCTTAGGAAGTTCTTTGATGGCTTGTTGGATTTCATTTTCTGATATGGGATTATTTAAGAATTCTATTTCCTCTTCTATTAGTCTAGTCAGTTTGTGTTTTTGTATATATTCATCCATTTCTCCTAAATTGGTGTATTTATTGCCATATAATTGGGCAAAGTAATTTCTAATGATTGCCTTAATTTCCTCTTCATTGGAGGTGCTGTTCCCCTTTTCATCTTTAATGCTGTTAATTTGCTTTTCTTCCTTCCTTTTTTTTAATTAGATTGACCAGTACTTTGTCTATTTTGTTTCTTTTTTAAAATTACCAGCTTCTTGTCTTATTTATTAAATCAATAGTTCTATCACTTTTGATTTTATTAATTTCTCCCTTAATTTTTAGGATTTCTAGTTTGGTTTTTTGCTGGAGGGTTTTAATTTGATCGCTTTTGAGTTTTTTCATTTGTATTTCCAATTGATTGATCTCTGCTCTCCCTTGTTTGTTAATATAAGCATTCAGGGATATGAATTTACCTCTGATTACCTCTTTGGCTGCATCCCAAAAGGTTTGAAAGGATGTTTCGCCATTGTCATTTTCCTCGAAGAAATTATTAATTGTTTTTATGATTTCTTCTTTAACTAATCGGTTTTGGAGTATCATATTGTTTAATTTCCAATTGGTTTTAGATTTGGTTTTCTATGTATGATTACTAATTATTATTTTTATTGCCTTATGATCTGAGAAGGCTGCATTCATTATTTCTGCTTTTTTGCATTTGTGTGCTATGTTTCTGTGACCTAATGTATGGTCAATTTTTGTGAATGTGCCATGTGGTTCTGAGAGTGAGGTGTATTCCTTTTCATCCCTATTTATTTTTCTCCATATGTCTATTATTTCTAATTTTTCTAAGATTTCATTCACTTCTTTTTCCTCTTTCTTATTTATTTTTTGATTGGATTTATCTAAATTTGATAATGGTTGGTTTAAGTCTCCCACTAGTATGGTTTTATTGTCTCTTTCTTCCTTCAATTCTCCTAGTTTCTCCATTAGAAATTTGGGTGCTATAATATTTGGTGCATACATGTTGATTAATGATATTTCCTCATTGTCTAGTGTCCCTTTTAACAAAATATAATTACCTTCCCTATCCCTTTTGATCAGGTCTATTTTTGATTTGGCTTTATCAGATATCATGATTACCACTCTTGCCTTCTTTCTATCAGTTGAGGCCCAGAAGGTCTTACTCCATCCTTTAATTCTGACCTTGTGGGTGTCAACCCGCCTCATGTGTGTTTCTTGAAGACAAAATATGGTAGGGTTTTGGATTCTAATCCATTCTGCTATTCGTCTACATTTTATGGGTGAGTTCATCCCATTCACGTTCAAAGTTATGATTGTCAATTGTGGACTCCCTGGCATTTTGATAGCCTTCCCTAATTCTAACCTTTTCTTCTTCGGCTCTACCTTTTAGTCCAGTGATTTACTTTGAATCAGTCCCCTTGTCCCCTCCCTTGATGTTTCCCTTTTTAGTCCCTCCCTTTTCGTTTGCTCCCCCTCCCCCCTCTCTTTCCCTCCCTTTTTGTTCTCCCTCTCCCCCTCCCCCCCTTGGTTTTCCCTTTTCCCTACCCTTGTTGGGTAAGATAGAATTCAAAATCCCAATGGATCTGGATGTTTTTCCCTCTCAGAGTTGATTTCCCTGAGATTGAGATTTAAGTAAACCCTCCCCCCTCTCTTCCTCTCCTTCTTATAGGAGTTTTCTTCCCCTCCCCTTCCCATGTGAATCTTTGTGTGAGAACAATTATTCTATTTGGTCTTTCTTTACCCCTATTTATACATTACATCTTCCCCACATATTAGTATACATAGATTGATATAAATGTAGTCCTTATAGAAGAGAGTTTGAGTAAAAGAAGAAGATGACATTTTTCCCCTTTTCTTAATATTTACCTTTTCAGGTATTCCTTGCTCTTTGATTTTCGGTATCAAACTTTCCACAGAGCTCTGGTCTTTTCTTTGCAAAAAGTTGGAAGTCTTCTATTTTGTTGAATGCCCATACTTTCCCTTGGAAGTATATAGTCAGTTTTGCTGGGTAGCTGATTCTTGGTTCGAGACCCAGCTCTCTTGCCTTTCTGAAGATCATGTTCCATGCCTTACGATCATTCAGAGTATAACTTGCAAAGTCTTGTGTGACCCTGATTGGCATTCCTTTATATCTAAATTGTCTTTTTCTGGCTTCCTGTAGGATTTTTTCTTTTGTTTGATAGCTTTGGAATTTGGCAATTACATTCCTAGGAGTTGTCTTTTGGGGGTTTAGTGTAGAAGGTGTTCTGTGAGCTCTGTCAGTGGCTGTATTGCCCCCTTGTTCTAGAATCTCTGGGCAATTTTCTTTGATTATATCTCGTATCACCATGTCCAGTTTGGTGTTTATTTCTGGCTTTTGTGGGAGTCCAATTATTCTTAAATTATCTCTTCTCCCTCTATTTTACAGATCTTTCATTTTGTCGTTGAGATATTTTATGTTCTCTTCTAATTTCTTGGTATTTTGGCTTTGCTTTATTAATTCTTGCTCTTTTACACGATTGTTGTCTTCCAGCTGCCTGATTCTGGCCTTTAAAGCCTGGTGTTCCTTTTCAGTATCATCACACCGGTTTTGTAGATGCGTGAATTTCTTTTGCATTATTTCCAACTTTTCCTCGCAGAAGGCTTCCATCTTTTTGGTCATTTCTGATTCAAATTCTTCATGGGTTTCTGGAGAGTTTCCATTTCCTTTGGAAGGATTTGGAGCATTTTCTGGTATATCATCTTCTATCTGCTCTGTATTTTGTATTTTGGCTCCATAGAATGTGTCCAAAGTCGCCCCTTACTTCTTATTTTTCTTGGTATTTTGGGGCTTCTGTGCTTCTGTGGAGTTTGCCATCTCTGAATGTGGAGGATAACTTTTCTTATCTCTGTCTGGTGTTCAGAGGCTTTAGTCCTGGGCAGATTGTCGGTTCTATGAGTTTTCCCTGGGTTAAACTGAATATGCCTCACTGGAACTGGAATGGAAGGGTCGGACCAGGAGGCCACACTTTCCCCAGGCTCTCTGGGTCGGGTTGCTTTCTGGAAGTTGCCTTCAGAATAGCTGGCCATGAGGCTGTTTCTTCGGCCTGCAGGGGGATGGGCTGCGGCTTCCTGGAGCTCCGAGGGCAGGGACTTTCGCTGAGACTTGGATTGCAGGATCCAGCCCGTGAGGCTGTCTTGCCCGCCCTGAGGGTTGCTGTTGTTTCGACCCTGCACTCTGCGGGGGGAGCTCCGAGGGCAGTGACTTTCACTGGGACTCGAATAGAAGGCCCTGAGGGTTGTTGTACAGATGACCCTGCTCTCTGAGCCGGCCGAGGCTGTGGCTTCCCGGAGCCTTGGACTCTGAGCTCCTACCACTTAAGTCCGATTAATCTTGGGTTCTGGCTTTTGAGGGGGGCCGTAGCTTTTGATCCTGGTCCAGGTCCAGGAGGAGGATTCCCAGGGTCTATGCTATTGATCGTCTTCAATTTCGGCGCCTGAGGAGATTATAGTTTGAGATTGGTCGGGAACGGTTTTCCGGAGATCTGAACTTTAGCTTTCTCTAAGCCGCCATCTTGACTGGAAGTCCTGCATTGCCTTTTTCAAAGGATGATTTTTTGTTTGTTTTTTTTTTTTAATATATTTTATTTGATCATTTCCAAGCATTATCCGTTAAAGACATAGATCATTTTCTTTTCCTCCCCCCAACCCCCATAGCCGACGCGTAAATCCACTGGGAATTACATGTTTTCTTGATTTGAACCCATTGCTTTGTTGATAATATTTGCATTAGAGTGTTCATTTAGAGTCTCTCCTCTGTCATATCCCTCAACCGCTGTATTCAGGCAGTTGCTTTTCCTCGGTGTTTCTACTCCCATAGTTTATACTTTGCTTATGAATAGTGTTTTTTTCTCCTAGATCCCTGCAAATTGTTCAGGGACATTACACCGCCATTAATGGAGAAGTCCATTATGTTCGATTATACCACAGTGTATTAGTCTCTGTGTACAATGTTCTCCTGGTTCTGCTCCTCTCGCTCTGCATCACTTTCTGGAGCTTGTTCCAGTCTCCATGAAACTCCTCCACTTCATTATTCCTTTTAGCACAAAAGTATTCCATCACCAACATATACCACAATTTCCTCAGCCATTCCCCAATTGATGGGCATCCCCTCATTTTCCAGTTTTTGTCCACCACAAAGAGCGCAGCTATGAATATTTTTGTACAAGTCTTTGTGTCCATTATCTCTTTGGGGTACAGACCCAGCAGTGCTATGGCTGGATCAAAGGGTAGATATTCTTTTGTCGCCCTTTGGGCATAGTTCCATATTGCCCTCCAGAATGGTTGGATCAGTTCACAACTCCACCAGCAATGAATTAATGTCCCTACTTTGCCACATCCCCTCCAGCATTCATTACTTTCCTTTGCTCTTATGTTAGCCAATCTGCTAGGTGTGAGGTGATACCTCAGAGTTGTTTTTATTTGCATCTCTCTGATTATAAGAGATTTAGAACACTTCTTCATGTGCTTGTTAATAGTTTTGATTTCTTTATCTGAGAACTGCCTATCCATGTCCCTTGCCCATTTATCAATTGGAGAATGGCTTGATTTTTTGTACAATTGATTTAGCTCTTTATAAATATGAGTAATTAAACCTTTGTCAGAGGTTTCTATGAAGATTTTTTCACAATTTGTTGTTTCCCTTCTGATTTTAGTTACATTGGTTTTGTTTGTACTAAAGCTTTTTAGTTTGATGTAGTCAAAATTATTTATTTTATATTTTGTGATTCTTTCTATGTCTTGCTTGGTTTTAAAGCCTTTCCCCTCCTAAAGGTCTGACATGTATACTATTCTATGTTTACCCAATTTTCTTATGGTTTCCTTCTTTATGTTTAAGTCACTCACCCATTTTGAATTCATCTTGGTGTAGGGTGTGAGGTGTTGATCTATTCCTAGTCTCTCCCATACTGTCTTCCAATTTTCCCAGCAGTTTTTATCAAATAGTGGATTTTTGTCCCAAAAGCTGGGATCTTTGGGTTTATCGTATACTGTCTTGCTGAGGTCGCTTTCCCCAGGCTATTCCACTGATCTTCCTTTCTGTTTCTTAGCCAATACCAAATTGTTTTGATGACTGCTGCTTTGTAATATAGTTTAAAGTCAGGGACTGCAAGGCCCCCATCTTATGTGTTTTTTTTTCATTATTTCCCTTTATATCCTTGATCTTTTGTTCTTCCAAATGAACTTTGTTATGGTTTTTTTCTAAATCAGTGAAGAAGTATTTTGGTAGTTCAATGGGTATGGCACTAAATAGATAAATAAGTTTGGGTAGGATGGTCATTTTTATTATATTGCCTCATCCTATCCATGAGCAGTTAATGTTTTTCCATTTGCTCAAGTCTAGTTTTAATTGTGTGGCGAGTGTTTTGTAGTTGTGTTCATATAGTTCCTGTGTTTGTCTTGGGAGGTAGATTCCTAGGTATTTTATTTTGTCTAAGGTGATTTTGAATGGGATTTCTCTTTCTAATTCTTGCTGCTGAGCTGTGTTGGAGATATATAGAAAGCTGATGATTTATGTCGGTTTATTATGTATCCTATAACTTTGCTAAAGTTGTTGATTATTTCAATTAGCTTTTTGGTTGAATCTCTATTATTCTTTAAGTAGACCATCATGTCATCCTCAAAGAGTGATAACTTGGTCTCCTCCTTGCCTATTTTGATGCCTTCAATTCCTTTATCTTCTCTAATTGCTACTGCTAGTGTTTCTAGTACAATGTCAAATAGTAGAGGTGATAATGGGCATCCTTGTTTCACTCCTGATCTTATTGGAAATGCATCTAGTTTATCCACAATGCAGATGATATTAGCTGATGGTTTTAGATATATACTGTTTATTATTTTTAGGAATGACCCTTCTATTCCTATGCTTTCTAGTGTTTTTAATAGGAATGGGTGTTGTATTTTATCAAATGCTTTTTCTGCGTCTATTGAGATAATCATGTGGTTCTTACTAATTTGCCTGTTGATGTGGTCAATTATGTGGATGGTTTTCCTAATGTTGAACCAGCCCTGCATCCCTGGTATAAATCCTACTTGATCATGGTGAATGATCCTTCTGATCACTTGCTGGAGTCTTTTTGCTAGTATCCTATTTAAGATTTTTGCATCTATATTCATTAGGGAGATTGGCCTATAGTTTTCTTTCTCTGTTTTTGACCTGCCTGGTTTTGGAATCAGTTTCCATTTCCTTTGGAAGATTTTGGAGCATTTTCTTGTATATCTTCCATCTCCTCTGTATTTTGTATTTTGGCTCCATAGAATGTATCCAAAGTCGCCCCTTTCTTCTTATTTTTCTTGGTATTTGGGGGCTTCTGTGCTTCTGTGGAGTTTGCCATCTCTGAATGTGGAGGATTAGCTTTTCTTATCTCTGTCTGGTGTTCAGAGGCTTTAGTCCTGGGCAGATTGTCGGTTCTATGAGCTTTCCCTGGGTTAAACTGAATATGCCTCACTGGAACCTGAATGGAAGGGTAAAACCAGGAGGCCACACTCTCTCCCGGCTCTCTGGGTCGGGTTGCTTTCCGGAAGTTGCCTTAAGAATAGCTGGCCGTGTGGCTGTTTTGTCGGCCCTGAGTGTTGCTGTTGTTTCAGACGACCCTGCTCTCTGAGAGGGGCGGGGCTGCGGCTTCCTGGAGCCTTGGACTCTGCGCTCCTACCCTTTAGGTCCAAGTGATCTTGGGTTCTGGCTTTTGAGGGGGGCCGTAGCTTTTGATCCAGGTCCAGGTCCAGGAGGAGGATTCCCAGGGTCTATGCTGTTGATTGTTTTGAATTTCGGCTTCTTAGGAGCTTATAGTTTGAGATCCGTTGGGAAGGGTTTTCCGGAGATCTGAACTTTAGCTTTCTCTAAGCCGCCATCTTGACCGGAAGTCCAAAGGATGATTTTTTTAAGTGTACTGATCTTTTTACTTATCTTAACTGAGATTAAGGGGAGGAATTTGTCTTCCTGCAACTCTTTGCCACATGGGACTGCCGAATTTGAGATTTCTAAAATCCATGTTCTCCTTTGCTATGGGAGATTCCACAGTACTGACAAAAGGAATCACAATGAATAAAAAACAAAAACAAAAATAAACTTTAAAGAGACTGGAAGTTATATTTTTAAGACTTTTCAGACTCCAATGTTTTATAAAATTTTTATTGCATTTTGCTGATTGTTTTGTTTAAGATTTAATTTTTGTTGGTTTTAAATTCATATATTAATGTATTGAATACAATTCTGTTACTCTGAATCATTTTAATGTACTGGGTTTTAACTACTGTTATATTCTGTTGCTTTCCCCCTATAACTATACTGAATAAACCTTATTGAATAAGCCCATATAAAAAGCAATTTTTTTTTCCATTTTGGCTTTGTAATTTGTCACATAGGGGATGGATGGACTTCATCAAAACCTGGTTATAATTGTATAACAACCTTTGGAAAATTTAATGAGCTAAATGTCTCAAATTGATTTTAACGGGGACACTTCTGTTCAAGATTGCAGCTTAGATGCAGCAAAAGTTCAGACCTCTGAAAACCCTTCCTTACTGATCACAAACTGAATGCTCCTAGGGGATTGAAATTCAAACTTAACAGCATTACAGAGCTGGGGAACTCTCCTTCTGGACTCAAATCAAAAGGTACACCACCCAAAAGCCAGAATCCTAGAACACTCGAGTCTAAGGGGACAGCAGAAGGAAGGTCCCAGGACCCTTTCCCCCCAACCCAGAGCTCTGATACCACAGCAGCAGCGAGAACCTCAGGGCCGGCAAAGGTGCTGTTCTGAAGTGTGTACTTTAAAAGCAACCTGAGCCAGGCTCAGGGAGTCCAACAATGAAGGCAGGGAAGCAGCCTGAGAGGGATGGGGGAGCCTGTATCCCCTGGCTGGGTCCTTCCATCAGAGTCTCACCAGAGGTTTTTGCTTTGGGGCACACCCAGACCAACCTAGCTGAACCTAATCCCATCAGGAGTCCTCAGAGCTCAAGAAAGCCAGGACCGCTCCCCACTTAGAGTGCAGGGGCCTCTGAAAGGACAAGAAATTCAGGCCCAGCAAAGGTTGTATTCTGAAGGTCACACCTTGAAGGCAAACTGGGCCAGGCTCAGGGCGTTCAACAACGAAGGAAGGGAAGAAGCCTGGGAAAGATGGGGAGAGACTGTAGCTCCGTGGCTGGGTCATTCCATCAGTCTCACCAGAGGTTTCTGCCTCAGGACACATCCAGAACAACCCAGCCGAATGTAATCCCATTAGGAGCCCTCAGAGCTCAAGGAGGCCAGAACCCCTCCCCCCTTAGAGTGCAGAGCCCTCTGAAAGGACAGGAACCTCAAGGCTGGCAAAGGCACTGGGGTACCTTGGGGACAGTGCTGTGCCAGGCTCAGTGCATGGAATTAAGGTAGCAGAGAAGCAACTGGAGAAAACTGAGAGGAGTAACACATGAAATGCCAGCAGGCAAGGGAGGGCAAACCCTGGGCTTCCCCAGGAAGTCAGCACAGCTGTGGAGAATGGACAATTTCCCTGGGGCCAAAGCCTCGGATCATCAGACAGACACATTGAGAGCAAGCCCTCCTCACTCAGATTTCTGACTGGAATGGGGAAGAAAAACCATAGAGATGGCAAACAGTGCAGAAGTGCAACAGCCTCCAAACACCAAGAAAAGCAAGAAGAAGGGGTGACTTTGGACACATTTTATGGAGGGAAAACACAAAATACAGAGAAGATAAAAGATGAAACACAAACAAATGCTCCGAAATCTTCCAAAGGAAATGGAAGTTCTCCACAAACTCTTGAAGAATTTAAACTGGAAATTATCAAAAAGATGGAAGCCTTCTGGCAGGAAAATGGGAAACAAAGCAAAAGGAACTCAGCAATCTGAGAGACCATAATATGTAAATACAGAAACAGCTTGAAGTCTCAAAAAACAGGTCAGACCAAACTGAAAAGGAAAACCAGTCTTTAAAGGTCAGAGTCAGGCAATTGGAAGACAATGATCTTGCAAAAGAGCAAGAATTAATAAAGCAAAGTAAAAAGACAAAGGAATTAGAAGATAACATAAAATATCTCACTGACAAGGTGACAGTTCTGGAAAAATGAGGAAGAAGAGACCATCTGAGAATCATTGGTCTACCAGAAAAGCCAGAAATACACAGTAATCTTGATATCATAATACATGATATCATCAAAGAAAACTGCCCAGAGATTCTAGAACAAGGGGACAAAATATTCATTGAAAGAGTTTACAGAATACCCTCTACACTAAATTCCCAAAAGACAACTCTCAGGAATATAATTGCCAAATTACAAAGCTTCAGAGCAAAAGAAAAAAATCTTATCAGAAGCCAGAAAAAGACAATTTAGATATAAAGGAACACCAATCAGGGTCACATAGGACCTAGAAATTTCACTCTGATTGACCATAAGGCCTGAAATATGATATTCAGAAAAGCAAGAGAGCTGGGTCTTCAACCAAGAATCAGCTACCCATCAAAACTTACTATATACTTCCAGGGGAAAGTATGGGCATTCAAAAAAAATACAATATTTCCAAGTGTTTGTAAAGAAAAGACAAGAGCTCTGTGGAAAGTTTGATATCCAAACATAAAGGTCAAGAGAAACATGAAAAGGTAAATATGAAAGAAAGGGAAAAGGAAAAAAATTTATCTTTTTCTTTTATTCAAACTCTCTTCTATAAGGACTACATTTATATCAAATTATATATACTAATATGTGGGGAAAATATAATGTGTAACTCTCAAAAATTGTATGCGTCATTAGAGTAGTAAGGAGAATCACGCATAGGGAAAGTTTGGGGCATTCATATCCCTGAGTGCATATATTAACAAACTAGGTAGGGTAGAGATGAATGAATTGGAAATGCAATAAAAAAAAAACCTTGAAAGCAGACAAATTAAAAAAACTCAAGAAGGAAACCAAACTAGTCATCCTAAAAATTAAGGCAGAAATTAATAAAATCGAAAGTGATAGAGCTATTAAACTAGTAAATAAGACTAGAAGCTGGTACTTTGAAAAAAGAAACAAAATAGACAAAGTACTGGTCAATGTAATTAAAAAATGAAAGAAGAAAAGCAAATTAACAGTATCAAAGATGAAAAGGGAGACATCACTTCCAATGAAGAGGAAATTAATGCAATCATTAAAAACTACTTTGCCCAATTATATAACAAATATAACAATCTAGGCGATATGGAGGAATATTTACAAAAATATAAACTGCCTATACTAACAGAAGAAGAAATAGAATTCTTAAATAATCCCATATCAGAAAATGAAATCCAACAGGCCATCAAAGAACTCCCTAAGAAAAAATCCCCAGGGCCTGCTGGATTTACAAGTGAAATCTACCAAAATATCAAATCCTAATCTTATCTTAGCGATTCTGTCTATCTAGTTCTATGCTAAGTTTGGATATTGGAAAATGGTTTAGGTAATAGGGATTGTACATGAACATGGTTTCGTCATAATAACTCATGTAACAATTTTAAACAATTCCAACAATTTCAATAGCATTTTTAATATATAACTGTCTTATTTACTAATGTCAATAAATTCAACTAAGTAATTTTTTATATTGCAAACAATTGCAAACCTAAAATCATAATGCAATCTAATTTCTATACTTTAGTAGTTTTTTTTCCACTAAGACTTTGAAAAATTCTCTAAACTGTCTCTATGGTTTAGGTATTAGAACATTAATACATTATCCTAATGTAGTTAGTTTGTTTGTACATTAGTATTTACATGTGTATGTAAGTTGTATTTATACAGATTTACATATGTACATCCATATACATTGCTCTTGATTTCTGTGCAAACTTAAAGAAATATCTTAGTCTGTTTGAATTTTCCACAGAAATTTATATCAGTGTGACTTTTGTGTTTTGCAACTATGCATCATGTATACTTACCATGAGATATCTTCCTACATTATATTTTCATGTTGCATGTGTATGCAATATATGTGATATTAACATGTACGTCACATACTTACATAATCTCATGATCACAAGTCCATAATTTCAAAGTCCTTCCATGTCCTTTGATGTTGATTGTAGAAATTCAGTATCCTTTGTCATCTGGTCAGCATACCACTCTTGTCTGCTGTTGCTCTTGATTGTAGTCATCTGTGCTTCAATTCTGGAATAAACTGGAACAATGATGCCATTAATTGTTTAAAAAATCATGGGACTTTGCTTAATGATTCTGTCTGATTCCAGGAAAAGAGAATACAAAAAGAGCCATTGTACAGTGCCAAAGAAGCACAAAGCTAAACTGTATAGGGCCAATTGAGCACAAGGTCAAAGAGACCAACCAATCCTAATGGGGTTGATGAAAATTTTGAGCCATGACAAGAGGACTTGAATATGTTTGGGGTTCAAAGTTGTGACTGTTTAACATGTGTTAAAGGCAGGTCTTCCTTGTTCCACATTCTACGAAGTATCTCAAATTTGGCTCCTACCTGGCTCCTAAAATCTAGTCCCTATTCTGTCTTTCATAATGTGGGAACTTTATGTAGTCCTGGCTATTGACTGGGTAAATGCTTACTTGTTTAGATCATTTTACTTGGGCCCTAATTCAAGGACCTGTAATAGATGTATTTTTCCTTTACTTAGAATTTTTACACATAAGACTTTGATAGTCTATATTTCATCTAGAAAATTATCTTTTTTAATTGGATTTTTAAATGTTTTTTTTTTATTTCTCTTGCCAATTAATTAATATACCTCATAATTCAGCCATGCATCCCTAAGTGATCCCTGTGTTTTTCAATCACCCTATTCAGGGGGGGAAATGTATAATTATTATTATTTTAAATTGCAAAGTTTAAATTCCTTTTGAGAATAATTTTACGTTAAGAAACATGCAACCTCTCCGAATCCAGAAAGTGAACTATTTGAAGAAGACACCATGAAGATGCCTTCACAGACCACAAGCTGCACCAGAATATCCAGAGTGAACTTTGGGATGTGGTGATTTGAACTTTGTGGGGTTGAATGCTATTGTTTTGTATGTATTCTCTTATGCTGAAGGGGACAGGTTTTTTGTCAATGTGCCTAGCAATTATTGCTTTCGTTCTCTTTTCCTCTTATTCTCAAATTATTGTAATTTCACAGCTGGTATGTTTACAAGACCCATTGAAGAGACTAATCTTCCACTGGTCTCAGGGGTGTAAAAATGGAGGTTTGAACCCCAGACTTCAATTCCCAGAAGTCCTTGCGCTAGTTCCCAGGATGCCCTCTAATCTCACTGAGATTCCCACCTGTAAACTGGCTGTAAAGCCTACTGAGCTCTCTTCCTACTTCTGCTTCGGAGCACATGCAGCTGTCTACCTAGCAGGCAAAATGTGAGTGGTTGTGAATGGGCTCTCTGGGCCTAGACACGAGCTTTCTTATTTTGCATTTTCTTTATTTTTTAATATTAAATAAACCTCTAAAAATATAATACTTTTAGCAGAGAAACTAATTTTAACTTCTACAGGAGGGAATGTATAAATGAAGATTTTGAACTTTAGACTTCATTCACCAGAAATACTTATATTTCCCCAAACTCCCTATAATCTCTCCTGTGTCTCCATGTTGAGGAGATCATGATTGGTATTTAACTAGCAGTAATGCTTCATGCACACTCTCTTCCTTTGCAATGATGCAGCAAGTATGGTGGTAAGGTGGGGATGGTTGAAATAGCTAACCAGCAATGGAAACGTGGTTTTTATTTTGTATCCTCTTCATTCCTTGATTTCTATTGATCCTTAATAAACCTCATAAAATGTAATATTTTATTATTAGAGATATAATTTAATTTTTACATGTTTAAGCAATTGTCCCATTTGGACATATATGTTTATGTATGTATATACATCCCATGCTCAAAATTTTGAAATAAAAATTCAATCATTTTAATATTGTTCCAAACTTCCTATTCTTTGAACTTCTAACTGCTTGAAGCATTTTATTCTTGAGAATTAACCTCTCTAATTTGTCTTTAATATTCCTGTGAGTTTTTATTTTAGGATCTCTTTTAAAAGGTAATAGATGGATTCTTTCAATTTCTACTTGACCCATAGGTTCTTGGATATGGGTGAAGTTTTTCTTGACAAATATTTGAAATATGATATGTATAATTTTTTCTTTGAACATGATTCTCAGGTAGTCCAAAAACACTTGAAATATTCTTCAATCTATTTTCCCAGACAGTAGTTTTACTAATGAAATATGTCATATTTCCTTTTATTTTTGTCATTCTTTTGACTTTGTTTTATTGTTTCTTGATGTCTCATGGAGTCACTTTTAACTTTCTTAATTCTAATTTTTTAGGAATTACTTTCATCAATGAGATTTTATACCTTTTTCCATTTATATAATTCTAAATATTAAACAGTTATTTTATGAGTGAATTTTTGTTCCTCTTTTTCCATTTACCAAATTCTGTTTTTAAGGTATTATTTCCCTCAGCATTTTCGTTCTTCTGTTACCAAATTATCTTTTCATAATTTTCTTCCTTTATTGTCATTTCTTTACTATTTTTCATCTAATGATAATTTAATTTTGAAATTAATTTTTAACTCAATGGATTTTTTTGTTGGATGTCTGTCAAATTCACCCTTCTTTTTCCCTTTCAAGGTTTACTTTTAATTTGTCTGACTTCATTACCTTCTGTGATTATGACCTTTTTCTCCTTTGTCACTATAATAACCTTTTATCATCAAGTTTTGTTTTTGTTGTTTATTTTTCCATCCAATTTCTTGGTTTGGGCATTTATGTTAAATCTAGGCTCTGTTCCTGGATTTAGGGAAATCTATTTCAGAGCCTAAACTTTTTTGCACTTCTGCTTCCAAAGACAACTCTGGATTTTGAGAAGTTTTCAGTGTTTCAGTGGTGGTATGGTCTTGGGAGAAATATGATTATTGTTCTCCTGGTATGCACTTTGGTCCTTACATTAAATACTTTGGGATTACAATGAATACCATCCCTTAATTTCTTTGTTTCTTTGTGCCTATAAATATTATTTCTTAGAGTCCCTAATCCTTTGGGACTAGAAATCATAATGCTCATCACATCTCCAGCAAATTCTTATCCATGCACTGCTTTCCATCTTTGAACTATTATCTAAATGTAACAGATTTTCCAAATTGGTCCTTGAAACTAGTACTACCACAAAGATACACTATAACTTTTTTTTTTCTGATCAGTTGCTATGTCCCCTTATCATTTCTATCTTTAGAGTTCCTGAACCAGATTCAGTTTCTGTTATCTCATGTAGCATCATTACTGGTGTTCTATAAAAAATGCTACCATGGTTTCTGGGGCAACCTATATCCAAATATCATAAGTAACATCTTATGACCTTCCCAGTACTACTGGAAGAAGAGAACACCTCACTCTGACCTTTTGTTTTTTCTACTACTCCAGATTTAAATTAGGGCATTATTTTAAATTTGTTTGGAGGGAAGGGTTTGGTAGAGCTAGGCTATTTTCTCAACTCTGTTTGTTTTCTTGTTGATAAACATCTGGAAACTGCTCTTTGGGTTTTGGTCCTGACTCCCCATTCTAGGGAAAAGGTAAGGCTAGCTATTTTGCCCTCAATTTAAAAGAATACAAATTTGATTTCAATAGTTGTATGGGACAAATTAATCTCTTGCATTTTAAAATTTTGTTTACTGTGATTCTGCATTAACTTTTCCAGTTTTGAAGTTATGTTCCTTCCACTTTTCTCATCTTATTTTCAAGCCCTTACATTTAGTTTTCCCATGAATTTGTCCTGACTTGTTATAATTGAATAAATTATCACTTAATACCTTGAATTACACATACAAAACCATATGAAAACATTTACATGTAAATGATTATAGTCTTTTATAACTTTTTAAAATAATTTCTAAATAATTACTAATTAGTTATGTTATTCCCATCCATAATGTTGTCTTCTAATTTCTTGGTCTTTTGGCTTTGCTCTATTACTTCTTGCTCTTTTGCAAGATCATTGTCTTCCAGTTGCCTGATTCTGACCTTTAAAGCCTGGTTTTCCTTTTCAGTTTGGTCAAATGGGTTTTGTAGTTGCATGAATTCCTTTTGAATTATTTTCTACTTTTCCTGCCAGAAGGCTTTCATCTTTTTGATCATTTACGATTCAAATTCTTCAAGAGTTTGTGGAGAGTTTCCATTTCCTTTGGAGAGTATTGGAGCATTTGCTTGTGTTTCCTCTTCTATCTCCTCTGTATTTTGTATTTTTGCTCCATAAATGGTGTCCAAAGTTACCCCCTTCTTCTTGCTTTTCTTGGTGTCTGGAGGTTTTTGTACTTCTGTACTGTTTGCCATCTCTATCAGAGTGAGGAGGACTGGCTCTTCGTGTATCTGTCTGATGGTCTGAGGCTTTAGCCCCAGGCAGATTGTCCTTTCTCTGCAGCTGTTCTGTCTTCCCAGGGAGGCCCAGGGTCTGTCCTCCCATGCCTGCCAGCATTTCGGGAGTTACTGTTCTCAGTTCCCTCCAGTTGCTTCTCCTCTGCCTTACTTCCATGCTCTGGGCATGGCACAGCACTGTCCTCAAGGTATCTCAGTGCCTTTGCCAGCCCTGAGGTTTCTGTTCTTTCAGAAGACCCTACTCTCTAATGGGGGAGCGGTCATGGCCTCCCTGGGTTCTGAGGGCTCCTGATGGGATTAAGTTCAGCTGGTGTGGGCCAAATGATCCCCAAACAAAAAAAAAAAATAACTCCTCCTCTACAGTCTGTGTTGAATGCCCGGAGACTGGCCCAGGTTACTTTCAAGGAATGCCCTTTGGAGTAACCCCTTTGCCAGCCCTGAGGTTTCTGTCTTTTCAGAAGCTCTGAGGGCTCCTGGTGGAATTAGGTTCTGCTGGTGCCCTAAAGCTGGAACCTCCCTTGATACTCAGGTGGAAGGACCCAGCCAGGGGGCTACAGGCTTCTCCCTTCTCTCTATGTTTCCCTGCCATCAGTGTTGGGTGTCCTGGAGACTGGCTCAGGTTGCTTTCAAGGCGAGTCCTTCAGAATAGCCAGCCCTGAGGCCCTTTTGCCGGCCCTAAGATTTCCACTGTTGACTTGGCCTCAGCACTCTGGGTTGGGGGGGATGGGTCCTGGCACCTTCCTTCTGCCTACCCCTTAGATCCAAGTGTTCTAGGGTTCTGGCTTTTGGGGGGGGGTGTAACTTTTGATCCAGGTCCAGGAGGAGGGTTCCCCAGGTCAGTCCTGTTGTTTAGTTTGAATTTCGGTGTCCTAGGAGCATTCAGTTTGTGATTGGTAAGGAAGGGTTTTCCGAGGTCTGAACTTTCCCTGCTTCTAAGCCGCCATCTTGACTGGAAGTGCCCTTCCCATCCATAATGACCTTTAATTACCTTTATGATAATCAATTTATATTTGAAAGATCCTAATATTTAAGTTGTTTTTCTATTACTTTAAATTTTATAACATAATTTACTTTCCTAAAAAATGTTTAATTAGACCTAGAAAATGATGTCTATGATCCAAAAATTGAAAGAATAGCATGAAACATAGGAAACAGAAGCAGTCAATTTATTTGTTTTTCAATTAGTATGAGAATTGTGAACCATCATCAGTTTCACTGCTAAAATTCTGCTGAAATAATACCATCTTGTTATATTTTGTTTCTTTTCTACTTCACACAGTTTATTCTTTAAGAACTATTAATTTTCAAATTCAATGATCTTTTGTGAGTCTTCAGTCATTTCAATTTTTTCCTTGAATGCCATTGGTGACTTTCAATATCTCTTTAAAATTGTCTCTTCCTTTTGTTAACTGTGTTAAGAATAGTTTTTGTTTTGTTTAAAGATAATTTTATTTTATTTTAAATTCCTCTACCCAGGAAAGGTAGTTCTTTATGTAAGACTCTTTTTTTAGCAATATTTTTGTTCTTAGGAATTGTATTTAGTTATTTTTATATATAAAAATAGTAAGTATCTAAAATATTTTTCTAAAACCTGACCAGATTTCTGAGTTTTATTCTCATATTTCTAACTTCCTATTTAGCATATTCTTCTGAGAATCCAACTCATACTTTAAATCTAACAATCATATAAACTGAATTTATTCTGTTTTAGAAATTATATCTTTCTTTTAATTTTCATTTTTTCCATTTCTCAATTTTCCAGATGCATAATTTTACAACCAAAGTTACCAAGTATGTTATCCTCAGCATCTCATGCCTAAACAGTCACAAAGTTTTATTAATTTTTACTTCATTCACCTCTCAAATCTCACTTTGTTTTTACTGTTAATACCCTCCTTTATACCATTTTCAAATCATGCATCACCTATGTGAAATTGTATGCTTTTAATACTCCTTCTTTTGATCCATCCTTGACACTTGAGCCAAATGAATCTTTTAAAATATTTTGTTTATAACACTCTCCTGTGGAAATTATACAGTGGATACTTATTATCTACTATAATTTATTTTACTTATTCATCATTTTAGATACTCAAAAATATGAGCCAATATTACAAATTTTATATCTAATTTTTACCTTTCAAAAGTCTTATTATATAGCCTGATTCATCTTAAACATATTTCTTTTTTGACTTCAACCTGAATGACCCCATCTTTCCTCAGCACTCTGAAAGTAATAAATTCATAGCATCCATACGGAACTTTGTCATGATCATTAGGTTACCTTTTATGACATATAATATTCCCCAAAATAACTGAGTTTATCATGTATCTATGAGACATATTATTTGTACAATCTTGGGCTAGTCAACTTGTTCTCCCACTGCCACATGAAAATCTCTAAGACTCTGAATTTCAGAAAAAAGATGCAAATATGCAATAATTCAGAAAACTCTGGGAGAACTTAAACCAATGTAATAATGCAAAAATGAGTATTTGTGTATACAGTTGAGAGTAAGAACAAGGATTTATCAAATGTCTTCTATGTGCCAGTCAATGTACTAATAATTTTAAAATACATTTGAATCTTACTAACTCTAAGGGTGATATTAGAAATTAAGTCTTGTTACATTACGTTAGAGGTAAGAAGTGGA
This sequence comes from Monodelphis domestica, assembly GCF_027887165.1. Taxonomy (NCBI): domain Eukaryota; kingdom Metazoa; phylum Chordata; class Mammalia; order Didelphimorphia; family Didelphidae; genus Monodelphis; species Monodelphis domestica. The sequence continues at coordinate 354,946,279 of NC_077229.1, read as the reverse complement.
GATGCTAGCTTAAGAAAGAATTGGATAATAAAACAAATCTGAGACAGAGTATCAGTTTAAGAATTTGACAGTGTGGGGGGGATGTGTAATGATTTTTCTGTGGTAGTTCCTCTGAAGGAGTTGGCAGATGCTCCCTCTTTGAGTGGTGGGAACAAGTGACATCTTCTTCAGAAGGTTGAAGGACAAGAGGGAAAATCCTGAAGGAGCTAAATGATTTATTTTTCCAACTTGGGAAAAAACTAGTGAGTGTCTATTACTCTGTTTACTGTTTCTTAGATTGTTTTTTATTTTTTTATCTCTGAGAAGACAAAAGAAAGACTGCTTTGTACTCTGAGTCTTTTAAGGCTCAGAGTCCTAACTTGGTTCTTGCTGAGGTTCAGTCAGCTGGCCTTTGTTATTTTTACAATTTGGAGAAAAAGTTAAGAATTATGTACTTCTTATAAGGATAATAGTGTTAGTTTGTTGTAGAGTAGGAAAAATTTGGGTTAGTCAGATCAGGAAGGATCAGTGTAGCCTGTGGAAACAGAAGAAGCAGTGCCTTGTAGAAGCAGGGAGTTTCCTTTGGGTGCAGTTAGAGTCTCTTAGAGTTAGAAATCATTTTATATCTTTATATTTTCAATAAATACTTAATTTTTGTAAAACAAAGGTCTCCTTAGTGTCCTTACATCTTGTCCTGAAGTTTGCTTATGAGCTTCATTTCACTTATATAAAGTGAAGATACTTTCTAAGTGCAGCAGAGTATCTAATTAGTTTATATACATAATCAATTCATTGACATATTATTTTTACATAAAATAAATGTGATTATTGTTCACAATTTACACTTTTACACTTTAGGAAATTGAAACAGAACTTGACTAGCCCAGAATCATATAGCTAGTGATTGTCCTTAATGAATGAATAACTGAAAAATTTCATTAAATGAATCAGTGACTAAAGGAACAGCAGTTAAAGTCAAATTTCATATATTTCTAGCATATTGTTACCTCACAAAGATTTAAAAATAGAAAAAAAGAAAATTTATCTCATAGTCCTAAAAATCATACTCTATATTTCAGGACAAATAAGACATAAAGTGGAATCAAGAGGAAAGTTACTATCTTATGTAAAACATTTGTGTACAATCTATACCACAATATAAATACTTATCTTGTAATTATGATTTCTAAGTTAATAAAATAAAATACAAGATTATATTATAAAGACTACTCAGGGAAGCAATGTGATTTGGTGGTGGGGAAATAGGAAAAAGAAGCAAAAATTCCTTCCACCCCCCCCCCAAATAAAGACACTACTGAACTTGGAGTCAAAATATCTGTTTTAGTCCTATTTCTATCAGTCACTACTGATAGAATGTTAGGTGAGACATTAGGTGTGTCTGGACCTCAGTTTTTCATATACAAAATGAAATAGTTTAGATTGGATGACCACTAAAATCCTTTCCATCTTCAAATTTATGTTCATCATAATAAAGGAATTCAGAGAAAAAAGAATGCATTGTGGTTTCATTTGGATGAGACTGCAAGGAGAAAAGGAATTTCCTTCTGTGCCTAGGGGATCTTATCCCCTATCCCTCCTGAGTAGCTTGACCTGTCCATCAACATTCCTCACATAACACAGTTACCCCAGGTTGTTTCTCTACATGCTGTATGTCAATAAAAGTGAGGGGGCAGTGACTGACCTGAGCTTTTGGCTTTGAGCGAACATGGGAACAGAGCAGGTAGGTAAGTGGGAAAGAGGAACAGTTTGGCAGGCTAGACAACTTGTGGTCAGATTACTTAGAAGAATGATGACATTTAAATCTATGATTGTCTACCCTTTCTAATAAAGTTTATAAAACATATATCTGGGTAGAAATATTAATTTAATTCTTACACTTCCGAACTTTAAAGTTTGGAGTAGAAAGGAAGAGCCAACAGTAAATTCCTTATATAGGGGGAAAAAAACTAAAAACCATGAAGTGTGGCACAAAGGAAGTGAAAGGCTGGTGATGAAGTGGGTAAAATAACAACCAAAGTACAAGTAATGGTCCAGAGTAAAGATGGTGGAGTAAAATTATATTTTAATTTAAAATCTAAGAATTTTTTTTTAGTTTTGAATTTTTTTGTTTGAGATTGTATTATTATAAAAATCCAAGAATTTTGAATTTTATTTAAGATTTTACTGTTATAAAAAATCAAAGATTTTGATTCTGTTCAAGAAAAGATCTTCAAGAAAGAAGCTTGAAACTTTTATATCCAGAGAATGAACTGTTGCAGAAAGATGCCGAAAACCTACACTTCATCAAGAAGATCAAGAATGAACTTTGGATATGATTGATTGGACTGAACTTTTGATTGAACATTTATTGTAATTGTACACATTTCTGCCAAAAGGAACAGCCCCTAATTTGGCTTTCTGTCAATGCGCCTAGCAAAACATTGGATTTGCTTTCTTTTCTTTTCAATTTCCTCTCTCACTATTCTAATTTCTCTTAGAAAATTGAATATTGTGTATATCTATGGTTAGAAGTGCATTTAGAACTACAAAATGATTATGTTAAATGATCAATGGGGAGACTCGTCTCCCAATGATCATCAGGGGGGATTGTAAAACTTAAAATTTCTAAGACTTATGAATGTTGGAAAAACCAGAATTCTAGAGATTATAATAATGACTATGGAAATAACTATAATGAATATAGAAATAAGAACTTTAGAAACCAGAATTATAGAAATAGGATTTGGGAAAATAATGACAATGCTCCAAATAAAGAAAATTATAATGATAATGAACAATAACAATATATGAGAAATGGCGCTCATCCAAAAAATACTCGAGGCACTAATGACCTCAGAGAGGTGCCCTTCAGGGGGGTGCCCAAGGAATATCCCAAACACAATGATGGTGTCCAGGGGGGGGGGGCTGAGGCACAGGAATCAGAGGATACAACCTTTGATTTCTAGGACCCTGATGTCTTACTACCTATTGTCCCTATCCACTGCCCTCCCCATACTAATGAACCCCATGTTACCTTAAAGGTGGGTAACACCTATTATGATTGTCTATTAGACACCGGAGCTTCCTGGTTTGTATTAAAGAGAACACCTGATTTACAATATTATTCTGTTGGCTCAGAGAATGTAATGGGAGTATCAGGAATAACCCAAAGAGTTAAAAGACTTCCTCCTAGAATGATGTCTGTAGGACCCCTAGAGGTACAACACTCCTTCCTTTTGATGCCTGACTCCCCTTTAAATTTTCTGGGGAGGGACCTTCTATGCAAACTCAGAGCCACAATAACCTGTTCCCCAGATGGTTCATTATCATTAGAATTACCAGAGGAATCTTTAAATTTACTCCCTGTAATTCTCTCAGAGAGTCAGGAGAAAAAAGAGCATCCCGTCTTTGCAATACCTAAAGATATACTGGAGTCTCTTTGGACCACATCATCTTCTGATATAGGTTTAAATAAGTCCGCTGTTCCTGTGCAGATAAAAAGTAAATCTAGCCCACCTCCTTCTATCCCTCAGTATCCCCTCTCAAAGGAGGCAATTGAGGGTATTACACCAGTTATTAACTCATTAATAGAACAGGGAATAATAATCCCTTGCAAATCTGAATACAACATGCCCATCCTGCCAATTAAAAACCAAAAAGAGGGCCCGATGGCAAGCACATCTATAGATTTGTACAGGATCTAAGGGCAGTGAATAATCACGTTATAAAGAGACACTCCGTAGTTTCTAACATACATACTATTATTTCATCTATTCCTAGCACAGCTACATACTTTACAGTAGTAGACTTGTGTCCAGCTTTCTTTTCCATACCTATACATGAGAACTCCAGGCATATTTTTGCTTTCACCTGGAAGGGCTCACAATATACCTGGTGTCGGCTGCCACAGGGTTATGTGGAAAGTCCGAGCTTATTTGAGCAAATTTTGAGCCAAGACACAGACAATATAACATTTAAAAGTAGCAAATTAATTAAATATGTAGATGATCCACTCTTGGCTTCAACAGATGCAAAAACATGTCAAGAAGATAGCAAACACCTTCTTTTGGAATTGCACAAAAGAGGACATAAAATCTCTAAGGATAAAGTTCAGTGCTGTCTCTAAAAAGTAGAATATTTGAGATTCATCTTGACTGCAGGTGCTCATTATATTTCTCCAAAACGAATTGAGAATATTCAAAAATTGAGTGCTCCTACCACTAAGAAACAGCTGAGAGCAATTTTAGGAGCAACAGGATTTTGTAGACAATGGATTCCTTGCTATGGGGAAATCACTAAACCCCTTATAGCATTAACAAAGGATTCGGTTTCTGAACCCCTCAAATTAGAGCCTGAACACTTGTCAGCTCTATCAGATCTAAAAAAGGCTATCATGTCTGCCCCTGCTCTGGGCATCCCAGATTACAACAAGCCATTTACTTTATATGTGCATGAGAGAAGAGGAGTAGCCTCTGGCGTGTTAACTCAGACTTTGGGACCTTCTCAGAGCCCAATTGCTTATTATTCTGCCCAACTAGACCCAGTAGCAGAAGGAGCACCACCATGCCTTAGAGGAGTAGCTGCTACAGCCTTACTAGTAACAAAAACCGTTGATTTAGTATTGGGATGTCCATTAACAATAATGTGCCCACATGAGATAGAAGCATTATTGATAAAACATAGAACACAGGCATTCTCGGATCAGAGAATTACAAGGTATGAAATAACCTTATTAAATAGTGAAAATATTACCTTGAAAAGCTGTTCAACTCTTAACCCTGACAACTTGCTTCCAGATTTACCTACTTCAGGAGAACGATTACATAACTGTGAAACATTAGTGTCCATGGCAGAAAAGCCTTGAGATAATCTCTTGGACACTCCCTTAGACAATGCAGATCTGATTTTATTTACCGATGGTTCCTCTTTTATGAGGGATGGCATAAGTTACACTGGAGCTGCCGTAGTCTCAGAATTTGCCACTGAATGGTCAGCTTCACTACCTTCTAACATTAGCGCTCAAGGAGCAGAACTCATAGCTCTAAAACAAGCTTGTATAATTGCCAAGGATAAAAAGGCAACAATTTATACGAATTCTAGATATGCTTTTGGCATTTGTCACTCAGTCGGGATGCTATGGCTCCAGAGAGGATTTTTAACCTCAGCTGGAAAATCCATAGCTAATGCAGAAATTATTAATGAAGTTCTTTCTGCTCTCAAACTGCCTAAAGCCCTAGCTTTAGGTCATTGTTCTGCCCATACAGGTGGCTCTGACCCTGTCTCCAGAGGAAATGACTAAGTAGATGCTGCTGCAAAACTAGCAGCCATAAGAGGACCTGGATTAATTTTAACATTAACAACCACTGATAATTTAAATTTATCACTTTCCTATAATGAAAAGGAAGTGGAAAAATGGAAACAAAAATTTAAAGCAAAACAGATTAATGGAGTATGGGTGTCATCTGAAGGAAAACCCCTGCTCCCTAGAAGTTTCTATAACCAAATTTGCCAATCTATTCATAAAAATGGTTATTTTGGCACCCAGGGCCTCATGGACTATGTCAAAAGAATATGGATAGCCCCTGGTATAACTACCATAGCCTCCAAAGTGTGTTCAGCCTGCTCCATTTGCCAGGCATATAACCAAAATACATATCGTGGAAAAGCCTTTGGGGGACGTTATACACCTTATACACCTTTTGAACATCTACAGATAGATTTCATAATGATGTGAAAAGCTGGACGTTATAAATTTTGTCTAGTAATTGTAGATCAACTAATCAGATGGCTGGAAGCATTTCCTATGACCCGAGCCACAGCAAATTTTTTTGCAAAGATACTTTTAAAGGAAATTATTCCTCGTTCCATGTTCCATATCACCCCTAGAGCTCAGGCCAAGTGGAGAGGATGAATAAAGACCTTAAGACTATGATTGGCAAATTATGCACTGAGACCCATTTAAAATGGCCTGAAATTCTCCCTCTGGCCCTATTTTATCTTAGAAGCAGGCCTAGAGGAGACTTACATATTTCACCTTTTGAGATGCTTTTTGGACATCCGCCTATACAGGCTAAGCCTTTCTCCCTGGCTTATACATCGCTATTAGGGGGAGATATTATTATTGCTTCCTATATACAGGAGTTACAACACAAACTATGTGAACTTAATGAATCCGGAGCTGTAGTACAAGCCGGACCATTAGACTTTTCTCTGCATGACCTGAACCCAGGAGATAAAGTTTATATCAAAAATTTCAAGCAAACTGGAGCAACTCAACCTTCATGGGAAGGACCATTCCAAATATTATTAACTACTCCAACATCTATAAAGATTGGAGAAAGGGACTCTTGGATTCACTGCTCACATGTGAAGAAATCATCTTCTACTGAAACTGATTGACTCTATCCTGCCATATGAATTGTGACTATATCTTATCATATGAATTGGAGATAATAATCCATAGACAAATGGATGCTGTTTTTTCAAGAACACATTGAATTACTGATTTTTTTTCTTATTTTTCTTATTTATTTTCTTTTATTTTTTGATCAGAATATTTGAATTTTTTCTCATATTTTTGTACTGAAGTTACACATAATTAATATTGATATTATTTTTTTCCTGCAGTAATACAAGTTAAAATATATACTCTTGCTATAATATCAATATATGCCTAAAAGCTTTAAAGTATGGGAACCTGCCATTTATTGATAAAATATTATAAGACTGTGATTAATGTTTGTGTCTGATTCCAGGAAAAGGGATAAAAACAAGGAGCACAGACTAAACCTGAATAGTGCCAATAGAGCACACAAGAAATATTAAAGTGAGACTTGAGGTTGCGACGCTTAACTTATGTTTAAGTCATAGGACTTCCTTGTATCTACACTCTTTATGAAGTACTCAAACAAGTACAAAGCTTGACTATCATGCCGGCTCCCTATATCCCTGAGGGAAAAAAAATCAGACGAGGGAATAGAGGGAATGACATTTCCACATCAAAATAGAATTCTAATTCTTTTCTTCTTATATTATGGCAACTTCCTGTAGTCTTGGCTACAAATGGCTAAGTGAAATATTACTGCATTCTATCCTCCATACTTGTGGGTTAGAAATTACTTCAAACTGGACCTATACAAGGCATATTTTGAATTTTTCTTATGTTTTTGATTATTTTTCTATTCTTTTGATAATTAATACATACACCTCCATAACTGAACATTTCATTCTGAGCTAAACTTGATATTTTTTAATACTTACTTCAGGGGGATTGTATTTTAATTTAAAATCTAAGAATTTTTTTTTTTATTTTTGAATTTTTTTATTTGAGATCCAAGAATTTTGAATTTTGTTTAAGATTTTACTGTTATAAAAAATCAAAGATTTTGATTCTGTTCGAGAAAAGATCTTCAAGAAAGAAGCTTGAAACTTTTATATCCAGAGAATGAACTGTTGCAGAAAGATGCCGAAAACCTACACTTCATCAAGAAGATCAAGAATGAACTTTGGATATGATTGATTGGACTGAACTTTTGATTGAACATTTATTGTAATTGTACACATTTCTGCCAAAAGGAATTGCCCCTAATTTGGCTTTCTGTCAATGCGCCTAGCAAAACATTGGATTTGCTTTCTTTTCTTTTCAATTTCCTCTCTCATTATTCTAATTTCTCTTAGAAAATTGAATATTGTGTATATCTATAGTTAGAAGTGCATTTAGAACTACAAAATGATTATGTTAAATGATCAATGGGGAGACTCGTCTCCCAGTGATCATCAGGGGGGATTGTAAACCTTAAAATTTCTTAGACTTATGAATGTTGGAAATTTCCCCATTGGGAAATTTCATACTTGAAAAATTTCCTACTGATAGTAAGAACTCTATGGGAATGTGAAACTCCTTGGAATGGGAGGGTCCTTCTCCTCTCTACTTAAGACTACTTTAGGACAGAAACCTTTTTGCTAAACAATGGAAAGGGCTTTGACCTATGCTTAAGCATAGAACAGGAAGTTCTTTGAGTCATGATTGATTTTAGAATTAATACAATAGAGATACTTGGAATGACAGAACCAGGTCTTGGAACTTACAATCTCCACCCTACTCAGAGTAACAGGATTTGGGAAGGGCTACAGCATAGATCAAGATTTAATTATTTGAGAATATGACCTTCAACAGACATATGCAAAGGAAATGGACCTCTGGGTGGTCCTGGTTTAAGCTAGAGCCACCATTGGCACAGGGGAGACATGGACAGTGATTGGTAGATGTGAGAACTGAAGGGAGGGGACTTAGTTGGTTTCCTTAAAGATAGCGGGGTCTGAGGACAGGAGAAGGAGGTTTTGCTCTGAGCGAGGTGGCTCTGAAGGAGGACTGAGGAGGTTGCTCTGTTGGAGGACCAGGAGTGAAGGCTAGCTCTGAAGGAGGAGAATTCTCTGGAAACATTTCTTGAAAGAGGCTATCTTGAAGGTGGAGCCTGAGGTTGGCATGAGAAGCCTTACCTAGAGAGATCTTGGGTAAGTGATAAAACCAACTGACTGATTTATTCATTCTTATTCCTTTATTACTTTCTCTCTTTTTCTATTGATTAATCAGTGTGTTATAAATTAAATTTCTCTATAAAACCCAGTTGGCTTGGGCATATTCATAAATTGGGAATATATTCCCTGGTGACCATCTTATATTTATATAAAACCAAGACACAGTAGAAAACATATATCAGCGGTCATAATTGATATATATATTTCCCTTGCTCCCAAACATTTTAATTATCACAGTTTATGGCTCCCACTCTCTTATCTACAACTATTTAACACTCAAAACTTTTAAATCTAACAAAAGCAGGGAAGCTTGAATCCCATGAGAATCCCATCTAATAAATCTTAAAATAATACCACAAAATGATTGCAGTAGTGAAAGAACCAACAAAGAGACAGAATGAAGCAACTTTCAAGAAGTGAAAAATGTAAAAGGTGATCAGAGAATGTCTGTGGCACTGGGGTGAAGAGGGACCACTGCCAGAAAAAGCCTACAACAAGGAATGAGGAGAAAGCCAAGATTAAGCTACACACTCTACCCCACATATTCTCTGCTGGGTTCTGAACCTTAGCACAAGGCAATATCCACATCCTGAGATCCTACCTGGGTAAATGCAGGTCCAAGCCACAGTACACCCCTTGAACTCCCGAGCAAAACTGTCCTGGGATACAGAATTCAAACCATAACAGTATGTGCTGGAGCAACCTGATCTGTGTGGGCCCAGATTGTGGCCAGTAGTCTAAACAAGGGTTTATGGCAAGGACATAGATTCCAATTGGGGTAGTTGGTGGGCCTAAAGCTGGATCCCCTAAGCCACTCATCAAAATCTCAAGAGCAGGGCAGTCTGTTGCATGACCTAATCAAACCCAGAGTGAGAACAAAAGTTTCACCCTTAGCCTTAGGCTAGAATTTGAGCTATGTCTGATCTGATCAAGTCTCTAGTGAGACCAAAAGCCTACACACAAATCTGAAGTAACATTTCAGGCATCAACAATCTCAAAAGTTAATTGAATCAGCAGTGGAAGGTGGCTTTCAGAACTCTCAACCCTAAGGCCGTCATACAATGTTGGTGGAACTGAAAGTGGCAGGAATGTAGAAATAAAGTTAAAGGTAGCATCAAAGAAGGGCTAAAGCTTAAGAGACTCTCAAAGAACAGAGTCGACCTATGAAAAGGTTGGAAAAATGAGGAAACAAAAAATACATCTAACTATAGATAAATTTTGTGGAAACAGAGAGCAAAGTACTAACACACAGGGGGACAGTGAAAGCAAAGTTAACACACACAACATCCAAAGGAAAAATTTGAATTGGACACATTCTGGAAGAGCTCAAAGAAGATTTCAAAAAGCAATTAAGAGAGGAAGAGGAAAAATGGGGAAGAGAAATTAAAGCGATGCAAGAAGAAAGGAGCAAAATGGAAAAAAAAGAATCAAAAGCTGATGGAGGAAAATCATTCATTAAAATTCAATAAAATTAAAATTGGGCAACTAGAAGCTAATGATTTAATGAGGCATTTATAAGAAAGGAAACAAAATCAAAAGAACAAAAATAAAACAGGAGAAAACATAAAATTTAACATTGAAAAATAATAGCTGACCAGGAAATAGATCCAGGAGAGACAATTTAAGAATGATTGGACTACCTGAAAACCATAATTAAAAACAAACAAACAAACTTGGATATCATAATATAAAAAAAGTATCAAAGAAAACTACTCAGATATTTTTGAACAAGAAAATGAATTATAAATTGAGGAATCCACAGATAACCTCCAGGAAAAATCCTCAAATGACAACTTCCAGGAATATAAAACTAAATTCAAGAGCCCCAAGGTCAAGGATAAAATACTGCAAGCAGCCAGAAAGAAACAATTCAAATACCATGGAACTGCAATCAGGATCACACAGGACTTAGGAGCTTCTAATTTAAAGTTTTGGGAAGCATGGACTGTGATATTCAGGAAAGGGAAAGATCTAATCATCCATCCAGTAAAACTGCATATGATCTTTTAAGGGGAAAATGGCTATTCACTAAGATAGAAGATTCCTAAGCTTTCCTGAGTAAAAAAAAGATCTAAATAAAAAAAATCTGAAGTCCAAATCTGAGTCTCAAGAGAAGCCTAAAATGATAAGTAAGAAAGAATATTTAAGGTACTCTGTAAGGTCAAATTTTATATAGTTCTATATGGAAAGAGGATATCTGTAATTTTTAAACATTATTTGTAGTAGAGAAGATAGAAAGAATATACTTACAGGGTGGGGAAGTAAGCTAATTATGATATGTTGGGCAAAAATAATTCAATGGGGAAATAAGAGAATTGCAATGAGAAAAAGGGAAGGGAGATATGGAATTGGGTAAATTATATAATATAAAAAGGCAAGAAAAATTATTATATTGGAGGGGAGGATGAGGGTGATGACTCTCATTGTAACTGGCATAGAGAGGGAAAAACAGCCATATTCATTGGGGTAAAGAATCATATCTTACCCTACATAGAAATTAAAGGGGAGAGGTAATGCAGACTTCCGGTTAAGATGGCGGCTTAGAGAAAGCTAAAGCTCAGATCTCCGGAAAACCCTTCCCGACCAATCTCAAACGATAAGCTCCTAAGGCACCGAAATTCAAAACGATCAACAGCACAGACCCTGGGAACCCTCCTCCTGGACCTGGACCCGGATCAAAAGGTACGGCTCCCCTTAAAAGCCAGAACCCGAGATCCCTCGGACTTCAGGGGTAGGAGCGCAGAGTCCAAGTCTCCCGGAAGCCGCAGCCCGGCCCGGCTCAGAGAGCAGAACCCTCAGGGCCTTCTACAGTCCCAGTGAAAGTTACTGCCTGGGGCTTCCGCTGCAGAGAGCTGGTCGAAAACAACAGCAACCCTCAGGGCGGGCAAGACAGCCTCACGGGCTGGATCCTGCTATCCAAGTCTTAGTGAAAGTCCTTGCCCTAGAGCTTGGGAAAGCTGCAGCCCATCCCCCCGCAGGCCGAGGAAACAGCCTCACGGCCAGCAATTCTGAAGGCAACTTCCGGAAAGCGAGCTGGGGGGAGAGTGTGGCCTCGTGGTCCGACCCTTCCATTCCAGCTCCAGTGAGGCATATTCAGTTTAACCCAGGGAAAGCTCTTAGAACCAACATCTGCCCAGGACTAAAGCCTCTGAACACCAGACAGAGACAAGAAAAACTAATCCTCCACATTCAGAAATGGCAAATTCCACAGAACCACAGAAGCCCCAAAATACCAAGAAAAATAAGAAGAAAGGGGCGACTTTGGACACATTCTATGGAGCCAAAATACAAAATAAAGAGCAGACAGAAGATAATATAAAAAAAAAATGCTCCAAAACCTTCCAAAGGAAATGGAAACTCTCCACAAACCTATGAAGAATTTGAATCAGAAATGACCAAAAAGATGGAAGCCTTCTGGGAGGAAAAGTTGGAAATAATGCAAAAGAAATTCACGCATCTACAAAACCAGTTTGACCAAACTGTAAAAGAAAACCAGGCTTTAAAGGCCAGAATCAGGCAGCTGGAAGACAACGAATGTGTAAAAGAGCAAGAATCAATAAAGCAAAGTCAAAATACCAAGAAATTAGAAGAGAACATAAAATATCTCACCGACAAGGTGATAGATCTGGAAAATAGGGGGAGAAGGGATAATTTAAGAATAATTGGACTCCCAGAAAAGCCAGAAATAAACACCAAACTGGACATGGTGATACAAGATATAATCAAAGAAAATTGCCCAGAGATTCTAGAACAAGGGGGCAATACAGCCACTGACAGAGCTCACAGAATACCTTCTACACTAAACCCCCAAAAGACAACTCCCAGGAATGTAATTGCCAAATTCCAAAGCTATCAAACAAAAGAAAAAATCCTACAGGAAGCCAGAAAAAGACAATTTAGATATAAAGGAATGCCAATCAGGGTCACCCAAGACCTTGCAAGTTCTACTCTGAATGATCTTAAGGCATGGAACATGATCTTCAAAAAGGCAAGAGAGCTGGGTCTCCAACCAAGAATCAGCTACCCAGCAAAACTGACTATATACTTCCAAGGGAAAGTATGGGCATTCAACAAAATAGAAGACTTCCAACTTTTTGCAAAGAAAAGACCAGAGCTCTGTGGAAAGTTTGATACCGAAAATCAAAGAGCAAGGAATACCTGAAAAGGTAAATATTAAGAAAAGGGGAAAAATGTTATCTTCTTCTTTTACTCAAACTCTCTTCTATAAGGACTACATTTATATCAATCTATGTATACTAACATGTGGGGAAAATGTAATGTATAAATAGGGGGTAAAGAAAGACCAAATAGAATAATCATTCTCACACAAAGATTCACATGGGAAGGGGAGGGGAAGAAAACTCCTATAAGAAGGAGAGGAAGAGAGGGGGGGGGTTACTTAAACCTCAATCTCAGGGAAATCAGCTCTGAGAGGGAAAAACATCCAGATCCATTGGGATCTTGAATTCTATCTTACCCAACAAGGGTTAGGAGAAGGGAAAACCAAGGGGGGGAGGGGGAGAGGGAGAACAAAAAGGGAGGGAAAGAGAGGGGGGAGGGGGAGCAAACGAAAAGGGAGGGACTAAAAAGGGAAACATCAAGGGAGGGGACAAGGGGGACTGTTTCAAAGTAAATCACTGGACTAAAAGGTAGAGCCGAAGAAGAAAAGGTTAGAATTAGGGAAGGCAATCAAAATGCCAGGGAGTCCACAAATGACAATCATAACTTTGAACGTGAATGGGATGAACTCACCCATAAAACGTACACGCATAGCAGAATGGATTAGAATCCAAAACCCTACCATATGTTGTCTTCAAGAAACACACATGAGGCGGGTTGACACCCACAAGGTCAGAATTAAAGGATGGAGTAAGACCTTCTGGGCTTCAACTGATAGAAAGAAGGCAGGAGTGGTAATCATGATATCTGATAAAGCCAATGCAAAAATAGACCTGATCAAAAGGGATAGGGAAGGTAATTATATTTTGTTAAAAGGGACTATAGACAATGAGGAAATATCATTAATCAATATGTATGCACCAAATAATATAGCACCCAAATTTCTAATGGAGAAACTAGGCGAATTGAAGGAAGAAATAGACAATAAAACCATACTAGTGGGAGACTTAAACCAACCATTATCAAATTTAGATAAATCAAATCAAAAAATAAATAAGAAAGAGGTAAAAGAAGTGAATGAAATCTTAGAAAAATTAGAATTAATAGACATATGGAGAAAAATAAATTGGGATAAAAAGGAATACACCTTCTTCTCAGCACCACATGGCACATTCACAAAAATTGACCATACATTAGGTCACAGAAACATAGCACACAAATGCAGAAAAGCAGAAATAATGAATGCAGCCTTCTCAGATCACAAGGCAATAAAAATAATGATTAGTAATGGTACATGGAAAACCAAATCTAAAACCAATTGGAAATTAAACAATATGATACTCCAAAACCGTTTAGTTAAAGAAGAAATCATAGAAACAATTAATAATTTCATTGAGGAAAATGACAATGGCGAAACATCCTTTCAAACCTTTTGGGATGCAGCCAAAGCAGTAATCAGAGGTAAATTCATATCCCTGAATGCTTATATTCACAAACACGGGCGAGCAGAGATCAATCAATTGGAAATGCAAATGAAAAAACTGGAAAGCGATCAAATTAAAAACCCCCAGCAGAAAACCAAATTAGAAATCCTAAAAATTAAGGGAGAAATTAATAAAATCGAAAGTGATAGAACTATTGATTTAATAAATGAGACAAGAAGCTGGTACTTTGAAAAAACAAACAAAATAGACAAGGTACTGGTCAATCTAGTTAAAAAAAGGAAGGAAGAAAAGCAAATTCACAGCATTAAAGATGAAAAGGGGGACAGCACCTCCAATGAGGAGGAAATTAAGGCAATCATTAGAAATTACTTTGCCCAATTATATGGCAATAAATACACCAATTTAGGAGAAATGGATGAATATATACAAAAATACAAACTGCCTAGACTAACAGAAGAGGAAATAGAATTCCTAAATAATCCCATATCAGAAATTGAAATCCAACAAGCCATCAAAGAACTTCCTAAGAAAAAGTCCCCAGGGCCTGATGGATTCACCTGTGAATTCTATCAAACATTCAGAGAACAGTTAACCCCAATACTATACAAACTATTTGACATAATAAGCAAAGAGGGAGTTCTACCAAACTCCTTTTACGACACAAACATGGTACTGATTCCAAAACCAGGCAGGTCAAAAACAGAGAAAGAAAACTATAGGCCAATCTCCCTAATGAATATAGATGCAAAAATCTTAAATAGGATACTAGCAAAAAGACTCCAGCAAGTGATCAGAAGGATCATTCACCATGATCAAGTAGGATTCATACCAGGGATGCAGGGCTGGTTCAACATTAGGAAAACCATCCACATAATTGACCACATCAACAAGCAAACTAGCAAGAATCACATGATTATTTCAATAGAGGCAGAAAAAGCCTTTTATAAAATACAACACCCATTCCTATTAAAAACACTAGAAAGCATAGGAATAGAAGGGTCATTCCTAAAAATAATAAACAGTATATATCTAAAACCAACAGCTAATATCATCTGCAATGGGGATAAACTAGATGCATTCCCAATAAGATCAGGAGTGAAACAAGGATGCCCATTATCACCTCTACTATTTGACATTGTACTAGAAACACTAGCAGTAGCAATTAGAGAAGATAAAGGAATTGAAGGCATCAAAATAGGCAAGGAGGAGACCAAGTTATCACTCTTTGCGGATGACATGATGGTCTACTTAAAGAATCCTAGAGATTCAACCAAAAAGCTAATTGAAATAATCAACAACTTTAGCAAAGTTGCAGGATACAAAATAAACCCACATAAATCATCAGCTTTTCTATATATCTCCAACACAGCTCAGCAGCAAGAACTAGAAAGAGAAATCCCATTCAAAATCACCTTAGACAAAATAAAATACCTAGGAATCTACCTCCCAAGACAAACACAGGAACTATATGAACACAACTACAAAACACTCGCCACACAACTAAAACTAGACTTGAACAAATGGAAAAACATTAACTGCTCATGGATAGGACGAGCCAATATAATAAAAATGACCATCCTACCCAAACTTATTTATCTATTTAGTGCCATACCCATTGAACTACCAAAATACTTCTTCACTGATTTAGAAAAAAACATAACAAAGTTCATTTGGAAGAACAAAAGATCAAGGATATCCAGGGAAATAATGAAAAAAAACACATATGATGGGGGCCTTGCAGTCCCTGACCTAAAACTATATTACAAAGCAGCAGTCATCAAAACAATTTGGTACTGGCTAAGAAACAGAAAGGAAGATCAGTGGAATAGACTGGGGGAAAGCGACCTCAGCAAGACAGTATACGATAAACCCAAAGATCCCAGCTTTTGGGACAAAAATCCACTATTCGATAAAAACTGCTGGGAAAATTGGAAGACAGTGTGGGAGAGACTAGGAATAGATCAACACCTCACACCCTACACCAAGATAAATTCAAAATGGGTGAGTGACTTAAACATAAAGAAGGAAACCATAAGTAAATTGGGTAAACACAGAATAGTATACATGTCAGACCTTTGGGAGGGGAAAGGCTTTAAAACCAAGCAAGATATAGAAAGAATCACAAAATGTAAAATAAATAATTTTGACTACATCAAACTAAAAAGCTTTTGTACAAACAAAACCAATATAACTAAAATCAGAAGGGAAACAACAAATTGGGAAAAAATCTTCTTAGAAACCTCTGACAAAGGTTTAATTACTCATATTTATAATGAGCTAAATCAATTGTACAAAAAATCAAGCCATTCTCCAATTGATAAATGGGCAAGGGAAATGGATAGGCAGTTCTCAGATAAAGAAATCAAAACTATTAACAAGCACATGAAGAAGTGTTCTACATCTCTTATAATCAGAGAGATGCAAATCAAAACAACTCTGAGGTATCACCTCACACCTAGCAGATTGGCTAACATAACAGCAAAGGAAAGTAATGAATGCTGGAGGGGATGTGGCAAAATAGGGACATTAATTCATTGCTGGTGGAGCTGTGAACTGATCCAACCATTCTGGAGGGCAATTTGGAACTATGCCCAAAGGGTGCTAAAAGAATATCTACCCTTTGACCCAGCCATAGCACTGCTGGGTCTGTACCCCAAAGAGATAATGGACACAAAGACTTGTACAAAAATATTCATAGCTGCGCTCTTTGTGGTGGCCCAAAACTGGAAAATGAGGGGATGCCCATCAATTGGGGAATGGCTGAACAAACTGTGGTATATGTTGGTGATGGAGTACTATTGTGCTAAAAGGAATAATAAAGTGGAGAAGTTCCATGGAGACTGGAACAACCTCAAGGAAGTGATGCAGAGTGAGAGGAGCAGAACCAGGAGAACATTGTACACAGAGACTAATACACTGTGGTATAATCGAACGTAATGGACTTCTCCATTAGTGGCGGTGTAATGTCCCTGAACAACTTGCAGGGATCCAGGAGAAAAAAACACCATTCATAAGCAAAGGATAAACTATGGGAGTGGAAACACCGAGAAAAAGCAACTGCCTGAATACAGAGGTTGAGGGGACATGACAGAGGATAGACTCTAAATGAACACTCTAATGCAAATACTATCAACAAAGCAATGGGTTCAAATCAAGAAAACATCTAATGCCCAGTGGACTTACGCGTCGGCTATGGGGGGTGGGGGGAGAGGAAAAGAAAATGATCTATGTCTTTAACGAATAATGCTTGGAAATGATCAAATAAAATATATTAAAAATTAAAAAAAAAGAAATTAAAGGGGAATAAGTAAAGGAAAGGGGAATAATTGGAAGTAGGGGAAAGTGAGGGGCTTGATAAAAAGAAAAACAAGGTGAGGCGGAACAGAGTGAAAGGAAAAAAAGCAGGAACAAAAGAGGAAAATAGGATGGGGGGCAATACATAGTTAGTAATCAAAATTGTAAATGTGAATGGAATGAATTCACCTATAAAATGAAAGTGAATTGCAGAGTGGATTAAAAACCAGAATCATACTATATTTTTTTTTTTCATAAGAAACATATTTGATGCAGGGTGACACATACAGATTAAGGGTAAAAGTCTTGAGCAGAATTTATCATGCATCATCTAAAGTAGAAAAAGCAGGAGTAGTGATCATATACTTGGACAAAGATAAGCACAAATAGATTTGATTAAAAGAGATAAGGCAGGAAATTATATCTTGTTAAAAGATGCTATAAATAATGAAGTAATATCAATATAAACATGTATACATCAAATGGTATAGCATCCAGATTTTTAAAGGAGAAACTCAAAGAGCTTAAGGATGAAATAGATAATAAAACCATATTAGTGGAGGACCTCAACCTTCTATCAGATCTAGATAAATTGAACCAAAAAAATTATAAGGTAATGAAAGTGAATGAAATTATCAGAATTAAAAATGAAAAAGGGGAATTGTATCTCTAATGAAAAGGAAATAAGACAATTATTAGGAGTTATTTTGTCCAATTATATGTGTGACAAGGAAATCACTTTAAAAGACTGATATATATTAATTTTAGGTCGCCAAGGAATCAGCTATGTAATTCCTAAATGAAAACTTAAGTCAGCAGTCAATCTTTTATGGAGTTTAATTACAATAGGAGGAAGTAATTAGAGAGAGAGAGAGAGAGAAAAGGGAGAGAAGGAAATAGGGCTTAAATACCCCTTCTGTTTAGGCTGGGCCAAAAGGCCCAAGCCCTTAGATAGCTGGGGCAAAGGAAAGAGATCAGTCCCTATTACTCACGTGACCAAAAATGGAGAAACAGTCTCAGAGGCCCCCACTTTCAGCTTCCTTCAGAGCAAGCTTCTCAGAGCACACACCAACCACACCGACCAACTTCTCAACCACCACCCCGAGTCTTCCGACTCCCCTATCTTTAAGGAAACCATCCAAGTTGCCTCCCCTCAGTCCTCACATCTACCAATCACTTGTCCATCAATTTCCCTGTGCCAATGGAGTCTCTAGCTTAAACCCATTACCGCCCAGAGGTCTCTGGCTTTTGCACATGTCTGTTGAAGTTCATATTTTCAAATAATTAAATCTTTGATCCTTTGCTACAGCCCTTTCTAAATCCTGTTAACCTGAGTAGGGTAGAGAGTGGAATAATTAAATTTTGATCTAGGCTGCAGCCCTTACTCAATCCTGTTAGGACTGAATAGGGTGGAGATTGATTCCAAGTATCTCCATTGTATCAATTCTAAAATCAATCATGACTCAAAGAAATTCCTGTTCTATGCTTAAGCATAGGTCAAAGTCCTTTCCATTGTTTAGCAAAAGGTTTCTGTCCTAAAGTAATCTTAAGAAGAGAAGAGAAGGAACCTCCCATGCCAATGGGGTTCACATTCCAATAGTCAAGACCCACTATCAATAGGAAATTTTTCAAGTATGAAATTTCCCAATGGTGAAATTTCCAACATTTATAAGTCTAAGAAATTTTGAGGTTTACATATGACAATAAATATGACAATATAGGTTAAATGGATGAATATTTACAAAAAATATATAAATTACCTGGACTAACAAGAGAAGAAATAGAATACTTAAATAATACTATTTCAGGAAGATAAATTGAACAAGACATCAAGGAACTCTCTAAGAAAAATAACACGGTCAGATGGATTTACAAGTAAATTGTATCCAACATTAAAGAACAATTAATCCTAATACTATATGAATTATTTTACAAAATAAGCAAAGAATGTCTTACCAAATTCTCTTTTTGACACAAATAAGTTACTGATACCTAAGCTAGGAAGACCAAAAACAGAGAAAGAAAACAACAGATCAATCTCGTTTATGAACATAGAAGCAAAAGTCATAAATAAAATACTAGCAATGAGACTACATCAAGCTATAACAAGGATTATTGAATATGACTAGGTCAGATACCAGAAATTCAAAACCAGTTTAACATTATGAAAACCATCATCATAATTGACCATGTCAATAACAAAATTAACAGAAATCACATGATTATCTTAATAGATGCAGAAAGAGCCTTTGAAAAAATACAACATCCATTCCTATTGACAATACTAGAAAGTTAGGAATAAAAGAGCCTTTCCTAAAAATAATATAGAGTAGTTATTTAAAACCATCTGAAAGAAAGGAATGATGAACTGGAGGAATTCCATGTGAACTGGAAAGTCTTCTAGGAATTGATGCAGTGCAAGAGGAGCAAAACCAGTAAAACATTTTACACAAAGACTGATACCTTGTGGCAGAATTGAATTGACTTCTCTACTAGTACAAATGCAATGATCCAGGACAATCCAGAGAGACTTATGAGAAAGAATGCTATTCACATCCAAAGAAAGAACTATAAGAATAGAAATGCAGAAGAAAAAAAATCACATGGTTTGAGGTGTAGATAATTGGGGATTTTGACTTCAAATGATCACCCTATTATGAATATTAATAATATGGAAATAGGTTTTGAATAATGATACATATATAACCCAGTGAAATTGCTCATCAGCTCAGGGAGGGGGGATGGAAAAGCATAGGGAAACAACAAGAATCATGTTACCATGGAAATTTTTTCTAAATCAATAAGCTCATTAATTAAAAAATAAAACCATCAGCAAGTATCATCTGTAATGGGGATAAGTTAGAAACCTTCCCAAAAAAATCAGGAGTGAAGCAAGGATGCCCATTATCTCCACTATTATTTGATATTGTACTAGAAATTTTAGCTATAGCAACTAGAGAAGTAAAAGAAATTAAAGTATCTAATGAGGAAACTAAACTATCACTCTTTGCAGATAATGAAATGTTATATTTAGATAATACTAAAAGATCAACAAAAGGTTAGAGGAAATAATCCGTAACATTAGCAAAGTTGCTAGGATACAAATATATCCTATTTTACAATACAAATTAAAAAAATACAAAAAAAGAATACAAAATAAACCTACATATATTATCAGCATTTCTGTATATTTCCAACAAAACTCAGTAGCAAGAGTTACAAAGGGAAACTCCATCTAAAATCATTGAAGACAATATAAAATGTTTGGAGATATATCTGCCAAAACAAATAGAGGAATTATATGAACAAAATTACAAAACAATTTCCCCACAGATAAAACTTGATCTAAACAATTGGAAAAATTATCAATTGCTCGTGGGTAGCGTGAACTAATAATATAAAATTGACAATCCTACCTAAATTATCTTACTTACTCAGTGCCAAAGCTATCAAACTACCAAAAGACTGTTTTAGAGAATTAGAAAAAAAGAATAAAAAAGTCACCTGGAAGAACAAAAGATAAAGAATATCAAGGGAAGTCATGCAAAAAGAAATGTGAAGGTTGGTGACCTAGTAGTACCAAATCTTAAACTGTACCATAAAGCAGTCATCTTCAAAATAATATGGTATTGTAGTAGTAGTAGTAGTCTCTCGGTAACCGAGGATGATGACTGTCTTTGTGCGTTTTCATCTATGGTGTATAGATGAGTGTGCACAAAGACACTTGTGCGTGAAGGAGATTTAAGTGGAAAAATCGATGCACAGAGACAGTTCCACTCTCTCGGCGTTGGAAGCCTGGGTCCAGTGGCACAAAAAATCCTTACATCTGGAGACTTCCTCAGCTGCATTGGATGGCCATGTTGTCTTTTGTGCTCCAACACGCACTAAGCACTCCACAGTATTTTGCTGCGTTGCCATCTCAGCCATTTCCATGGTTACATGATTCTTGTTGTTTCCCTAGTTGAACCGTAGTTCACCAGGGGTCGGTGACTACCCGATGGCTACCCTCACAAGGTTTGGCCGGCCTGTCGAAGCCGTTGCTCGGGGTGTGGCCACTGCCACATGCTAGCAGCTACTGGGAGCCACAAGTGAGAGCTGGGTGTCAGGTGTCAGAGGCTGGAGAGCTGCCCAAGAAGGGCATGACAAGCCCTCCATACCAGAGATACTACCCCTCCCTGAGCACCCCATACACCCCTGTCTGGTATTGACTAAGAGATAAAGAGTGGATCAATGGAATAAGCTAGAGGTAAATAACTTCAACTATCTTTTGTTTGACAAAACAAAAGATTTCAGCTTTTGGGACAAGAACTCAATATTTGATGAAATATGGTGGGAAAATTAGAAAACAATATGACAAAAATAGGTTTAGATCAATATCTCATACCCTATACCAAGGTTAGTTAAAATAGATGCATGATTTAAACATAAAGAGTGATATTATAAGTAAATTAGGTGAACATGATATAATATACCCTTCAGATCTATGGGGAAGGAAAGAATTTAAGGCCAAGCAAGAAATATATAACATTGGAAGATATAAAATGAATAATTTTGATTATATTAAATTAAAAAGGTTTTGTTCCAACCAAAATTAGCAACCAAAATTAGAAGAGAAGCATCAAACTGGGAAAAAGGATATCAAATCTTCTGACAAATGACCAATTTCTCAAATATATGAAGTACTAATTCAAATTTATAAGAAATTAAATCATTCCCCAAATAATAAATGGTCAAGGGATATAAATAGGCAGTTTACAGATAATGAAATAAAAAACTATCAATAATGACATGAAGTGCTCTAAATCTGTCCTGATTAAAGAAATGCAAATTCAAACAACTCTGAGGTACCACCTTACACCTAGCAGAGTGGCCAATATGAAAGTAAGGGGAAATAATAAATGTTGTAGGATATGTGGCAAAACTGGGACACTAATGCATTGCTGGTGGAGTTGTGAATTGATCCAACCATTCTGGAAGGCAATTTGGTATTATCCCAAAACACCTTTAAAAGAATGCAGGCCTTTTGACACAACAATACCACTACTAGGCTTTTTTTTTCCTAAAGAGATAAAAAATGAGAAAGGTTCTGTTTATTCAGAAATATTTATAATCACACTTTTTATGTTGGGAAAAAATTGGAAATTGAGAGGGAATTCCTCGATTGGGGAATGGCTGAACAAATTGTGGTATATGATGGTAATAGGATACTTTTGTTCAATAAGGAATGATGGACTGCTTGATTTATATAAGAACTGGAAAGACCACCATGAACTGATGTGGAGTAAATTAAGAGCACCAGGAGATCATTATACACAGTAACTAAAAAATTGTGGGACCATCAAAAGTGATTGACACTGCTACTAAAAGCAATGCAATGATCCAGTTCCTATGAGAAAGAAAAAAAAGTTCACATCTGGGGAAAGAACTGTGGGAGTAGAAATGCAGAGGAAAACATATGATTTATCACTTAATTATGTGGGGATAAGATTTGTGGTTATGGCTTTAAAAGATCACTCTATTATAAAAATGAATTATTAGGAAATAGGATCAGAGAGATTATATATATATATATATATATATATATATATATATATATATAATTCAGTGTATTTGTCAATGTTTGTAGGGGAAGGGAAAATGGAGAGAGAGACAACAACCATGGAAAAATTAAAAGTAAATTAAAACAAGACAAAAAACAAATAAATAAAACAAAAAAGTTCAATTAAATTAGTGTATTAAAAGTAGAATTATTTGTAATACAGGATGAGGATGGATAAGATCATTTTAAAACACATTAACTATTATTAGGAAGTATTACAGGCTAAAATGAAGTGTTAGTGCTTGATCCAATAGGTTATAGAGATCCACTTTAGAAACACTTTTAAGCAAGGATTCAGATGTTGATAGAAGTACATTTGGAAGATATTAGCTCGCATATTAAAGAATTAAAGAATTAAAGAAAAAATAAAAATGATGAAAACTTGGAATATGAGACTTGGACTGTGAGACTACATTCAGACTATACTTATAAATTTCAATCATGAACAAAAAGATGGAATTAAGAGTGGATGAGCTCTTTGAAAGAGGAAGTATGGAGGAAGAACAAAGGAGTGTGGAATGACTTTCTAAGGACATCCAAAATGAAAACAAATCATTCACCATATAACTTCAATTAGCTAACAAGTACAAAATATTTTCATAGCAACCTGCCCATAAAAGAATTGAACAAGGAAATGTAGATGATTTGAACAGTTTTATTTTTATTATTTACCTGCCAACAATTATTCATTGTCTTGCCTGAGTGAGGAACTATTTGTGCAGCTGCTATAAACTAAGCTAAATTTCAAGAATAAAAAAACATGGCCTTTGAGTAAGCAAAGTAAGATTGAAAATAAAAGGAACTAAATGAAAGAGCTTTCATTCTATATTGCACTTAAATTTTTTAGGGAAGAAAATATTTTTCATACTTACAGGAAACTTCATCCAACTATATTTATGCAATGCATGGAAAAGAATCATTTATAACTCAAAAAATGTTAAAGCCAAACACTTTCTACTTGGTAAGTTTGTAGAACTTATAATAAAGGGAAGGGATGTAGTGACAGAAAAGGCTTAGTGTTATTGAATGATTGGAATATAAATGAGATATCTCTTCCTTATGAGATAGATGCATATAAAGGATCTTATAATTTATGATCTCTGAAATTATGGCCATTTATCATCTATAACATGTATAGCAGACAATATTTTCTTACTCATCTTCATCACTTTAAAGTCAACTGCAATTACAGTAAAAGAGGAATAAATAAGAAGTGTAATCAATGGAAACAAATATGGGCAGGATACTTTTGCAAGAGAGTAAACATTTAAACCTTTTGGCATTAACTTATACACTTGTCTACAGAGATTTACTTTTATATTAATGCTATTTGGAATTCATTTTTATAAATGCACACAAAAGTTCACTATTTTGCTATTGCAGACTATTAGCAAAGTATTGAAGAATCATTTGCATAATGGACAAATGTAAATTCATTGTAGTTGTAGAGATAAGCTCCTTGCTGACTCAATCATATTATACTTTCTCTGCCCTATATTAGCTGTTTTAACACTAATAAAGTGAACAGTGCAGTGTTTGAATGAAAAGCAGAGATTTTTGGCTTCCTAAATTTTACACTTCTCCCCAGATCTTGACTTCTTGCCATATTTTTGCACATGTGATATTATTTGTTGAAATGATAAGCTGCACACAGTCTCATGCATACATACATGCATATGTGCTTCAATCCTTGAGTGCTTGCTTTAAATGATTTAAAATATAGAAAATTACTTTTCATCATTGTCTCTCATGATTGTTCAATGAGTTGTTACAGAATCCAATTTACCCATTATCTGTTTTCTATTTACTGAATTGATTCTCTTGTTTCATTTAAAGTGAACTAACTGGTGGCTCTGCAGTCTTTTGGACTCATTGTGAAAAGTATTTCTAAAGTCACTAGATATATAGAGGTTAAATTCTGGGTTAATGTAGCTTATTCAGCTTTACTCAGAGGAGTGGATAAATTACTATGAAAAAAGGACAAATGGAAAAGAAATATATCTGCCATATTTGATCTAACTAGACATCCTAAACTATCAAAAGAAAATATTTTTACTAATATAAAAAGTATGAATATTTTAAAATAAATTTCCATGTATTCTTTATTGGAATTTCCTTATTTTCTAAACTTAAAAAATTATGTTAGCCTTCTTAGTTTGGGTAGGAATTCATAACTAATACTTCCCAATTTAGGAAGTGTGTGGATAATACTTCAGAGAATTATAACTAGAAAACTGACATAAGAAGATGAATGGAAAGTGAAAATATATTATTTTAGTCAGTATATAATATATATGTTTATTTGAAGTGCATAAACATGAAAAAATTAGTTTATCTTTTTCATTCCTGAAAAACAAACAATCAAGAAAAGCAATACAAAGAAAGTCTGCCCAGATCATTTTAGATTAATTTGAAAAGATACCAGTCACAATGACTCTGGATATCAGAGAAAAAGTTAAGTGTGTGTGTGTGTGTGTGTGTGTGTGTGTGTGTGTGTGTATAGGTGGGTGAGTGAATGATAATCTAAGCATGGAGTGTCATAAAATATGAAATATCAAGGAGGTTACTTCTCAATATGATATAAACATAATATGCATTATAGAAAGGACTTCAGTTCTCATTAAGTGGCAGTTTTCTCATGAAGTCTGTGAGAAAATCTTGGGAAGAAATAATTTAAAGGTATAGTATTTTTGGACCTCAGTTTCCTGGTTCCCTTCAAAATATCCAGGTTTATTTTTTCCTCTTAGACAGAAGTAAAATGACTAGACTGACTGAAAATACAAATTTACCAGTCTTCAAATTTATTTCTTGGATAAGAATTTTAAATGTCCTCATTTTCAATAGTTTAAGAAAAAGTCTCCTTAAAGAATATTTCTTTGGAAAATGAAACAGAAAATAAATTTTAAGACATATATAGCCACTATACCTGGAACTAGAACAACACAATGGTTTCTGGAGGATTAGCAGAGGAGAAAAGAAAGAAGATTCTGAATTTGCCAAAAATTACCCAATTATTTCCAAGATTTTTTTTGGGGGGGGGGTGATTGTTCAGGTCTGATGTTCAAAGTGTCTTTTTTCTTTTCTTGAATACCCACTTGTAAGAAAATGCCTGGAACACAGTAATTAATTAATAAATGCTGAAGGATGTGCTGAATACAGAATATTTGTGCCAAAAGCCCTTAGAATGACTGTCATCATGGGGAGTCCAATTGATTATGTGAGCAAAATATATTTCTACAACAATTGATGAGCTTGTGTGAGTCCATTTGTAGCATACAGTTAATGAATTAATAACTTAGAGTCTGTACCATACTGTTTATGTATATTATATATTGAATTCTTGTCTGGATGTTCAGATGCTTTTGCCCATATTGAGGGACAATAACACAAAATGTTATTTTGCAGAAACCTATTTTATAAGATTTATTTGGTAAAGAGTAATAGGTACCAAAAAATAGCATAATTGTTCATAGATCATTGCAAAGAGAACATTTAAAATATTCAGAAGTCATAGGGTGTTTCCCTCAAAATCATAATCAATGATAGATGACTCTAATAATAACACATACACAAATGAGGCCTGAAATAAGTATTTTTAAATGTTTAAAACAATTATCATCTCAAGCTAATAAAATTTACAACTTTTAATCCCCTGTCTCCTGTCTCCTTTTCAAATAAAAACACTAAATTAATTCAAACTCCCATTTTTTGTTCCTATTCATCTATCTTAAATGATGACAGAAGAAATCACTGAAACTACAAGACAGGGTATAGAAAATAACACATATATAATAAGAATCAAGCCTTATTTTCTGCAAAGTTTTAATTGTCTTCTTCATTGACTAACTTTTTATCTTCTAATTTTCTCTGTATTGAACTTTCTCTTTCAATTAAGATAGGGAAGGGGACTTAGCTGAAATGGGAAAGTACTTAAGGGAGAGATAATAATTAGCTTTTGTCAGGAATGTCAAACCACCACCATCATTACCACAGCACCATATTCACTCAGATTACTGTATTGAAGGGTAAAGTCAATACTCTCTAGATGACTAGACATTCTAACTAACTGCCCACATCCATTATTCAGGGTAGAAATTATTATGGAGAGGTATAAATCTTCTCCCTTTATCTAGGAGATTTCTTCACCAACTGTTGACTGCCAACAAGGAAAAGATAGGCAAATAAGCAGTAGAGATGTCCACACCCCTCATAATAGCACTCTTGCTATTACTCTCCTCTACTACTCTCCTACTCTCTGTCTCTGTCTCTGTCTCTGTCTCTGTCTCTGTCTCTCTCTCTCTCTCTCTCTCTCTCTCTCTCCCCCATTCTCTCTCTCCTAATCTCTCTCTCTCTCTCTCTCTCTCTCTCTCTCTCTCTCTCTCTCTCTCTCTCTCTCTCTCTCTCTCTCTCTCTCTCTCTCTTTTTCTCTGTCTCCATTTCTCTCCATGTGCCTCTTTTGGGAGCCATCCAGTGGTCCCCATGAGGGTCCAAGGTTACTCTGTCTAGATGTGATGATCCAGTTGAGTAATGGAAATGACAGACACTGTGTATTCAGGCCCACATGCATAGGTGTCACACAGTGTTCTGCCATAGCACAGAGTTTATTATATAGGATTTCAAGTACACACTTCTTTGGCACAGAATCAACTTTCTACATATATGTTTCCATATTTCTTAACAACAGACACATAGCCTAAGGAGCTAGACAATGAAACATTGTTGCTATAGATGGATGACATAGACAAGGTGATCTAAATGTTAGTTCTCCTGACCTAAAAGAATCATTGTTAATTTTGGTCAGCTTTCACAATCAATCACAATTACTTAGGAGATGGATAACAAAACATTTCGTAACTAGATTACATAGTTACAGGGCAATTAAATGACAGGCCAGATTTGGGGTTTTCCTCAATTTAAAAGTTCTATTATTCTTTAGTTACTTTAAAGCACCTGGCAATGTTGCCTGGTTTCTGTCCATAAACAGAATTCAGTGGAGTGTGTATTGAAGGTGATTGATGTTCTTGGCTTTCCTGGCTTGTAATGGGAGCGAATGTGGCTCTGTGAAGAGGGAGGAGGGGCATAATCCTCTTTAGGTTTTAATTCTATGAATTTAATGTTTTGGGGGTAATAACATAGGGGGATTAAAGTGGAATATATATGTATTGATCCCATAAGTATTAGCTCTCATATTATTTCTCCTATATATTGGGAAGGAAACAATAATCATGTCAAGTCCCTTAGTGGGGGAAGTTGGAGATAAAGAAGTCACAGAAAGGGGTTTGCAGGGGGGTATTTTGTTCTAGGGAAGCTGCTTTGCAGTTTCCAAGTTTCCCACAGTGACCATGTCAACCAGTGTGGGTCTGTTGGCTCCCCACATGCCTCCCTATGTGTCTCTCTGTCTCTGTCTGTCTCTCAATCTCTCATCATTTAAAGGCTAATTCTTTTCTGCCTATAAAGATCTCCCAACCTTAAAACAAATAAACAAAAAAATACTAACAAAAACCTCCATTTGATTATATCATTTCCTCAACCCATCATTCTATATTTATCTTTTTTATCATAGTTTTGTTTTTACAACTTACCTCCCATAACTCTCATCTCCTTCACTTTCTCACCTCCTACTAATATCTTATAATCTCATTTCAAATTTCATTGCTCAACAAAAATGATCTCTCCATGTTAGGAAAATATCTCTTAATGCACAAAAATGCATGTTCAGTCTCCTTCCTTAGCTTTTCTGCATTATTTGGCAATGTTCAATAGTAGCCCTCATCTCCTTGGCTATTTATGATTGTGCTTTCTTCTTGTCTTCCTCTGAAAAAAGTCATCCCACTTTCCCCCCATCTCCTTTAGTGAAGTATCATTTATTCCTCATACCACCTCCCCAATAAGTTCTGAAGTGAATGTAAATCTTTCCTGTTATTCTGTATTTATGCATTTTTAAAAATCCTTGTATTATTGAGTAACTCAATACTCTTTATTTCTAAATCTTAAAAAAGCCTTTCATTTTTGATAATAGAGAATATAGCAACTAACTAGACTAAGTAGACACTGGAAGGCCTGAGAATAATTGTCTTCTAATAGATATGATTTTGTGGCAACTTAATTTACTGTTATAAATAAAAGTTACATTTGCCTTAAAAAAATCCAAAATAAAGTATTTCCTCTTTATGCCTTGTATGTAATGTTCCCTGTTATCTCCACTGTCTCCAGCTTCCTGAAAAATAATATTTCCTTCTTTTATGAATTCCCATAAATGGTTATCTGTCCTCTCTAATATCTGAAGTAATTTTTTTTCATTTTTCCCATGTCTCTTATGTGACATCAGCTGAAGGCCAAATACCATTCAGTGATTTGAGGTAAATGGGCCACTGGAAGTTAAGAACCAAGGAGATAGGAAAAAAATGCACAGGCATTGCCCTGATGAGAGGCCCAGGCAAATTAAAGAAACTATGTTTGGTTCCTGAGATGTGACATGTGAGAATTAGTGGGTAGAGAAAAAAGCTTATAAGTCAATCCAAGGAGGAAATGGGGGTCTTTGGCATGATTGTGGAGGAACAGATTGGAAGAGTGGTGGAATGTAGAAGGATTCCTGTAATGGTGGCCACTGATTAGAAAGCTAAGTATCTCTCTACCTCTCTCCTATTTCTCCCTTTCTTTCCTACTTCCACTATACTTCCTATACTTTCCTACTTCCAATAATAAAGATATGAAGCTATATTCAGCCTCATATTTCTAATTATTACACTGGGCATGTGCAATTTTTCTATAAGAAGCTATTTTTAAGGATTAAAAAAATCTTAGTTCGTATATGAAGCACTTAATCTTACTTGAATTTGTTTTAAATTATTAAGGACAAATCTCCTACACAGTCCACATTCCTGAATATTTTGGTCACCAGTAATTCTTTAATTTTATTGTACTTTCTCTCTTTTTAAATATATAAGCTAATTGATATGGCTGAAGAGAATATAAGGTAGAAAAGAAAGAGAATCAAGATAAATAGAAGAGTATTGGTTGAAAAAGAAAGAGACAACATTTAAGGAAACACCAAATTAAGCAGCTCTATGTAGATTACAAAAGAAAGGCAAAGTAGTTTCATTACAACCTTACTAAATTCTATATATGATATATATGTCAGTATGTGAGTGTAATATGCATATATATGTAGTAAATATTGTCATACATTTTAAAAACAATCTGTAGAAAGCAGTTTCTTGTTTGAGCAACTTTTCAATTCTTAATAATATATTAAATATGTATCTCCATTAAGACTCCAGTTCTCAGTTTATTAGAAAAAGTGAGGTAATGGGTGTACTTTCCATACTGACTCACTTTCTTGCTTATACCATAATATATATTTCCTAATAGCCTTTTTTCCATTCCCTCAAGCTATTTTTTCAAAGTATCAAAATCTTTTAGATCAAACACATTTTCTCAAAATCTCTCCATTAATGAAATTCATTTTAGTAATTTATTCATAATTTCATTCAATTTTTTTAATTGTCAAGTCTATAAAAGGGGATTGCTAGATGATAGGTTTCTAAAGATTAAAAAAGCAGGCCCTTAACTGAAGGGAGATTATAATAGAAATGAAGAAGTAATGTTATGTGTGTATATTTATATACTCATACAAATAACTATTATGTAATAAAAAAAATCTTAGTAGGCTACCACTTCTGAGAACCTTTCTTTGATTCCCTACATGAAAATGACTAAAATCACATCAAATTTCTTATAGCAATTTGGTAGCTATCTTTTTCAACCTTATGATGTTTTGTCATCTTATTTTTACCTACATATTTATTTTATTATTATTTTATATTGTTTTGGAAAGGACTGTGCCATTTGTCTAATCAAAATGATAAACAAACTAGGCACTTAATATTTGTTCAGTTAAAAGACAGCCAAGTTACAATTCTATTTATATTTCAAAAGTGCATTTTAAATGATAATAGAATACCATGAATTATCTGGAAAGTTTAATAAAAAATTATTTATATCCTTTAAAAAATTCAGCAGACAACTATATTGTGTAACATTCCCCATCCAACTCAATTTAAAGTTTATAATGCTTTTATGCAATCTAATAAAGGAAAATTTAATATCATGTAGCAAATATTTAAACATGGGATGAAACATTATCATACTTTACTTCCATTATCAAAGCAAATTGTTTTATGTGTCAAGGAAAGTAGGTGTTAGAAAAAGAAAAAATTAAATTTAAGAGGATAAATGCAATTAAAACGAGCACTCATAACAGATTAAAATGCCAAATCTACTCATGATCCATTTCAGCATCTAGTTTTGCAGCTAAAGTAAAATTAACTCCTTTCAACTAGTATAGAGTTTGTAAAAGAGATTTCAAACTCTCAATAGAATAGAATCTCTAAACTAATAAAACTCCAAACGATTTTCAGGGATATCCCTCAAATTTTTTTTGTCCGTTTTGTGTCACTTTTCTGTAGTGAAGTTAAGAATATCTCATCAAATTTAAATACTTTAACATTGTTTAACTTTAAATTTTTATGTATATCTTTAGAATAGTGCTAGCTAAAGCAGATATTTAATTCTATGTTCTTTTGTTTACTCTGTTACTGTGTGTGATTTTTTTGATAACTTTAAGGGAGTTATATATGTTAGTAGCTCTGAACAATCTTTTTTTTCCTTATTTTTATTGGAAGGGAGACATGGTATATTTTCATAATACTGTGCTCACAATTTTTGTGTATGAACATGAAATATCTGACTGGGATTAGAGTAGTAAAACATTCATCTATCTATAAAAATTCTCTTGACTTTATATAGTATTCTTATATAATAATAAGTTAAAATAGTATTTAGAATTCTTCATATATTTTATGAAAAATCTATATTCTGGATATAATGGCAAAGGATTATATTTATGAGTCAAATTAGCAGTTGACTCTCATAATTACTCACTCTATTATTATTCCATCAATACCACTCCCAACAGTTATTCATCTAGCCTATTTGAATACTTCCACTGATGAGGAAATTATAATATAGGGAGGCCATTTTGTGATTATTCTTATTAGTAGATAAGGTCTTCCTAATATTGAGTTTAGAATTTTGCTCTTAATAATTTTCAACTTTTTCCCCTAATTATTAGCTCTAGAATAATAAGGAATTCAATAAATAAGTAGCTACTTATTCCAGTGTCTAATCTCTATTCCATAAAGTCTCACCTCATATATTTGAAAATGACTACCATTTCCCTGTCTTTCCAAATCAGTTTATCTAATGATTCATGACTGTACATTCCTTTTACTTTTTTTTTCAACTCTTACCTTCTACCTTAGAATCAATAATGTATATTGATTCCAAGGCAGCAAAGTTGTAAGGGAGAGGCATTAGGAATTAAATGACTTGCCCAGGGCCACACAGGAAGTTTCTGAGGACAAATTTGAACCTAGCATCTCCCATCTCTAGGCCTGGTTCTCAACCCACTGAGCAACCTAGCTGCTGCCTACATTTTACTATTTCTGATAACTATGATCCTATGCCTCTTCTTTCCTTTATACAAATTCTTGAAAAAAGTACTTTATCCTTATTGCCTAACTTTATTACCTATCATTCTCTTTCTTTATATACTTTCTAACCTCTTGTGTACAGTCTTTTAATTCAGATAAAGCTATTTTCTTCAGAGTCAGAAGTCTCTAAGAATAAATTCAAATGGAAATCTCTTAAGTCTTATTCATCTCTATCTTTCTGAGACATTTGATGTTATTGTCCACACACTCTCATTCTAGATTTTACCTCTTCTTTTTACTTTTTATTTTCTTTATGAATGGATAATCCTCAGTTCTCTTTATTAAAAAATATTATTTCCCATTAATTGAGAACAGATCAAAGTTTTTACTGAGATCCTTTCCTTTTTCTCTAATAAAATCATTAATGTTATCAGAACCATCAAAATTGATTCTTATCTCTCATGTGGTAACTATTCTTCCTAATATTGTGCCATTCATAAATTTGTTAAGCATGATGTATTGAAGCATCTATAAAAGGTATCAAACTTGAAAGTATACTTAGTGGCCCCAACAGTGTAATAAAAGTTTCATTCCACTCTCCTCAAACCAAGACAGCAGGGGCTGAAGAGAAAATGGTAGGAAAGAGAAAATTAAAATTTGGGATCTAAAAACGTTTTCTCCAAATCACAAATCAAACTCTTGAGTAGTATAGCCAAAAAAAAATCACCAAATAATGAGACCTTCTTCTAGTCTGAGACAACTTAAAAGTTTAGTCAGAGAGATTTTCCAGTGCGTGACCTTGTTTTCATCAATAGCTAACCAACTCTAAGCACCCCTCAGTGACTTCTTCTATTGCCTTCATGGGATATAGGGAAAACTGCACATCTGTCTCCTCTAACAAGGAATCCTTCACATGTTTGGAATAGAAACCATTCCAGATGCCAGATGGTTTTGAGGAATTTTGGTTAACCTTGGTTTACCACATCTACCAAGATGGTTTTATGCTATTAAGGCTTCAGCTTATGCTACAACTTATTGGATATACAGGTAATAACTGAGTGGCAGGTTAACATCAAAGGATAGAAACTGAATTTTAAAAAGGACTTTACAAGTTCATGCTGTAGGTACCAGTCTTTTCTAGATACATCATATTCTTCATGGGTAGTCTGATGAAGTAGAAAAAGAAAGGGGGAGAACAAGCATTTACATAGAGATTCCTATGTGCCAGGCATTGTGGTAACCAAAATGAGCCTTAGCCAATGGAATAATATTAGCACTCAACATTTGTACCAAATGGAAAAAGAAAAGTTAAATGAAAAACAGAAGGAAATAGACAGTAAAATGACATTATAGGGAATCTCAATTTACTCCTCACATATCTAGCTAAATGAAACATACAATAAATAAGAAAGGAAAAGGGATGAATAAAATCATGGAAAATTATGATAGGTTTTTCATAGATATTAGTATGCCTTTTTCTCAACTATATATGGAAACTTAAAACACTTAACCATATATTAGGGCATAAAATCCTCAAGTGAAAAAATAGAAAGATTAAATGCATCATTTTATGATCATAATGCAAAAATATATATTCAATAAAACATCATGGGAGCATAGATAAAATAGTAATAGGAAACTAAATCTATTCCTACAGAATGTGTGTGTCAAAGGTTAAATCCTAGAAACAATCAATAATGTAATTCAAAAGAATGATAATGAAACAACATTACAAAATCTATGGGATACAGCCAAATCAGTAGTTATTGGAAAATACATATCTCTTAATGTATACAAGAGAGAAGATTAAATCAATGAATTGGACATGCATATAAAAATAAACAAATTACATTTTTTCAATTAAACATCAAAATAGAAATCCTGAAAATCAAAGGAAACATGGATAAATTGGAAAGTAAAACAAACCAAGACACTGAACTAAGATGTAAAATTTGGAGCTAGTTTTATATTAAAATATATATATGCCAGTGGTTAATTTGACTAAAAAAAACCAAAAATATGCAGATCATTTATGGATTGATTGACATGAGTTCTAATACAATAAAATATTAAAACCAGTAGTTCTTCCACCCAAGGAACTCACTGTTATGCCTCTAATATATCTAAACCCTGAAAGCTGGCAAAAGTGGAAAAAGTGAATTTAAGAAGTCCTGGGAAGCACCCTGGTGAAATGACATGTCTTAACCAATTCAATCATGTTTTTTAAAAGTTTCTCAAGATTAGCCACTTTCTATGATTTATGAGTTACTCTTTTTTGCATAAAATTAAGTTCTGTAAATTGCTCATTGCTCTGACTAGTAGGAATCAAGGAACCTTGATTTGTAGTAATTTCTAGTGTAGCAATAAGTCAATATTTTTGGAAACTTGCCCCAATACTTTTTTTCCCTTCAGGTAGATTTTTCCATCAAATGAAATGAATTTACATGTGAATTTACAATTTAATTCTACCAAATATTAAAAGAGGTGAAAATAATCCTAAAAGTGAATATACATATATGCTTAAGTATCTATCTATCTATCTATCTATCTATCTATCTATCTATCTATCTATCTATCTATCTGCTGGTGGAATGCATAGATAAAGGCTCTGTACAGAATCCCTTTTATAACACAAATATGGCCTTTATGGCTAAATCAGGGAGAGCAAAAAACAGAGAAAACATAGATTTTACTAGATTAATACTGATCAAAAATTTTAAATAAAATACTAGGAACATAATCTGAGCAATATATCAGAAAGATTTTATAGTGTTACCAGTTAGGATTTATAACAGGAATTAAGGGCTAGTCCAATTCTTAGGAAAACTGTAAGCAAAATGCACCACATCAATAACAATAACAAAAATAATGATTATGTTAATAGATGAAGTAAAAGGTTTTGATAAAATATAACACCAATTCATATTTAAACACTAAAAGTGAGGGAAACAGAATTAAGTTACTTGCCTAGGACCATATAGCTAGTAATTGTATAAGGGCAGATTTGAAGTCAGAAAGAAGAGACTTCCTGATTTTAGTCCCAGCATTCTTTACACAGCACCACATAGCTGCTCTAAACAAGTGAAAAAAAGAGAAATTAGAATCATTTGAACCCATTTCTGTCTTGAAAATGAACACTTTGAAAAGGAGTAAATGGGAAGAATCTAAATTAAACTATCATTTTCATGTGACTATCATGTATTGATTTGATTTTGAAAGATAGTTTAATGAGACATGGAAGTATTTCCCATAATAAAATATAAACATCTGGAAGCACAAAACTTTCCACTTTTCTTCTATCTCTAGTGTATATCACTAATATCTAGTAGAGAGGAATACTTAATACATTGATTGAATGATTAATATCAATACATATTTATTCTGTCCTATAAATGACCACACTACCCTCACATTGAGAGAAAATAAAATCTATCAATAATTACATAAATATTTATTCATCATTTTCCTTTAAGGCAATATTTTATAAATGTAATTGCTTATGCCCATGCTTTTTTGCCTAGCATATCTCAATCTTTATTCAAAATAGTGCCCTTCAGCCTCTAACATCCAATATTAATTATCATCATTAGACCAATGTTTGGCATTAATTGATGCACTATATATTAAATCTTTTGAATTTCAGACTCACTCCTAATGCGGTTAAGTCAAGGGCTTCAAAAAAATAATATGAATTGGTAGTTTTCATTAGTCTACCTCTATATGATTTATAGTCTTATCCCTTGAATAATGCAGTTTAAAAGACAATATCAAAGATCCTTTATACTGAAGGTGCCTTTATTCTATCTCTACATAAAGCATCACTTATTTCTTCTATGAATATTAAAATATGGACTTAAATTATAGCAACATCTTTCAGGTTTGCTCCAAAGTACTTCAAGAACAAATTTAATATCTTTCATGGTAGTTGATCACAAGAAATGTGAAAGACCTCTACAGTTGAAGCATAGGCCTGGAAGCTTGATAATTCCATAAATTTGATACTGATTATACTTTCTAGTTCAACAAGATAAGTTTAAATATATATTTCTTTAAATTAATTATAGAAAATAAAATTGCATAGTATTCTTGTATTATTTTTTTCTTTGGCAATAATGGCAATATTAACAAAACACCATCATTGCTATTTGGTTGATAAAGTGTTTCTTCATAGCACCACCATGAAGTTAATGAGATCACATCATTATCTATATTTCATAAATGAGGAATCAGAATGATTTACTAATGAATTGAAACTCTCTATTCCTATACAAAATATCCATTAACCTGTTTATATGCCTGTTTTGTTAACATAATGAAATAAAAATTACAAAGGACAAAAATAGTTAAAGAAAATTATTGCAAAGAAGGTTATATCATCAATGTGGAGCATTTCTGAGGAGAGAACAGATAAAAGTATGTGTTTTCCTTCAGCAAAATCGTTTTCCTTTTAATTAATTTGTA
Organism: Monodelphis domestica; assembly: GCF_027887165.1. Classification (NCBI taxonomy): domain Eukaryota; kingdom Metazoa; phylum Chordata; class Mammalia; order Didelphimorphia; family Didelphidae; genus Monodelphis; species Monodelphis domestica. The sequence continues at coordinate 354,909,350 of NC_077229.1, read as the reverse complement.
TTTTTATGAATTTGTTGTTCCTTTTTTATTATTTTTCATTCTAATTAACTTTAATTTCAACCTCAAAACTTTGCCTGAGCAAAATTATCTCAAGCTTTAAACCATAAGATAATGCTGCTAAGCCCCTGATCTCAAAGTTGTTTAAGTCAACTTAATATTCTCCTTAAATATAACATGATATTAATAAGGTTAGTATGTATGGTATAGCATGCATGATTAGTGGGTTTATAACTATACTTAAAAGTAAACCTCTGTCACCATGGTAACCATTTCATTTTAAGAAGTTGTACATTGGTTTTAATTTCAATGAACATATTTGTCTTATAATAGTAGGGAAAAACAATATTCTATTTCTTTAATTATCAGATATAAACCATAGAAATCTGAATCTGAAATTTTTCTCTTTTTATATTTATTTCTGTGTCTCTCCTCTCCTTACTGGGAATTTTTACTTTTCAATTAATGCCTGTTTAAGGAAAGAATAAATTTTATTTTTTTTAATTTTATTTATTTACTTTAAAAATATATTTTCATGGTTACATGATTCATGTTCTCTCCCTCCCCTCTCTCATCCTCACTTCTAGAGTTGACAAGTGATTTCACTGGGTTATATATGCATTATTGCTTGATACATTTTTCCATGTTATTCAATTTTGTAGTAATCTATTAAAACCAAAAATCCAAGTCTTATACCCATATAAACAAGTGACAAATCATATTTTCCTTTGCATTTCTACTCCCACGGATTTTTTCTATAGATGTTGATAAAATTTTTCTTATAACTCCTTTAGGATTGTCCTGGCTCTTTACATTGATATTAATAGCAAAATCTATTACATTTGATTGTTCTATAATGGTTCAATTACTGTGTACAATATTCTCCTGGTTCTGCTCATTTCTCTATGCATTAGTTCCTGGAGGTCTACCCAGTTTTTGTAGAAATCAAGCAGTTTATCATTCTTTATTTCACAATAGTATTCCATCATCATCATATGCCAAAATTTGCTTATCCATTCCCCAACTGAGAGACACCCCTTCATTTTCCAATTTTTTTTTCTAACACAAAAAGTATGGCTGTAAATATCTTTGTACAAACATTTTTTAAATCTCTTTAGGATAAAAACTAGTAGTGATATGGCTGGATCAAAGCATATTCATTCTTTTAAAGTATTTTGGGCATAATTCCAAATTGCCTTCCAGAATGGTTGGATCAATTCACAACTCCAGCAGCAATATATTAGTGTCCCAATTTTGCCACATCTCTTCCAATATTTATTATTTTCCTTTGTTATCATATTAGCCTCTCTTCTAGGTGTAATGTGGTACCTCAGACTACTTTTGATTTGCATTTGTCTAATCAGTAGGGATTTGGAACACTTTTTCATGTAATTATTGATAATTTGACTTCATCTGCAAACTGCTTATTCATATCCTTGGCCATTTGTCAATTTGGGGAATATCGTGATTTCTTGTATATTTGATGTAATGCCTAATACATATATATAAACCCTACATCTATATACTTTGAAAGGCAATAACTTCTTCTAGGGCAAAGCCCTCAAATACTATCCTATTATCAACATTTAATAATATAACCACTGTCTCTCTACCTGTCTACCCAAGTTATTAATAATCATTAAGGCTGTTAAGACCTTAAATCCATTTCTTTGACTCCTCACAGTCCCAGAGAGAGAGAGCAAGTCACACCCTCTCCCCAGGAAACCCAGGGACCAAAGCTCTTTCCAAAGGTCTCCAACTCACAAACCACACTTGGACACACCCTTCTGTCACTAACTGACAAATTGCACAGCAGGTGGTCTCCTATCAAAAAATGTATTACTCCTTTTCCTCTTAAAAAGAAAAAAAATAGAAATTAGTAAAAAGCATCAAAAACTTTGTTATATTTTTTTCTAATTCTTTGAAAAAGGTTTTTGATAATCAAATAGGTATGGCACTGAAGAAGTAAATTAATTAGGGTAGGATTGTCATTTCTTCATAATAGCTCATCTTACCCATGAGCAATTAAAGTTTATTTTCCAACTTAGGTCTAGTTCTAATTGTGTGGAGAGTGTTTTCTAATTGTGCTCATATAATTCCTGTGTTTCTCTTGGATGATAGATTCTCAATATTTTATACCCTAAAGAGTGATTTTAAATAGAGTTTCTCTTCCTAATTCTTGATACTGCATTTTGTTGGAAATATGTAGGAATGTTCAAGATTAATGTGGGTTTATTTTGTGCTGAGAAAGATGAACTTTCAAATAAAACAATTTGATTGATCATTTGGATAGCCTACAGATGGTCAAATCCTAGAAACTGTGAGAGAATTTCCTTGGTCATTTTCATGTGATTTAAGAGGAAATCTAGGGAAAATTATCATTATGAGAAGAGTAGTTTCTCATTGACCTTCATAAAGTGAGCTTTTCTTAGTTTGCAGAGGGAGAAATATATTTTGTCTTTCATGTTGAATAGAAAGAACTACATTAAAGTGTTATGTCCCACACAAATTGGTCTGCCTTATGGTGAAAGGTTGCATGTCTTATGGTAAAAAGTACTCTTAGTCAATTCATTAATAGTTTTGTTGTACCTGCTATTATGATTCCCTTTTAAAATAATGGAGATGTGATTTATTTTATATAATCCAGAGTAGTCAAAAAGAAAAAGACAATCTCGTTTATCCATATATTGGTTGAAAATATCTATCTATCTATCTATCTATCTATCTATCTATCTATCTATCTATCTATGAGATATCTATCATAGAGATATCTATGAGATAGATAGATAGATAGATAGATAGATAGATAGATAGATAGATAGATAAATAGATAGAAGCTATGGAAGTTTTCTTGGACCTCAACAGTCTACTTCACCACTGTTCTTCGGTAACAAAAATTTCCTGGTGGTTGTAACTGAAAAGCAATTATACAAAAGAAAGCAGACCTCACTGATGCTAGGCCACAAATCTGGGGAATAGACTGAATATGCCAGATTAACAGGATAGGATACCATATATGTGTGGAGCTATGTAGGATTCCATTATGCCTGAGGGAAAGAGCAAAGCAAGGTATTTTTGATCATCAAAAGTCAATTGGGGTAGAAAGTTAGACTGTTGAATCAGGAAATACTCTTGGTGAGAAGAGATTGAGGCAATATGCAATCTATCCCTTAAAAAAAAAAACTATAGGGAATCAAGATGGGAGCTTAGAGAGAGAAAAACATCAGACCTCTGCAGAACAGTTCATCACTAATCAAAAACACAATGCTTCCAGAGGAGTGAAAACCAAATCTAACAATAGAACAAAACTAGGGAACTCTCCTACTGGACTCAACTTAAAAAGTATGCCACCCTGCAAAAAATAGCCTGAATTCTAGAACACTTGGGTTTAAGGGGAAGAAAGAAAGAAGGTCCCATGGCCCCTCCCCCAACTACAGTGCTGATCCTACAACAGTGGATAGAATCTCTGGGCAGGCAAGGGTGCTAGTCAAGGAGGGAGGAACTCACTGGCACAGCTGTGCCAGGCTCAGGGCATTGAACACAGGTAGCGAGGAGGCAGCTGGAGGAACATTGCTGAGAAGGTCTCATAGAAGGCAGCCGAGTCACAGCTAAAATACTTCATTTTACACACATCCCCTCCGGCTTCTTGGGAAGTTTTAGACTCAGGGCACATCCAGGTTTTCAGATAAACTCTGCCCTGGCTCAATCTTATCAATAGGACAGATAAGAACCCTTGAGAGGGCAGAGAAGCTCAAGATCCAACAACCCTCCCCCAGACTTCTCTTAGAGCCTTGCTGACTAAGTTCCAAGGGCAAAAGGCTGCAACAAATACAGGCTACAACCTTGATAATAGGGTGGGAATCCCAGCTCCTTTTCAGATTCTGCTGCCAGCTAAGGAAGATCTGAAATCAGGGTTCATCAATACCATCAACCTAACCTGACCAATCAGCAGAGAATAGTCAAACTCTCTTCTATAAGGACTATATTTACATCAAATTAAACATATAAATATGTGGGGAAAATGTTTTGTGTAACTCTCAAAAATTGTAGTATCATAAGAGTAGTTAGAAGAAACATGCATAGGGAAAGATTGAGGCATTAAGAAGATTTGGGGAAAGTGGGGGAAAAAAGGAAAAGGGAGGGGGGAACCATCAATAATACTGAGACTTACTTTAAGAAATAGGGGGGACTTAGTAGAATAATCTTTCCCATAAAGAGATACATTAGGGAAGGGGAGGGGAAGAACTCTCATATGAGAAGGAGAGGAAGAGAGGGTGAAGTGGAATTACTTAAACCTTACTCTCAGTGAAATTATATCTGAGAGGGAAGAACATTTAGATCCAGTGGGATCTTGAATTCTATCTTATCCATTAGGGCAAGAAAGAAAGGAAAATTAAGGGGGGGAGGGAGCACGAAAAGGGAGGGAAGAGGAGAGGGGAGGGGAAGGGAGCACAAAAATGGAGGGGCTAGAAAGGGAAGCATCTCGAGGGAGGAGACTGGGGGACTGACCTAAAGCAAATCACTGGTTCAAAAGGAGATAGCTAAAGAAGAAAGGTCAGAACTAGGGGAAGGTATCAAAATGCCAGCAAATCCACAAATGACAATCATAACTTTGAACATGAATGGGATGAACTCACCCATAAAACATAGACAAATATCAGATTGCATTAGAACCCAAAACCCTACCATTTGTTGTCTTCAAGAAACACATATGAGGCGGGTTGACACTCAGAAGGTTAGAATTAGAGGTTGGAGTAAGACCTTATGGGCCTCAACTGATAGAAAGAAGGCAGGAGTTGCAATCATGATATCTGACAAAGCCAAAGCACAAATGGACCTGATCAAAAGAGATAGGGAAGGTAAATACATTATGTTCAAAGGAGTGTAGACAATGAGGAAATATCACTAATCAACATGTATGCACCAAATGGTATAGCATCCAAATTTTTAATAGAGAAACTAGGAGAATTGAAGGAGGATATAGACAGTAAAACCATATTAGTGGGAGACTTGATCCAACCACTATCAAATTTAGACAAATCAAACCAAAAAATAAACAAGAAAGAGGTAAAAGAGGTGAATCAAATTTTAGAAAAATTAGAGTTAATAAACATATGGAGAAAAATAAATAGGGACAAAAAGGAATACACCTTCTTTTCAGCACCACATGGCACATTCACAAAAATAGATCATACACTAGGTCACAGAAACATGGCACTCAAATGCAGAAAAGCAGAAATAATAAATGCAGCCTTTTCAGATCACAAGGCAATACAAATATTGATTGGTAAGGGTACATGGAGAGTCAAATCAAAAATTAATTGGAAATTAAATAATATGATACTCCAAAATCAGATAGTTAGAGAAGAAATCATAGAAACAATTAATAATTTTGTTAAAGAAAATGACAAAGGCGAGACATCCTTTCAAGCCTCATAGGATGCAGCCAAGGCAGTACTAAGAGGAAAATTCATATCCCTGAGTGCATATATTAACAAATTAGGGAGGACAGAGATCAAGGAATTGGAAATGCAAGTTAAAAAACTTGAGGAAGAAAAAATTAAAAACCCCTAGAAGAAAACCAAACTAGAGATCCTAAAAATTTCGGGAGAAATTAATAAAATCAAAAGTGACAGAACTATTGACTTAATAAATAAGACTAGAAGCTGGTACTTTGAAAAAAACAGAAAAAATAGACAAAGTACTGGTTAATCTAATAAAAACAAGGAAAGAAGAAAGGCAAATTAACAGCATCAAGGATGAAAAGGGGGACATCACCTCCAATGAAGAGGAAATTAAGGCAATCATTAAAAACTACTTTGCCCAACTATATGGCAATAAATATACCAACCTAGGTGATATGGATGAATATTTACAAAAATACAAATTGCCTAGACTAACAGAAGAAGAAATAGATTTCTTAAATAATCCCATTTCAGAAAAAGAAATCCAACAGGCCATCAGAGAACTTCCTAAGAAAAAATCCCCAGGGCCTGATGGATTCACCATTGAATTCTATCAAACATTCAAAGAATAGCTAACTCCAATACTATACAAACTATTTGACATAATAAGCAAAGAGGAAGTTCTACCAAACTCCTTTTATAACACAAACATGGTACTAATTCCAAAGCCAGGCAGGACAAAAACACAGAAAGAAAATTATAGACCAATCTCCCTAATGAATATAGATGCCAAAATCTTAAATAGGATACTAGCAAAAATCTCCAGCAAGTAATCAGAAGGGTCATCCACCATGATCAAGTAGGATTTATACCAGGGATGCAAGGCTGGTTCAATATTAGGAAAACTATCCACATAATTGACCACATCAACAAGCAAACCAACAAGAACCACATGATTATCTCAATGGATGCAGAAAAAGCCTTTGATGAAATACAACACCCATTCCTACTAAAAACACTAGAAAGCATAGGAATAGAAGGGTCATTCCTAAAAATAATAAACAGTATATATCTAAAATCATCAACTAATATCATCTGCAATGGGGATAAACTAAATCCATTCCCATTAAGATAAGGAGTGAAACAAGGATGCCCATTATCACCTCTACTATTTGACATTGTACTAGAAACACTAGCAGTAGCAATTAGAGAAGAAAAAGAAATTGAAGGCATTAAAATAGGCAAGGAGGAGACCAAATTATCACTCTTTGCAGATGACAATATGGTCTACTTAAAGAATCCTAGAGATTCAACCACAAAACTAGTTGAAATAATCCACAACTTTAGCAAAGTTGCAGGATACAAAATAAACCCACATAAGTCATCAGCATTTCTATATAATTCCAACAAAGCTCAGCAGCAAGAACTAGAAAGAGAAATCCCATTCAAAATTACCTTAGACAAAATAAAATACTTAGGAATCTATCTCCCGAGAGAAACACAGGATCTATATGAACACAACTACAAAACACTTTCTATACAACTAAAACTAGACTTGACCAATTGGAAGAACCTTAACTGCTCATGGGTAGGACGAGCCAATATAATAAAAATGACCATCCTATCCAAACTCATCTATCTATTTATTGCCATACCCATTGATCTTCCAAATTTTTTTTTTACTTATTTAGAAAAAACTATAACAAAGTTCATTTGGAAGAACAAGAGATCAAGGATATCCAGGGAAATAATGCAAAAAAAAAAATACAAAGGAAGAGGGACTTGCAGTCCCAGATCTCAGACTATATTATAAATCAGTGGTCATCAAAACAATTTGGTACTGGCTAAGAGAAAGAAAGGAGGATCAGTGGAATAGCCTGGGGGCAAGCAACCTCAGCAAGACAGTATATGACAAACCCAAAGATCCCAGCTTTTGGGACAAAAATCCACTATTTCATAAAAACTGCTGGGAAAATTGGAGGACAGTGTGGGAAAGATTAGGTTTAGATCAACACCTCACATCCTACACCAAGATAAATTCAAAATGGGTGAATGACTTGAACATAAAGAAGGAAACTATAAGAAATTTAGGCGAACACAGAATAGTATACATGTCAGACCTTTGGGAAGGGAAAGACTTCAAAACCAAGCAAGAATTAGAAAGAGTTAAAAATGCAAAATAAATAATGTGGAATCATCAAATTAAAAAGTTTTTGTACAAACAAAACCAATGTAACCAAAATCAGAAGGGTAGCAACAAATTGGGAAACAGTCTTCATAAAAACCTCTGGCAAAGGTTTAATTACTCAAATATACAAAGAACTAAATCAATTGTACAAAAAAATCAAGCCATTCTCCAATTGACAAATGGGCAAAGGACATGAACAGGCAGTTCTCAGCCAAAGAAAGCAAAACTATTAATAAGCACATGAAAAAGTGCTCTACGTCTCTTATAATCAGAGAGATGCAAATCAAAACAACTCTGGGGTATCACCTCACACCTAGCAGATTGGCTAACATGACAGCTATGGAAAGTAATGAATGCTGGAGGGGATGTGGCAAAGTGGGGACACTAATTCATTGCTGGTGGAGTTGTGAATTGATCCAGCCATTCTGGAGGGCAATTTAGAACTATGCCCAAAGGGCGATAAAAGACTGTCTGCCCTTTGATCCAGCTATATCACTGCTGGGTTTGTACCCCAAAGAGAGAATAAGGAAAAATACTTGTACAAAAATATTCATAGCTGCACTCTTTGTGGTGGCCAAAAATTGGAAAATGAGGGGATGCCCATCAATTGGGGAATGGCTGAACGAACTGTGGTATATGTTGGTGATGGAATACTATTGTGCTAAATGGAATAATAAAGTAGAGGAATTCCATGGAGACTGGAACAACCTCTAGGAAGTGATGCAGAGCAAAAGGAGCAGAACCAGTAAAACATTGTACACAGAGACTGATACACTGTGGTACAATCAAAGGTGATGGACTTCTCCATTAGTGTCAATGCAATATCCCTGAACAATCTGCAGGGATCTAAAAAATACTATCCACAAGCAGAGGATAAACTGTGGGAGTAAAAACACCAATGAAAAGCAACTGCTTGACTACACGGGTTGAGGTATATGACTGAGGAGAGATTTTAAATGAACATTCTAATGCAAATACCAACAACAGGGAAATGGGTTTGAGTCAAGAATACATGTGATAACCAGTGGAATTGTGCGTCAGCTATGGGAGAGGGAAAGATGGTTGGAGGGGGGAGGGTAGGAAAAGAAAATGATCTTTGTTTCCAGTGAATAATGTTTGGAAATGACCAAATAAAATAATGTTTAAAATTAAAAAAAAGAAAAATACATAAAATGTAAAATAAGAAGACATAACAGTAACAGATTTCAAATTGTATTTTGAAGCAGTAATTATAGAAATTATTTTTAATGTCTAAAAAGTAGAAAGTTACACCAGTGGAACAGGATAAATATATAAAGCATAGTAAAATATGAAATTAAATTGTATTTGATCAAAGCATAGATCCAAGGTTTGGGGGTAAGAAATCACTATTTGTTAAAAATTGTGTGGACAACTGGAAATTAGTTGTCAGAATCTAGTTATAAACCAATCCTTTTATGCCATCCACTAAGATAAGATCAAAATGAATACATGATTTCATTTTAAAAAGGAGCAATAAATTAGAAGAATATAGATAATATTTCCCATCAAATTCATGTATAGGACAGGAATTTATTATTCATCAAGAAATGGAGAATACTGAATTTTAAAATAGGCCATTTAAGTACAATAAATTGAAAAGGTTTTGGACAAATAAAAGAAATGTTGCTAAGATTAGAAAGAAAGCAGAAAATGTGGGAGGAAATTATAGAGAGGTTCTTAGAGGTCTTATATCTAAACTCCATAGAGAAATTTGTCATATATATGAGAATAAAAGCCATCTTCTAATTGATAAATGGGAAAAAGATATGAAAAGGCAGCTTTAGAAAAATAAATTATAGCCATGTATACATATATGAAAAATTCTCTAAATCACTAATAAGAGAAATGCAAAACAAAACAGTTCTGAGCTACCATCTCAAACATTTGAGATTGTTTGAAATGACAATAGGTCATAATAAGTGTTTGAGGGTTACAAGGGGATGTAGAAAATGGGGATCATAATAAACTGTTGGTAGAAATATGAAATGAACCAACTATTTTAGAGAGCAATTTGGAATTGCATCCAGAGAGTTACAAAATTGTATATACTGTCTGTTTTCCAAGAAGATTGAGGTAAAAGGAAAGAACCTATATGTTCCAAAATATTTATAGCATGTCTCTTTTTGATGGTAAATATCTGGAAATTGAGAGGATGCCTATAAATTGGGGAATGGCTAAATAAATTATGACATAAGTTTATGATGGAATTCTTCTTAACCATAAGAAATGATGAGCAGCCTAGAAAAAATGAAGAGCAAAATGAGTAGAATTAAGAGAACATCATATATACCTACAGATTTAATACTTGAAGGGTAAATTGTGTGTATTTCTTCTAGGAAGTGAACTGAAAGTTAGAAATATGAAACACTTATTTTGTATGTACATGCCTCTTTCCCAAATAATGTGTTATGTGATATAGGGACAAAGAGAACTAGTAATACTTGGGGATGAATTCTATTGAGAAAAAAGTATTACAAATTAAAAAAAAAGAAAATATGGTCAGTATGCAAGTTAAGTATGCTGAACTGGGAGTCAATATACACAAAGATAACCCAATAATCATGGTCTCCTTTAAGAACAGGATTGGGGTAGAGGTGGAGTGGATAAAAAAGTAATTAACACCATTAAGAAGGAAATAAAAGAAGGAAAAAGAAGGAAAAAACTTCTAAACATAGAAAATGAAATTCCAATTGAAAGAATTCACAAATGGCTTACAGTAAAAAGTAACAAATAGCAATGCTACCACCTGCAAGTTACATTATGAATAAATTTAACAATTTAATACAGAAGCAAGTTTTTCAAGCCATCAGACACAAAAGAAAAGACATTTAAAAAACAGAAGACTATTTCAAAACAAACAAAAGACTTTAGGAAAAGGGGGGAAATAAATAAGTTGTTCTGAAGAACAATGCATGAAACATGCCCAGGTGGCAGTGTGAGTAGGGAACTTTCCTGTTCTCTCCCAAATTTCCCTTCCAATCACTTTATAACAAAGACTCTGAATTTTGGAGCAATAAAGCAGTTCTCTTACTCAGATGAGCTCAGAGAATCAGCAGGAGAGCTTTTGTCTACCTGAGAAGGGAAAGAGTTCACTCCGATGAGTGAAGGGTACAGGCACTGCCCCCATGGCAGAGAAGCTTTAGTCCAAAGAAAGCTCGCAGCAGGCTGGGCAGTGTGAAGGTTATCAGGAAGACCTCAATTGGACATTGAACTGCAGCAGTGCCTTGCTCCTAATGTAGCCAACCAACAAGACTCCTAATTGTGCATGCCAGCATCAAAGCCCCTCTCCCAGATCAAACTAAGAATAAAGCCTCACTTCCAGGGAATGCCAACAGCCAAAACCACTTACTGTGAAAGCTAGTAGTAAGGTCCCATACCTCTAGTAGCAGAGTCTTAGCACTACACAGATGTCAGTCAGGTTACAACTCTACAGCAAACCAGCAGTGAGTCCTCATCATCACCTTGTACAACTATCAGCAAAGTCCCAACATCAAGGCAAGCCAATGGTAAGGTCCCAGGACTAGGGCAATGTTAGTGAGAATCCCCACTTTGCAATTCAATGACATCCCGCATTGTGCAAAGCAATGGCAGAGCCCCTCCGCTAAATAAACATGAAAAGAGAACACCAAACTGGTACAAACCATCAGTGAGGTAAAGAAACAGTAAGACCCCCTCCACTAGGCAAACCATTAACAAAGTCTCTATACCAGTATAAGCTTTTGGTGAGCATATCCTACTCCACCAGTTCAAACCAAAAGCTATATTCCAACTCCTCCAATTTGGAATCAAAACCCTGAGCACCAAAAGCACTTGGGACAGTGAATTCTCCAACACATGAAAAGAACTTATTATACAGTGAAATGTTAGATGATAAAATTAAAAGATGAGTAAAGGAGAGTCTAATTATAGAATGTTATCATGACGATAGGGAACAAATCTAGAAGAGAATAATGTCACAAAAGGTGACAAGTGAAAGTAAAGAAAAATGTGAATTGGAATTGGGTTCAAAAATAAATTCTGGATTTTAAAAATCAAATAAGAGAATTAGAAGGAAATTTCCATTTGGCCAATTCTACTTTTTAAAAGTTTTTTTTCCCCTTTGGCGTGAATCCACCAATCACCTGCAGAAAGTGTGACTTGAAAGAAAGATCCCAAGAATGTTTTAGGGACCTTTCAGAGTTCCCAGGTTAAGGAAAAAAAACTATTAAAACAGGAGAAAAATTATTTAAATATCATACAGCCATACTAAGAATAAAGCAAGATTTATTTTCTAACACTATAAAATATTAGAGTGTCTGGAATATAATATTCCAAAGTATAAAATAGTTAGGACAGCAAAATGAATATAATTCTTCAGGGGAAAATGGTACTTAATGAAAATTAGAACTTTCAAACATTCTTAATGAAAAGAATAGAAATCCATAGAAATCTGACATTCAAACAAGTTTCAAAAGAAGAAAAAGTAAACTAGAAAGAAAAATAAAATAAGATTCAATAAAGTTGAACTATATATTGTTACATAAAAATACTTGTAATTCTTAGGAACTTTATCAATATTAGGACAATTAAAAATAAAATGCATAGTGAGAAGATATGAGTATGAATTAAGTACAATGGGATATTATCCAACAAAATAAAAATTAAGAGACAGAAAGAGGTCTGCACTGAGAGAAGGAAAGGAGATGCTAAATGAGGTAAATTATCTGAAATAAAAGAGGTGTGAACTATCTATTATAATAGAGAAGAAGATGAGAGGTGGTGGACAGTTCTTGAAACTTACTATCATAAGATTTGACTCAGAGGGAATAAATACACACTAAGTTGGCCATGAAAATATATCTTACCCTCTAGAGAAGAAAAAAGAGAATGGGAGAAGAGGAGTAGAGGAAATTATAGAAGGGAAGTTGATTTTGTGGAGATGATGCTCCAAAAATACACTATTTATTAAGAGGAAAAGAGTGAAGGGAAGGAAAAAAAGAAGAATAAATAGGGGATATATAATATGGAGGGGGAAAGGGTTAATGATCATAATAGTAAATGCGAATGTAACGAACTAAAATAGTAAAACTATACTAGTTGGACACATCAACAATCTATTCTCAGAATTAGATAAATCTAATGAAAATAAGTTATTTTAATAAATTATTATTTTAGTAAGTTATTATTTATTAAATAAATAAAAACAAAGGAGTTAAAAGGAGAATCCAATTTTAGAAAAGTTAGATATGATGGACTTTTGGAGCAAACTTATGGAGAATAGAAAATAATGTGTTTTTCAATCATCAGTACTTGGGACATACACAAAAACTGACAATTAGGGCAGAAAATTTTCACAAGCAAGTAGAGAAAAGCAGAAATATTGTGTGCCTTTTTCAGATAATAATGTAAATAAAATAACAGTTAATAAAAAGCCATGGCAAGAAAAATTAAAATTAATTAAAAAAGAAAAAGAAAAAATAACAAAAAAATAAAAATAAAAAATAGAAACTAATATGATTATAAAAAATAAGTAGGCAAATAAAAAGCAACAAATTATAAAAAACCAGTCAGTAATTTCAATGAAACAAATTACAATAATAAGACAGCATTCCAAGCATTATAGTATACAGCCAAAATAGTACTTAGGGGAAAATTTATAACATTTACATCAATAGAAGAGCAGATCAATGAATTGTGTGTGCAACTAAAAAGGTTAGACAAAGTACAAATTAAAATCCCCAATTTATTTATTTATTTATTTTCTGTCATGTCTTGTTTATTTTAATGTCTAATTAACATTTGACATTCAGTCTAGTTTTTATAGCACTGTATGGGAGCCTGAAGCTCTTTCTCCTTTGTGCTACTCTTTCCAGAGATCTCTCAGACTCAGCTAGGTGCTCTGGACAAGGCATTTTAAAACAACATACATTTAATTGCTACAAAAAATGTTCTTTCACAGGGGACTCATCTCTGTGAATATATCCTGAGACTATATATATAAATATATTTATATATATATATTATATATATATATAATAAATATATATATATAATAAAAATATATAAAAATAATTTATATATATATATAAAATACCTAAAAATTTGAAAGTACCAGATTGATGTAAAAAGCTATTATTGCTACTATTACAATTGTGGTGGTTATGATTATTGTAAATTGGTACCAAACAACCTAAAAGTCTAAAAACCCTACTGAGCTTTTTATATTTGCATAACATTTATAATTTTCTTGATTCTAAGCAGAGGAGCCAGTTTAGCTTTGATAGAGAGCCAACCTCTTTGTTATGAACAGATGATATCTGACATCTTAATGGTTTCTTTTTAGCAGTTTGTAGTATCTTTTCCTTGGTCTGGCAGTTTTTGAACTTGGCTATAACATTCCTGGGAGTTGTCAATTGGGAATTTAATACAGGCGTGATCTATGAATTCTTTCAATCTTCACTTTACCCTCTTATTCTAGAATATTTGGGCAGTTTTCTGGATAATTTCCTATAGAATGATATCCAGGCTTTTTCTTTTGTCATGATTTTCTAGTAGTCCAATAATTTTTAAATAGTCTCTTCTGTATCTATTTTCCAGGTCTGAATTTTATCAATGAGATGTTTCATAGTTTCCTCATTTTTTTTCATCATTTTGAATTCGTTTTACAGACTCCTGCTGCCTTATAAAGTTTTTTGCTTCTAGGTGTTGGATGCTAAATTTTAAAGACTGAATTTCATCCCTGGATTTTTAGTCATCCTTTTCCTTTTGGTCTGTTTTTTTCTTTGCAGGTCATTTTTCACTTCATTTACCTCATTTTAAGGTTGGTCATTTATGGCTTTTAACACATTTTATCTTCATTTTATTTCATGTGCCTCTCTTTCCAGATGACCTATTTTTCTTTTTAAGTTATTTTTCCCAATTGTCTTCAGCCTTTCTTAATTGTTTTTTGAATTGTGTTTTGAGTTTTTCCCAAAGCCTGTATCCAATTTGCTGGAGTTTCTGAGTTTTTGCTTGGCATTCCTTGGTCCTCCTGTATTCCATTTGTTCTTTGTTCATTAGCTGGATAAAAACTGTTGATTGTAATTTCTTTTTTCTGTTGTTTATTTTTTCCTTCTTTCCTCCTGATATTGGCTGTAATCTTGAACCTCTGCTTATTTGCTGGAGCTGTGGGTTTGTTCTCTCTAGAAGGGGCTTCTTCTCTGTTTTGCTGATCGACTAGATTAACCTGATGCTGTAGTAATGAACTATGAGACCAGATCTTCCCCAGGTGTCAGCAGAAGCTAAAGGTGAAGGTGAAGGTGTAGAGATGGAAGGTAGTTACCCTCATTCTCCTCTCTACTACTTTTTACCAACCACTTCCATGGCATCTGCCATGTTAGAATCCTGAGCTTCCCCTGGAGGTACTAAGGTACTTTGTCAAGATTGCAGCCTTATCAGTCAGCTGGATTCTTACTGTGGGTCTTAGCACAGTAGGTGGAGGATAGGTGTTGGAGACTGAGCTTCCCTCCCCAATGAAGGCTTCTTATCTGTACTATTGATGGCTAGGATTAAATTGACTGATCTGATCTGCAGAGCTATATGTGCCCTGAAGCCAAAAATTCCAGAGGCAGAGGCCCAAGATGTAGAGTGATGGCTTAAGGCTTTTCCCAGGCTGCCCTCCTGTCTGTCTCTCTCTCCTTCAGCTTCCTCCCCATAAGCTGTGGTCAGAACGCTGAGTCTCAAGTTGCTGTGGCAGCAAGGCACTCACCCTAGACTTGAGCCCTCACCCATCCTCACACCATCCATCAACTGCTGGAGTCTCAGCAGAGTAGGTAGGGAAAATGTCCTTGCATCTTCCTTCTTTCTTTTCCTTAAACCTGAGAATTTAGCCTTCTCTCTGAACCTTTTAATTTGAATCAAGTAGGAGAGTCCCCAGGTTCTATCCTATTGTTGGGTTTGTTTTTCTGTCTCCCTTAAACCACTTTGATTTTGATTGTTATGTAAGGGTTTTCACATTGGACTCAACTTTCACTGATTTTAAGAGGACATCTTGACTCTTCCTCACTGAAAAATCCCCCATTTAAATACCAATTGGAAATCTTGAAAATCAAAAGTCAGATCAATACAATTCATGCATTAATGTTTCAGTAGAATAGTGAATTGGTACAACTATTGAGAAAACAATTTGTAATTATGTGATTAGGGTATAAACTACACATGCTTTTTGCACCAGAGACTCAAATAGTGATATTATTCTGTAAAGAAGACATTAATAAGAAAAAAATACATATTCTTCTAAAATGTATAGTAACCCTTTTTAGGATAGCTAAAAATTGGAGAAAAAATAGATTTTCATCAAAGTAAGAAAAGATAAACTAATTGTGTTTCATGAATATAAAGAAACATGATATAATCTAGCTTTAGAGTATATCAATAAGTATAAATATTTTCACATACATATAGTATATCACTATATTATAATAATGATGCATATGATGAACTCAGAGAATCATGGAAGGATTTATATGAACTGATGAAGTAAATTAAGAAAAGCAATAAAATAATATAGTAACTGACAATTTAAGTAGAATCAAAATAATACATAGAAAATCAAAAGCAAGTGTATTGGAATTTTAAAATGAAGTAAGACTGAAATGAAGAGATATGAGAAAACACATAACACTTCATGATAATTGGAAGTTTGTGGGTGTTAGCACTATACCCATTTAGTTGCTGAAGCTAAAGTTCTTAGTAGATCTCGCTCAATAGTTCTACAATCTGTAGTTTCATTGATAAGGGTACTGTTTTGATTGATACAGATCCCAATCATTCAGCCTCAGTCGAATGTATGGGTGAGTAATAATAATAGTAATAAGTCTTTAATCAAACTTCTTCATGGACATCTTCAAAATGCAAATTGTTTTCAGAGTATAGTTGGAAAATTAGTCATTGGGTCAATGTTAAATATGCTTATACTATACCAACTTGTTAGGAATTATTAAGTTCTTAAGAATTTATTGAGTTCTGAGCATTGCATTAGATTTGCTATGGGGAGATAAAAAGTTAATAAGAGACAAAATTTTACCCTCATGGAAATTGCATTCTAGTTGGAAAATATGAAACATGTAATAGTACCCATAATTGGCCAGCTTGGAAAATAGGAATATTGTTAGGTAGAACCTCAGAGTTGTTTTCATTTTCCTTATTCTATATATGTATGAATTGTCATAAAAATCACTAGGTGGTTGACATTTCTTCCCTTAAAAATGGTTCATTCATATTCTTTGCTAATTTAGTATTTTGAAAATATTTCTTAGTTTTATTAAATTTGCATCAATCTCTTACTTATCTTGGAAATGAAACTTCTGTCATACAAATTTGCTTAATTTCCCCACAATTAACTATTTTTCTTGAATTCTTATGTAATCTCTCAATCACTGGTAGAGTTCCTTCACTGTCTCTTACCTAGTATGCAATCTCCTATGTGTTCCTTCTCTGATTTCTATTTATCTCTTGATTTGAAGGAATGAATTTTCTTCGAATGGAAGGAATTCAAAGCAATAGCAAAATTATAATTTCAATAATACAATATACATCTTTGTTTTTTTTTTAAATCCTTTTGGATTTTCTTATACTCCATCCCCTTTTATTTTGAATGATAAAATACTGAGAAGCAGAGAGGTTAATTGGCTTTGGCATAATCATACATTAATTATAGAGCTTGTGCTAGAATTCATATCTCTTGAAAAAATGAATCATAAAATATATTAGAGCTAAGACCATTTCATTTTGTCTTTGTATGCCCAATTTCCTGAATAGTGCCTTAGAATTATTAATCATTTTTATAAAATGCTTATTGAACTGAATAGTATTATAATTATTTCACATGCCCATTGAATTTATTTTTATTTTACTTATTACAAAAATGCTTATTTGTCTTTTGCTGAACACTAATCTAAACTCTTTGCTTAAGAGAAAAAATTTATTTTAATTACCATTATCAGTAATATAGGTGATAAAGGAAAAAATAAAGAAAAATGTACCAAAAAGAAGAGGAAAGAGAAATATAACATTAAAATTCTTCAGATCAACAATTCTGTACATGATTATATAGGTGGAAAAGGTGAAGGATAATCATTGCAATAGACTTTTTCACTTGGTGACATCACTTATAGCAGGTGGTTATTTTTGCTAAGTCAGATGGTTTTTGAAATGGGGTGATATTTTCTTGTTTATCACCATCTGCTGCCATTATAGATGTTTTTTTAGGGATGAGATTTCAAAGAGTTGGAAGGACAGATTGCAAGAAAGATATCACTTACAAAATGTTTAAGATAAAAAAAGCAGCAAAATAATTTCATTTTAATTATCTATAATTCATATATTCTTTTGAGAATAAAAAATAAAAACTCCTGCAATTTGTTTCATGTTTTGAATCAGCACTATTCACTGCCAAAGAAGAAAAGTATTTTTACTTAACCTGAATTCTCAAAACATGAAAAAGGTATTTTAAATCTATCATAAAATAAAATATCGGAAACCATATATTTATATATGCATACATATACATACATAATACATATAATATAACAAATATTGATTGAGTGATCAGTTGATCAATTTGTTGATATATCAAAAATGGTTCTACAAAGTAATACGTGGAGTTAGCAAAGAAGAATATAAACTGTGTACATCATTTTTCTCTATCAAATATGATAATCCTTAGGAGGTGTAATCATAAATATCTAATAAATTATGCTTTACTTCAAAATGTATTTTATTTTTTTATATTTCCTTAGAATGTAGTACTCTTTGGTGAGCACTTGTTGGCAAACATATTCTTCAGTTAAAATAATGAAAATGTATTAACATAAAAATGATATCATTTTAATTATACTTTATCCACATTAAAATGTGAATTCTCTCTTTGGCTTAAGTAAAAAGACACATGTATATCATTTACTTTTCACTAATAATTGTCTTATCCTTGATATGTACCCAACAAACCTGTAAACCATTGGTTGCAACTTAGAACACTTCTATAAAAATATATTGAAAAACAACTTTCCTTTTATGGAAAAGAAATTTCTTTCTGTTTCTCTACAGAGTTCTTGGAGAACTTAGTCCTTTCTTTCCTAAAAGAGGAAAAGGAGAAGGCCTAAGAGAATAGAAAATGGGACAAAAATGTCAAAGTTCTTCTATGAGTTACCATTAATCCTATTTGCTATAAATGATTCTGCTTATAATGGAAAGAGCATACCAAATAGCACCAAAGCAATTGCCAACTGACTGTACCTTTGTCAGATTGTAGATCAAGTTATACAACAAGGTATTCAGATGACAACAAAGTTAAATAATTATTGAGGACATGGAACAACAATTTTGAGAATGAGGAATGTGATAAAAATTTAAGGGTAGGATAAGAGAGTAAGATAGGAAAATATAAGTAGGAAAGAGAAAGAGAAGAATAATTTTCTTCCATATCCAATTATACCAATCCCATTTTTTCATTCAGCTACTTATTTAATTTATTTCGCTTTTTCCTGTTCCCCTCCAGACAGTTGTTGGGTTATTTCAATCATGTCTGACTTTTGTTGCTCCATTTGGGGTTTCTTGGCAAAGATACTAAATTATTTTGCCATTTCCTTCACTAGGTCATTTTACAGAGGAGGATCAGAGGTAAATAGGATTATGTAACTAATAAAAATATGAGAATAACTTTGAACTCAGGAAAAGAGGTCTTTCTGACATCTGGCCTAGTATCTATCCATTTTTCACCTTAGCAGCTGTGGTCAAAGGCAGCTGAGATAATATTGGGATAGGAGCAAGTGAAGGAGACATAGGATAGATTTATAACAGACTATTAGGTAAGGTTGCTTTTTGTTTTCCTTTTGGCACATTCCTGGAATCTGGGAAGGGGGACAAGTAGACACCATGAATCAATTATTCAATTATCTTTAAGTTGGGGCACTGGCTTTGATAAAGAAAAAAAATGATATCTTTCTCCATTGAAGATTCTTAGTAAATAAACTTAGGAAAAATATCTAGAGGTTTAAAATTATAAGGATTATATTCTGCAAGATTTCATTTTCTCCTCCTACTTTTATCTTCCTCCCAAAAGTGGTATATACTTTGATATAGGTTATATTAGTATTTCCATGTAATATATTTTTCCATATTGCTCACTTTTAGACTGAGAAGTTTTCTCTATGTAACTAAGACACACACAAATTAGTCTAAAATGAATAATTGAATCATTGGACCAAAAAGAGCAAACTCATTATGTTTCAAATTAGAATCAGATTTTTAGAACTACAAATACCTATAGTATAAGCAATTAGAGAAACTCTCAACTTACTATATGAGTCCATATAAGAAATGTTATTCAGATTCAAGATACTCCTTGGGTCTGCATCTTTTCAATACTCATTGATCCTGAGACTTTATTTGATTATTTACCAATCAACCAGAGAACACAATGTAGTGCAAGAAAAAATAAATGAAATAACATGAAAAGTTAAAGAAAACTTAGTCCCTTTTCCTTACTCTTCATAAGTCTGGGTCATGTTTTCCCTCAATTATATTAACAATCAATGAGAAGAATGGATCTGCATTGGTAATTCTTAACCATGGTAAATAGACTGATGTTGCAAGGCCACTAGTATCTTCTGGAAATATCATTCAAATACTTACTATAGGCCAGATTCCCACAAGCCAAATCTGGCTTGCATTTTCTAAAAAGTGTACTTATTTCAGCCTAGATTTGTCTCATTGAAGGTGGTCTCCATGGAGCACAACTTCCTGCTGATCTTCTGAAGTCACTGCTTTATAGTGCTCTGATAATCCCAAAATTCTTATTGACTACTTCCAAGCAGTGCTATACTGCTTATAAAGTACTAGAACTTCTTTCTGTTCCCAAATTCTAGTAACAGTAAGTGAACTAACTCTTCCCTACAAGAGGAAGTATAAGCACCGAGGTCCCTCTTTCAGTTTAAATGAGTGGGTATTTAACCCTAAATCTCAAAAAAAAGGAAGGTCTTCCTCTATCCAGTTATAAAATCTATGGAAAAATAATGAATTTTCTTCCCCCAGGGCAGTTTTAGGGTGTAATCAAGATTTTCATTTCTAAAAGTAGTCTCAGAATCAGAGGCCAAGTATATTGAATAAGAGAAGAGACCTTTCTGTTAAACAGTGCCACTAGGCTTTAAGTCTATTTTTTAGCTTATTAATCCATTTTCCATTCAACCAGGACTGTAATTCTCTCTGCAGTCAGTAGCTGTCAGATTTAGAAAAAAAATCTCTTTTAAGAGATCACTGAACTGTGCCCCATTCTGCCAACATTTTATATATTATTTTATCCCAACAAACAACCAAGGGCTATTTAGGCCACAGGGTCTTCATACTTTTCAAAAATCAAGATTTTTTGTCTCCTATGCAAATGTTAAAGGAAAAAAGGATGATGAGTAAAATTTTAGAAAGACTACTTTAGGCACTTCCCTATACCTAAAATACTTCAAACATATTTTGAAGTTCACTCTATATTATGCTTATTTTTCCCCAGTATAAAATTTTCTAGCCTTGGAACCTTGCCCTTTAGATATATATTTTAAGTCATTAATTTCCAGGTAAAGAAATTTCAAATAAAAAAATGTTTTTTACGTGACCTATTTAGTGGCCTCATCAGGGCTAGATTTAATTAACAAATTATTCATTAAGCAGTAATTGATTATGCATTATATATTATATTGACTTCCAAGGACTTATAACTTAAAAGAAAAAAGTATATAGTATTTGCCTTCAATGACCTTACCATTTGCTGAGGTTGAGCATTTAAAATTTATATCCAAATAGGTATGAAATAAAATAGAATATGATGATATTAATAGAGATTATTTCTAAGGATAATAGGGAATATAAAGGATTGCTAAGACATTTTAAAGAAAGGTCACTTTCATTGATAGAAAAGAAGTTGCATATGAATTGAATTTGAAAATATAGCATTATTTTAACACTGAAATGTGAAGAAACTATTACTTAGCAATGATTGATTTGCTGTAGGAATGCAAAAACATGGAAAGAGAATGAAATTGAGGCATAGTTAACAGGAAAATAAAGTATAAATTAAGGTTAATAAACAATAAAAAAGAAATGAGAAGACTGTGGTGAACTTTCACTGTCTGGTTGAAGCCTTCATAATTTATCATATAGGCAATAAGCAGCCACTGAAGTCTAGGATATAGTTAGTAGCAATTACTCCAAACTGTCCTATCAATATTTGACCACCCACCATAAAACCAACAGTGAATGAAATTATTTGAGAACCAAAAAATATAAAGCACATTTCCTTTCCTGGAGATACTTGAACTCTATATTGAAATTCTATTAATTCTACTTTTTTAATATCTGTAGATATTTTAAACGAAGTGAAAATTTTGAAAAATTTTTGAATTTTCAAAAAAAATTTGAAAAAAATATTGAAAATATACTGAATGCATATGAAAGTAAATACTAAATTTTGGGTAGAAACACCCTTGTCAGACAACCTACTAAAGTTTTACAGATCCAATATTTGAAACATGTCATGTAATTTTCTCAGTGTATCAGATCTCATTAATTACAAAAGAAGCATTGAAGCTAATCATTAATAGAGCATCTTTTCAAATTCCATCATTGTCTCCAAATGAGCTATAACATAGTGTGTCTGTATCTATGTTATCTAATACAGTCCCAACACTGAAAGTGCTCCAATTGCATTTACATATCAGCCCCATGACTGATAGTTAAAAGGAGACATTAACAAATAAATAAAGGAAATAGTGTTTTAAAAAAGACATGACTTTTTTTCTCCTACTTTTATACTCATTGAGCACACTGATAGGGTAAGTGCAGTTCCAATCCTGGGGGTCTATGTATTAGCAAAAGGCAACAGCAGCCTGCAACTAGTAGAAAACCAAATATAAATCAGGGTGACCAAGTGAATATACATGCTACTGTAATCTACACACTTTATATGATCTCATTTCACAAAGAAATTTTATTTATGAAACAATTTTATAATATATAAAATTAAGTTTTCAAACCAGGGATCCCATAGTTTTGGAAATTTCTATCTGAAATAAAAGAGAATTATATTAAACAAATTTATAAATTTGTTATGCTTAGTCCTTGATATAGACTATACATGTGGACTATACCAAATGATAGCAATAAATTAAAGTTAAACTTTATACCCAAGCATTTCAGGGGGGAAAATTATGTTAAATTTCTATTTTTGAATTAATGGCAGTATAATTCCAATTTCAGTACAATCTTTGACAGAGACTGTTATTTTCCCTTTAAGGCAGAATGATATATTCAACAGTTATAGTTTACCCTTTAAAGAGTCTTTGAGGAGACCAGCATGATGCTAAAGATGGATCCTAGCTGATGGTGCAAGGGTAGATCAATTTTCCTCTGAATTATCTTAGAAAAGTTACTCCATTCTTCATCTTGGTTCAAATTGACTGGTACCTAGATCTAACAGAAATGATCTTAAATTTTATCCTGCAGAATGTATGTATACTTTTGGCTACAATTCACATATGCTATGTGCATTATTGTTTTTTTTTCTTTTTTCTTACCTATATATTTTTAAAACCGTAACATAAATATGCTTCAATGCATTTGTGACTCAATTATGAATTGGCAAATGACAAAAACTAAACAAAGAAAAATTATTTAGTCTATATTCATCCAAATAACATGCATTCAGTACTCATCTGTGCAGAGCACAGACAAGGGCATTTGAAACAAAGTTAAGATGAACCATAAATCCTTCCCTTATGATGTTTAGAGTGTAAAGAATACAAATAACTGTCACATATGGTCATATATGATGAGTGCATTAGAGAGGTACAAAGCAAAATGTTCTATATAACATGAAGGATTTAGTTATTAGTGATTATGGTAGGAAGAGTATGGAAGGAATTGGGATTAACTTTGTAGATAAAGTGACATTTCAATTGCATTTTGAAGAATGGGCAGGAATTCAGCAGTCACAAAAAGAGTAGACTTCACTATGGCAAATTAATAATCTGAAAAGAAGTACACAGAAAAGTTCAAGATATTTACAAGACAGAGAACCATCTAATTTCACTAAAGAACATAATATTTATTCAAGGTGTTAATCAAGGGGGATTTATAGTCTTCTTGATGATTCTAAAGGTGATTAGTATTTATTTGAGATCTTTTTTTTTAAAGGCATCTCCATGTATTGAATGTGTCCCACAGTATTTTATTTAAAAGATGAACAGTATCAGATCTAATCTCAATGACTGGAACATAGCCCAAGAAAAATTAATTGGTCTGTAGCTATCCTTTCTTGCCTTCTAAAGCTTTATTTCAACTGTTTACTATATGACAAGTCTTAAGAGGATGGATTCCTGTGGAAGAAATAACTTCTATTTGTCACAACCCATAAAAGGGAACAGGCATAGTACTGAGAAATTTTTCTTTTCTATCCCCTCTTTTTTACCTCTTTTCCAGAGAGATCCTAAAAGCAAAGGCAGTTATGGAGTGTGCCTGAAAGCCTAAGAGGCTTTAAGAGATGCTGTGGAACAAAATCACATGGAAAAAACAAATTTACATTCACTCATGGGGCCCCAGATGTGAATTTCGATAAAATTTTCAGTTCCTCATGTTGGAAAGGGAAGTTCCTCAACTTGGAAAGCATTTAAACCTCTCAACTTGCAGCCATGAAGAAAGAATCAATATGTGTAAAGTGGTTAACACTCTGATTGCTTATCTAGCAGATGTAAACTCAAGGACATTATAATTTGACTTTCTAGTCAGATAAAAGAAGTTTCTGAGATGACATGATCTGATTTTGATTATTTATCACAGCAGAAGGGAGATTTGGAGAACAGAGCCGCACTCAGTAGTGTGTCTTGCACATACTTCTATATTTTAGAATTTAGAGACTTAATCTCATATCAGAAGGATCATTTCTTGAATAGCACACATGTGTGAGAAAAGAAATTTGTACATATGGTCCCTAATATTGAAAACAGAAGGAGCAAAGGACTAAAGTCATTAGGATTAGTTAATCAGATAATGTAGGTTTTATTTGATAGAATATTTTCAGTTGTTCCAGACTTGACATGATACATGATACAGTGACAGCGTCCAACCTTCTGATGCCATACTGATGCCTGAGTTTCCTTGAAGACAATAAGAATAATGATATGTGGAAAGAAGAATGAAATGAATATTGCGGGATCAGGAGGGCCAGAGAAGCTGATTTCAATCAAAGGTAACTTTATTGAGAGTAATCATGATTTCTATACGGGAAGAAAAACAGACTAAGGTTTCTATCCAACCTTTCCATTTACATGGTAATAGATAATATTTACATGGTAACCAGCAATGATTAACAGAGAGACCTTAAGTGATTATAGTATAATCTGTCATACATCAATGATTTTTTGGGGTATATGTTGTGCAGGGGTCTGAGAGATGGGGGGAGTTCCATAGGTTCCCTAATATAAGACAAGGGTTTGCCTAGGTTGCATGATACATACACAAGAGTTTTCCTGGTTTTCTAGGAGTAGCGAACACAAATATAACCTAGATATAGAAGGAGAGAAGGGAGGGGGAATGTGACTGGGATCTTTCTGCTCTATGGGCCAGAACTTTGCTGAGGGTCTTTGGACCTAAGGGTTTCAGCTGCTAAATGATTATTTTTAAGTCTAAAGTTGTGATGAAATGAGAACCTCTATATCATACAACAGTTGACTAAAAGAGATTATTACACTTTGATGGCAGGTGAAATGTTATTGAATAAATGTATGCACCAAGAACAATATAAGTTGATTTAACCAAGGTATGCTCTCACATCTCTAAGTTGCTCACAGTGATTCACCAGCCAGATATTTAATCAGTTTTGAAGCTCCCTGTATCTGTTTTGTACTCAAGTTGCCAGAATGTCAATAGTCTGAGATTTAAGTCCCTGAGCATTGAGTCTTGAGAATGATTTTAACACCTGTTAAGGAAGAAAACAAATATTAACCTAAGTTGGATGCAGTGGGAGATTAGGAAATCATTCCCACAGGTCTAGCCGTTCCTAATTTGTTGTGTCTTTTTGTTCCAAAGGAATCCAAACTACAGAGTAATACTATGTGTGTGGGTGGCAGATAATGTTGTAGAAACAGTTATTTACCAAAAGTTGGAGGTGAGAGGGATAGGGTTTCACCTTCTTCAATTCCTCTTTCAGTTTCTTGTGGGAGCCAAAGATCTGCATATCTGGGGACTTCAAGGTTAGTGGGAATCTTTAAAGAGCTCAATTGTATCAAATGTTTATGAGCTATAATATATTTCCTATATTTTTCCTTACACTAGATTGTTATATATTTTTTTCTGTTTGTGTGCTGAGAAATAAAAACTATCCTATACCTGAGAAAATATTGCTATATGTATTGTATATGTGGAATCTGAGGATGATTTACCTACATCTGTGGAAACATAGACACAATCTGGATGAAAACTGTATTTCACTAGAAAAAACACTGGGTGGAGAAAATACAAATCAAAATGAGAGGGTCTTTTATAACAGCTCTCTATATTTGGGCCCAGTTTGTGTAACCAAGATATCAAGGTGATTGGCCAGGGATTATACATAAAAAGGGTTTATTTGAGAAGAGGCTGTGGAGAAAGGGTAACATCACATAGTAAAGTATTGAATAGTCAATGATTAGTCATATTTCTTTGAGACAATAGGAAGCTTCTTGAAATTTTTGACACAGAAGTTAGAATGATTGTTTCTATGATTAAATAAATATGACAATGTATAAATATTCATACAGTTTGGGGAAGGAAATATATAATAATCAGAGAAATCTAATAAAAGGGCATTCATTGGTCAAAGGAATGCAGTAATACAGAGAAGTATGAATGTATGAGCTTTGGCAGAATTCAACTGAGAAGACTAGTCACTCCATAGGAAAAGTGAAAAAAAGGCAAATGTCAAAATATTTTCAAGTTTGTAAATATAGGAAATAGTCTAATTTCAGATGATGTTGGGAAAGAGTGAGATTAAAAGGAGGAACAGTTTTAGAATAATAAAATTTAATGATATCAACCTGGGATAAATTGAGTTTGAGTTACTGAGTATATCCTGCAGAACAACAGGAACATATCTATTCTGCACAGCAAAGAACCTATCATGGAGATAGAGATTTAGGAGTTGTGATCTTCAAAGGCAGGTAAGGATTAATGATTATTCAGGAGAATTATGTATGGAGAGAAGGGGGGGAAAAGGAGATGGTATAAAAACATAGAATCGTGATGAATATCCATGTTTAGAAGACAGGAAAAGGCAAATAATTTCACCCAAAAGACAAAAAATTGATTAGATTCATAAGAGAAAACTAGATTAATGTGGTACTGAAAAAGGAGGAATATTTAAAAGGAGGAAGAGAGGTCAAGAATGTCAAATGTTTCAAAGAAATCAGCAAGGAAAAAGGCTGGAAAATGTCTATTGATTTGGAAAAGAGAATGTTTCTAGTGAAATTTGAAGAGAACTTGAAGAGGTTGAAAAGGCTGTGTGTACAGAGGAAATGGAGGAGTTAATTGGATGTAATCAATTAGAATGAGGTGGGATGCCTCATCAAGCAAATGAGTTGCTTATTCCTGGAGGCCTTTAAATTGATACTAAATGAAACTTTGTAAGTTATGCTGTAACAAGGATTCTTATTTTGAGTAGATCATCTCTGGGCTACCTTTGATCTTTAAAATCTATACTTCAATATGAGGGGAAAAGATTATGGGTAGCAGAACTGCTTGGTTAGGGTGATGAGAGGGAGTGAATTCACATTTGTATAGTGCTTATGTGACAGATACTCTTTCAAATACTATTTATAGTTATCTCATATTATTCTAACAAAAATTCTGTGATGTGTGTGCTATTATTATGCACATTTTATAGATAAGGAAACTAAGATAAACAGGTTAGGTGACATTGCTTGGGTAAAACAGCTTGAGGAACTGTTTGAGGAGACTAGAAAAGAAATTAGGAGGAGTTCATATAGGAAATGCAATAAATAAAGATTCTTCCAGAAATAAATCAAAAGGATTGTTAAACACCTATGAAGGTCCAACTAAGATATATATTTAAATTAATTCAATTTGCACAGATTTGTGTAATTTTTTAAAATTTCTTTTTTGTTTTTATAATCCTGGACAGCCATTAAGTGGTAATGAGGAAATGGATAATGAGAAAGATTTAGAATTGTTTAGTGGAAATCTATCAATAATCGATGATCAAGGAGGTGACTATGATCTTAAGATTATCAAACCCATCAATAGGATGATAGGGAAAACTATCGGAACAATAGATTTCTCAGGTATTTGAACTCTTTTGTAGCTGAAAATCCATTGACCCCTGATAACAAGGAATACATTACCACAAGAATATAGAATAACTAACAAAGAACACACACAAACATGCATAAATATACACATGTATCAATCTTCATCACTGTCTCATCTTTCTCTTTAATATTCTTTGAGTTATGAATATTACTCTTGTTTACTAGGAAAAACACAGAACCATTAAAGTAGTTAGCAAGATCAAATTTTTAATCAGGTAAAAGAAAAGTTTGTACCACACAGAGTAAAGGCTTAAAAACCACAGAGTCAAGTGCCCTGGGACGCTGGGAAGTATCTCTGGAGAATACAGCACCAAAGATGATTTTTCTCAAGAGTAACACAACTTGGGTGTATTATATACCTTTTGGAGGAACAAAGGGCAGGGAAGAATGATTGACCAGGTCTAAGATCAGTTACAAGGAAAGGAGGAGCCCAGGGCTTGACTGACAGGAAGAGGCTGATGCTTTGCACTAGCTACAAAATTACATTTCCAGTCTTGGACTGGACTACTGGATTAATGTTGATAAATTTTTTAAATTAAAGATACCTAAGGCTTGATTGACTACTAATCTTATCTAAACTGGGATCATTAAGAACCTCAAAGTTTATTGTTCATTTCAGAGGTAGGGTCAGTCAGGTCACTTATGTCAGTCAGAGGCTTTCCCCAAGGCATTTTTCTAAAGGACAAGGGGAAAACGTGGGTTTTCCAGAAATAGTTGACATTCTGAACCAGGAAAGATCAAGAGTTCCAAGCATATCATCTTTTTTTCTGAATTTTTGTGATCTAATATTTTTTTCTGTAAAAATTCATCAGAATGCATAATCACTATGCTTTAATCTTGCTTCAACTTTTGTTTGATATTTTGTAGATACTCATATGATATTTAGGCTTTCAATTTGCTAGTCCTCTCCATTAATATCAGAATCATCCCTATTTTTTTCTAAACTTACATGTCTTTAATCTTGTTATTTATCCAATTTCTTGCATTCCATGCATTCACCAATGGTAATATACTACAGAATATTTACACTTAACTTGTGTCTTTCCATGATTCTAGATACACACAGATGCACAGAATCAGAGACAAAGACAGACAGGGGGAAAAGGGATGGAAACAGAGACAGAAGAAAATGGAGAAATAGAAAAACTCAGAAAAACAAAGGCAAAAAAGAGTCAGATTGAAATGACAATATGCAGAATACAGATAAAAGAAGCTAGAAAGGTATATTTTATCATTCCAACTTTAAAAAGTAACTGTTGGATATGCTGGTGCCATTCTCCTGAACTTTTTAAAGGCAGTATAGAAAGAGAAATTTGTGACTTTAAGGGGGTATGGAAATTGAAAAAAGGAACAAAAAATCCTATTTCAGAGCTTGGCGAAGTTCTGACAGTTATTCTTTATGCTCATGGTGGCTCATTATACCATGTATTCATATAATAGCATAGATTTAAACCTTGGTAACATGCCAAATTCCTTTCATTTTGAAAAATGTCTTTCTGAATTGTCAGATACAAAGGTGTCCTATGCACTTGGTAGGAAAAGATACTCATTTATTTTATGTTGTCTCCATCACTAAGATTGGATCATAAATTATTTGTCATTTGAAGATAGCACTACATTATATTCACATAGTGAATTTGCTTCATAAAGAAGGTTCAATTGTGTGCATTTTGTAATTAGGAAGAAAACTAAAAAAATAGACAGCTATATTTTTCAAAATTCTGTCAGATAATATCAAAATGTGCCTGAGTGTATATGTCGCCATTGCCAGAAAGATATTTTACTAAAATATGGCTGCTGAAGATGTTAATATTTTTGTCAAATTTCCACTTTCAAAATGATTTAGTAATTTTTCACATACTCAAACACCTTAATAATTATCCTATTTTGATGTGGAAAATGCCAAATAAAAAGATAACAATAAAAAACCCTTTTTCCTTATATAAAATAAATGTATTAAAGAATAAAGAAATATACACAGAGGAATAATAATATAATAAGAAGTACTTGAATAGTGACCAACATCTTGAGTTTTATGGAAACAGAGAGACAAGGGTATCTCTCTCAGCACTGAGACTGATTTTGGTCTATTATCATATTTGAGACATAAGACAGTTTTGAATAATCCCCAAGAGGGATAGTCTGTGAGAGTCAGACTGAAAGGCAGGAGCAGAAACTGGAAGACCTGAGCAGAAACAATAGTAGTTGATAAATTGTGTTCCTATTAGATCTAGGATTTCTCAAGTCAGTATGGAAACAATTGACATCTTTGAGGTAAATGAAATGGGATTTTAAATAATGAGAAACTAAAAATGAAGGGATGGGAGATGATAGTAGCTATTGCATGAAAAGGAGATATCAGTATGAACCATCTGACTCTATAGGTATCTCTGAACAAAAGTCTCAAATTGAAGTTTTCAAGTGGCCTTACCTCTTCAAGGTCTGGAATTTTACTCTCCACAACCCATAAAATGTTTACCCTATACCTAGTCTATTTTACTATAATCAACTTTCTCATTTCACTTAGTCATTTACTGTTTCACAACTTTGCATTCAACTTAAAGAGGTCAATGTTAGAAATGCTTCATTTCCTTTTTAATTTAATGTTTTATGTCAATAAATTGTTTTTATAAATGTTCAATAATTGTTGACATTTTGTAATCCATGATATTCCCCTCCTCCCTCACCCTCCAGTTTCCTCAAAATGGCAGGTAATACGATACAGGTTATCCATGTATTATAATGCAATACATATTTCTGTGTTCATCATGTAAAAAAACACATTACTTACACTAGAGAAAGATTCATGGAGGAAATATTGTGAAAAAGGTTATGTTTCAATTTGCATTCAGATTCCATCAGTTCCTCCTCTGAAAGTTAATAGTCTTTTTCTGTCTTGAATTTGTTGGATTCTACTTTCAGATTGCTGTGAGAAAAAAAGAAACTCTGGAGAACTTTTGTACTACATTAATGTGAAATACTGAAATTCATATTTGTGAGTTAGAATATTCAAATCAAGACAATGAACAAAATTTAAAACATGTTTAGTTGTTACCATTTAGTATAAAAGAGAGTGGATCAAAAGAAAGCTCAGTGTTGTACATTTTTGTAATGAAAGGGGTTTAAATTTTTCAACTGTTATCTGGTAGGTCTAGCAATAAAATTCCTTTTTCATATGGAAATTTAATACTACCCTGAAATAAGGTAGATAGTCTGGATGATAGTTTGGTAGAGGTAAGATACCAAGATTTTATGGCTCTTGATAACTCATGGTGAGAATTGGCCTTGCAGGCCTCCCCCACAGGCCCAGTGCATTTATCTGACTCTTAGACCAGTTAAAAAATGAAGACAGGGATTTATATGAATCTCAGTAAGCTGAATGGGAGGTCTGAGGAATAGGATGCCCTAAAATCTAAATTTTCTAGCTAACCCAAACCCCCTTCTAAGACTCCTGCAAAGGGGTATCTTCTGGTCTTCTGGCTGCCTAATTCACTACTCTGACTGTCTAAGGCTTTCCCCAGATATCTTACTACCTGACCAAAATACTCCCAGATAAGTTTTGGTAAGGTATATACTTCTTTAGATTAAGTAGGCTGACCCTTTATGTCAGGGACCAATCCTGACCAGTTAGGCCCAAGAAAACTGTAAGCCTTCTGATCTTACTTCACTGACTGACTGGACACAGAACTCAGAACAGCTGGAAACACTCTCTCAGGATGGTGGAATCTCAAGTAGATGAAATAATATACAGTCTTGCTCAAACCATGATTGGTAGCTCTGGTTCCATGGGGATAAGAAACTAAACCCCAGTTTGCTCACACAGATGGCAAGCAACAGGAAATTGTTCCTTCAAGCTATCCCAAAAAGAGAAAATCAAAAGTCCAGAGTTCTGTGTCCACTTTTTATAACTTCCCCAGATTCCAGAACACAGTCAGTTCTGCAGCATGAGATAAGGTCCCTCTAGACTCTTTGTTACCTGTTTGCAAACTATTTCTTTCCTTTCCTCATTATAGCCCATAACTCTTTTTTTGACATCCCAACATGACCTTTGGATTTTAAGGAGAAAATGTTTACTTTTTAAGAGTGAAGCTAACACTTGCTTCTTCCCCTCCCTTTGCCAAATAAGGGTAGACACAAGCTTTTAGTTTTTCTATAAATAAGCCTCTTAAGATAATGTAGCAGAGAAATTAGAGATGTGTACCATATAGCCATTCAAGAAGATCCATCTTTTGCCTAGAGTGAAGGTGGAGTGCTTGAATCAAAGTAGCTTTGGAAAGGAACATCTTGAAGTACATAAATTGGAGTAGAGGGAAGAGGTAAAGCCTCTTTCCATGGAATCCTAGAGTGGGTAGGTCTGTGGTCAGGCTCCTGGCTTTGCAGGATGGAGGGGAAGTAGCAAAGGGAGCAATTGTTCAGACATGGCTGATGCCTTGTCTTTCTCTGGCTCACTTTTAAATTATCTAATAAATCATTATAATTTTAGATATGGACTCCACAGAATTTTAATGATAAGAGAATAGCAACCATGAGACCATTTTATCAATTCCTCCTTAAAAATAACTTTTGACTTTAAGAAATTAAAAGAGTTAAATTTAATTATTTGAAATAAAAACCCCAAAGACTTCGATTATTGGTTTCTCTGGGCCATACTACTTGATGAATCTAAAGAGATTCAACCTAACAACCTATTTTCTATCCAGTCTTCCCTTTCTTTATTATACCATTCCTATCTGACATCCACCTTCTCTCTTTCTGGGGAATCCCCAAAATTTTTTTTGAGACTTCCTATCCTACACATTCTTTTTATTTTATATTGTATTTCCCAAATTACATGTAATAATTCTCATCATATGTTTTCCAAATTAATAAGATCAAAATTTTCTTCTTCCCTTCTTCTCTTCCCCCTGCTGGAGACAATAAGCAATTTGATCATAATTATAAATGTATTATCATGCAAAACATATTTCCATATTGACCATTGTCCTAAGGAAATATTCATATAAAACCAAAACACCAAAATAAAACCATACGTTTAAAAAAATGAATGGTAGTATGCTTTGATCTGCATCCAACCCTTAACACTGCTGTCTCTGAAGGTGGATAGCATACCTCATCATAAGTCCTTAAGAAATGTCCCAGATTATTGTATTGAGGAGAATAGCTAATTCTTTCACAGTTGATCATCATATAATATTGCAATGACTCTATATGGTTTTTCCATGATATGTTTATTTCATTTTACATCAGTTCATGCAGATCTTTCCAGCTTCTCCTGAAATCAAATTGCTTATAATTTCTTATAGCACAATGCTATTCTATCACCATCATATATGATAATTTGTTCAAATATTCCACAAGAGATGGACATGCACTAAATTTCCAATTCTTTGTCAATATTAAAAGAACTGCTATAAATATTTTTTGTACTAGTAGGTCATATTCCTTTTTTTAAATCTTTTTGGTCTACAAATCCAGTAATGGTATTATAGGGGAAAAGGGTATGCACAATTTTATACCCCTCTAGTCCTACTTTCAAAATGCTGTCCAAAGGTGTTGAATTAATTCATAACACCACTAACAATGCAATAGTGTCCCAATTTTATCATATCTACTCCAACATTTTTCACTTTGCTGTCATATTGGTCAATCTGATAGCTGTGAGGTGGAACCGCAGAGTTGTTTTACTTTGCATTTTTTAATCAAGAGTGACTTAGAACATTTTTTTCATATAATTATTGATGAATTTGATTTCTTCACCTGAAAATTTCTTGTTTATATCCTTTGACTTGTCTATTAGGTAATGATTTCTATTCTTGTAAATCTGACTCACCTCTTTATAAATTTGAGAAATTAGACAATAATCAGAGAAATTTCTTATAAAATGTTTTTCTCAATTTGCTGTTTCTCTTCTAATCTTGGTTACATTGTTTTTGTTTGAACAAAAACTTCTTATTTAACGTAAGCAAAATTATTAATTTTACATTTTATAATGCTCTCTATCTTTTGTTTAGTCACACATTTCTCTCTTCTTCATAGATCTGTCATTCTAGATTTCCCTAATTTTCTTATGGAATCACTCTTTATGTTTTAATTATATACCCATTTTGACCTTATCTGGCACAAGGTGCTAGATATTAGTCTATACCTAGTTTTTTCCATTCTATTTTCCAGTTTTCCAAGCAGTTTTTGGTAAATAGTGAGTTCTTATCCCAAAAGCTGTGGACTTTGGATATATCAAAAATTTACTAATGCCATTTACCCTTGTATACTGTGTATCTAATCTATTTCATTGATCTACCATACTAGATCTCAAACTGTATTACAAATTAGTAACCATCAAAGCAATCTGGTACAGACTAAGAAATTAAATGGAAACTCAGTGGAATATATTACATAAACAATACACAGTGGCACATGACCATGATAATTTAATGTTTGATATACTCAAGCATACCAAATTTTGAAAAAGAATTCATTATTTAAGAAAAACTACTGAGAAAACTAGAAAATAGTATGACATAAACCAATTATACATAAATATGTTACAATATGGACAAAAGTAAGTTTTTAAAAAATAAACGATAAGGAGGCAGAGTCAAGATGGTAGCTTAGAAGCAGCAAAAGTTCAGACCTCTGAAAACCTTTCCTTACCGATCACAAACTGAATGCTCCTAGGGGACTAAAATTAAAATTTAACAACAGGACAGAGGTGGGCAATCCTCTTTCTGGACTCAAATCAAAAGATACGCCCCCACAAATGTCAGAATCCGAGAACACTTGGGTCTAAGGGGAAGGCAGAAGGAAGGTCCCAGGACCCCTCCCCCCAAACCCAGAGTGCTGAGCCCCCAGTGGCAGTGGGAACCTCTGGGCAGGCAAAGGTGCTGGTTTGGAGGATCTACCTTGTGAGCAGTGGGACGCCAAGCTGGGAGAGTCCAGAGCAGGTAGTGGGGAGGAATCCAGGGAGAGACTGGAGAGCCTGAAGCCCAGTGGCTGGGTCATACCATCTGGCTCCAGTCTCACTGGAGGTTTTTGCCTCTGGGTACATCCAGACCAACCCAGTTGAACCTAATCCCATCAGGACTCCTCAGAGCACAGGGAGGCCAAGACTCCTCCCCCCCACCCCCAGAGGACAAGGGCCTCCCGCATGGACAGGAACCTCGGGGTGGGCAAAGGCAATGGGGAAACTTGCAGACAGCCGAGAAGCAGCTTGAGAGAACTGGAGAGACCCTGGTTGGAACCAGCCTCAGAGCACATGCAGCCCAACCCAGTTAAACTTAATCTGATCAAAAGCCTCTAGAAGGACTGCCAGGTAAGCATGGCTGCAGAGTAGAGGCGGCTGGCTTCCTCTCCTCAGACGCAATGACACAGATGACCTCAAAAGACCCCCCCAAAATGAAAACAACCATCCTCATAAGAACTGAGAGACCCCACACTAAGGCTCAACACAGAAGGTAGGTGGGACTTCGGCATTTCCACAATATAAGGGAATGAAAAGCTGACCCACCCTCCCCCCACCCACCATGCCGACGGAGCCAGAGTTTAAGTCAGCACTGGCCAGAATCAACAAGTGAGGGAGGGGGACCCCAGGACTGAACAACGGGCAGCCCCAGGTTTGGGGACCTGAATAAGATAAGGTCCTTCTCCTGAGAATACTAACACATGAAACCCCGGCAGGTGGGCAAAGGGAACTCAGATTGCAGGCTCCCAGAACTAACATTCTATAATCAATGAGTGCAACCAAAAACACCAAAGACCCACACCTGAGAGCAGTAACACCCGAAATGCCAGCAGGCAGGGGAAGGCAGACCCTGGAGACCCTGGGCTTCCCAGGGAAGACAGTGAAGCTGAGGAGAATGGACAATTTGCCTGGGGTTAAAGCCTCAGATCAGTAGACCCATATACTGAGAGCCAGCCCTCCTCAATCAGATTTCTGACTGGAAAGGGGAGAAATAAAAACATACAGATGGCAAACAGTGCACAGGAGCAACAGACTGCAAAGAGCAGGAAAAGCAAGAAGAAGGGGTTGACTTTGGACAAATTTTATGGAGCAAAAATACAAAATACAGAGGAAATAGAAGAAGAAACACAAACAAATGCTCTAAAAATTTCCAAAAGATATGGAAAATCTCCACAAGTTCTTGAAGAATTCTAATTGGAAATTATAAAAAAAGATGGAGGCTTTCTAGCATGAAAAATGGGAAATAATGCAAAAGGAACTCAGCAATCTGAGGGACCAAAATAAACAAATGCAGAAAAAGCTCAAAACCTCAAAAAACAGGTCAAACCAAACTGAAAAGGAAAACCAGTCTTTAATGGACAGAATCAGGCAACTGGAAGACATTGATCTTGCAAAAGAGCAAGAATTAATAAAGCAAAGTAAAAAGACTAAGGAATTAGAAGATAACATAAAATATCTCACTGACAAGATGACAGACCTGGAAAACAGAGGAAGGAGAGACAATCTGAGAATCATTGACCTACCAGAAAAGCCAGAAATAAACAGTAATCTTGACATTATAATACAAGATATCATCAAAGATAACTGCCTGGAGATTCTAGGACAAGGGGACAAAATATGCATTGAAAGAGTTCACAGAACACCCTCTACACTAAATCCCCAAAAGAAAACTATCAGGATTGTAATTTCCAAATTACAAAGCTTCCAAACAAAAGAAAAAAATCTTACAAGAAGCCAGAAAAAGACAATTTAGATATAAAGGAACACCAATCAGGGTCACACAGGACCTAGCAGTTTCCACTATGATCGGCCAGAAGACCTGGAATATGATATTCAGAAAACAAGAGAGCTAGGTCTTCAACCAAGAATCAACTATCCCAAAAAACTGACTATATGCTTCCAGGGAATTCAACAAAATAGAAGATTTCCAAGTATTGGTAAAGAAAAGACCAGAGCTCTGTGGAAAGTTTGACATCCAAACACAAATAGCAAGAGAAAAATGAAAAGATAAATATGAAGGAAAGGGATAAGGAGAAAAATGTTATCTTTTTCTTTTATTCAAACTCTCTTCTATGAGGAATAAATTTATGTCTATATATATACATATATATATATATATTAATATGTGGGGGAAATGTAATGTGTAACTGTCAAAAATTGTATGCATAATTAGAGTAGTAAGAAAAATCATGCATAGAAAAAGTTAAGGGCATCAAGACAATAAGGAGAAAGCTGGGGAAAGAAAGAAAAAGGGAGGGGGGGAATCATTGATGGTACTAAGAAATACTCCAAGAAATAGAAAAAAAACTAAATAGAATAATCTTTCTCACACAAAGATACACTTAGAAGGGGAGGGGAAGAATTCTCCTATAAGAAGGAGAGGAAGAGAGTTTTTACTTAAACCTTACTCTCAGGGAAATCAACTCTGAGAGGGAAGAGCATCTAGATCCATTGGGATCTTGAATTATATCTTATACAACAGGGTAAGGGAGAAGGTAAAACCAAGGGGGGTAAGTGGAGAGGGAACACAAAAATGGAGGAAAGGAGAGGAGGGATGGGAAGGGAAAAAAGGGAGAGGCTAGAAAGGGAATAATATCAATGTAGGGGACTAGGGGGACAGAATTAAAGTAAATCACGGGCTTAAAAGGTTATAGCTAAAGAAGAAAGGTCAGAATTTGGGGGGGGGTATCAAAATGCCAGGGAGTCCACAAGTGACAGTCATAACTTTGAACGTGAATGGGATGAACTCACCCATAAAACATAGATGAATAGCAGAATGGATTAGAATCCAACACTCTACATATATTGACTTAAAGAAACACACATGAGGTGGGTAGATACTCACAAGGTCAGAATTAAAGGATGGAGTAAGACCTTTTGGGCCTCAACTGATAGAAAGAAGGCAGGACTTGCAATCATGATATCTGACAAAGCCAAAGTGAAAATAGACCTGATGAAAAGGGATAGGGAAAGTAAATATATGTTGTTAAAAGGGATGATAGACAATGAAGAAATATCACTAATCAACATGTATGCACCAAATGGTATAGCACCCAAATTTCTAATGCAGAAACTAGAAGAATTGAAGGAGGAAATAGGCATAAAACCATATTAGTGGGAGATCTGAACCAACCACTATCAAATTTAGATAAATCAAATAAAAATAAATAAGAAAGAGGTAATAGAAGTGAATAAAATTTTAGAAAAATTAGAGTTAATAGACATATGGAGAAAAGTAAATACTGACAAAAAGGAATACACCTTCTTCTGGAACATTCACAAAGATTGACCATACACTAGGTCACAGAAATAGGGCATACAAATGCAGAAATGCAGAGATAATAAATGCAGCCTTTTCTAATCATAAGGCAATAAAAATAATGATCATTCAGGGTACATGGAGAGCCAAATCAAAAATTAATTGGAAATTAAATAATATGATACTCCAAAATTGTTTAGTTAGAAAACAAATCATAGAAACAATTAATAATTTCATTGAAGAAAATGACAATGGTGAAACATCCTTTCAAACCTTATGGGATGCAGACAAAGAAGTACTCAGAGGAAAATTCATATCCCTTAGTGCGTATATTAACAAATTAGGGAGGGCAGAGATCAATGAATTGGAAATGCAAATTAAAAAAAAACTTGAATGCAAACTAATTAAAACCCCACAGAAGAAAACCAAACTAGAGATCCTAAAAACTGAGGGAAAAATTAATAAAATTCAAAGTAATAGAACTATTGAAATAATTAATAAGACTTGAAGCTGGTACTTTTAGAAAACTATCAAAATAGACAAAATATTGGTCAATCTAATTAAAAATGGAAAGAAAAGCAAATTAACAGCATCAAAGATGATAAGAGTGACATCACCTCCATTGAAGAGGAAATTAAGCAATCATTAAAAACCACTTTGCCCAATTATATGGCAAGACATATACCAATCTAGGAGATATAGATGAATATTTACAAGAATATAAATTGCCTAGACTAACAGAAGAAGAATTAGAATTCTTAAATAATCCCATATCAGAAAAAAGAAATCCAACAGGCCATCAAATTACTCCCTGAGAAAAAACCCCCGGGGCCTGATGTATTCAAAGTGAATTCTATCAAACATTCAAAGAACAGCTAATCCCAATACTATACAAACTATTCGACATAATAAGTGAAGAGGGAGTTCTACCAAATTCCTTTTATGACACAAACATGGCAATGATTCCAAAGCCAGGCAGGTCAAAAATGGAGAAAGAAAACTATAGAGAAATCTCCCTAATTAATATAGATGCAAAAATCTTAAACAGGATGCTAGGAAAAAGACTCCAACAAGTGATCAGGAGAGTCATTTACCATGATCAAGTAGGATTTATACAATGGATGCAGGGCTAGTTCAATATTAGGAAAACCATTCACATAATTGACCATATCAACAAGCAAACAAACAAAAATCACAAGATTATATCAATAGACACAGAAAAAGCCTTTGATAAAATATAACACCCATTCCTATTAAAAACACTAGAATGCATAGCAATAGAAGGGTCTTTCCTAAAAATAATAAACAGTATATATCTAAATCCATCAACTAACATCAACTGCAATGGGGATAACCTAGATGCATTACCAATAAGATCAGGAGTGAAACAAGGATGCCCATTATCACCTCTATTATTTAACATTATACTAGAAACACTAGCAGTAACAATTAGAGAAGAAAAAGAAATTGAAGGCATCAAAACAGGCAAAGAGGAGACAAAGTTATCACTCTTTGTGGATGACCTGATGGTCTACTTAAAGAATCCTAGAGAATCAACCAAAAAGCTTGTCGAAATAATCAACAAATTTAGCAAATTTGCAAGTTACAAAATAAACCCGCATAAGTCATCAGCATTTTTATATATTTCCAACAGAGCTCAGCAGCAAGAACTATAAAGAAAAATCCCATTCAAAATCACTTAGACAAAATAAAATACTTAGGAATCTATCTCCCAAGAAAAACACAGGAACTATATGAACACAACTACAAAACACTCTCTACACAACTAAAACTAGACTTGAGCAATTGAAAAACAGTAAATGCTCATCAGTAGGATGAGCCAATATAATAAAAATGACTTTCCTACCCTAGGTTATTCATTTATTTAGTGCCATACCCATTGAACTTCCAAAAATTTTTTTACTGATTTAGAAAAAAAATGACAAAGTTCATTTGGAAGAATAAAGGATCAAAGATATCCAGGGAAATAATGAAAAAAAAAATACAAGGGAAGGTGGCCTTGCAGTCCCAGATCTCAAACTCTATTATAAAGCAGTGGTCATCAAAACAATTTGGAACTGGCTAAGTGACAGAAAGGAGAAGCAGTGAAATATACTTGGGGTAAGTGACCTCAGCAAGACAGTATATGACAAACCCAAAGAGCCCAGCTTCTGGGACAAAAATTCAATATTTGATCAAAACTGCTGGGAAAACTGGAAGACAGTATGGGAGAGATTAGGTTTGGATCAACACCTCACACCCTACACCAAGATAAACTCAGAATGGGTGAATGACTTGAACATAAAGAAGGAAACTCTAAGCAAATTAGGTGAACACAGAATAGTATACATGTCAGGCCTTTGGGAAGGGAGAGACTTTAAAACCAAGCAAGACATAGAGAGAGTCACAAAATGTAAAATAAACAATTTTGCTTACATCAAATTAAAAAGTTTCTCTTCATAACAAAAACCTCAGACAAAGGTATAGTTACTCAAATTTACAAAGAGCTATATCAAATGTACCAATAATCAAGCCATTCTCCAATTGATAAATGGGCAAGGGACATGAATAGGCAGTTTTCAGATAAAGAAATCAAAACTATTAATAAGCACATGAAAAAAGTGTTCTAAATCTCTTATAATCAGAGAGATTCAAATCAAAACAACTCTGAGGTATTGGCTAACATGACAGCAAACGAAAATAATGAATTCTGGAGGGGAGGTGGCAAAGTCGGGACATTAATTCATTGCTGGTGGAGTTGTGAATTAATCTTATCATTTTGGAGGGCAATTTTTAACTATGCCCAAAGGGCGATAAATGACTGTCTGCCCTTTGATCCAGCCATAGCACTGCTGGATTTGTACCCCAAATAGATAATCAGGAAAAAGACTTGTACAAGAATATTCCTAGCTGCACTCTTTGTGGTGGCAAAAAAAAAATTTGAAAATGTGGGGATTCCCTTCAATTGGGGAATGGCTGATCAAATTGTGGTATATGTTGGTGATGGAATACTATTGTGCTCAAAGGAAAAATAAAGTGTAAGAATCCCATGGATACTGGAACAATCTCCAGGAAGTGATGCAGAGCGAAAGGAGCAGAACCAGGAAAACATGGAACTCAGAGACTGAAACACCTTGGTACAATCGAAAGTAATGGAATTCTCCTTTAGTGTCAGTACAATATCCCTGAATATTCTATAGGAATTTAGGAGAAAAAACACTATCCACAAGTAGAGGACAAATTGTGGGAGTAAAAACAGTGAGGAAAAGCAACAGCTTGACTACAGGAGTGGAGGGGACATGACTTAGGAGAGACTCTTAATGAACACCCTAATGCAAATACCAAGAACATGGAAATGGATTCGAATTAAGGACACATGTGATACCCAGTGTAATAATGCATCATCTATGTGATTGGTGGTGGGAGGGGGGGAGGAAAAGAAAATTATATTTGTTTCCAATCAATAATGTGTGAAAATTACCAAATAAAATAATGTTTAAAAAATGAAAAATAAAAAAAAATTAAGAAAAAGAAAATGATTAAATGTACTATAAGCACATAAGAGTAGCATTGAGTAGTTTACCTGTCAGATCTGTGAAAAAGCGGAAAATTTATGACTAAAGAAGAGCTAGAGATCACTGTGTGATGTAAAGTGCATTATTTTGTTCCTATTAAATTTTAAAAATTTTTGAGGTAATTAAGTCAATGCAACCAACATTGGGAGGAAAAGAGAAATCTGGGACATATTGAAACAATCAATAGCTGTGACAAAGGCATCATTTCCCAAGTATGTAAAGAATTGAGTCAAATTTATGAAAATATAAATTATTTCCCATTTGATCAGTGATGAAAGGATAAAATCATATAGTTTTCAGATGTGGAAATCAAAGCCGTATATAGTCATGTGAAAAAATGCACCCAATCTCCACTGAGTAGAGAAATACAAGTTAAATGAACTCTGAAGTACCACCTTACACCTTTCATACTCATTAATATGACATAAAAATGATAAATGTTGTAGGGGATGTGAAAAAATTGAGAAACTAATGCAATGTTGGTGGAAATATGAACTAATTCAATCATTCTGGTAAATAATTTTAGAAATATGCCCAAAGGAATATAATACTGAATAAAAATAGTTTTTAAAAGGCAGGGGGTGAAGAGATATTTATACGAGATTGTTTATAGTTGTTTTTTTATGGTGACAAAGAATTAGAAATCGAGGGCATATCCATGAATAGGGGAATGACTGAAAAAGTTGTGGAGTTTGATTGCAATTTCAAATAATTTTGCTGTAAGAAATGATGAGCTAGAATGTGTATATATGTAAAATTGCTTAACATCATTGGGAAGGGATAAAGGAATATAAGATTAAAAGCAATATCTAATAACTCCAAGTATTATATTTTAAAAGATTTATTAATAATCAGTAGAAGTAGAAGAAATAAAAGAACAGAATACAAAGCTTAAGTATGACCACATGTGAAAAATTTTCCTGCCTGGCACTTACCCCACCTGTACAAACCACGATCAGGGGAAAAGTGTGGGAGGGCTGAGCTGCACAAAACATATCCTCCCTATGTTAGTATTTAATGTAAGAAGGAACATGGGAAGCTGTTCTTTAGAGTTCTGGATATCAACTTCTAACTATACAATTACCCCCTTGTGATTCCATTAGGAAAATGAGCATTAAGAAATCTCCAAGATTTACATGCCTAATTTCCCCAATGAATCAGTACACATAAGCAACTTGAGATTTAACTAGTATATATAATATTGTACTTTCTAAGGGGAAATTACAATAATTTTGGGATAAGAGAAAAATAAAAGACAAAGAGAACAAAATTAATGTTAGGTGCATTGACAAAAAGCCAATAAGGAGGCATTACCCTTTGGTATAAGAGTGAACATTTAAGATAAATGCGTTCAACCCTCCCAGTTCGATCTACTACATCCTAAAGTTTAATCTGGATCTTTTGGTGCAGTTTGTGGCTTTTGCAGGCTTCTTCATGGTGCCTTCTCCAAACAGTTCACTTTCTTGATTTGGGGAGGTAGCAAGTTTCTTATCCTAAAATTTCTCTCCAACAAGAAACATTTTTTATACATGTAGAATTTTATGACAATAATACAATACCCCCTGAGGCAGCTGTTGACAAATACATGGATCACCCTGGGACATATGGCTTAGTTATGAGGCATATGAATCAATTGTCAAAAGAAAATCAAAAACATAAACCCAAATAAAGGAGAAAAAGGTAACTTCTAGGTGAAACATAAAATATCTAAGTCTCATGTGTAAAAATTTTAAGTAAGGAAGAATAAACCTATAACAGGTTCTAGAATCAGGGCCCAATTAAAGTGATTTATGTCCCACAGGACTGTAGTAACAATTATGCACTTATTCAGTCAGCAACCAGGACTACAGAAAATTGCCACACTATGAAAGAGATAAAAGGAGACAAGACTTTGAAGCAGAAGGGAAATAGCATTCCCTGGTCTGATTTTCCCTTTGTTTTCAGGAATAGGGGAGTCAAAATAGCAGACAAACTGAGGTAATTGATAGAATTTTATAGCTGGCAGAAGGGAATTCTATGTTTGACTTTGCAAACAGCTGTTTCCTCAAACCCCAAAATACCATCAATTTCCCTGTCTTGCTCAGAATCTCATCAATCCCAACAGGATTGGTTGGTCTCCTTGACCTTGTGCTCCTAGGCATTGTACAGGTTAACTTTGTGTTCCTTGGCACTGTGCAGTGGCTCTTTAGTGATATCTTCTCCTGGAATCAGACACAATCATTAATCAAAGTCCCACAATATTTAACAGTCAATGGCAAGTTTCCATAGTCTAAAGCTTTTTGGTATACATTGATTTTAGGGTTAATGGTCATTTTAAACTTATCCTAGTAAAAAAAACATAATTACTTGTAACATGCTTTCAAAAAAATGAGATAAAAAGAAAACTCAAATACTATATTGCATATGTAAGGAAAAACAATAATATAATTTTTAAAAATTAAAAAAAATATA
This sequence comes from Monodelphis domestica, assembly GCF_027887165.1. Classification (NCBI taxonomy): domain Eukaryota; kingdom Metazoa; phylum Chordata; class Mammalia; order Didelphimorphia; family Didelphidae; genus Monodelphis; species Monodelphis domestica. The sequence continues at coordinate 354,865,133 of NC_077229.1, read as the reverse complement.
TAGTTCATAATTACTGACATACTGTGTTAGTCAAGGAGAGGCACAATCCAAAGGTTTCTCACCCCCAAATTACATACATTTCCTTTTTTAACTTGAGCATGATCCAAAGGGTAAGTGTTGTACCTGATTTTTACCAAGTAATAGTATTTTTAAAACATTAGTACAGTAGCTAATGCACATTCAAAGAAGTACCCCAATCCCCAAAATAACAAAAAGCACATCAGCTTCTCCAAAGTTTACTAATACAAGTTTTGGCCAACTAGTTTATGGACTTTTTAAATGGTATTTTCTCTAATCCAGGCATAGGAAAGTACAAATAAAGACAGTGAAACAGAATATATAGCTAATAGAAAAACCACAGTAGTGAAAATGACATAGTATAACAGAAGATATTAGATTAGATTAATATGTGAACTTAAAAACAAAATTAAGTTTTTTAAAACACTTACCTTCCATCTTGCAGTCCATACTGTGTATGGACTCCAAGGTAGAAGAGTGGTAAGGGCTAGGCCATGGGGGTCAAGTGACTTGCCCAGGGTCACATAACTACAAAATTAAATTTTAAAGCAAACAATCAACAAATACAATATATGTGACAGGATGTGAATAATCAATCCATGAGTCCTTTTCTCTAATTCCAATAGCTGCATTACAGAGACTTCTTCCCTATTTGGAGGGTAACAAATTGAAACTATTATCCTCAATGAGGTAAATGGAGTCTGAAAAGGCTTAACATTCACCTCAGACACTTTAAGGTTCCTTTGCCATCCAAGTATCATCATCCATCTATATTCCTTGATCACACTTCTGGGGTTTCCCATACCCACACTGAGCATAGTGTAGATGAATCCCATATTGGATATGTTACAGAGACTGGGCAGGCTAAAATGGCAAGGGGTGTATGGAGATTAATCTCTTCTCTGAATCTCATGATTACTGAAGCTATCAACTTCAAGGTATCCTATCAATACAAGAATGGCAGCAAGAAAAGACATCCTAAAACTGTAATGGTCTCTGGTAATGGGAGCTGTTTGAGAAAAGTAAGAAACTGGGCCATGCTTGCAATTCTCTTTATTAAATTGGTTGCAAATCTACTTCCTGTCTGTAGGTGGCACTAGCCTAGTATTCACTGGCTAGCAGTAAAAATCTCACAAGGAATGATTGGGAGAATAGTAACTTTCCTTCCCCTCTTCTCTAGGAGTAAAAACACCAGGAAGACTCTTTCTTCCACTGCCACTTGGGCAGGGGACTGATTCTTCCCTTGATTTCTCTCCCCAACTATGTGGGCATGGAGTTAAGAGGGTGGAAGTGTCCCCTCAGGTAAAAGATTGTAGGTGGCTAACTGTTGCCTAAGAGAAACAACCTGGTTTCCAAGGCAGTGGCAAGCACTCAGGTGTTAGCAACGCAATGGAAAGAGGGATTTATACCTTAGCCTCTCCAAAGAAAATGACTTGTAAGGACCCCTAGGTAGTGTGCTCAAGAGAAGCAGTGAGGTAGTCAGGGACAGTCTCTGCAAGGACCCCCAGGCAGTGACTGGTCACATATGGGAGTCAGAGGCAGTACATGCTGTAGAAACTAAATTTTGTCTCTAGTAATAAAAATATTCTATTTTGTGAGGTTTATTAAGGATTATTAGAAAATCAAGGAATAAAGAAAATACACCATGTGCCCATGGCTGATTAGTCAATTCAGAACCCTCGTGCTTAGCTTACTTACTACATCATTGCAAAATGGAAGAGACCACGTGGGAGGCAGAGAGCCAGTTCTATACTAATTCTGATCTCGCCCAGGTGGAGACTCAGGTGACATTATAGGTAATTCTGGGAAATACCAAGGAATTCTGGGGATTGAAGTCTGGGGTTCAAGTCTCCATTTTTACAAAACCCCCTGTGATTGTATTGGGAAACCAGTTTCCCCAAAAGGATCATGGAAACATAATCAACTTAAAGATTGCAATAATTTGTGGGTAAAAGTAAAAGAGAAGAAAACCAATAATTGCTAGACTCATTGACAAAAAGCCAGTCAGGGGGCAGTCCTCTTTGGCATAACTGTATACATTCAAATAAATATTTAATCAACCACACCCAAAGTTCATTCTTGATCTTCTCCTGCAGCTTGTGGTCTGTGGAGGCATCAAGGACTTCTCCAAACAGTTCAGTTTCTGGATTCGGAGAGGTAGCATATTTCTTAACCTAAAATTCTTCTCAAAAGGAATTTAAACTTTGCAATTTTAAATAATAATAATTTTACATACTCCCTGAAGATGGTGATTGAAAAACACAGGGATCACTTAGGGATGCATGGCTGAGTTATGAGGTATATGAATCAATTGCCAAAAGAAATAAAAAAACCCATAAAACAATCCAAATAAAAAAGATAATTTATGGGTGAAATATAGCCTATCAAAGTCTTATGTGTAAAAATTCTCAGTAATGGAAAAATAAATCTATAACAGGTCCTTGAATCAGGGCCCAATTAAAATGATCTTAGCAATGATGCATTTACCCAGTCAGTAGCCAGGACTACAGAAAGTTGCCACATTATGAAAGACAGAATAGGGACTAGATTAAAGGAGCCAGTTAGGAGCCAAATTTTGGTACTTGCCTGTAAGTATTTTCACAAAGAGTGTGTATACAAGGAAGGCCTATGTCTTAAAGTATGTTAAGTGTCTCAACCTCAATTCTCACACTAGGTTCAAGTCCTTTGCATTGGCTTAGAAGTCCATCAATCCTACCAGGATTGGTTTCTTCTTTTTTGACCTGTGTGCTCTTTTGACACAGTTCAGGTTTAGCTTTGTACTTAACTTGGCCCTGTGCAATGGCTCTTTTGTATATCTTGTCCTGGAATCAGACAGAATCATTAAGCAAAGTCCCATAATTTTTTAAAAGAATCAATGGCATCATTTTTATAGTCTTAAGCTTTTGGGGCATGCATTGACATTATAGCAAATATATTTTAAACATATTATTGCAAATCAAAAAAAAAAAAGTTAAAGAAAATCTTAATACCGGTGATGTGATTCACATATAAAAAGGAGAGAAAAAATAAAAGACTGAAATAGTATATTGCACATGCTAGCAATATATAATAATAAAAGAGTTTTAAATTCAAAAATATACTTTATAATTATTGACACACTGTGTCACCTAAGGAAATGTAGAATAAAAGGTTTCTCACCAAAACGAAATCCATTTCCTCTCCATACCTGGTCATGATCCACTGTGAGTACAAGAAAATGAATTTCACAAGGTAACAGTTTTTTATAAAGAATAGTAGTACAAATATGTAGGTATCAATATCCCCAAAATTCTCAATAGCACAATTAATAACAATACCAAACAAAAACCACTATCATTTTTACAAGAGTCTGATGTATGACATTTAAAGAAAATGGATACTTATCACAAGTTTTTCAGGTGTAACAATGTTTCAACCTTGGCAAACATATTTTTTAAACAAAGTAAAACTTATTTGGGTCTAGAAAATCATCAAGAAATCTAGATTTCATTAAAAAATGTGGCAGAGGAATCTAGGAAAAAAACCCAAAACTCTGTACTGTTGATGTTGGTAAAAGTGAGCTGAAGAGTTATAAATGAGGGATGCTTCTCTTTTGGGAGTCATCCATAGGGGTACAATATCCTGGGATTAACTTCCCAGCTCCTTGGGTGCAAAACTGTGATGTCCCATCCATTCATATATAAATGTGGGAGGTGGGGATTAAATTTGTATTTCACTTCAGCTACTAAAATGGACCTTACCTCGTGTTAGAGGCAGGAAAAATGATCAGAGTTGTTGGGAAAAAATCTAAAAATCATGTCTAAAGACCCTTTAAAATCAATTTGAGATATTTAGCTAAAACTTATTGAATTTTCCAAAGGTTGTTATACAATTGTAACCAGTTCTGATGAAGTCTATCTATACTTTAGGTGACAATTTTCAAATTCAAAAATAGAAAAGGCTATTTTTATATATGAACTTATTTAATAATATTTTTTCAGCATAGGTATAAGGGAAAAGCAATAGAATATAACAGTAGTTAAAACCCAGTCCTTTTATAAAGAACAGTGTAACAGAATAGTATTGAATATATTGATATATAAACTTAAAACCAACAAAATTAAATCTTAACTAAAACAATCAGTAAATGCAATAAAATACAGAGGTTTTTATAAAACATTGGAGTATGAAGTGCCTTAAAAATATAACCTCTAGTCTCTTTAAAGTTCATTGGTTTTTATCCATTTAGATGCCTATTGTCAGAAGGCAGAAGATTGGCAAGGGGTAGGCAATGGGGTTCAAGTGACTTCCCAAGGTCACACAACGAAGTGTCCAAGGCCAGATTGTTACCCAGGACCTCCCATCTCTAGGCCTGGCTCTCAATACACTGAGCCACTGATCTGCTTCCCCATAGTGAAGGTTGGTTTTTAGAATCTCAAATTTGGTCAAAGAATTGCAGGGAGATGAAATTCTCTCCTGAATCTCTGGTGAGATAAATAAATGGACCAGTGCCCTCAAAAGATACCCTTTGAAATAAGCCATGCTTATAACTTGCTGTTTGGAAAAGTCTCTTCCTTCTCCTCATTCTCCCACACACACACATTGGTCCCCTGCCCCAGTGGAGGATAATTGTAGCCTAAGGCAAGAATACCCTCATTTTTACCAGCTGGGTTGTGATTCCTGAAGACACAGGAGCAGCTACCAGCAGCCTGGGTCCTGGGGCTGGGCCTGGGGCTATAAGCAATCTGCTTTAGAGGCTAGAGTTTCTGGGGCTAGGGCTGGGAGAGCAATCTGGGTCAAGCAGGTCTGGATTGCTGGAGCACAGAAGCAGGCAGAAAGAGCTGGGCAAGCAGGGCTGGGACCAGGTGAGCAATATTGGTCAAGAAGGTCAAGAGGAGCTCAAGATTCAACTTTGCTGAAAAGCCTTGGCAAGAGGAATGTGGCTTAAAAATTATTTAGGCTATCTTTTAAAAAAATTTGAGAAGTTCTCATCCAATTTAGTTGACAAAATTAAATTTTGTCTCTAGTGATAGAAATATTATATTTTATGCAGTTTATTAAGGATTATTAGAAAATCAAGGAAAAAAGAAAATATACCAAGTGCCCATGGCTGATTAGCCAAATCAGAACCTCCATGCTTAGCTTACTTACTACATCATTGCAAAATGGAAGAGACCATGTGGGAGGCAGAGAGCCAGTTAAATACTAATTGTGATCTCACACAGGTGGAGATTCAGGTGAGATTATAGGGAATTCTGGGAAATATCAAGGACTTCTGGGGATTGAAGTCTGGGGTTCAAATCTCCATTTTTACAGAGAAGCATCAGCAATAGCAACAGCAACAGCAAGAGTCTGTGAGAAATGAGGCTTTCTCAAAATAACCTACTCCCTATATTTACTCAAAGATTATCTTTCAAGAAAAATCAAGAATTCTATCTCCTATCTGGCTCACCAAAAATGTAAGATTAAAATTAATATCTAATACATAACTCCAAGTACTATATTTTTGTGACAAGGAAATCACTTTAAAAGACTGATATATATTAATTTAAGGTTGCCAAGGAATTCAGCTATGTAATTCCTAAATGAAAACTCAAGTCAGCAGTCAACCTTTTATAGAGTTTAATTACAACAGGAGGAAGAAAGGAATTAGAGATAGAGAGAGAGAGGGAGAGAGAAAGGGGAGAGAAGGAAATAGGGCTTAAATACCCCTTCTGTTTAGGCTGGGCCAAAAGGCCCAAGCCCTGAGATAGCTGAGGCAAAGAAAGGAGATCAGTCCCTATTACTCACGTGACCAAAATGGAGAAACAGACTCAGGGGCCTCCACCTCCAGCTTCCTTCAGAGCCAACTCTCAAAGCACCACCTCTCAGACCAAAAACCTCTCCAACCAACCACCCTCAGTCCTCAGACCCCTCTATCTTTAAGGAAACCATCCAAGTTCCCTCCCCTCAGTTCTCACATCTACCAATCACTGTCCATGTCTTCCCTGTGCCAATGGTGGCTCTAGCTTAACCCAGTACAGTCCAGAGGTCTGTGGCTTTGCACATGTCTGTTGAAGGTCATATTCTCAATAATTAAATCTTGATCCTTTGCTGCAGCCCTTCCTAAATCCTGTTAGGACTGAGTGGGGTGGAAATTGTATTTTCCAAGACCTGGTTCTGTCATTCCAAGTATCTCTATTGTATCAATTCTAAAATCAATCATGACTCAAAGAAATTCCTGTTCTATGTTTAAGCATAGGTCAAAGCCCTTTCCATTGTTCAGCAAAAGGTTTCTGTCCTAAAGTAATCTTAAGAAGGGAGGAGGAGGAACATCTCATGCCAATGGGGTTCACATTCCAATAGAGTTCCCACTATCAGTAGGAAATTTTCCAAGTATGATATTTCCCAATGGTGAAATTTCCAACATTTATAAGTCTAAGAAATTTTAAGGTTTACGTTTTATAAGATTTATTAATTATCACTTGAAGTAGAAGAAATAAAAGAACAAAGTACAAAAGTTAATATGACGACATGGTGAAAAATTCTCCTGCCTGGCACTTACCCTACTTCCATAGACCAGGATCAGAAGAAAAGTGACGGAGGGCAGAGTTACACAAAATTGATATTCTCCCTCCTTTAGTATGTAATGTGAGAAGTAACATGGAAATCTGGGATTTAAAGTCCTGAGTATCCAATTATACAGAAGGGGCTAGAGAAGTTTGAAATCAATTTTTTTAGAAAATAAACGTTAAAATTATTTTTATTTTTGTTTTGGAAAGAATAAAATATAATTTTAAAAGATAATATGACTTCTCAGCTTTAGATCCTGCACTTTATTCATTATTCCAAATAGTTTTCCTATAATATGAATGCAAAGTGAAAAAAAAAGGCTTTTTTATTTGAAAAATCCTCACAGCTATATATATCCATGGCCATTTCCTTAATGGTAGATGGACTGATTCTTTAATATGATTAGGAAATATGATATAGGATTTAATATGCTATAGGAAATGACTTTACTTTATCATAATTCTTTAGCAAATTATGCTTTTTTAAACACTTAACATATTCAGGTTCTATGAGAATTATTTTTATATCTGTATGATATTCTCCTATTAGATTGTACCATCCTCCATTGCACCCTCACTGCATAATATATCTATCTGTTTTTACTTATTTTTGATAAGGGTACTCGATCAATGTGTGATGCCTTCAATTGAACTGAGTTCAATTCAATTAATCAAACAAAATCTGAATGTTACTGGTTGGGGAAGTTTTTTTTTTTCCATTGGAGATCTTCAATTAGAGGCTGAATTGTCCAATATTTTTTTAATATTATAGATGAATTCCTTGCTTTGGGTAGAACTTTGAAAAGATCATTTGTAGCCTCCCTTTCTTCTGTGAAATTTTATTTTATGATTTGGCAAATTCAAATTCCTTCCCTTTGATTATTGACTTCAAAAGCTTAACAAAAGGAAAATAGTTAAGAATTGTAATAATTAAGATTTTAGATATGTTATTGGGAAATAAGGTCATGTATCCTGCCCTTACACATAATATCAGATATTACTAATGACAGTAGGAGCAGGAAATCATGCTAGTGATCTCATAAAATAATCTGGCATGAAGCATAAATAAATAAATATGCAGGTCAGTGATATTACACTACATTCACTGCTGCAATAGTTATTATAATCAGTATTTAATAATATGAAGCAATTGTACTCTTAAATCTTAGATTATCATGTTAAATTTCCTCTAAAAGAATTTAGATAGTTTCTCATAGGTCCAGTTTTGTTGTCATAAGAGTAGAAATGGCTGCATAATCAAACAGTGCTTGATTGGGAGTTGAGAATGGTTCTCATCCTGGATTTCTGATTTCTTAGCTTTATTACTGAACACATGTCATTGATTTTCTAAAAATTTTGAAATGTGAATAAAATACTTATTAATTCTCTCTAATAGCACATTGTGATGAAAGTATCCATTTGAAAGTAGTGGATTTTGAAAAGTATCCCTTATGCTAAACAAGAAAATTATGCTTAATACATTATTATTGATTGCCTAAGTATTGTGGCAAGTGCCTTATTACATATTAATGATATCTGATAACAATCTGTGGCATTAGGGCATGGTTGTGCAAATCTTCAAATGTTTTTTTCTTTTAATTTCACAAATGTAACTTGTCCTTCAACTGATTTTTTTTTTCCATTTCTTAGTAAAGTCAAGAAGATTTTTAGGTAATAAGATGGGTGAAATTCCCCCCAAAAAATATTTAAACACAAAATATAAATCAAATATCTCTTTTTATATCCATTCTTTTTTGGAACTTCATAGTCAATTTTAATTATGTAGCAATTAACATTGTAGTAGGTATTTCTTCAATTTATTGTCTCTTTTTGGTTAAAAAGCAAATTCCTTTGGGGACAATATATATGAACAGCAATTATCATGTTTGATGTTTGATAAGATGAAATATATTTCTTTAAGCCTGTCTAAATTGACCAACACAGATGGCAGCTGAGTCAGGTGGTGGGCTTAGTTCACAGGAAATGATTCATAAGAAAAAAATGTGAATGAATGGAAATAAATCACTGGCTTTCATTTTTGGACCATTTCCCCTCTTTCTCAATGAAAATGCCACAAAAAAATCAGCAAAAAGTAACTTCAGAAAATTTGTTGAAAATAAGAAGTTGATGAAAACTTTATGCCAAACACCCATAATTCAAAATTAACTTTGTCTTTTATATTTAAATGATATATTATTTCTTTCTGCTTAGAACTTCATAGTATTTATCATAAAGTCAGATCTCATCCCTTCCTTTCCAAAAACACAAACCTCAGTTTGATGAAAGGTCCATGAGCAAAAATTGTCCCTGGGAATTTTGATGGGAAATTGAAATTTATTTCCTTAATCTAGCTTGTTACTGGTGAATTTCTACAGAGGTAGCAATTCTAAAGTAATGAGTGTTTATGATCCCAGCACATTTATCTATACAGTCTTAGAGGATTTTTGTGGAATGAAATTAGAACTTAAAAAAAATGGAATATCTCTATTCAACTGCTTTCATGATTACCATAATTTTCTGGAAAGGACAACATTTTAAAGGTGTCAGTAGACTTATTTACTTTTTTTAAACAAAAACTAAATGTATTATTTTTGAATTCTTAGCAAGATAAAACAGAAGACATGGAATAATAAAGGAAATGGCTGAATTACATTAATGCAATTTCCATGAATCAACGATACTTAAAGGTCATCAATCTATTACATTTAAAGGAAGGTTTTCAAATATTTTTCTATTGCATTAATATGTTTTTCTTAAATTTTCATTATTTTAAAATGTATGATATGTTAATCTGTATATTTGATATGTAAATATACTTCTGATTGATATATGAATTTGTTTATAGCTATTGACATGTTCTTTAATTACCTTGAGTGATGGATGTTTTTCTTCTTACTAAAAGGGAAGACATTCACAAGTTCTGAGGTATCTATTGGTGAGTTATATTTAAAAAAAATTATGTTTTATGTTTTGTCCTGCACAACATAATGTATTTTATATGTGTTTTTGTCACTGATGGCACCTATCACAGTTCCTTGTTTATAGATGCTTAATAAAGATCTTCCAGTTGATACACATTTTATATATATAAATATGCATTTATATATATGTGTGTGTGAGTGTTTTATTTGCTAATGAAAAGGAAATATTTCAGTATACTTGAATAAACATATATTTTTATCTTGTTTAGCCAGGAAAAATGTATATCCTTGAATAGTAAAAATTAATGCAACTTTATTTATAACTATGATTCAAACTGGTACCTATATTTTAAGATGTATTATTATATGATCATGATATTTTACAGCAATATAGATAAAAATAAAAACATAATTATTAATTGTGTTATTATTAAAATCATAGTCAGAAAGTACCTGTTTTCCTGCATAAAAATATTTATCCTATTTTTCTAATTAATGATAATTACACTACTTACAATGATGAATGTTAATAAAAACACAATAATGGACAAATTTGTTCTTACTATTTACATTTTAATGAGTTTTGAAATGTTAATGAATGGAGTTTACAAATTACCTTCATGAAAGTCTCAAAGAGTAGTGAACTTTGTTAGATGAATGAACATTAGTTGCTCATTAGAATATCCTAATTACTGAAAATAATAAATGTTTTATCTAATAACCTCAAAATAAATTATAAGTATTTATTTCCTTTACTGTAGTTAGACAAACATCAATAATGATAAATTATAGATTTAGCAAATTAGTACTGATTTAAAAATTTTTATGATCAAAAGGAGTCGAAGTTAAATTTGAAAGCTATTTTTATCTTATATTTATCTAGCAAAATTTATATTATATATATAATATTATGAAGATACCAATGAGTTAATATAATGAAATAGAATGAATTTACATGAAATGAATGTTTGGATTTGTAATAAATGCTACTATGTGTTTATCAGTTCATTATTTTTAAATAAGGGATATATTTAACATATATAATAAGCCTGTTAACATTTCCAAGAAAAAAACTAACTATAAATTTCACAAAGCATAATTTACAGTGTTCTTTTAAAAGATAAGTAAAATTCATTTAAAATTTATTTTATTAATTCACTATACAGAATCCCCTCCCAAAAGTAAAATGATATTATTCTATCATTTAAATTACTATCAATAAAGATTTACATTTGTCTAATTCTTTAATATTTCAAAGCCTTTCTTCACAACTTGGAGGGATTGGTACCTTTTTGCAATGTGAGGATTAGATCAACTTTATATGGGATGGGCCTCTAAATTGCTTTAAAATCTATTTACATTCTCAGAAAACAATTACATAATTTATACAATTAGAAATACTAGCTACTGAAGATGGCAGAGTAAAAAAACACTGCTTCCAATTTCTCCCAAGTTTCACCTCCATACATCTTTAAAATAATGTCTCAAGTTGATTTCTGGAGTAACCATGCCTAAAAATCTTTTACTGATACATTTTTTTTCTAGATCAAGACAAGTACCTGAAAGAGTAGTTAATGACACCGGATTGGGGGCTGACCTTGGGAGGATGTTGTGGCAACATAAATCATGGGCCTTGAATGCAGCAACAGCAGCAGCAATTTGGGAGCTCTCAACTCAGAGATGATAAGAAGACCTGGCAGCACCTAAGGGAAAAAAAAAAAAAATATATATATATATATATATATATATATATATATATATATACGGGAGGTGTGGTTAAATGGCCTGGTGTCGGCATTCAAGCACAGCGGCAAGATGTCGACGTCACTCCTCTTCAAAGGTGGTGGTGGCATGGTTAATGTGGGTTTGCCAGCTGCTTCTGTCAGAGGAAGCAAGTTCTAGTTGCTTTGGTGTAATGCCAGCCCACTTCAAGTTGGACTTTAGCTCATCCTTGAATCTTTTCTTTGGTCCGCCTTGTTTCCTGAGTCCAGCTGACAGTTCACCATAGAATACCTGTCTTGGTATTCGCTGTGGGTCCATGGGGATGACGTGTCCAGACCATCTTAGCTGGGTTTTGAGGACCATTACTTTGATGCTGGTGGAGTTGGCTCTGTCGAGGACTTCCTGATTGGTAATATGGTCCTGCCATCGGATCCTCATGATTGACCGGAGAGAGCATTGGTGGAATTGCTCCAGCTGTTTCATGTGCTTCCAGTACAGTGTCCATGTTTCACAACCATACAGGAGCAAGCTGAGGACCACTGTGTTATAAACTTTGAGCTTTGTCGCAGTGCTTACACCGCTGTGTTGGAGGACTTTGCAGCACAGCCGCCCAAGTGCCTGGCTGGCCTTTTGGATCCTGGCATTAATCTTGTGCTCTAGGGACCCATTGTTGGCGATGGTGCTGCCCAGGTATTTGAAAGTGTTGACGTTAGAAAGCTGCATGCCATCAATTATAATGCATGGCTGGTTAGTTGGCCTCCCTGGTGCAGGTTGGAACAGCACCTCTGTTTTGCTGAGGCTGATAGTCAGGCCAAACAGTTTTGTTGTGGTGGAGAACCTGTCCACAATGGTTTGGAGATGATTTTCTTGGTGGGCCATGAAAGCACAGTCATCTGCAAAGAGAACTTCCAGGATGAGTCTCTCTGTTGTCTTTGTTTTTGCAGTCAGGTGGCGAAGGTCGAATAGTGAGCCATCCAGTCGGTATTTGATGTAGATGCCCAGGTCTAGATCCATCACAGCATGTCATAATACTTGGGTGAAAAATAGGTTGAATAGTACCGGAGCGAGGACATAGCATTGTTTCATGCCATTGGAGATGCTGAAGTGATCAGAAGTCTCTCCACCAGATAGGACTTCCCCTGTCATGTCAACATGAAAGAGCTGGATCAGTTTGACGAATTTTGCTGGGCAACTGAGCTTGCTGAGGATGACCCACAATGCATCCCTGTTCACTGTGTCGAAAGCCTTTGTCAGGTCTATGAAGACAATGTAGAGATTCAGGTTCTGCTCAAGGCATTTTTCCTGCATTTGCCTCACTGTAAAGACCATGTCGATGGTGCTGCGATCTGGTCGGAAGCCACATTGTGATTCAGGCAGGTTCTGCTCTGAAACAGATGACAGGAGTCTGTTGAGTATAACACGGGGGGGGGGGGGGGGGGAGAGGTCTTTCCAGCAGTGGAGAGTAGTGAGATGCCTCTGTAGTTGTCACAGGCTGCTTGTGAGCCTTTGTTTTATATATATATATATATATATATATATATATATATATATATATATATATATATATATATATATATATATATATATATATAATAAAGAACCTCTCTGCTAGTAGTTGGCACAAGACAGGACACTGTTTGGCAATTCTAGGAAAGAAAGGATCTGTTTGTGTCACAAGGAAACAGGGGTCCTAAGAAACAGTAGCTCATAGCTATAGGGGATCAAAGGTACTTTGTGGATAAATAATAGCACACAGGAGAATAGTGACCACACTTCTTCATGAATTCAACAATACTGGAGGAACCATAAATTCCAAATCCCCAAAGCTAGTACACTGAAAATAGTTGCACTAGAAATTCTTGAAATTTGGGACAATATTGCATTTTTCCCCTTTCCTCTGTGCCAGAATAGAGGCCAATTTTACCTTAAAGTCCAAGATCAAGAAATAGGAGAAAATTCTCACATCAAAAAGGAACGCAAGGAAGAACTATTACAAAGGAGGGGGAAATGGAGGTGAGGGAACAAGTAACACTTGAAATTCACTCTTATCAGAATTGGTTCAAAGTGGGAAGAATTTATATACACACAAGTTTAAATATCTATTTTACCCAGCATGATAAATGGTAGGTTGAATTAAGGGAGGCAATTGAAAAAGCAAAACAGGCTTGAGGAGGGACAGGGAAATAAAATTTTAAAAAATGGAGGGTGGAGTATAAGCAGAAGAAAATAGAGTGTAGGGAAATGAATAGTTAATATTCATGAATTTGAATATGAATGGTTTAACTCACCAATATACTGAATCAGATAAGAAAATGGATTAGAAATCAGAATCACAAAATAATTTGTTAACAGGAAACACAAAGAGAAAGACATGAAAGAATTAAATGTAGGGCTACAACACCATCTGCTATGTCCCAGATGAAGTAGAAATATAAGTTAATAGCATATGATAGTACATTTTATGTACTGTCCAGGATAGGCTGAATGATATATGAAGTACTAATTGAAAAAATAATTATTTAAAGAATATTTAATTGAGCCTAATTTTACTTTTGCCCACTAATTTATACCAATGAAAGCCAATATTTAAGATTTCACAATTCCCACTCTTTGTTCATGGTAATTCTTACAATATTTTTGACCAAGAAACTTCCTAGAATCTTACAGTTTACAAATACTATGCTAAACTTTATTATATCAATTATTGAGAGATATATTCTTAGGATTCCTGCTTTGGGGCTTTATTATAAGTGATATAATGCTATAATGGTCTTCTTCTGTGAACCTATTTAAGTCCAGAAATATGTCTTACTGACCTCAGTTGTAAATATCCATTGACAGTGATCTATATTCCTTGCTGGGGAAATCAAGGAAGAAAGGAAGAAATAGTCACTATTCATGGGTAAGGTATGGGTCAGAATGCTTCATTAAAATGCCATCATTATAGCTAAATGGAGAAGAAATCAGATACTAAAATATAGGTAAGGGATTGCAGAATATTTAAGTCATGAATTAAAACAGAGAGACTGGACTCAGTCCCAGTTAAGCATTTTGAAAATTTGTACTTAGCAGTGAGTAATTGCCAGATCTCTACAGAATGTTCAAGATAGTAGGTCATTATAATCTTGGTAAAATACCATAGCTTCTTTTGTTCTTTAGTCTTTCTACAACATAAAGCTTTTTATTTTTTTAATCATAGCATAAAATATTATATTAATGCTTTCCTACTACTGTGATTCTGTACTTTGCCAGGCATGTATATATTATATTATATTATAACTTAAAATAAAAAAAAACATTTTGGGATAAAAAACATTTAAGAAGTAGAACTCTTTCTATTAAGAAGAGTCAAATACATCCATCCTATTGAATTGAAAATAATTTTTTGGGTTTTTATACTACTTTCTCCATTATAGCCCTCATTAATGAAGATGTGATTTCATTGCGGAAGGCTTAACCTGACATTTCATTAACAGGAATCTTCTTAAGTTTCTGTCAAACTGACTACTTTTTTGGTGCTCATAATATAAGGGAACTTTTAAAAGCCTTAAATATTTCTTTTTTTAGTACTAAAGGAAGTTTAGAGAAAAAGTATGTTTTTCCTATTTGGATTAAATTATTGCTCCTTATAAATATCACTTTGAGTAATATTTAAAACATTTTAGAACATTAAAAAGTTTCAACATCTACATTAAGAAAGCAGAATATAAAGGAAAATATTTCTGTTTTATCAATTCTAGTACTTTGAGACATCTTTTTACACTTCATAATTAGGCTATAATGAAAATAATTTATAAGTGACATTATCCTTGTTATGTTCAGAATATTTATTTTGGTTCTTAAGTAGTTCACTCTCATTAGCTCTTGAACAACAATATTATGTAATGTGATATAATTTTATTTCTGGATATCACTGTAGATAATGAAACAATATTTGGTTTTATATTTTGTGATAAAACATCAGTCTTGTTAATATTTAACATAATTATTAATATTTCTGTCAATATTCTTAGAAATGTATAGGAAATATATAGAAAATAATTACAGTATAAAGATTTTTTTTGGAGAAATTTTAACACCTGAGATGATTAAGAAAGAATTTGTGATTAAAATTTTGTTAAAACAGAATTTTGAAGGAAAATTGAGGTAAAGGTAAGCTACTTTAATTAGTGAATTATGTATCCAATATATAAGAGGGTTATAACATTGAAAACTTAATCTCCTTTACTGTTATTTAAAAAATAGTGCTACTTCCCATATTGACAATTTAATTAATATTTTATTTGCTTTGTGAACTTCAATATTTTAAAGGACTTTTAGAAGCACAAAAGTAGCTTTCAATCTATTGAAAGGTTTAATTTTTTCCCAGTCAATACACTTTTTTAATAGAAAGGAAACCTTTTCTATATTTAGTGCAATGTGGAAACTCCTCACATGGTATTTTCACTGATTTAGTAAAAATTTGATTTTCTACACTCCATATTTTATTTGGAACATATAGAAGCTTTTGCCTTTGCAGTTAAAATGTTGCTTTGGTATAGTTGTTCTCCATAGTGTATAAAATTTATGATTTGCGCCAATGGGCAAAATTCCTGTAGGTGTTTTCTCTCTTTTATTTGCCATGCTGTTACAGAAATTCTGCAAATTTTGGTTCACATTCCCTTTTTTTTGAGCTCTGCACTTAAAACTAACAGGTGAGAAATGAGGAATGTCATGCTGAGATTTACACTGTTCAAAAAGAATCTGTTGCCCACTGATTCTTGAATAACACCAGTTGGGAATATATTTCAATTTTCAATTTTTGGTATTGTTAACAGAGAAGCTTCTCTGCCAGATAGTCTTTTCCAAAGCAAGCAAACAGCTTGAGACCAAGAGTAAATTGTGCCATGGTCTGTATATTTGTGGCCTGTTTTCAAACTGGAAACAAACAATTTTTTTCTTTCACCTACTTAGTGACTTATGGTATTCACCATGCTTTCAGGGCTTAAAGTAGAGGTATTTTAGAATTTATGTTTATTTCAAGAAAAAAAATGTGGAAAAGGACCACTTTGAAGTACAAAACTGAAAGTCTCATCATACTAGTTATTAAAAAGTGCCATATACTTTAGGGAATGTCTGAGGTTTTAGTTTTAGCACAGAGAAAGAAAAACTCATGTTGACAAATTAGATATTTTAGCTATAGGTATGGACAAGTAGTTTTATCAAAATGTGGACTTATTTCATGAAAAATTTAAAAAAATATGAGAGTGCAACAGATTCTCTTTTTAAATATCTATGATCATGACTAAAGTTTCTTTGCATCATTTGCTAAAATTTATCCTTAAAATATGTTTCTTCAGAAAAACCTGTCCATCTGTCTCTCTCTGTCTCTCTCTCTTTCTCAGCCTTCCCCCACCTTACAATATTACCGAAGAAGCAAAGAAACCAGAAACAGCATAATCAGCAACTTTTCATACCAATATGCTGGGGAAAGCTTTAATGAACTGAAGAGATAACATTCTTTCCCTATGGAGATGAAGCAGACAGGTGAACTTTGGTCTAGAATATTAATTAAGATTTATCTATATATATTTTTCATTTAATGTTCATAGAATTACATGATTATAATTGAAGAAATCAAAGGGACACTAGAGATACCTAGCCTAATTCCTTTTTATATGTTGCTAAACTGAGGCCAAGAGAAATGAAGTAAATTAACAAAAATCATAAGAATAATAAATATTAGAGGCAGGTTTTGAATTCAGATCATCCAATACCATTAGGAGAGCTTTATTACATTTTAGTATTTTTAAGCATTTTGAGAAAAAGAGGATATAGGTATGATTGAAATATACATATTTTATTTAATATCACCTGAACTTTTTTCTTGGAATATTTCTGTTTAATGCAATATCGTTTTACATTTTTTCTTAAATGATAAAATGTGTAAAAAAAAGCTAGGTTGATCTCCCACAGACATAGCAAAACTCTGAAAATCTGACAAATTGAAAATGATTCATTTATGGACCCAGTGATAGATATATAGTGCTCTTAAACTATGAACCAGTCTAGTTAAAGATTCTCAATACCAGTGTTGGCCAAGAGATATTTTTCTTATTGTTGTTATTAAACACAATAATTCATGAAAATCATTTCTCAGGTGTCAAAGCAAACCCAGGATAAACTTAATTAAATATTTTAAAATTTATTTTTAATGATTAATTCATATTTAAAATATTTTCCATGGTTACATGATTCTTGATTTTTTTGACCCTTCTTCCCTCCCCCCTCCTGATGCTAACAAGTAATTCCATGGAGTTATACCTGCATTTATTATTCTTTGTATATGAAAATTATTGTTTCATTTTTAAAATATGGAATAAAAATGTTTTATTAAAAATGTAAACTTCTTAAGGCCAGAAAGTCTTTCTTTTTTGCTTATATTTGTATCCTTTGTGTCCCTATCACTTAGCACAGTGCCTTGCACATAGTAACGGCTTAATAAAATGTTTTTTGCTTGCCCTACACTTGGATTCAAAAAGTAAACTTTGGTATATAAAATGGGGAAAGGAAAGAAAGTCATTCATCTCCTTATAATAAGCATCATTTCAGGCAATACCCACAATCTATAAATTAAAGATTTTTGAATCATTGAAATCAGATGATTAAACAGTGAGCTATTATTTTAAATTGAGTCATTCTTCAATAAATACTGCTTTTATATGTTGCCAAACTATGTCAAAGTGAGAGAGAACATTATTATAAAAAATGGACAGTATTCATGTGAAAGGAGTTTCTATAATCCATACCTGAATGAGCACTTTTCTGAGGTGCTGTACAAGATAATCATTTCCAAATCTCATATTTCTGGACAATAAGAAAATCAACTTGTTACTTGTTACATATTACAACTTGTTACATAATAAGTACAAATTAGAAGGATGTAAAAATAAGAAAATGCAGCAAATGAATAATGATCAATACTCATAATTCAGTATTAAAATGTGGGTGAAAAAATTCTTACCCCATTTTATTAAGATTAGATTTTAATGCTAGCAGTAATCTTTAGATAATCATAATTGTGATTCTTTTTTTTATTGAATATGTGTTCTTTTTAAAAATTTTATTTAATTAGTCAATTTAGAATATTTTTCCTTGGTTACAAAAGTCATGTTCTTTCTCTCACCTGCCCTCACCCCATTCCCGTAGCTGACACATAATTCCACTGAGCTTTACATGGATCTTTGATCAAAACTTATTTCCATATTGTTGATGTTTGGACTAGGGTGATCGTTTAGAGTCTGTATACCCAATCATAGTCCCATCAACCCATGTGATCAATCACTTGTTTTATTTCTGTTTCTACTCCCACAGTTCTTCCTTTAGATGTAGATAGTGTCCTTTCTTATATATTCCTCCAAATTATTCTGAATGATTGCATTTCTACTACTAAAGAAGTCAATGACATTTAATTGTACCACAGTGTATCAGTCTCTGTGTATAATGTTCTCCTGGTTCTGCTCCTTTCATTCTGCATCAATTTATGGAAGTAGTTAGAGTTCACATAGAATTCCTCCACTTCATTATTCCTTTGAGCACAATAGTATTCCATCACCAACATATACCACAATTTGTTCAGCTATTCCACAATTGAAGGGCATCCCCTCATTTTCTAGTATTTTACCACCACAAAGAGTGTAGCTGTGAATACTTTTGTAAAAGCCTTTTTCCTTATTATTTCTTTGAGGTATAAACCCAGCAGTGCTATGTCTTGATCAAAAGGTAGACAGACTTTTAGAGCCCTTTGGTCATAGTTCCAAATTGCTCTCCAGAAAGGCTGATTTAATTCACAACTCAACCAGAATGCATTCATCTCTCAATTTTGCCACATCCTCTCCTGCATTCATTACTTTCAATTGCTGTGATGTTAGCCAATCTTTTGGGTGTGAGGTGGTACCACCAAGGTGTTTTGATTTGCATTTCTCTGATGATAAGAGATTTAGAACACTCTTTCATGTGCTTATTAATAGTTTTGATTTCTTTATCTGCTCTTTATCCATGGAGAAATACCTTGATTTTTGTACAATTGATTTAGCTCTTTATAAATTTGAGTAATTAGACTTTTGTAAGAGGTTTTTGTTATAAAGATTTTCCCCCAATATGTTCCTTCCCTTCTCATTTTGTTTGCATTGATTTTGTTTGTACAGAACATTTTTAATTTAATATAATCTAAATTATTTATTTTACATTTATTAATTTTTTCTAACTCTTGCTTGATCTTAAAACCTTTCCCAAAGATCTGACAAGTATGCTATTCTGTGTTTGGCTAATTTACTTATAGTTTCCTTCTTGATATTCAAGTCATTCACTCATTCTGAATTTCCCTTGGTGTAGGGTGTGAGATGCTGATCCAAACCCATTCACTCCCATATTATCTTCCAATTTTCCCAGCAGTTTCTGTCAAATAGTGGATTTTTGTACCAAAATCTGTGATCTTTGGGTTTATAATAGATTGTCTTGCACAGTTCACTTACCCCAGGTCTATTCCACTGATCCTCCTTTCTGTCCAATACCATATTGTTTTGATGACCACACCTTTAGAGTATAGTTTGAGATCTGGTACTGCTAGACCACCATACTTCACATTTTTTTCATTATTTCCCTGGATATCCTTGATATTTTGTCCTTCCAAATGAACTTTGTTATGTTTTTTTTTTCCTAATTCAGTAAAAAGAAAGTTTCTTGGTAGTTTGATGGGTATGGCACTAACTAAGTAAATAAGTTTGGGTACGATTGTCATTTTTATTATGTTAGCTCTTCTTATCCAGGAGCAATTAATGCTTTTCCAATTATTTAGAAATAGTTTTAATTGTGAGGGATGTTTTGTAGTTGTATTCATATAGTTTCTATGTTTGTCTTGGCAGATAGATTCCTAAGTATTTTATGTAGTCTAGAGTGATTTTAAATGGAAATTCACTTTCTAATTCTTGCTGCTGAGATGTGTTGGAAATATATAGAAATGCTAATGACTTATGTGGTTTTATTTTGTATCCTACAAATTTGCTTAAGTTTTTTATTATTTCCACTAGGTTTTTAGTTGAATATCTAGGATTCTTTGAGTAGACCATCATATCATCTGCAAAGAGTGATAGCTTGGTTTTCTCATTTATTCAGATGTAATTACCTTCCCTATCTGTTTTAATCAGATCTATTTTTACTTTGGCTTTGTCAGATACCATGATTGCAATTCTTGCTTTCTTTTTCTTAGTTGAGGCCCAATACATTTTGCACCAACCTTTAATTATAACCCTGTGATAGTCTACCTGACTCATGTGTATTTCTTGTAGACAACATATGGTAAGATTTTGGTTTCTAATCCACTCTGCTATTTGCTTTTGTTTTATGGATGAGTTCATTCCATTCATGTTCAAATTATGATGGCTACTTGTGTATTCCTCAACATTTTGATATGCTCTTCTAGTTCTGACATTTCTTCTTTCTCTATATCCTTTTAAACAAGTGGTTTGCTTTTAATCAGTCCCCCTAATCCCCACCATTATTATGCTTTCCTTTCTGCCCCCTCCATTTTTATTCTCTTCTAATCTTTTTAGGGTATATTAAGTTCCCTCACCCCTCTCTTTTCATCCCTTTTTGTACTCCCTGCCCCACTTCCCCCATTGGTTTTACCTTCTCAGTTTTCCTGTAGGGTAAGATAGAATTTGTTACCCCAATGAATCTAGATGCTTTTCCCTCTCAGAATTGATTCCACTGAGAGTAAGGTTTAACTATTACCACTCTCTTCATATCCTTTTTTTTCTTTTTCCTTTTTTCCTTTTTTCACAGTATTCTTCCCTTCCTCTTCCCATGAGCCTCTTTGTGTGATATAGATAATCCTATTTATCTTATTCCTTCCTTATTCTCTTGGTGCCATCTTATATTCACCCACCATTTTACGTTTTCTTTTGCAAATCATTTTATCCCAATCTCTAGCTCTGTTTGATTCTTCTAATTACTATAATAGTGAATATAATTTTTGAGAGTTAAAAATAACATTTTTCCATATATTAATATAAATTATTTTATCTTATTGAAGCCCGAAGCACTTAAAAAATTTAAATGAAAAACATTTTTCCTTTTCACCTCACTTTCTTATTTACCTTTTCATGTTTCTCTTGATTATTGTGTTTGGATATCAAACTTTCCACTTAGTTCTGGTTTTTCTTTACAACTACTTCTATTTTGTTGAATGCCCATACTTTCCCCTGGAAGTATATAGTCAGTTTTGATGGGTAGGTGATCCTTGGTTGAAGACCCAATTCTCTTGACTTCCTGAATATCATATTCCATGCCTTGAGGCCCTCAATGTGGAAGCTGCCAGATTGTGTGTAATCCTGATTGGTGTTCCTGGATATCTGGATATTCTCTTTTTGGCTTCTTATAATATTCTCTCCTTAGCTTGAAAGCTCTTGAATTTGGAAATTACATTCCTGGGAGTTGTCTTTTGAGGATTTAGTATAGAGGGTGTTCTATGAAATCTTTCAATGTCTATTTTGCTCCCTTGTTCAAGAACTTCAGGGCAGTTTTCCTGGGTAATTGAGTAATGTTTATTTATGAGTTTTCAGGTATATCAATGATTCTCAAATTGTCTCTTCAATATCACTTTTCCTGATCTATCATCTTGTCAGTGAGGTACTTTATGCTTTCTTCTATTTTGTCAGTCTTTTGACTTTGCTTTGTTAATTTTATTAATTCTTCCTCTTTTGCAAGATCATTGGCTTCCAATTGCCTAATTCTGGTCTTTAAAGACTGACTTTCCACTACAATCTTTTGATTTTCCTTTTCTGTTTGGTCTATCCTGCTTTTTGTGGCTTCCAGTTGTTTCTCCTATTGTGGGGTCTTCTCCTTTAAACTGTTTTCTTTTTTAACTATTTCCCACTTTTCTTGCCAAAATCCTTCAATATTTTTGGTAAGCTCCAATTTAAATTCTTCCAGAACTTGTGGCCAATTCCCATTTTTGGAAGGTTTGAATGCATTTATTTGTATGTCCTCTTCTGCTATTTCCTCTGTAGTCTGGATTTTTCCTCCATAAAAATTATCCAGGGTTGATGCCATCTTGTTTTTCGTGGTGTTCGGAAGTTGTTTTTCCTGGGCGTTGTTTTCCATCACTATGGTGGTTTTTCATTCCCTTTCCTTTCCAGTCAGAAGTCTGAGTGAGGAGGGCAGGCTCTCTGAGTTTGGAGTTAAAGAGGGAGGTTTCTTCCTGAGGCCACCTCTCAAATCTCTTGAGCTTCTACTGTTTTTTTTTTTTTTTGCCCTTATCTGTGCTATCTCTGTGCAGTCACCCAAGGTCTGAGCTCTTCACCCTGCTGGGGTCTCAGGTCTAGCTGCTCTCCATGGTAGGTTTTTGGTGGTCTTAGTCAGCTGCCAATGACCTAGAGGTGCCCCTTGCTCACTCACTGATTCTAGTGTATTGGCTCTGACTCTGGCTCCATTGGTGTGGTTGGGAAGTATTGATCAGTTCACATTTTGGTCAAAGCTATTTCACCCCCTTATAGTGTGGAAATGCCCAAATCTCACATGCCTTCAATGCTGTGCTCTGCTGTAGAGTCCCTTCATTTATATGAATTTTTTTTTGACATTTTGAGGTAGTCTATATTGGTAGATGGTGAGGAGAGGAAGAGTCCTGGGTCTACCCTGCTGCCATGTTTACCCAGAAGTTCATAATTGTAATTCTAAGATAGTTGGCATAAGTCATGATTTTAGTAGGCTTTTTATGATTATTTTATTATAAATATTAAGGTTTTGAATTAAGTAAAAAACTGCTTTAGCATAGTGTCAGCCTCACCCTTCATATTTGTGTATCATGAGCAGTTTGATAAAAAATAGTTTAATTTAAGAAGTATATGTAGAAAATAGAAAGGATGAAAGAAATATTATTAATCTAATATCTAATGACTATACCTACATTCCAAATCCTAACTAAAATTTCTAAAAAATCCCTATTATGTCTTCAAGGACAGGTTCTTCTGCTTGGGCAGACCAATCCTAAACTACCTTCACTGCCTCTACCTAGAAATTTATTTACTATCTACCTACCTATACTAATAATTAAACATTCATTACCTATGAACTCCTTAAATCAGTTTATCTATCCCAACTGTCATTAGTAAAAACTGTTAGTTACAGAGACAAAGGGACTGACCTCTTTCTCTTCTAGAGATCCAGAGGCAAAAGCCTAACTGTCAACTGATTCCTTCCTTATATATCTACTTCATCTCCTAGGTAATGGCATCTTCAGCTCTCCCTCTCAGAAGTCTATCAGTTTTGCTTAGAAATCCTATGTTATTTTGCCTCTTAAAGAGACATAGAGATTAAGAAAAATCCCTTTAACACTATATCATGCACCATCATCAATAATCATGGTCTTGACATGAGCCTAAAATGGGGTTAGAAGCCTGATACCACCCAATACCACCCACTCTTTTACTTTGCATCAATACTCTAAGCTTACCCACTCCCCCCTTTTCCATCAAGTGACTTCTAAATCCTCATCAAGTGACTTCTACCAATAAGTGTATTCTATTTTATTTTTTAATATGATTTTGGATTATTTTTAACTTGATATATAAATTTGGGGGTTTATAGGAAGGTCTTTCATAGTGCTTGGGGTCTTTTGTTCTTGATCACAAGTCCAGATTTATTGGGAGACTGGCCATCTCCAAATAAACCTATTTTTATTATTCAGAGACTTTGTTTTTCATTTGTGTTCCTGTGATTAGAAATTACTCAACAGGAAAAAGATATGAAAAGGAAAACAAGGTAAATAGATAATAGAACAGATATTAAAATATATTTTCAATATTTTCTAAGTTTAGTTAACCAACATATCAAATGCAATAACAATAGAAAAAAAGAGTCTAAGAAATTTCTTTACAAATAATTATTTTACTTGGTAAAAATCATGTTATATAAAGGAAATATACATATATATTAAAGTTGTTCATAAAAATGTTATACAATAGAATTTATGGAATATTATAAAAAGTGTTTTTTAAAAATAGCAACAAGTGAAGGAGTTAATAAAACAAATTTTAATGAAAGCTTAATAAAAGTCTTGTCTATCATCTCAATTGCACTTTTGGGTAAAGAATGGATTCACAAAACACATTTAAATTTTAAAATGTAATGATTTTTATAGTAACTATTTTTTTTAAATTATTCATTAGCACATTTGAATTATAACAGCTCATCCTCATTAAAAAATATGAAAGAGTGCATAGAGCTTTATTTACTGACACTCTGATAATCACTCTACTGAATGAAAAATAAAAGAGGAAGAAGTTTGCTTGCCTAGGATCTTTCCTACTGTCACCAAATTTATAGGATAGTCTACCTAGAGATGATGAGATCATACAAATGGTCCCATGTAAGTATGGTATTTTGTTGATTTCATTGAATACTGAAAAAGTATAGCATCTTATAAATGAGATAAACAGCCAGTTCAAAAACATTTAACAAGACAGGGTTTGAATACTTCTTGCTAAGTCAGCAGCATGAAGACCATAGAGGAAATAAAATCTCTGATATATATTCTGAAGAAGATCTAAAAATTTGTTACATTGACTAGCAATAAAAATTCAAAGAAAAAGAATAATATTCCCATCCAGTTCTGTAAAATAGACTATGGAGTCATGAATACTAGTAGAAGTGTCCAGCCAACAAAGCCACCATGAACTCAAATGAACAACCATCAGGACTGACCTAAGGAAAGGTTCATTAGAGAGGATAAGAAAATTTTGATCATTGAAATGAGCATATATAATTCTGGAGGTCCAATTAAGAAACATGCTTGCCATCTCTTGCCACAGAGATGATGGACTAGACTTGCATGCATATATGCATATATATATAATTTATTTATTCATTTATTCATATTTAGATATCATCAGTATGCACAATAGATTTCTTGACTATGCTAACTTGTTATAAGTGAGGACTTTTGCAGGGACAGAGGAGAACAGTATTGGAGAGAAAATTAGATTTAGTGGTAGTGATTTTTTAAGAAAGAGTCAGAAAAGGTAAGAGGGAAATTTTTAAATGTATTAAAAAAAAACAAGAAGAAAGATAGGAAAACTGAGAAAGCAGCTTTGAGACTCCAATTCCTGCTTTTAAATATCAAATTGTATATAATTCTTATGTATTACTCAATCGTATTTTTCTATCTAATAAAATATATATAATTTTTAATTTATCAAGTACCAAATAACAAAAATGAACCCATTTCATGTTTTCTTATTGATCTCTGTCATCATACTAGCTTTGAATAGTCAGGATCTTTTTCTTGTTATTTCCTCATTTTTCCTGGCTTTTTCTTTTTCTTCATTTTGAACTTTATACTAAATTTAGACTCTCCTTTTGGATTTATTGTCTCAAGTTGTTTACAAGGCAAGTTATGAGGGTTTTGACATTTCAATGTCTCCAAGGTGGTGTGCTCTGGTGAGAGAAGCTATTGTTATTCTTCATATCTGTGCACTGATCTTTATCTAAGAAGGTCTCCTGATCCTCTGAAACTCCAAGAAATGCTGGCCCTTTGGGATTTTACTCCTTTTGGACATCAAGTAAGAATCTTCTTGTTTCCTCTTGACTGAAAGTTGCTCTCCATCCTGAAGACCTTGATCCAGAAGTGAGTATGGACGATGGAATTTCAACTCACCTATTTGGTGCCTAGAGGTATTATGTTACTTTAAATATTATAGCATATCTTAATCTCCCTTTACTTAGTTGAAAATAAATGCTATCATCAAATATGTATTTTTTCAGTACAGTGCAAATTCATGTCAGTAGCTTAATATAAAATGGTGAGCTAAATGAGAAAAACTGAATTTGAATGAAAATGACTGATTTTTAAAGAGTATATTTTAACAAAAATAACAAAAATTAAAAAGTTCTTCTAGCCTAAAAGCAGTTATAAAGAATAGACATAACCACTAATTCCAAATTCAAGAAATAAAAATTAAAACTTCAGAGATCCTCATGTTTAATTAATTAAATTTCAAATATCATTTTGAAATCTACTATTTTTAGGGAAAAGTAAATAGGATTGTTGTCAATATTGTAAAAATAAAAATGATAATGGAAAGCTACATAAATATAGATAGAAAAACTGTTCAATATAAGTTCAAAACTTTTTGGATATTTTTGATAGATGTAATCAAAAGTATCCTCTTGATAGATGTAATCAAAAGTATCCTCAGTGATGAAGAGAAGCTTAAGTTTGAACTTCCCTTCAGGGTCAGGGTCAAGGATGCAAAAGAGACTAGTATTATAAAAATAAAATATTTATTGAAAAATATGAGGATGAAAGAGGATTTCTAATTCTAAGGGATTCTATTCACCCAAATAAACCCCCTGGTTCTATAAGGAATTGCTTCTCCTGTTGTTTCACAGGCTGCACTAATCCTCCCTGATCTGACTAACCCAAATTTATAAGATCCAAATAAGAACTACTACTATCATCCTTATAATTCTTCACCTTCAAATTATATAATAGCAAATGCTATCTGGTTGTGTCTCAACAAGAATCTAGTTAGGACTCTGAGCCTTAACAGACTCAGAGTCCCAACCAAAGACCAGGGTTTTCTTTGGTCCTCTCAGAGTTAAACAATATATAAAAAACACAATAGATATTCAATAGTGTTTCCCAAGTTGGGAAAGGAAAACTCTAAGCTGCTTCAGATCTTTCCCTCAGACAGAGAAGTAAAGATGTTATCTACTCCAGCACTGAGAGTCTCTGAGAGTTTTTCTATCAACTGCCAGAGACCAACTCCCTACTGCCAGAGTAATTGACACAGAAAAATGGTTATAACTGTCAACATCTGAAATTAACATGCTCTCTCAGCTCTGCTTCAAACTTCAATTCTTTACCCAAGTCAGCCACTCTGCTTTTTATCCCTAAACTAATAAAATAATATGTATTTCTTAGCATCATCCTTTCAATATCTAATAATTACTAAATATGTGCTAGCTGAAAGCTTTGAGGACTAAAAACTGATCATTTTCAGTATCATAATTTTAAAGAAAGCACAGCTGAAAAGATAGTATAAGAGGCTTTGAGTTAGAAAGATGATTAATTATAGAACTCCAAATGAATAATGAAAGCTTTCTTTTGGTCTTTAATTACAAAATACTATATTCAGTATTTCATTTATTTATTTTTATTTTTAAACCCTTACCTTCCTTCTTAGACCTATTGTCTAGCCCTTACTACTCTTCTGCTCTTGAATCAATACACAATATTGATTTTAAGAAGGAAGGTAAAGGTTTAAAAAACAACAGCAACTAATTTTAATAGGTAAAAAAGAAATGATATTTGGAAGGAGGAGGTGGAAAAGGGATGCAGGTGGTAGTGATTGAATTGTTTTGATAGCAGCTAAGAATTCTATTAGGTAGCAAAATGGTAGGAATAAATTCCTAACATGGAAGATCCTTCCCAAGATCAAGAGATAGACTCTATTGATGAGCAATGGATACTAGAGCAGTTTGTCTAGAAAACATGGAACTAAACATATCTAAAAAGATAAATATGAAAAATTGCATCAAATAGTGGGAAATCATGTATTTTAAGGCTTTTGATAACATGCCATATTACATTTCAAGTCATATGATCATAAAATTACTGATATAACACTTTGTTTTCCCCTTTGGCACCTATCCAGAGTTGAATGCACAGAAGAGAAAATAGTAATTTTAAATATTTTGTGTTGATTCAGACAAGAGTTATTAGGCATAATTTCATCCAGGAAAACTCAAATATATATAGAAGAGAAGTAAAAATTATATTTACAATTTCTTTTTATTTTATATGAGAATTGAAAGATAAAACCATTTATCTCCTATTTCACAGTCAGAAATTCCCAAGAATGTTTTAAGTCAAGAAAGGGTGAGGAAAAAGAGAGAGACATTTAGCATGAGTTTTTAATTTAAAGCTTTTAGTTAAAGAAATAGATGTAAGATTTAAGGTTTAGAAACTGAGGTGGTGAGAGGGTCAGATAAAAGCTAAAAGAAATGAAATGGTGCACTATAGGGTGCTTTCTGACTTCTTCAATTGGAAATAATGATATGATACTCAAAGAACATCTGTAATAGCTAGAGGACATAAGTAGAGGGGGAAAAATCTAATAAAAGTCCCATTATAAAAGACACCTCTGACCTAAGCCAAAGTAGGTTTATTAGGAAGTATGTCCTTAGTGGTGCTCTGAAAATTTACATCTTTTCAGGACTTATTGAGAAAATACAAGTTCTAAGATTGTATCCCTTAAAATATTAAAAATTTGTGATATTTTAAAACAAAAATTAAGGAAAATTTTATATCCAAAAGGATACTATAGTAACATATTAGAAAACATTTTTTTACATTTAATATTTTCAATATGTTGGAAAGCATGTTATACTACATAAAGTATGGTATATACACTTACAGAATAGAACATTTTCTAAAAGAAAGTTATTTAATTTTCTTCAAATAAAATAAAATGATTTTATGATTAGTGACTATTTCACCTTTATTTTCCTTTTTAAATCATTACCTTCGGTCTTAGAATCAATGCTAGATATCGATATAAAAGGCAGAAGAGCAGTAAGGGTTAAGCAATTAAGACTTCTCCTGGGTTAAAGAGCTAGGAAGTCTCTGAGATCATATTTGAACTCATGACTTCCCATCTCAAGGAATAGCTCTCTATCCACTATGCTACATAATTTTATTTTGTATCATTCACATATAGCATAGTATCTGATTTGTAACTGATGTTTTTTAGAAGCATGTTTATTGATTACTAAATGGGAAAGAGATGATG
This sequence comes from Monodelphis domestica, assembly GCF_027887165.1. Lineage (NCBI taxonomy): Eukaryota > Metazoa > Chordata > Mammalia > Didelphimorphia > Didelphidae > Monodelphis > Monodelphis domestica. Next base: position 354,836,111 of record NC_077229.1, on the reverse strand, counting down.
AAAGATCAATTAAGTTAAAATGCAAAGCCATGTGAAGTTATATTCCATTTAAAACAAAAATAATCATTTATTTTAACCTCTTTAAAAATAACAATCAGACATGTCAATAAGTTGAGAGTTTTCTTAGTAGAAATGAACAATAGATGCAGTAAATATTACATATAAAATTTCCTTTTTTACATTCAAAAAAAAATTTTAAGATTATTGCAAAGAAGGAAAAATAAAAGAAGAGAGGAAGAGGTTCAGCATGAGTGTTTAATTTAAGTTCTTAATTCAAAGGGATCACCAAAAACTGAAAGAAAAATGATGATGTAGTTCAGTTGAGAAGAGTAACCAGATCACTAGTCTTTTGTCTGCCAATACTTCAACTCTACTCTTTAATGGATTCATTGACAAGACTGTTCTCAGGATCTTTCTGGATCTTGCAATCCTTGCAATGTTTTTCATTTAAATAATTTTTATTTTCCAAAAGTTTCTTCCTTTAAGTCTAGTCAAAGTCCTATAAAATTTAAAGATTTTGCAGAGTCTTTCCCTTTTTCACAAAGCCCATTTCAGATGCATGTCTATTCTTAATAATAATTACTATTTATATTTTAAGTGTTGAAATTTCTTAATAAATATTATCTGCATTAGTACTCCCAACAATCTTTAAAATTATGTATAAATAATGGTCTGATTTAGGAAATGAAGAAATGAACTTGAATGACTTGGCCAATGCTAAGACTACTTATGAATATCTAAGTGCATAAGAATGAATTGGAATTCAGGTTTTCCTAATCCCAGTCTGACTGCTCTACACACGGTACAATCTAACTGCTTTTTTAATTCTTTGTGCAATTTGAGATACTATAACTTTGGAAATGTTCCAGGAGAAAAGTTTCTACCATTGAAATTTGAGGCTATTAAAAAAAACTAACCTAGAATCTCAAAAAGTAGGAAAGAAAATAAGAGTGGTAAAACATGGAACACAAAGATCCAAGAAAATAGAAGGAATTGATTACAGGTATTGATAACAAATAAAAAATAATTAATACCAGAGCAGAAAAGGAACTGACAATCTCCAAAGATGCATCTTTTTTGTCCTTTCATAAACATCCCTCAGAAGATAGCTAAAAAATGAAAATCAATCATTGAGAGGATCGTGAAACACAGAATAGAAATAGTAATGTTAGAGTCAAGTTCTGTCTCCAAACGAGTGGTTGTATAACCCTAAGTAATTCAGGAAGCATTTCAGTTCCCAGAGGTAGATCTCTCACTGATCTCTATTACATTAAACAGAATAATGATGTCTTTCTGTATCAATGAAATCATCATTATGATTACCTCCCTCATCTTCCCAAAATGGAAAGGCAGAGAGTTACAACATTTTGGTAGTTTGTTAGGGAGGGAAAAAAGTTCGAAATGGAAGGGATTTTCAGATTAATGGGATTCCTTTGCAAAAAGAAAAAAGGAAACAAAAAAAACAACTAGGTACAGTTATAATTTTAGATTCAGGGAGCAGTTCAAAATCTAATCTAGTTGAAACATGGAAGGAATGAAGAGGAGAAATGTGAATGATATTTAGAAATATACATGGAAGACTAAATTGTAGATGCCATTGTATTCCAGAACAAGCATTATTCATTTCTTCTGAAAGCAATAGGGAGTTATTGCAGTAATTGAACCAATGAGTGATATGATTAAATCTATGACATAAGAAGATTATTTTGGCAGTATTATGGGAATAGAATGGAGAGACTAGAATCAAGGAGACCAGTAAAGAGGGCTTTATATATGGTCAGAGGTGATAATAGCTTAAGCTAGGGAGTAATAATGTGAATGCAGAGATATGACCCTCACTTTGAAAATAAAATCAACAGAATTCAATTAAAGATTAAAGATTTTAGGCATGAAGGAAAGGATCAAGAGGATCAAGAGAGGGAAGACAAATAATTTTTCTAATGATAAGAACAGTGGTTAGGAAGAATATAATGGTACCTTCAAAAGAAAAAAAAAGTAAATTTAAAAGATGATAGGATTCAGTTTTTCAGGAGAAGGAGGATCCAGGGAGTATTAAAAGAATGGTTTGTTATAATGTTCAGAATAAAAAATGATAATTTCCTGGTACACTGTCTAGAACAGATGAAAATTGTCTTTAATCCTGGTTATATCATTTTAAGGACATTGAGTGACTAGATCACATTCAAGAAACATTATCCAGGATAATGAATCAAAATTTCATTAAAAAATAGTTAGCTAAAGGAACTTATGGAAAGAGGAGGCTTAGAATGTGATGACAGCTGTAGTCACTAATTTGAGTGGCTTTCATTCATTCACGTGCTGCTCGAGTACAGAAAAAGGAAACTTGGAGGGAGATAAAGTTAAAATAAATCCAATAGTGTGAACTGAAAAATTGACCTTTTGGATACAAGTAATATTAGATTGGTGAGAGATAACCTGCAAATCAAAGATTCTCTACTTCCTCAATTCAGGCCCAATATTTAAAATCTTTCTACAATGTTTATAGGATTACTATAGTTTCTATTCTTTACTGAAAAACAATATACAAGAAAAGTTTGAAATCTGTTGGGGATTCAGATATCTGTTTTATATATCAGATATCAGATTATTAATGGTTTTATTTTATTTTGAATTTTCCTTTCCTCTTGTTCTCACCTATGAATGAACTGAAAATCTGTAATTGCTATTTTGCATAAGTAGTTTATATTTATGTATACATATGTCCCTAGACTTAATCTTTTATTGAAACTAAAAAAAAATGACTGATTTTTTAAAACTATCTGATTCCAATGGACTTCTTTTTTGCATGGGATTTTTATTCAAGTCACCATTCACACTATTTCCTGATCTTACAAAAACTAAAAGAATACAATTTAAACTTATAAGAATTATACTTTAGAATTGTTATCCATAACACAATAACCAGTAAACTATTTAAACCATCTTTAAGGGACTACAGCAATATTGACAAATTACTACTTGGAATTATGAACCATTTTCAAATCCTAAAACAATCAAATTTCCCCTTCTAGCCATGTCTAGCCCAGGTACATGCTCTGGGGCCTAAAGGGAAATAATATTACAAACTTCTTGTAAGTATGAAGTAAAAAATTAGGGACTGAGGTGAAGGAAGATTATTTAGCTATTCCAGTCCCAGTGTGTAAGTATAGCCAATGGAGAAGCATTTATTAAATGCCTACTACTGTGAATTTCAAAACTACTCAATCCTATTCAGACCATTCTTTAGAAGATGGGATTTAGCTATTTCCTGATCAATAATAATAGAGATATTTGGAATAACAGAATCAGGCCTTGGAAACTACACTCTCCACCCTAATGAGGGTAACAAGATTAGGAACGGCTGCAGCAAAACTCAAGATTTAATTATTTGAGAATATGGCCTTCAACAGACATGTGCAAAAAGGATAGACCTCTGGGTGGTCCTAGGTCAAGCTAGAGCCACCATTGGCACATGTGAGACACAGGAAATGAGGCAGAGGACAGCCTAAGGAGTTCTCGTGACTTCCTGTGAGGAGGGAGAGAGTCAGTTGAAG